>NC_003283.11:9375000-10000000 GCF_000002985.6 Caenorhabditis elegans
GATGTAAAAACTACTTTCAAAATTACCTTTGTGTATGGGATATCAGAATGATTGAATTTCTTCAATATTTTGTAGGTATCCACTTCCCGATTATGGAATTATCTCATTGTCTTTTCAAGTTCTTTGAGCTTCTTCTCTCCAAATCCATTCGCTCCCCCTATTTTCATAAATTTGGAAAGAGCAACGAGAGGCAATAAAGTTGAAATTTTAACAGCAAATTTTGATGGCACATTTTTTCCTTTCTCAACATCTACCCAATCTGCATTGATCAATGCAATAATTGACATGTACCCCTAAAATTAGGCTTTTGTTGATTTGTAATTATGGAAAATGGTACCTTCATTTCACTGATATTTGTTGCATTCTTATCCTCTCCAAATTTGGCTTTTGTTTCAAATTTTTTCTGCATCATCTTTTCGACATCATTCCACGTAACATATGTTTCCAGAATGCCAATCGAAGGTTCGTATAAAGCCATTGTCCGGTCGAAATTACGGGGAAAGCGCACGATCAAATTTCTTTCATTTTATACTTGCCATCGAAGTGTAGTTTCTCCCTTGAAGTGTAGTTTCTCCTCGGCTGCACTAGTACAAATCACATGTCCATTTTCCACATAATCGACAATCAAAAATCCTTTCAAGTCGTTATCGTCATCAAACTTTTTAAAACCGTATACCTGGAATATAGTTTTGAATTTTGTAAGATAATTCATTGTTCTAGAATCTGCATTTTTAAATATTCCTATTATACATATAGTTTGATGGAAAACGATTTATTTTTATAATTTTTTTGTTGGAATTTTTAAAATAAAAATATATACTCTTCAAATTTGAACTGAGTGTTTAAATTTTAAAAAGCAAAACAAAAATAAAAGAATCCTGCAAACAATCTGAATTAAGAGAAAAATTTTTCAGAAAATGTACTTTTAATAACCCACTAAATACTTTGGCAAAGTGATTTTTGGCAAATGGCGAGCCGAAAAATTTCTTATTATCAGTTTACCGATCGTTTGGCATTTGCCTCTTACCCTCAAAGTCACCAAATTTCAAAACAAATCCTACTTTTGTGTATGGAATATTCGGATGATTATATCTCATCAGAAGTTTATAAGAGTCAACTTCTCGATTATGGAACTCCCTTGTTGTCTTCCCAAGTCTCTTCAGTTTATCCTCTCCAAATCCATTTTCACCAGAAAACTTGATAATTTTTGACAGTTCCAAAAGAGGTACTTGAGTTGAAATTTTTACAGCAAATCTGCTTGGAAGCTGTCTGTCTTCTTCTTTGTTTACCCAATCAACTTCAATCAAAGCATTTATTGGCATATACCCCTAAGATTGAAATTTGTATCTTGAATATATGCATAAAGTTTTTCTCACCTTCATATTACTGATATTTATTGCATTTTTGTTATCTCCAAATTTAGCTTCTGTATTGAACGTCTTCTGTAACGTTTCCTCAACATTTTCACGAGTCACATGAGTTTTGAGAATTCCATCAGAAAATTCATAAAGAGCCATTCTGAATTTGTTAATTAAAAAATGATGTTCCTTGATAATAATTTCCTTATTTAAGCTGTTTCTTTGTACATTACTGTTTCAAAAATCACATTTTGTTACAGACAGCTTACGTACATGACACAATCTATCAATTTTCGGTACATATGTACGCACTGAATTGTCAGCTCGTACAGACTTCAGTATACTGTCCAAATACATATACGTACGTTTCGTTAAAATGACAGCAATTATCTTACAGTTTACTTTAATGGAAAAGTACAATTGAAAGCAAATATAAAGATCAGCAAATTTAATTCACAATTTCAAAAAATCTGGATGGTTTTTCATATTATAATCATGAACTTCAATTAGATCTTCCATCATTGCAATCATGTTTTTTTGATTTTTTATTCTAGCTTGAGATTTTTCGACCTCCGAAATTGGTGAATTGTCCAGGAAAGATGAAACAATCGGAAGAAGTAGCATAGCCATCATTGGATAGTAAAGATTATATGAGTCTTGTAACTGAAAATTTAAATTATTATTACCTCAAAATAAGTATAATTTGCATACTTCTTGGAATGAAAACAGTTCTTTTCCAAGAACTTGATTGAATGTTTCATGGTATAATTTCAACATTTCCAGACCTCTCTCTCGTCTTTCATGTGCACTGAGACATCCCATCAAAAGTCTTGAAAGATCTAATCCAGGAGGTAATGTTGATACTCCTTGCCAATCAATTATTGCTTTCAATTTCAAATTTCCAAACTCATCCAAGCAATGTAACATGTTCGATTGCCATAGATCCCCATGGTTCAATACTAATTTGAATCCCAGTAACTCTGATATTTTTGTATACTTTTTCGTTATCATTCTATATTGGCGAAGAATGGTAATCGATGTTTCAACAGTATTCAAATGTTCTGATCCATACAAAATTCGCAAAGAATCAAAATGACCTTCAATCTGATCCATGCTCAATACTTCTTCGAACATCATATCTATGAACTCCGGTCCTCCGGCAGAAGTTTTATCTCCTTCTGACGTTTCCCCAAGTGCTGCAAAAGTGGCAATTCCACGAACAAGTGAAATGAGGTCATCGGCTGGAATTGCTTCATACATTGGAATTGAATGAACATTTGGAATAAATTCCATAATCATAAATCCCTTCAAATCATTTGCATCGTCAAATGGTTTCAAATGATAAACCTGAAACGGAAATAATCGCTTAAAATTAAAAAATTGTTTACTGTTAGAATCTCGATACAACAACTCTATAGAGTTCATGTCAGATCCGTATTGCATAAATACCGTATTTTCTCTATTAATGTTCAAACCTCTAAGAGTCTAGATCATTTACGGACCAGTGAAAACTAGTCTTACATGCAATACTACAAAAAAAACAAACCTTCGTGAATGGAATATCCGAATTATTAAACTTTATCAACATTTTGTATGCAGCAACTTCACGATTATGGCATTCTCTTGTAACATTTCCGAAAGTTTTCAGTTTTTCCTCATCAAATCCATCAACTCCACCAAACTTCATAGTTTTTGAAAGAACTGCAAATGCTAATTGAGAAGATATCTGAATCAAAATTTAATTAGGCAAGGCGCATATTCATGTTTCTCACTTTTACAGTAAACTTATTTGGAAGAACCTTGTCATTTTCAACTCCAACCCAATGAGGTTCAATCATAGCTATTTTTGACATGAAACCCTGAAAAATTTCGAATTTGTGTTTAGATTAGCAGCGAGAAACTTACTTTTAAATCACTGATATTCGTCGATTTCTTGTTTTCTCCAAACTTTGCCTTTGTTCCTAATGAGATTTGCATAGCTTCTTCAACATCTTTCCACGTAACATGAGTCTCCAAAATACCATCAGCTGCTTCGTAGAGCGACATTGTTAATTTTAACTCTGAATGGTACAGTTGAAAGTGTTGTCTTTTTATTTCATTTTTACAGGCACATACCATACTTTCTCTTCCGTGTCCGACACTGATAACTTGGAACGTGAGCACGTTTTGATTGTTTGACTCGTACTTTGATATTGAAATTAACTACGAAAATCACATACTTTAAATTAATTTTTGTGATGTTAAAGGAGGTAAATACTACATAAACTACAGACTACTACAGACTGGCATACGCCTAGATTTGAAGTCCGAGACTAGACGAGTCTAGAATTAATTACTTTCCTTGTTAGTGCACCAGCCTGGAGGCCCGAAAACAGTCTGCCAATCAAAGTTAAGTTACTTTTTTTGCCAGTTTTTCTTTGTTATATGTTTCAGAGGGAGTAGAACATATAATTTCGAAACTAGCGTACTGTTGCTAACTATAAGAAGTATTATCACTCAAAACAGGAACAAGGAATAAAATAACTTTTCAGAACTGGCGATGTGGTATTTCAGAAATAATTTCAATCTGCTGCAATGTTATTATTACCGTATTTCCTCTATTAGTCTTGCATGCAAGACTAATTTCCAATCGGCCCGTATGGGTGCAAGACTAATAGAGACTGCAAGACTATTAGTGGCTGCAAGACTAATTTTCAAAGATTCAAAAGCTTTGTAAAATATACTATTTCTCGTCAAAAACTTGACTTGAGACAGCCTAAATCATACAAAATACATATTTGTCTATTATTTTTTCAATTATTTGAATACTTTTAAGTTTAATTTAGCCAAAAAAAATGACGAATTTTCCACAAAATATTGCTGATCTAGCAAAAAAATGTGCAAGACTATTAGAGATTGCAATAATAATAGAGGCTGCAAGACTAATTTTCGATTGATCCGTAGGGGTGCAAGACTAATAGAGGAAATACGGTAACTGAAATTTGAAATTTCATATTCTTATCTCACGAGCTGATTTTCCAGCTCCAAACACAGTTTATTAGAAAACAAAAAAAGTTTATTAGAAAACAAAAAAATGTTAACCCTTCAAAATCTCGGGGAAATGTTTCAAATTGTATTCATGAACCTCGATGAGATCTTCCATCATTGCAACTAGTTTCGTCTCTGTCTTGAATCTAATTTGAGCTTTTTCTACTTCTGAAACTTGGGAATTTTCAGCAAGGGAAGATACAAGTGGAAGAAGTGCCATAGCCATCATTGGATAGTAAAGATTATATGAGTCTTGTAACTGAAAATTTAAATTATTATTACCTCAAAATAAGTATAATTTGCATACTTCTTGGAATGAAAACAGTTCTTTTCCAAGAACTTGATTGAATGTTTCATGGTATAATTTCAACATTTCCAGACCTCTCTCTCGTCTTTCATGTGCACTGAGACATCCCATCAAAAGTCTTGAAAGATCTAATCCAGGAGGTAATGTTGATACTCCTTGCCAATCAATTATTGCTTTCAATTTCAAATTTCCAAACTCATCCAAGCAATGTAACATGTTCGATTGCCATAGATCCCCATGGTTCAATACTAATTTGAATCCCAGTAACTCTGATATTTTTGTGTACTTGCTCACTGATTTTTTATAAAGAATAAAAATTCCAATTGCTTCTTCAACAATATCTGGATATTCAGCTCCAAACGATATACGAAGAGATTAATATATTCTTTCAAGTTGTTCATCAGTGAATACTTCTTCAAACATCGATTCTAGGTATTCAGGTCCTCCGGCAAAAGCTTTTTCTTCTTCTGATAAAGTTTCCCCAAGTGCTGCAAAAGTGGCAATTCCACGAACAAGAGAAATGAGGTCATCTGCTAGAATTGCTTCATACATTGGAATTGAACGAACATTTGGAATAAATTCCATAATCATGAAACCCTTCAAATCATTTGCATCAGAATATCCTTTGAGTCCATAGACCTTCAAAAATTACTAATTATTATAAAAACCGCAGAGCATTTTATGTTTCTCAGACATACCTTTGTATATGGAATGTCCGGATGATTCATTTTCTCAAGAAGTTTATAAGTAGCAACTTCACGATTATGTCCATCTCTAATAAGTTTCCCAAGTTCATTCAGCTTTTCTTCACTGAATCCATTCTCACCCCCGAGTTTCATGATTTTTGAAAGAACAGCAAGAGCCAATTGTGTGGATATCTGAAATTATTATTCTGAAAAAAGTTAGTGGAGATTGAATAATCGAACCTTCACTGCAAACTTCTTCGGAAGATCTTTTCCCTTTTCAACGTCAATCCAATCGGGTTCAATCAAAGCGATTATTGATTGAAATCCCTGAAATGCTTATGTTAGACCAGAGACAACAAGAGTTACTTTTACAAAACTCACTTTCAAGTCACTAATATTTGTCGCTTTCATATTATCTCCAAACGTTGCATACGTTCCAAAAGAAAGTTGCATTGCTTCTTCAATATCTTTCCAAGTGACATGAGTTTCTAGAATACCATCAGCTGCCTCGTGGAGTGACATTTTTTAAGTTCAGAATGAGAGTAGAATGTGGTACAACCATGCTCTCTTTTTATACTGACAGATCGACCATGCTTTTTTTTTAAATTTAAACTGATAGCGTTTATGAACACGTTTATTGGAAATATTTTATCTTTTCATGGTACATTCACTACGCAAACCACAAATCTGAAAATGAGTGCTGGCCAAAGGCTCTGTAAATTTCTGAAGAACTCTGACTTTCAGCTATTGAAGTCTAAAAAATCCGAAAATGTTCAGATGTTTAAGGAATTTTCCTAAAAATACCATGTGAAGAGAATACACCGGCTACAAACCAGGGGTAGGAATTCTTGATTGATTGATTTCTTGATTTTTTTTTGCATTTCTTGACATTTTGTCAAGTATTCTTGTTTCTTGATTTCTTGATAAATTGTTTCAAGAAATCAAAACATTTTTTAACTCGAAATTTAGCCCGTAAAACTGGGTTTCTTATTTTTCAGAAAAATTAATTTATTAGTTTTGTCATTTTCATAATATAATAACTAAAGAACACCAGAAATCCAATTTCAGTTGAAAGGACGAGGATTGCAGAAAAAAATTCAAAAAGATTCAAAACGGTTTTGACGAAAATATATAAGTTAAAAAACAAGTTAAGGCTGATAAATTTAACTGTTTCTTTCCGTTTCGTTCAAAAATATTGGCCGGAGAAAGATTCTTGATTTCTTGACTTTTTCTTGAGTTTTTGAAATGGCTATTCTTAATTTCTTGACTGTGAAAAAGCATGCCCACTTCTGCTACCGATGTACCATGTTCGTTTTGAATATCGTGAGATTTAAATGGCTTCATCACACTTTTTTCAAAATGTTTTTTTTGTTTATTGTTTTCAAATGAACATAAACAATTTTAAATTATTCTCATAGTCAGAAATATTCTGGTAAGTACCAACTCTTTTGATTCTATTTATAACAAACTCAACTTCCAACTTCTTTTATTTTAATAAATTCTTCATGATTTTTATGGAGTTTTAATTTCTTTCTAGTACATCTTTCGATTGGATAAACATTTTTATTTGGTAATTATAAAGTCGATTAGAATATGGGTAGAACAAGAAAAAAGACGACCGTCAAGGTATAGAAGTAATTGTCGGAAGATGAATAATAATTGTGTCATTCTTTCTCTTTCTACACTCGTTTTCCAAATTTCTAAATTGACAATGCCTCCGGAAAGAGAAAGAGAGAGAGAGAGGGAATGTTGCGAAATTTCCAAAAAGAGGTAAGAGAGTACCTGTTGAGCTCAGTGTTTTTATTATTCGCCGGAACATACATTTAATTGTTCCTAAATGCCAGGTGGCTACCGTCCATACCGCCCGTAATCGTTTGTCTGACCCCTCCGTATTCGGGTCATTTGACTCTGTTTGAGAAACAAAAAATTGAATGAAAGAAGACGATGAAGATGGAGTGAAAGAACTTTATGTTTGACCAGGCTTCTCGTCAGATTGACCAACTTCATGTCACTTTGAAATGAATCTTGTCAACTTTTTTTATGGGAAACTTCATTTTTCTTCAGACCAATATATGTTGAATTCGATGTACAAGGAAGTCGGTTTTTTGGATTTTGTTTGAAAATCGAAAACGAAAAATTTTCCCTAAAAAAAGAAGTAGCGTAAAATGTTTGACTTTTGCACTTTTTGAGTTTTAATTTTATGGAAAACTTAAATTTTCAATAATTCACGGTAACTTCCTCATTTTTAAATAGTTTTTCTCTTCCCAAATTCTGTGTTCAGTTCAGAACTGTCGTTTCTAGACCTGCCAAGTTTCGAATAAACAAGTTTCGCGCAAGCGAAATAAGTTGGCGCGTTTTTTTGCTGGCGCATTTCGCGACGTGGCGCGAAATATTTCGAAATCAAATTTGTCACTATTTTTAGGTCAATTTCGCCATTCTTCGGTTTTTTTTCAAGGTGGCACGTGAGCGTTGACTGAAACCTAATATTGATTTGTTTTTGGGCCTTGTTGGCTGTTTTATTGATTTATTTTTCCTTGTTTTGGTAGTTTTCTGGCGTTTTACCGTTATTTTTTAAAGTTTCCAGAGTGTCATTTTCTTTTAAAGTTTTGCTCTTTACATTTTCTGAATTTTCCATGACCTTGTGCATTCACCCAAGCAATTTCTGCACATTTTCTCCTTTACTATCCACTTAGTCACGTTCGTTTAGGGTCTGTCAATAGTCTCTGAGAAGCACACGCAAAAATGATGATTCATCATTCTTGATAACAGCAGTTCGAATAGGTAAATAAACGGAAAATTTTTGAAGATACGACTGCTTTACGTGGTTTTTACGTTTTTTGTTGCTATACTTTTCGAAACCGTTCTTTTTGTTAGTGAATAGTATTTTTGGGGGATGAGTGCAACTCTCCTACACCGTCAAATTTTTTACGGATTTTTTTACGAATTTCTTCCCCAAAAAAAAGGGAAAGAAAAAAATCACTTTCAATTTTTCTGAAATAATATTCCTTACAATCAGCGAATACTAGTTGTCTGTCTCTCGTGGAAGAATTCGGTCACGGACGTTAAACTTGTGCGAAAGTTTTCACTTTTTGTAACAACTGCGAGAAAACAAGTCACATTTCTGGTCACTTTTCGATTCCCACCAATGTGTACTGTGAGACCGGCTCTTACCATCTTCTACAGCTCTTTATTGTGTTCCCAAACTGCACAGTTTCCTAGCAAACGAGGAGAGAGAGAGAGTATCAAAGTCATAGACACGCAGACACATTGTCATTCATTCATATTCTTCAGAGAGCGCGCATACAAACCAGCGAGAATACCGGCTCGCGGCAAACACCGGTGCCTTCTCCAACCCTTTCTGAGCGTTTTCCTTATTCGGTACACAAACATAAGCTCATCCCTCTCCGTTCACTCCGAACGCATCTCAGTCTCTTCAGATTTTGAACTATTTCCAGAGAGGCTCTGCTGAATTTTTTGTGTTCGCAATTGACTCCACGAGGCGCATTCTTTTTTGATCTTCCACCCGCCGCCTCCGGTTTTAGTTTTCTGGCCGACCTCGTCGTTTTTCTATTTTAAAACCGTTTTGCGCTCTTCCTATAATTCTATTTTCGCTTCGATAGTTTTTTGCGATCGAAAACTTTTAATATTGTCCAATGCTTAACTTTGTCCATCAATAAAATCACAATTAGCCCCGAATTCTTTTTTATAGGCGCAAGTGAATATATCAACGCATGTAACCTCGATTTAGAACTTTTATCGCTTCTTATTTTCTTTGTTTCTTCTATCAAAAACTGTTCGTTCTGGAAAATGCGCCAACATCACTTATTCGGATAAAAACACTAGTGCGCTTGTCATCCGTGTTTATTTTGCCATTGACTGTGCGTCCGCACTGTGATGAAAGTGATTGATCATCATTTCTGGTCAGTTTCTGATCACTTGATCGTTTTTCCAGAACTGATTTGTCTTTAATAGCTTGCCAATCTTCTTTTTTTAATGCCCATATGAAAATTGATATCACAAATATAAATATTTTTATTTGTGTTATTTTTATTAATTCATTTTGGCACTTTTTAAGCCACAATAGAAAAATAAAACATTGTTCACTGATAAATTCTAGGCCGACATAGATTTTTTACAGTAAATTGTTCATCGCTTCGAGACCCGCGCGCGCGAAAAGCTCGATGTCCCTTTAATTTTCGAAATAACTTCTAGAAAGTGACTTTTTAAAAAACTCATTTGGAATTAGTTTTTGTTCAAATTTTTGGAATTCGATTTTGTAAAATACCCGTTTTTTTCTTTTGAGAATTATTCGAAGTAGCTTCATTTTTCGTGTTATCTCCTGTTTTCAAAACTAATCACTTCCTCTGCTTTGCGCTCTTACTATATGTGGAAACAACTGTTTCCTCACATTCTTTTACTTCTTCAGGCAGATTTTTTTCATTTTCGGCGCAATTTTATGATGGCCGTCAACAGCTCGTCATCACTTGTCGGAAGCACTGAAAGTGGAGAGACTCTGTAGCGATTAGGCAAATGTTCGTTTTAATCTACCTCCATCAGCAGCGTTTTTAGTAGTAGACCGTCCCAATTTTCGCTTTTGAATTGAAATCGCTTCTTTCCTCGTTTCGCTTTCTACTTTTCGGATTTTGTCGGCTTGTACCCAGAATTGAAAACTAATGTTGTCGTTCTTTTTTCCCACATCACGATTTTGGTTTCTATCCATGTCTTCCTGTTTCCGAATAAGAAAGTGTGGAATTTAGCTTATTTTCTCCTTTTTCTCTATTATTTTATTATCGAAACAAGTGGTAAATACAGGATTATTAGCAGCTACTTATTGCCGATAAGAATTTCTTCGTATTTTAATCACTTTCTCTATTTCTCCGCTCTTCCTTTTCTCTGTTGACACCTTCACACCTTCGCAACGTATGCAGATTTGCTCTGGCGATAAAATTGCCGCAAGGCGCTGGTTTGAAATTTGAAATGGCAGCCGGCTGTCTTTTGTCACCGAAGCAACGCTTCTTTCGTTACTCCCGATTTACATACATTTTCTCCTAAAAATAGTGAACACGAAATTAATTTTTCATTACAACCCATAACGATTATACATTTTTTGATTATCAGCAAGTTCATAGGAGAGAGTAAATTATTATTTTGTTGTCATAAACAAAAAGTAGCTATAAAAAAAACAACGTCGAAACCAGTATTATTCCCTATTTCATTGTGACACAAAAAAGTAGTCCCAAAATGTGATAAATCACAAGTTTCCAAATGAGACTGCCCTTGATGAATAGTAACGAATTGAATAGAACAAGCTTCTTCTCAGTCTCTTAGCGGAGAGGAACACCGGCCGATAAGTGTCCTTGGCAAGTTGCACATGCTTGCAAGAGGCGCCAATTCAAATCTATCTTTTCTTTCCACTTAATCCTACACCTCCTCACTTTGTTTTTCATAAATGTTGAGTGGCGCGAGAGATGGATATTGAGGAATGTATATTTCGGCACCACCGGGGATAATAAATTTTTATGAGGCACCATGCAAAACCGTAGATCTTCGCTGTCTTCACGTCCAGTACGGGAAAAAGTGTTTCATTGCCGAAATGTTTATTTTTGCGTTTCCGAACCTGATAACCGGACAATATCGTAGAATGGGAGAAGGAAGGGCAAATACACAGTGATATGTTCATGTAAATATTTCACGTTTTTTCCTGTCTCAACTCAACATTTCACCAACCTATCGTTTCTCTTCGTTCTCTTCTTAACTTTCTTTAACTCGTGACTTATGTTCAATTATTCCAAAATATTTCAGATTCACCGAGCCTGTTCACCGAATCGAAAAAAGATTGGGAGCATCCAATATGGACGGAGGCGCCACTCTTGGCAGGGGCCAGTTGTTCCCGCTGCAAAACTTCAAGGTGAGAATTATTTAAATCCTACTATTAGATGCCATTTCAGTTTTAATAGTTTTTTGTTGCTCAACTTTGTTATTCAAATAATTTTGGAAATTTTCAGAAGGGAGTTCGTATTTGGCACCGCCACCCAACCCTTGTATGGATTGGAGCTACTTTGGAAGAGGACATCACATTCCAAACACGGAATGTTCGGATAAGGCTCGAAGATGATACGGTGAGAGAGTTTATCGCATTAATCGTTTTCAAAAACTTATTCGTTTCAGGAAGTCGAGTACGCCATCAAGTCATTGGACCAGTTGCCATTCCTCAGGAATCCTGCATTTCTTGTTGGCAAGGATGATCTCACACTTCTTTCCTATCTTCACGAGCCGGCAGTTCTTCACAATCTACAAGTTCGATTTGTGAAAGGATCATCGATCTACACATATTGTGGAATTGTGCTTGTAGCAATCAACCCTTACGCCGATTGCTCGCACATTTATGGAGAAGAAATTATCCAAGTGTATCGAGGAGCTGGAAAATCAGCTCGTGAGATGGATCCTCACATTTTCGCTGTAGCAGAAGAGGCCCACTTCGACATGGGAGCTTTCGGAAAATCACAATCTATTATTGTGAGTGGCGAGTCTGGAGCTGGAAAAACCGTATCTGCGAAATTTGTCATGCGCTATTTGGCATCTGTTGCAGCCAGCAAGACCAGAAATGGCGGGACCACCAGCATTGAAGCACGTGTGTTGGCGAGCAATCCGATTATGGAGTCGATTGGAAATGCCAAAACGATTAGGTTGGTTTATTTGAAATTAATCTTAATTTGTCAACTGTTTTTATTTTCAGAAACGATAATTCGTCTCGATTTGGGAAGTTCATACAGATTAACTTCTGTGAACGAGGACGAAGGATTGTCGGAGCCGAAATGAAGACATATCTGCTCGAGAAAAGTCGTCTAGTATTCCAAGCACCTGGAGAGCGCAATTATCACATCTTCTATCAGTTATGTGCCGCTCGGAATCATCAAGTTCTCAAAGATCTTCACTTGGGACCTTGCGAATCGTATTCGTATCTCACTCAAGGAGGAGACAGTCGTATTCCCGGAGTTGATGATAAAGCTGATTTCGAGGCTTTGCTGAAAGCGCTTCAGTTGCTTGGATTCGACGAAAAGCAGATGTCCGATGTATTCCGCCTTCTCGCTGGATTATTGCTTCTCGGAAACGTGCATTTCGAAAACGGCGAGGGCTCGTCCGCTGTATCTGCTAGCAGTTGTCAGGAGATTTCACGACTTTGCCGGGAGTTTTGGAAAATCAGTGAATCCGATCTGAGAATTTGGCTGACAAGGCGAGAGATTCGAGCTGTGAATGAGATCGTGACGAAGCCGTTGACCAAAAATGAAGCTGTTCGTTCGAGAGATGCTCTCACGAAAATGCTGTATTCCCATTTATTCGGATGGCTCGTCGACAAAATCAATGAAGCTTTGAACGAGAAGGATAAGCTGGACGGAACAAATCAAAAGAAGCGGCCAGATCGTTTCATTGGCGTCCTTGATATCTATGGATTCGAGACATTCGATGTGAACTCCTTCGAGCAATTCTCCATCAATTATGCAAACGAAAAACTACAACAACAATTTAATCAGCATGTCTTCAAGTTGGAGCAAGAAGAATATATTCGTGAGGAAATTGAATGGGTTCGTGTTGATTTCCATGACAATCAGCCCGCTATTGATCTTATCGAAGGTCCTGTCGGAATGATCAATCTTCTCGACGAGCAATGCAAACGTCTGAATGGATCTGATGCTGACTGGTTGAGTCAATTGCAGAATAGCACGGAGCTGAAGAGAAATCCACAGCTCGCATTTCCAAAAGTTCGGAGCAACGATTTTATTGTTCGTCATTTCGCTGCTGACGTCACATACAGTACGGATGGATTTGTGGAGAAGAACAGGGATGCGATTGGAGAGCAACTTCTTGATGTTGTCGTTGCCAGTAAATTTCCATTCATTCGCACAGTCATCGGATCAACTGCACCAACCTCCGTCTCTTCATCATCATCTTCATCGACACCCGGAAAACGTACGATAAAGAAGACTGTGGCCAGCCAATTTCGTGATTCACTCAAAGAGCTCATGTCTGTACTTTGTTCGACGCGTCCACATTACGTCCGATGCATCAAGCCAAATGACAGCAAAATCAGTTTCGATTTCGAGCCAAAACGTGCGATACAACAACTTCGTGCGTGTGGAGTTCTTGAGACTGTTCGAATTTCTGCTGCTGGTTTCCCATCTCGTTATCCGTATGAGGAGTTTGCTCGTCGATACCGTGTAATTTACACGAAGGAAGCTGCCCTGTGGAGAGACAAACCTAAACAGTTTGCGGAATTAGCATGCCAACAATGCTTGGAAGAAGGCAAATATGCAGTTGGAAAAACGAAAATCTTCTTACGTACTGGACAAGTTGCCGTTCTGGAAAGAGTTCGGCTCGATACGCTTGCAGCTGCTGCAACTGTGATTCAGAAGATGTGGAAAGGATTTTTGGCCAGGAGAAAATACGAAACGATGAGAAGATCTTTGCTCATCGTCCAGGCATCGTTGAAAGCATTCCTCGCATTCCGAAGAATCAAGTATCTCCAAATGCATCGTGCTGTGATAGTCATGCAATCTGCTGTTCGTGGATATTTGGAGCGACGGAAGTATGAACAAATTCGCGATTCAATCATTGGGATCCAGGCAATGTTTAAGGCGAATCGCGTCAGAAGATATGTGGAAAAGGTATGATAATTTGTTGAAAGTTTTTTATTAATTGTTTTTAATATTCCAGCTTCGCTATGAGAAATCTGCAATCACAATTCAAGCAGCTTGGCGTGGATATTTGGCGAGACGTGAGCAAATCGCTAACAGGAAAAAGGTGGTCATGGTTCAGTGCGCTGTCCGTAAATGGCTTGCCAAACGTCGTCTCCGGGAGCTTAAGGTGAGTTTGACTTCTTACTTATTCTAATATTAATTTTTCTGTTTCAGATAGAAGCACGTTCAGTTGGACATCTTCAGAAGTTAAACACTGGTTTGGAGAACAAAATCATCGAGCTGCAAATGCGATTGGATATTGCAGTAAGTTGAAGTTTAAGAGTAGATTATGAGAAAAAGCACTTAGTAATTCATTGTTTGCAATCACAATCAGCTTATGCAAAAATGCGCATTTTTTTTTGTAGTCGGAGACAATGTGCAAACATGAAATTTTTGCTCTTTCATCTCAATCAAAAAGCCTTCGAACGAATGAGAGAATTGTTAAGAAAGTTGTTGTATCTAAAACGGCAACATTGAATGAGCATGAGCTCCCTTCCCCTTTTACGATCTGTTTTATTTGCTCTTCGGAATATTTGATTGAGTTTCGGCAACTTTGTAGGCAGTGTATGTGTAGAAATGAGCTTCCTTGAAAAATCCCTTATTTATTATTAAAATATTCACCTGATCAGGGCTGTTGATAAAAAATTTGTTTCAATTTGGACCGAAAAACAGAAAGTTTTCAATTTTTTCAGCATATCAACTAAAACATAACATTTCTGAAAACAGCCTCTGACCTAATCTATCGAGAATATGATACTGATTGCGTGATTGTGGAAACATTCTGCAACTTTTGAATATTGAATTTGAATCCTAGGTGTCATAGGTTTTAAGCTTTTTTAACACCTAGATATTAGAATCTTCTCCATCTATAGCTTTTCAAATTGTTGTTTTCTGAAAAAAAAAGTCAATTGGTAACTCGAGTATTTTTGTGAATATTTAGTTGTGTGAACTCCCAATGGGCCGCTTTTCTTTTCTTGCATCACCCTCTTCACCCCCTAAATTCATGTAAATATTTCTAACAACATGGTGTCTCTTCCAATGTCAAATGTTCCATGTCAACTTGACCACTTGACACATAGTTTGGGAGCTTATCCCGTTAATCATCAGTTGTTTCTTGTGATCCACTGATTGCCGTCTTATGTTTTGTTTGTCAATATCGCAACTGCCAGTTTATTTTTTCACTGAAGCAGTGTCTTATCTTTGACTTTAAATTTTTTTAAACAAGTTGGAACACAACAAAATAATTCGGGTGCCAAACCTCAGTAGTTCTGCAAATAAAATGTTCTTCCCTTGCTCTCTTAGTGCTCACTTGATGCTTCTTTATGGGTCGAGAGTTGGCTCGTTACTCGCTTTTTTAGATAGAGAAACACGATGATGGCCGTTTTTTGAATATATTTTTGATGATATTATCCGAGTGGCGCGCGAGTTTATTCACACTTGAAGTTCGTCTTGACTTATTCGCTCTTCCGCGTTAAATAAAGTGAAAGAGATACACGGAAAACATTCAGTTTTTTAATAATTTTGATGTAAATGTACCATCTAGATTTTAGATTGATCTTTTTGACCGAATTATCGGCTTCTCTGACGTATAGTTTACATTTGCCCTCACGTGATTGCCTATCACTTCCACGTGAGCGTTCAAATGTGAAAGATTGCTCGATAGGCCGGAAATCAGCTTGAGAAAAACGGATATTCTGTAGAGGAGCAGGTTGGTTAATGCGCGCGCCCTCTGGCTCGGCCCGGGGATGACAGTTTATTTGATTAAAATTTGGTGAGAAAACGGCACGAAAACTCACACTCCGTGTGGCCATCGCTCGGCATTTCTATTCTTCTTTCCGTGTTTCTCACAGTTTTGCAAAAAAAAAAAATTGGCCATCTTACTTTCCTCATTCCCGTCGTTCTCTTCTTCCAAATTTCCCGCTATGAATATTCTTCCCTTGGGGTCAATGGCGACATGCTTTTGCTCGTGTGAACGACATCGTTTTCGCTTCTACTCGATGTTCATTCTTGAAGATGATTTTTTCTCACACTAACTTGTCAGAGTAATTGACCTCCAAATAGGATTTATACTTCTCTGGAAGATTAATTGATGGATGTGTGTGTGTAGTGAAAACGCCCGTTTTTTTCATGCGCGAAAATGATTTAGATAATTGTAAAAGGTGGCTTTCGGTTCTGACGTGATGCATGCAATCATACTTATTACGTATTAATGTATAATTCACTATGCTGCCAGGTTTTCATAATTCTATAAAGAATTTGAACTTTTAGTTTTAAGCTCTGTATATTTTCTTTTTGATCCCTCACTACCACCATCATCATCGTAATTAAAAGAGGAAGCTGATAATGTGATAGTTAGTCTTTTTCTCTCTTCCCGACTACGTTTTGTTCTTTATTTCTGTCTGTCATTGTTTGATTCTATTCTCTACGATCTCGTTTTTTTTTCATCATTCACTGCGAACACGCGCACCCCTTATCCATCATGTCCTTTTTTCTAAGACTAACGTGCAGTTAGATATACCTCCCATGGTGCTTACAAGATTGATGACTGTGAATATCCCTATTTGCTCGATTTGATTCATTTATATTGAATCTGATGGAAATTACAGTTCCCCTAAAATAGTTGTGTTCAATTGCATTTGTTTTTGATTGCCCGATTTGGGGAATTGGGTGATTGTGGTAAACTTGTTCGTTGATTAAATTTTGATTCGATCACCTTCCCTGTATCCAATTCGTGAATCGCAATCCTGTTTATTTAAGAACGCCAGAACCAAGGAAGAAGCCGAGAAGTTTGCCACTGCGAGCAAGAATCTTCAGAAGACAAAGGCCGATTTGGCCATGATGGAAGCAGAGAGGTGTGTTTTTAATGCAAATTTATTTTCAAAATAATACGGCAATTTTGGACCAAATTTTTTTACAATCTTCCGCTTCCCGTTAAACATTATTGAAAATTACATTTTCGTCGAAAAACGGACTCCTCAAAAAACAAGGCATCTTCCGGGTTTCCCACTATGAAAACACACAAACATAGTGGAACGCGTAACCCGGGAGACGTCGGGCCATGCTGAACAGTGACACTCGCCTAGACGAAAGTGTCGTTTTCTGAATTTCTAGAATACTTTCATGTAAAATACTTTAAGTTTGTACCACTTAATTGCCTATTTTTTATTTCTTTAAAAAACATAAATATATTGTTTAGATTTTATCAAAAACTAACTGTTTTCAATGTTTTAATCATGAATTTAAAATGCAGAAAAGCATACATTTTTGTTGCTGTCTTTTTTTATTATTTTAATTGATAATTATTATGATTTTCAGGCTCACGCTCTTGGAGGCAAGAAACCGTGTGGAAGTGCTTCAAGAAGAAGTGGAACGCCTCGAAACAGAATGCGATTTGAAAGAGGCTCAACGAGGTGGCATGGAGACGAAAATGGTCGAACTGCAGAGTCGTCTTGATCAGGTAAATAATAGAAAAGCCTAGGAAAAATAGCAAAATATGCTTTAAAAAATAGTTGTGTCCCTTCGGTGATAAAAATAAGTCCCATAATGTGCCACTTTCTCATTAGAAGGAACCAGTGGTTTTGCACAACATGTTTGAGCACAACGAGCCACAAAACCCTCAGTTTCAAATGTTTTTCTCGTAGCAGTGTTTTACTCGCATCACAGCTCTGCGCAACGAGTAAATACATAAATGATGAGCAGCCAGGCAGGATTAGATACCACACAATACATATGTCCTTTTCTCTTGAAACTTTCATCAATTTTTCATATTTTCTCCGGTTTTTTCGGTAGTTCCCCGTACCTCGAAAAATTATAAGAAGGCACAAGTTTACGTGGATTTTCAAAAATAATTACATTTGCATCTAGTTTCTTTTTTTTTTTGGTTTCGCTCTTTTTGCGAGTTTCAGTTCTTTTATGGCACCCCAGCTTTGAAGACGGGCACTGGAAAAACAAAAACGTCACCCTCTCCTCCTACTATTTTCAATTCAGCTTAATTACCAAATGTCATGATAGAAATGACATTAATTTACTTTTCTGGTATTTAAATAATTTTTTCAAAGTTTCAGATGCAATCCGAGTCTGGACAGACAATCGTTGAGCTCACTGAGCAGCTCGAAAAGGCAAAGGCCGATAGAGTTCTGTGGGATGAGGAGCGCCAAAGAATGGAAGCAGCGCTGAATACGGAAAGATCTGCTCGTAACGCGTTGGATGCAGAAATGGCAGCCATGCGTGAGCAACTCATGAAGAATGTGGATTTGTTCGAGTCGAGCACATTTCAAAAGAGGCCGAGTCAAAAAAAGAATCGAGATGATGATTGTGAGTTTCAGATATTCTGAATATAGATTTGAACATGAATTTTCAGCATGCTCTCGTACCACTTCAAATTTGTCGCAGCTGACGGGATCATTCACTGCTGAAACTATAAATGGAGTTCATTCAACATCTCGTGGATCACCTGAAGTTCTTCTTGATAATATGGCCTCAACTTTCGAACAACTGAGAATGATCAATGATCTACGTCAACGGAACGAGCATTGTCAACGAGAAACCGAAAGAATGAAAGCTATTATCGAAGCTTCCACTCTCATCGAGACACTCGACAAAAAGACATCGTTAAAGGCATTTGAATCGATTCGTGTTGGTGAGCTGGAAGGCGCCTACAATCGCCTCAAGAATGACATGGAACGATTGGTTTCTGGAGAAAATGGAGCAACTCACTCGGTGTTCGAACGTATCATGGAGGAAAATGAACGACTTCGAGAAGAGGCTGTCGAGTTGCGATCAATGTTGTCAAGCCATTTCGAGAAGCAATCAGTTGCTGGAAGTAGTGGATACAGAAGATCACCGAGACCTGATTCTGGGCACTGTTCTGGTGCTGATTCAGAAGACGGTAGCAGTGGTGCCGATCTTGAAGAAGATTTGTGTATCGAAAGACAATGCAGACATCTTAAAAACTTGGCAGAGTAAGTATTATCATTAAGCTTTCTCATACTTACAAAAAACATTTTCAGAAACCTTACCAAAATGCTCACAAATCAGAATCTCGAAATTGAACGATTACAACAACAACTTCGGTTCAGCGAGTCGCAAACAGTTTTCGTGAGTTTTGAAAAATATATGTTCAAAATTTTCTTCATAGTGATCATCCATTTTCTTTTTTACTCGTTCATAGAAGTTCGAACTATCACTTATAGATCATATCATATCTAGTTTTTTCGTCTTCGGTCTAGTCCTCAGCAAAAGAAAAATGACACCGACAACAGATGCGCAGACGTAAAAACTTATTGTTCTCTTTTTCCAAATGAAATGACAAATGTAGAAGACATGTGTGAGATTTTCATTTCTCCCCATTAATTTTAAAACTTGAATGTCATTTATCGGGTCATCCCGACCTAATTCAAGGCACAATTATGCTCGTAAACTGTCAATTCCTGTCAAATAGACTTCTCATCGACGGTTTCCGATTTCTCCCATTCATGGATTGTTTATTTACACAACGTAGTTAGTTTTTCATCTCTCCTTTGAAAATTCAGTTAACTCAATCCCAATTCTCAGTTAAAAGCGGTCAGTCGCTTCTCATAACACTCGTATTCCCTAAGAAATGTGATACTGGTCGACATGTCGTCAAAAGAGATGTTTGTATACTAGTGTTCATGTATTCCTGTCTAACTATCATCATTCCTGTCCGAATGTTGATGGTTGTGATTTGGATTATGAGAGTTTTTATCCCGATTGTGTCGATTCATGTGTCGC
The DNA here is from genome assembly GCF_000002985.6 of Caenorhabditis elegans. Taxonomy (NCBI): domain Eukaryota; kingdom Metazoa; phylum Nematoda; class Chromadorea; order Rhabditida; family Rhabditidae; genus Caenorhabditis; species Caenorhabditis elegans. Next base: position 9,394,865 of record NC_003283.11, read on the forward strand.
CGGCCAGAATGAAATGGAGATTATCACACTTTTGTATAACTATCTTTGCAAGTTGTTGCACTGAATTTTCATGTTTTAACATATCCTGTTGATAACAGTAATCTTTAAGAAAAACTTAACTTTGAATATTTTCACATGAATCGATTTAACATCACAGTCATCATGGCTGAATCACGTTGTTTGTTGTGCGACTATTTGAACACCTTTTTTCATTCTCCTTCTCTCTCTTTGGCCGACTATGTGTATAATATTTTTACTTCTCATTCTCTCAATCCTTAGTTGACCTCTCTTCATTCTTTTCCACTTCCACTTTGAAAGAGTATTGACCAGAAGTGGAGTGAACACAACCAACCAGTTAAAGCAAATCGTTTCGCAACTGCGTCTCATTCACCTTCATTGCTTCCTCTTCTCATCTCTTCGTCGTCATATTCACCGCTTTTGCCGCGCGCACACCTGCAGCCATCCCCGATTAGCGTGAATTGTAATTATTGCTATTAGTTCGATGGTCGAAGTTCTTCTAATTTTCTCTTTTTAATTCATCCTCATAATAAGCGGGCCTTTTTCCTTCTTTCGAGAACTTCCACATCTAAGTCTCCATGGAGATAATCTTGGGCGGATTTAATAGGAGACACTCGTTATTTATACATTCGGTATGAGAAATAGTGTTGGCACTGGTGAAACGTAGGTGTTGAAAGAAGGCTGAGGTAGGTCCCTTTTGGCAAGAAGCTTTCCTTTCATAGATTTACTTCCTTTTTTCATTAAGATTTAGTAACTAGAAAGCTCTCGCTCTAGAATATCTTTTTTCTTTTTTTTCTAATCAATAACTGACTTTTTCAGTTTGTTTTATTACAATCTGGCATCATTATTTTCGTTTTATGAAGGCTGAAGGCATAACCAAAAGTGTCATTAAAACAAGAGAAATGGAACATAGACACTGAAATGACGTTTTTTGATGGGATTCTGTTGCATAGCGGGTTGCTCCATTCTAATTTTGCCAATTGGTTTCCTATTCTCCATCCATCTTTTCTTGGTTTTTATTTTCTTTGTTTCTAGCCAGAATAACGGAAAACCAGTTGCACAGCAGGAATTTGAGAGTTTAGAAAGTCAACGATTCAGTTTTTGCTACGTATACTTCGTTTAATTTGAATTGCTAATTTGTCTTATTCAGTTACACTTTTTTCTTTATAAATTATTATAATGCAACTACAGTAATCTGTCTTATTGATATTTTGTAGGTAAAATGTTTTTGAAAGTGATGATTCTTTTGCTTCACAATTTCAGTTTTTCTATTTCATTCATCTTTTTGTTTTTTCTTTGTCGTCAACAAGCTTCCGGGCCGTCTCTCCCATTTTTCCCACTTTTGCACTGACATTTCGTGGGGTGCGCGCTTCCAAAATATGCATTCCACGAGTCGGTTTTCGAATGATGAATGAGAGAGTCTCTAGCAGCTCGCAATTTCCTCTAGAATTTTTTTCCGGCTTCTTCTTCTTTGTCTTTCCTCGTCATCGATTCGGAAACTCGGGTCAACTCGTCTGTTTCTGCTCCGTTTCTTACTCATTTCTTATTCATGAATTACATGTTTCTCGTTTTTTTTTCGAATCTTCGGCTCAAATCTAGTAGTTTTGCTCTTTCAGAAAATTGTATTTTTCATACTATTTTCAAAATGCTCGAGTTTGACGAGGTTGGAACTTCAACACCTCAACCTAGTTTAAAAAGTCGAATGGCATCTGCTGCTTCGTCAGATTATTATTGTATGACTTTTGATGAACCAGAGGAAATGGATGACGTCACTTTGAGTAGCTCTGCTACGAGCAAGGCAAGAAAATGAACCATGAGCAAAAGAACAAAAAATTGATAAAACGCTTAATGAATTTATTTTCAGAGACCGTCAGACTGCTCTTTGGATGAAGCCGTGCGAGGAGCTCACAAACAAACCCAATTACTAGCTCAGCAGAACATGGTAATTGAATCGATTATTTTCTTCTTAAAAACATTTGTTTCAGGATTTGAACGATAAGCTAACCCGTCAATCGGAGGAATTGGCAGAGGCACGTGCACAACTTCGTGGTTACAGCGGACCTTTGGGATTAGGTGAGAATGAAGTGTGTCGTGGCTTGTCGCCTGCTAAATCGATTCTCTCATCGATTACCAACGCCGATTCTGACGCAGCTGATGGATTTGGCGGTGGAGATTTTACACGTTTTCGGCGTGATCCCTCGTCAGCTTCAAGTTCATCGGGAAACAGCGTATATCACTCAGTGAATACGTCGTTGGCATCCCAATGGCGATGGTCTCATCCATCCACTCCATCAGGAACGGGGACTGTTACCCCCACATCAAACACCCAATTCGTTTACCCTCCAAATGTGAACGCATTTTATAGTTTACGAGACACTATGGGAAACCTTTTATCACAGTTGGCGCGTAGTCTAGGTCTCACACATTCGCCACCTTCTCTCTGAATTCCGCCGGTTTGGTGGTTTTGATTGTCTTTTTGGCTCACAGTCAGATCAATACTATTGAAATCCGCAGAGACTTTAAAAATAATATTTCATGCGAGGAAATTAAGCAAGTTTGAGGTGTGTCAAAGTAATTAACAATTTCTTTCTGTTAACATTCTTCAAAACCACCATTCCGTCCTGCTTTTCCCACCCAATTGCACGTGTTTACCATCACTCCTACCCACTTATCTTTGGTTCTTTTTTTTTGTTTCAACTTTCTGTTAAATCACATGTTCCGCTTGCCAACACAGTTCTTTTTTTTGCCAATTTCCTATCCACCTTCGATCTCGCTTCTTTCTCTCTATCCCATCCATCCATCCACCGATATTGTAAAACCGTATTCCTACCACGTTTTCTTTGTTATTTTCGCTTTAATTTTCAACTACGTATTCGATAATGTTCTTTAGTTTACACTCTTTCCTATTTCCAACTTTTCTCCCTGTTTTTCATGTTTTGGGTTCAACTGTGCGTGTATTTTTTTTGTTGCGCTCGATATAAAGTTTTAGCTTATTATACATTTGTTGTGTCGTGATCGTGATGGTGGTTTTGATATTTTCCCCTTTATTGTGCCTACCTTTTTGTTTGATACTAAACCTCACTGCGCGTCTTTTTTTAGAAAAACAACCAAAAAACGTGATAATTGGGTAAATGCGTCCGAAATGGATGTGGGTAATCGTATTAGTCCTCGATTGAGTGGCCTATAGCAATAAATGAAGAAAAAGAACGGTCACTTTGTTAATCGGATGGATTGGTTTGGCCATTTTAGTCCCCATCTGGCAACATTTACTCCCAATAGTTTGTAGTAACCGGTGTATTTGTATTGTGCATCTAGTGAAGCCAGTTGAATCCATTCTCATTTTATATATTTCCTGTAGAGTCATCAAACGAGGCAGACACTAAAAACATTTGTCCCGCATTGTACAAAGTGAAATTTCATTCTTTTGCAGAAAACGCATCGGACGAGGAGATTATTCGATTGGAAGCTTTCGAAAAAGGATCCATCAAGCACAGCGGATTTTTGGAGGTCTACAACGTTCCAGAGTTTGCAAGGATAATTGTTTGTGGTGAGTGGAATTTCTTTTTTTTTTTTTATTATTTTTAATGAAAAAGTAATAATGTCTCGTTAATTACAGAATTAAAACCAACTCTGGCTCGTCTTCTAACCAAAAATCTTCCTGCGTATCTATTAGTTGCTGCATTCCGAAATCATGATGAAAAGCGAGACGAAACGGCACTCACCGGTCTATTTTCTTCGGTCCATCTTGTGCTCAAAGATACGATCTCGCGTTCGCATGATCTCGACTTATTGTCGTTATGGCTTGTAAACTTGTGGCGATTGTTCAATCTTCTTCGTCAATATTCTGGTGAAGATAGTCAACCCGAGTGGCACGTGGCAAACACTGAAACTCAGAATTCGTATCGATTCAAGGCTTACGACGTGGCACCGATTCGTGATCAACTAAAGTTGCGGATCGAAGAATGCTACACAAGTTTGATGAAAAAAGCAATTGAACATGTTCTCTCTCCAAAAATTGTTCCTGGAATCTTGCAACACGAAAGTAGCAGTGATCTGATGACTGCTGGACAAGAAAGAAGAGATCGTAACTCTGGAAGTGTTGAATCACAAAGGAAAAGTCTTGATGATTTACTTCAATTCATGGAGATTGTTCATACAAAACTGACGACTTACGGTGGTGATGATATTGTTGTGAAGCAGGTAATTGGACAAATGGCCAGATGGATGTGTGCTCTCGCCTTGAACTATATGATGTTCCGAAGGGAGTTGTGCAATTTTGAGAAGGCAATTCAGATCAAGTTAGTTATTTTATCTGAAACTTATCGTTATTTAATAAAATCTTCTTTCAGACACAATGTGACACAAATCCAAAATTGGCTCAACGCAAAAGGACTGTCTGATTGTCGTGATCACTTCGAACCACTTGTGCAAGCATGTCATCTACTGCAAAGTCGCAAAGATCCTTCTAATCTCGACACACTATGTGGTGAAATGACAAGTCGGTTGAAGCCACGGCAAGTTGTTGCTATACTTCAACACTACGATCCTTCTGATGAAATGGAGGACGGTCTTTCTCCAGAATTCCTTGTGCAGATTCAGAAGAAACTGAACGAGAGAGCTATTGCAAATAATGATCCAATTGAGGATAAGGTAACCTAGCCATACTTTTTTGCTCAAATTATCATCGTTTTTGCAGGACAAACTGATAATGCTGGGTACATATCTTCCACCATTCGACACTCAACCATTCTCTTATTCTGATTTCCCACTTGAGACTTTAAGCCTCCCAAGTTGCCTGCATATGCAGAGTGTTTGTAGACTTGTATAATTTCTCATATATTCTTACTTCCCTCTTATACCGGTAATTTTGTCTCCTCAAATTCAATTCATTCTCTACCTTTTCATTCTTTTTTTTCATAATTCCTAACCTTGCTTACTAATCATATTTGGATACTGATCTAGTCGGTTTTTCAAGAAATGTACCCTATTTCTTTCGCCTATGTGCATCTAAACCAATGTAAAAATAGTCATGAACAGATCCCCCATCAATTCTCAAAATACTTGTACTGTAATCTTATTTATTTGCTTTTATTCGCACCCAGTTTTTCGAGATGAAAACTTCATCAACCAATCAATATTATCATGTCTGTCTGTGCTGAAATAAAACTATTCATCTTTTCATCAAATGAGACCATTTTTAATAATTTGTTCTGTTCTAGAATCAGTCAAAATTATACCAATAGAATTGCAAACTAAAAAAGTAGCAAGTGCGCTCTCCTGAACACTGAATCGAATTTCACTTTTTCGCTGATTTTCAATGGAATTATCCACTTTTTCCTCTCGATAAATGTCGAGAATCAATTTAATTCAGAAATATTTTATATTTTGAATAACATTTTTCCAGTAATATTAATTTTTATCGCAATTAAATTAAGTTATTTCAGAAGTTTCATGTCGAATCACATCCAACATCTTTTCATTATCAATCGAGCTGGAAGTTTGATTTATAGTTGGGAAGCCAGAACCGAAACGGTTTATTAAACAATTATTTCAAAGTATAACTATGATACATTTCAGCCGGAAGTCGAAAAAACGTACGAATGGCCGATTGATGTACATTTGGAAGAAGTTGATCAAAAAGCGGTCGTAGTATTTGGAGAAAAAGATGGAATTAAATTAAGGTTTGTTTTTTTTCCAGACTGAGATTATATATTTCATTCAAATAAGATTTTCAGATATTATGTAAAAAGTGTAAATGGAGAGACTGTATCCGGAACGAGACTTCAACTTGGTGCACAACAAGTAAATGTACTCGAATATCTACAAGAAGAAGATCACTATCCGGTAAAAATGAATTCCGTTTTTATAAATAATTTTCAATAGAATGCAATGCCTTGCAAGATGTTAAGAAAAAGCGAAACCAAAAAAAAATCAATTAAATTTAGAAAACTATTTTCCTACTTTTAACAAAAAAATCGCATTAAAAATTGATTTCTCAATACCCCTTTTGCGTACAAAATAGGGACGCAATTGTAAATGCAAAAAGTTTCAAGAAGAAATTGAAAAATCCCAGTTTTCAGTGCGTCAAAAAGAATCTTCAAAAATTATTTACAAAGTACAAAACATTTAAAGACGCCTTGAATATTTGAAAAATAATGAATTTTGTCAGCATTTCTGGCATTTGAAAATTCAAAAAGTCCCAAAAATTGGTAGTTTCGACTAGATTCAAAGCTGAAATATCAAGAAAAACCGTTAAAATCTATTTTGAAAAAAATCAAATTGTACTTTTTCATGAGTTTCTTAAAACTAAAAAAAGTATAACTGTTTACTGCATTTTTAGGTTTTTGCTTCAAAATTGTTCAAATATCAAAACTAAACTAAATTTCTGCCATTTTCTCCAAAACATATTTTAAATAAATCTCCATTTCAGGTAACCGTTAAATTTGCTGCTCCGACCGTATCGACAAACGAGAAAATTATTCTTTCATCCATGTTTCATTCACTTTTCACAATTGCCGTTCAACTGTCACCGTGTCAAAAAAGTTCAGGAGTCGAAGTTCTCGAAACAACACAGTTCAAATTATTCTGCCTACAAAGTCGGACAGGTAGGTAGTATTCAATAATAACACTTTTCGTAAAATTTAAATAAACATTCAAATATTCAATTTTTAGGTGTGAAGTTCGTTGTAATCACATCTGCTGCATCAAATATCGCAGCTGATTCACTTCTGTCAAAAATGTATGAACTCTACACGGATTTCGCTCTCAAGAATCCCTTTTATTCAATTGACATGCCAATTCGGGCTCAAAAATTCGACGAAGCCATCAAAACTCTTTTGGAGAGAGCTGAGAAGAACAACGGAGCTGTTACATTCTAGAAAAATTGATTTTGATAATTTATGTGTACACGGGTTTTAATTTAAATGTCTTACAGTCAATTCATATTTTCCTTTAATGCATAAAACGAAAATTCAAAATTGATTGATGAAAGTGTACATTGAGATGAGATAATTATATTTTTTTCAAGTCAGACAGAATTCAATCACATTGATTGTGGGAAGCGGGATCGGTGTCAAGAGACCGGGACAAACGAAGCATCATGATACAGTTGAGATCATTAGAAAATGTGAATAATTAGATAAATTAAATACAAAACAGGCAAAATTAAACAAGCGGAGAATCATCAATAATTGGAATTTGCACAGCTGAATCATCAGATGGACTTGCAGATCCAGTTGAGATTGGAATCATTTCAATTTCACATTGAGGCTCTTTCGATTCATTTTTCTTCGTTGGAATGTGCTGAATACGTGGAATATTAAATTTATAGCTTTTTATAAAGATTAACTCACATGGCCAATCTCATTTCCATAAGTTCGAAAGCGAACCGATTCTCCTCTCGTCCAAGCAATTGTTGGTGAACGGCGAGACTTAAAATACTTTTTTTCAGATAATTATTCTAGGGTGGATTCGTAACAACGGATTTTCTTTTATATAAAAAATTGCACTACTACAAGAACATTTTTTTCCTTATTTTTTAATTAGTCATATAATTAGTCAGTGCAAGAACCTAATTTTTTATTAAACCAAAAAAGTGTATTTTCGTAGCCCGGTAGCAAGATATGAATTTATTAACATTACACAAACACGAAAAAATACGGTTGCGAAAAAAATACGGTACTCGGTCTCGAAACGGCAATTTTTTGTTTAAATGCACACGGTGTGCGCCGTTAAAAAGTACTGTAATTTTTGAACAATCGGGAGTTTATTCGATTTTTAATAGTTTTTGGGTAAAAGTATATGTATTTATTAAATAACCAAAATATTACAATTAATTAAAACACATAAATTTTAACTAATCGTGAATAAACTATTAAAAATCGATGAAAATTCCGCAGCTTTGATACAGTAGTCTTTGAAGGCGCACACCATTTTGCATTTGATAAATCAGTTTCGTGTCGAAACCGGGTACTGTATTTTTGGTGCGAGTATTGCGAACTTTCGAGTCAGGCAATATGCCTTACAGCGCTTATGAGCTACGGTAGGTTACGGTTTCAGGTATTGGTTATCCCCAGTGTCAGACCTATTTACTTTCTATTACTCACGGGCGTTCCTCCATTTTCTCCATTTCTTAACAACGGTTCATTTGGAGTCACTTCGATTTCAGCAGTATTGTTTCCGTTTTCATCTTCTCTAACATTCGACCGAGTATTGGCTGAAATGTATGACTTTATAATAAATACCTCCCTTTCATTATCTTACCAAAACTTTTATTCATTTGTGAGAAGCTCTTTGTCCTATTCCACGGACGCCTTGGATTACAACATGCCAAACGACGGAATTCTGTCATTCGGAAATAACAAAGTGGTTGACATACAGAATGAACTCCAATAAGAACTTGAAGCCACCATCTGATTAATGTACTTCCGTGTGTAATTTGAAGGAAATTATTGATATGAAGAAATGAAACCATTTGAATTCCAGAATATGGGCAAAGGAAGAGTAGATCAACAATTAGAACTGATCCAATAACATATATGTACTTGTGACGTGACATTGCTTGGACACTTCTCCATTTTGAACCCCTGAGACTAGAATTTATTTTCTTGATGGAGTTGGTTGGGTGATCTTTCATAGTTTAATAGCTGATAGTTAACAATTTAAATAATTAATTTACCTGCTTCCATTTGAACAATTTGATCCTTGTCCATTGATTGGTCTATGAAGTGATCGATTATGAATTCGATGAGATTCATCATTATTTAAACATCCTTCGTCTTTGAATTTTCGAATTGTTCGAAGAATTGAAATGTAACATATCTGAAAAATTGTAGTTTCGATACCACATCTCTTCATGGTTTGAAATTGTGAGATTTCCCATTTGTTTTTAGTGTTAAGGATCGCCTCGTTGACTTTTGGAGCACTCTTAAATAGCGTAAAGAAATCCCTTGATTTTGGATATTGTTTAAAATGTTAAATCATATGGTTTTCAATAACAATTTAAAAAATCCTACCACAACAGTTCCCAATGTAACAAAACAAAGTGATGATATAAGAACCATTGTAATTGTTGCAAAATCAATTCCTCTTTCTTCTGGTGGAAGCCATTCTGTTTGAGATTTTGATGATGAATACAATATACCAAGAGCCATCATTATGCTCATTGTCCAACTTAAATAAAAACGGGATACAACTTTTTCTTCTCTAATGTGTTATCTTACCAAATTGCTAGGATAATAAGCACAAATTTTCTACGGAAATATCGTCGATAATGAAGTGGATATCGAATGACAATGTACTCATTTGTGGTGAAAACCAATAAATTGAAAATAGTCAAAAGATTGCAAACACGCAGAATTACAAGTGCAAATCTGGATAGCTGAAAAATATTTTATTTTAAGAATCTGTCTGAAAATTGATAGGACTTACTTGAAATAAGTGTATTCGTGTATGAATATCTAAATTGATATTGTAGAATGAATTGGCAAAGTATGGCAATCCGTACAACTGGAAAAATAATTGAGTTTGAAATAATTGTATTGTACTTTATTTTGCATGTTGGTCATTGTAACTTTTTGAAATTTATAAACAAGTTATTCAATTTAAGTATTCAGAATTATTTTTTTTTTAAGTTCAAATATCTACGATCTCTAGAACAGAGGTGGGCGGATATTTCTTTCGGATATTTTCTAATAATGAATTTATCAATAAGTATTGATGTAGTTATTCTGGAAGAAATGTATCCGAACCAAAGAGTAACTATTAAGCAACATTTTAATATGATAAAACCTAGAAAAATTCTACAAGTTTTCCTTACCGAGACCTTAAAACTTATTAGCCGAGCAACATCGGATATCGGATATTACGGATATTACGGATATCGGATAATGGACTTGCATATCGTTTATACAGAAAACTTGTAGAATTTTTCTAGGTTTTATCATATTAAAATGTTGCTTAATAGTTACTCTTTTGTTCGGATACATTTCTTCCAGAATAACTACATCAATACTTATTGATAAATTCATTATTAGAAAATATCCGCCCACCTCTGCTCTAGAAGCCGCCACAATACTTAGGTTTGAAGTTTTCACCTCACAATAGTTCGAGAGTATAAACTGAAAAAAAGTGATGAGAGTTGTTACAAATAGACAAAACAATTCAAAATTTTATGTTCGTGAAATGTTTTTGGAAAGTAAGAAAACAAATATTGTAAAATCTAAAAACGATCAAAATTTTGCGACAAAAATAAAGAATGCAATTTGCAAGGAAAACTCAGACTTTTCTATATTTTGAAACACGAGTCCTTTAATGTCTATGGAAAGTTCTTTTTTGGAAGTGTTTTTTTTGAAACGTTTGCTAGTTTTAATTCAAAACTAAAATTTGATGAGTGCAAATTAATGAAAAAAAAAGTAACCTAAATTACCAAAAATCTAGATGCAAGAGAGAATGCAATTTGCAAGGAAAACTCAGACTTTTCTATATTTTGAAACACGAGTCCTTTAATAGTCTATGGAAAGTTCTTTTTTGGAAGTGTTTTTTTTGAAACGTTTGCTAGTTTTAATTCAAAACTAAAATTTGATGAGTGCAAATTAATGAAAAAAAAAGTAACCTAAATTACCAAAAATCTAGATGCAAGAGCAATTCAATAAAAATGAACTAATTATTTGATAAAAGTAGTTAGTTTTTCCGAAAATCGTTCAATTTTCGGAAAAAACAGGAAGAATGAAAGATTTTTCAATTTAAAAAGAACCCAAATGTACGAATATTTTTTTAAAAAAGTTAAAACTTACAATGAGACATACTCCTCTTGCAACATCTAGAACTGCACAATGAAGTACAATGACATAGAAAACATTTGAAAGAACTCGTCGTCTATGTCTCAATAATGCAATAATGACAAATAAATTGAGAATCACAGAAAGTGCTCCAAGATGTCCACATAGAAATACTGCAGTTGTTGCCATCTGAAAATATAAGAAAAACGTGAGAAATCAAGAAAAGAAGTTGAAAATCTCGGAGAAATTGGATTTCGGGCTTGAGTTGTTTCGGAAACAACAACGTGTTCAGCTCACTGAATGAATGAATACAATCTGAGAAAATTGAGAAAAGACGATGCAAAATATAAATTGCAGATTGTGTTTTGTTGAGATTCTTATGATAAGTTCGAAGGTGCAAGCAAAACTTAATGCCTGAGATTCTTTTGAAAAATACGATATTTAAAAAATGTATGGTTCATTCAAAAACTGATTTTTAAAATAAATTTAACCTCTATTCCCTGATATTTAAATATAATTTTTTTTGCAATATTTGAAAGCAGCATTGGAATAATTTAAGTTGTAAAAATCCCAAGATATATTGATGTTAAAATAGTTTTTAAGTCTGAAAATAAACTGACTTATTTTCCAAAAACCATACTGAAAACGAAAATTTACAATTTAATTCAATATAAAATTGAGCCCAATTTACAAATTGCATTACTATTCGGATTTTCAATTTCTCTGAACGATTTCTATTTGTTTTTGGAATATTTTATTGAATTATAATTTATGTTCAGTGGTCCATAAAGGAGAAATTGAAAATTTCGGAAACCTGTGGGTTCAGAATAAAATTAAAATTCTTCGGAAGGATATTTTCAGAATGAGGAAACACCTAAATCAACTTGATATACGAGTTCCAGAATACAAACTACACTGCATTTTGAGTTCAAATTCTAAAAACAATCTATCAAATTTCATTAAATTCTTCAAACGGCCAGGATGAATATTTAAAAATCGGCATATTTTGTCTAGATTTGTTCTGCAATGTACACAAAACACATGGAAAGTAAGAAAACTTGCACGTATTGCTATTATGATGAATGTTTGGAAGATATAGGGGAGTACATGGACCCTTGAGACATTGTCATCGGATATCTGGAGCATGATGAATCGAAATAACTAGAATAATTGATGAAATGGTTTTTGATGATAGATTGAATAGTTTTTTAGACTTTTTGAAAATATTCTACACATAAATTATACAAATCTCTGAGGTTCGATGATGTGGAAAAGTCAAAAAGTGTACTTCCGTTCGTGACTTTATGGAAGTAAATTGCATTTAGTAACAGGAAATACGCAAACAGACAAAAAGTCAAAAGAAAAGGCAAAAAGTTCGGTGCCTCATGCTGGAATCGAACCAGCGACCTTCTGTTTACTAGACAGACGCTCTGCCACTGAGCCAATGAGGCGGCGGAAAATCAATGTTTTGTAGGGTTTAAAAATCAAAAGTAGTATTACAATAGAAGTTGAGTATTGACGAAGTGTATGTACGTATGTAGTAAGTTTGAAGGCAAAAAAACGGGAATGATCCAATGAGAAACAGTCGCCGGAGGGCAATAAGGGAGATATATCATATTTGCGTCTTCTTTCATAAAATGTCCAAATGAGGAGGAAAGGAATAGTAGGAAATGAAGCAATGACAACAAATAATAAAAAAGGAGCATAAAAAGGAACTTATTGTATTCAATAAAGTGAAGAAGCTCTCCACACGTAGGACCACTGATATTATTATCAATCTTGGAATATGGATGTTTAAAGAAAATGGTTCATGAAAGTTCAGAAAATTGTTAGAAATATGAAACTTGAGGATGATCATTCTTGCTTGTTTAAACTACAAATTTAAATCTATATTATCTAAACAATTTGGCTATTATAAAGTACATTTTAAAAACTTTCTTACACAAATCAAATAGGGTAAAATTAGTATAATAGTTGTTCAATAGCTTAGGCTACCGATAAATCACTAACTAGGGAATGCTTTAACTATACGGTGCGATCGAGTAAAAGTAAACGTGTCATGCGATAGCTGGCATCTTAGGCTTTCAGAATCTGTAATTTGTTTCGGCGGAAGACCTCTGTGAGTCTGGAAATTTTCATCTGAAAATGTAGTACTGAAATCAGTGCATTTCCTATGGTTAACAGTGGATTTTTGTCTCTGGCGCCAACAGAAGTCTCACCACAATGGTGGAAGGGCGAAATCATCGCTTCGGTGGTCGAGTCGTGAACGCGTTCCTATTTTTCATTATTTTCAATGACCGAATCACTGATTCTGATGCCTTATCAAGACGTTTTACCAAATCGATATTGGCAAAACATCTTGTTTTAGAGGCTACATATCTCCGCAGGAAAAAATTGCGCTTAAAAGTGATCAACTGAAAACTTGTTTACAGATCAAATTACAGATTCTGAAAGCCTAAGATGCCAGCTATCGCATGACACGTTTACTTTTACTCGATCGCACCGTATAGTTAAAGCATTCCCTAGTAAGTGATAATACACTTTAGGTACATTCGAAAGGCAAATTTACTAAAACAGTTTCTTTGGAAAAACACCGAAAGTGTCTGATTAATATTTACCAATATTGGATCCAAAAACACTTTTTAGATAGTGTTATTCTGATATTAAAAGTAGAAAGTATTCCAGACGGAAAAAATTTCAATTTCTTTGAAAGTTCTGTACAAATAAAACATTTTAAACTGAACCGCCGTTCTGATAGTTAGAGTTCTGATAGTTAGATGCCCAACTTAAATAACTTCTAAATTTTCTTCATACATTCTAATATAATCCCAGCTAATTCGCAGTGGGCGCATATTTAATGTCTCATAGTGAATCCATCGCAATCGACGTCTGTGTGCATCACAAAAATACAATGTACACAGTGCGATCGTTTGAACATATCGCACACTATCTGTGAAAAGTAAATCAAAATTCGCTGTGAAAGCGCAAAGGATCTATAATTTATTTAATTTTTTTTGTAAATTTGATTGTTTCTTGATCAGAATATCGTGTTTTAAATACAGCTTCCTATCCGAGACATTACTCTAACCGATCACAGGAATAATTTATGAGAAAAGCAAAGAATTGAGGAAGCTCCAATAAAATTTTTTTAAAATCGTAGTTTGTTGTGGTTATCCCAAAAAGGGGAAAGCTTAAAAATTAAAAAAAAAATTTAATTGTAACTTCCTAGTATAGTGATTAAGAATATTGTCTAGATTGAGTTAAATCCCTTCAAATAGAAAGCGAAGAAGAAAAAGAATAAATAGTGGAAAAATGAGATAATAGAAAAGAAGAAACAATTGAATTTCTGTTTTTTTTTCGGTGGGACAGCAAGAACTGATGCACTGCACTTAACCCGATTTTGTAGGAATTCGTGTGACGTGGCAACTAACCGACATCTTTTTCTTATTCTTCTTCTGTCTTTTGATGATGTTCTTCGGAATGTGGATCCGGAAAAAGGAGGCGGAGAGCAATACAGCACGACGATCTGTGAGCAAATAAGATTTGAGAGATAGGAGAAGTTGGAAAAAAAAGGTTAGAAAAATAAATGAAAGAGAAGAGTAAGTTGTTGATATATTGAACATAAGAAAATGAAGTAGTAAGAAATTAAGGAAAAAGTTTGAGATTGAGCCGAGAATTCGTGAGAATTTCCTAGTTAGGTGTTTTTTATTTCGTCTCTGTTTGGTTGTACTTAGTGGTTTGGTGAGAGAATGAGTAATTTGAACGATTTTGATCTGGAAATTCCAAGTGTTTTATTTCAGTGAACGTGTTAAACTGGGTGCGGAGAGTCAGTGCGGATCAACTACATATGTATTTCCAAAATGAGCTAATCGTAAGATCCTAATCAAGATTCTGCATGCTTTTAGTAATCATCTCAAATTGTACGCCGGGGGATTACAAAAAGTTTTTTTGTGTCGTCTATTGATTAGTTTCAAAAATTGTTTTCCGAATATTGTAAAAGTTTTTTAAAAACTTGGAAATTTTTCTTGGGAATTGAAAATGACTCAGTTTGTCAGGAAGCTGCAACCAAATGCTGAGATAAAAGCAGAATTTTGACATAGTGTAGATACTGTCGCAATCCATCAACATATGCTAAGGGTTTTAGGTTTCCAAGCGTTACCAGAAAGGGTGCCACTGAATGTCAAATAAGAATCACCTAACAATGTGAAAATGAAAATCTTCCCAACTTTCAGCACTTTTTCATCTTTTTACGGCAATATATTTTAACTTGACCAATTCAATTGAAAAAAAAGAAAAGAGATTTCAAAATATACATTTTTTGAAGGATACTCTGAACGAAGAAAGAGTTGTTTGAACTTTTCAATGAAGCATCTATGTAGGTAGAAAACATATGGATCTTTTTTCAAAAATAAAATTATAGGAGGGACATATAAATATAAATCTCTACATCTAAATTTTCTTAAAGACGCCCTTGTACTGAAAATGCCCCGAGGCAACGTTTTTCAGTTCAATCTTGGATTCTCACGCTTTGTCGGATCAGGTTTTGTCTAAAATTCGAAGAAGAAACCAAAACAGGAACACATGTTTTTTTGCTAAAAACTAAAGAAATATCCAAAAACTCTTGAAATGGACGATTGCGGATTGGCTTTTTTAGCTAAAAAAGTCGAAATATATGTTTTAAATTGTTGTCAGTTGACAATTTTTGAACGTATGAGTGTAGCGACGTCGACAGTTTGTCACTTGATAACTTTTTTCAGATTCGAATAAGTTAGGAAATCAACGTTTTATTTAATAGTTCAAATACCTGACTATAGAACTTCACGATACCCAGTCTTGACAGGAGCGACATTTTTTTTTCAAATAAATTACAGGTGTGAACCTTCGAAGAGTTCTGTATGTAGTACTATGCTCTTTGATGTTTCTATCTTTTTCCTTTCTCGTTATTCCAATTCGAATTGGGAGGACTGAGAGAGAAATTATGAAAAATCAAACAAAGAAGCGTGCGATAAAATAAAATTGACAGCACAGCAGTACTTAAAGGCGTACAAGCAAAAATATTTAAGTCGTGTCGGGGTACCGTTATTCTTTTTGCAAACGAATTGCAAGATGAGTGAAAAATTATCACGTAGAAAATAATTCATTTTAAATTCGTAGCAGTTTTGAAAAATAATTATTATTCTTAAGCTTTAAAACTTTTAAAAAAGCAAAAATATTTGCTACATACAATGAATAACTTAAAGTGAAGTTTCACTAAACTTCATAAATCTGCTGACAAATGTCGTCAGACATGAGCAATAAAAAGAGAAACAAAGGAAAGAAAGGATTAGGTTTTGATTTCATCATCATATTCGTATAATCCTTCAAAAAAGTTGATCGAATAGTGTGTAGTACAGGGAAGTGAGAAAATAACAAATAATCGAAGATTTAAAAGAAGCCTTAACGGTCAATTAATTGGAAGACTAAAAGAAAAGAAAAAATGGAAGAAATAGGGATACTGTCAAAATGAGCTTATGTGGGTGTAAAACGATTTTATTGGTTTTGTGCTTTCTTTTGCAAACATTTTTTGTTTTTGTGTTACCACGTCACCAAAAGAAGCACTTTTCGCAGAATTTGTGTCCATTAAATTGGAGTCGTTCGAAATTGTCATGGCTATACGGAAGTTGGGATTTTAAATGAGAAAATGAGCTGAGATATGAAGGAATTGAGTATTGCAAAAACTCGATGAATAGATTCAACGAAAGTTTCAATTTTCAAACATTCCTTCGATATTGAGTTATCACTTGTGATATTTTTGTCTTTCTCTCAAAAAAAGCCTAGAAATCAGCGAAGATTATTGCGACAATTACTGACTCGAAGACAAAACGCGGCAATTACGGACTTTTTGTCATTTTTTGAGAAACTACAGCACTGTCGTATGTTCGAATCCCTACAATCTTTGAATATAATTATTTATAACATAAGTAAACAATGTATTCCAAAGGAAAATATGTTTTTTGACCGACGACTTCCAAAAAAAGTGGCAAAGACTGAGAAATTACCACTTTTTGAAACATAATCACATTTTTCAAAAATTTGTTAAAAGTTTTACTATGATATTTTTTAACCTAAATAGGAGGTCCAGGAAGTTAATTTTTAGAGAAAATAGTGCACAAGGTATTACAGGAAATTGAAAGAAAGTGACACGGACTTCCTAATAAAACAAAAGAAAATTCAAGTCAAAAAGTGGCATTGAATAACCCTTTCTATTCATCTGCAACCGACAGAACGCTCATCTTCAGAAGATTTTGTCATAACACGACTTGATTTCAAGTAGAAGCAAAAAGATGAACCAACCTTTTGAAAAAAGAGATTTAGGAAAGAAACTTATCAAAACACAGGGTCGAAGAATTCAGACACTTCAATTTCGAACTTTGACGCCTTCCTTCTTTCTTCTCCGTCTCCCTGTTTGTTTCCGTCCCTATTGTGAGCACTTTTTGCGCGTGTGTGTTGCCATATTTTACTTGTATCAGATGAGTAATTCAAAACTTGAAGTTTGAAAAAAAAATCCGTCGAGCCGGATTCGAACCAGCGATCTAAGGATACCCACTGACTCTACAGTCCTCCGCTCTACCAACTACTGAGCTATCGACGGGACGTGAGCCTACATTATGGGTAGCAAAGATTTTTTACTGATATAATATTAATATATAAATGTCAGGAAAAAATATCATGCGATAAGAAACGGAGAACAAGGCATGAACTTCAATACTTAATTTGAAAAATAAAAGTGTGGTTTTATTCAAATCTTTGATAGTGAGCTACAAGAAAGGCAGTTTGATGAGTTTTCGTCAGGTTTTGCAATCAGTAAAGACGTTTGGCGTATGCGCCTTTGAGTCTACTGTAGAATATTTAACTGCAAATCTCGATTTATTTTTATCATCAAAGTACACAAAATAAATGTGAAAATCACTTGGAGAAACAGACAATGTGAACAGTGAATCGACATCTCCATGTAATTTTTTCAGTAATCTTAAAAGCCCATAAACACCAAAAAATAAATACATATAGACTTGCGGAGAGATAAATCCGCATAAGTTCACCTTTTTCGAAAATGAAAAGATTTAAAACTACACATTATCAAAAATTCACAAGTAAACCTACATACATGAAATAAACACTGGACATATATCTAAACTCTTTTTAAGGAAAACGAGAATATAATCGCATCCTGAACCTCCATAAACATATGAGAGGAACTGAACACTCACCGTTTCTTGGCTGTAGTTTTCATAAAATGGAACCCGCTTGATGAGATAGTAGTCCGAGTAGTTACCAATGTTCTGAAACATTTTCCCAATTCATGAGATTACAAAGAAACATTTTTTGTATATCTACCTTCATCTTCTCTTTTGCAAAACTATAGATTCTAGAAGAGAATGAGAAATAAGAAGTTATGCCGTTTTTACATGTTAGTTGTCTAATTTAAGCTCAGCTACACAAACAAATTCATAAATGTTTCATAAAAGCTTGTTTGCAAAATGTTGGATTCCAATTACAATTGTTTTCTTTATTCAATTCATGTTTCATACAGCTTCTGTCATTTTTTACCGCATTCAGTTGTCAAATGACACGAAAGAAATGATGCCTTACTAACGAATCCTTCGACAAAATTCGGTACTGCGAACTGGAGTCTTTCCGGGAAAATTGGGAAAATTATTATTTTTTATACGGAGGAACCTTTCGATTGGTCGTGAGTTGGGTTCTTTGAGCAGTTAGACATAAAAATATGAGTATCCGGACTAGAGGAGAACCACAAACAACAATTTCCGATGATGAACGTTCAACTTCCTCCCGATTTATAAATTGGGGACTTGAGATTTATTAGAAAGAAATTAGAATTACAAAAAATTACTCAAATTCGTGAAGTTATGCTTCATGAAAACTTCACAAATAAAAGGGATTATTGAAAAATCAGGTACAACGTTCCAAAGAAGGAGCTATAAAAATATATAAAGAGATAACCAGAAGAAAAAAGCTTGTAGATTCTTGAGTTCGTTTCTAGATCTTTTACATTAAAAAATTACATTTCGACAGTTTTCAAGTTCAATGTTTCAAGTTTTCATAGCGAGTTCTAAGTTTCCTCAAACCATAAATAATGGAAAACATTGACATTGTATTGAAAACCACCGTAATACCACATAAATACTCAGGATCGTCTGGAATCCTGGAATAGCGGACTACTGACGTTTGGCTTAAACAAGTTCAAATTTATGGTATTCACAGTTGGTATATTTCCAGAGTTCAGTTTTCATAAATAATGCCCAAATAAGAGGAAAAATATTATTAGTTTTGTAAGTATTTCAAACAAAATTTCAAACAACACTGCTAGAACCTCAAAATAATGATACTGTCAAAAACGGAAATGTTCAAAGTTTGTTTCAAAAATGTTCGTACACTGTTTCTAAAAATGGAAAACATCGTCAGCTCACCTCTTCCATTGTTGAATTAAGTACATCCTCTCCGTGTGCTACCAACTGAGACGGCTCGTGCTCTTGGAGCATGGAGACAATGAGCGGATCTGTGACCGCCTGAAACTTGAAAGTGTTAGCTGAGAAGAAAGTTTTTTTTGAGGAACCGGAATCTGATTAGCAGGAATGGTGTATTTCTCTCAAAGATCCTCTTCTCATTCCCTTTTTACTTCGTCCTCCACCCCCGTAAGGTTATCATCTACGTCAGATGTAAAAGTAGATGTAGAATTGAAAGAAAAGTATAAGGAAATAGAAAAAAAGAATGTTGAAGATGAGTTTTGAAGTGACCTCTTCTTTTGTAAAACCTTACCTCTTCTAAACTGATATTCGCCAGAATTGCATCCATTTTCAGATGATGATCAATGACGATGAAGAAGGTGAAATTGTAGAAGAAAAATAGAAGAGAAGACAGCTTCTCGTGATGACAGACGAGATGCCTCAGGCGATCTGTGACAAACTCATTCAATTATTGAGTAAAATAACATGAAGACAAATGAGAAAGGAACTCAAAATGTTACGGGTAGTTGGTAAGGGATTCTTAATACGAATATTCTTAAGTTTAAAAAGAAGAATCTAAAAAAGATCATGAAGAAATGTCAGCTCTCCACTGACAGCAACAGGCTGAAAACTTACTTACACCGAATCGAGGGATTCTTAAAACTGCAAAACTCAATTCATGATAGTTTTTCGAATGTTTAGATCCTTGAATAAAACTTGAACAGACTATAGTTTTTGAAAACTTATAATGTACTGTTATAGTGTCTGAATTTAGTTTAAAAAACACTTCGATCTCATTTGAGTGTATCTTGGGTGTTCCTATTTTCAAGAAAAAAGAGGATATGAGTGATGTGGCAATTGACATAAGAAAAGTCGAAACCAACAAAAAGCTGTCAAAATTGAGACATGAGGGCGGTAATAAAAAAAATACATTCTCATCAAATTATCAAAGTTTGTTGTAATGTTTTTTTTGTTTTAAAAATTGAAATGTTCATTTTTTCATAGAAATAAATTGTTTTTTATGTCAATACTGATACTTAAAGTTTTTTGCTATTTTTTGTGAGCAACTATTCCAAAGACCATCTTCCGAGTTGTTCCACAACCGTTCAATCATCGATAATTTAAAGTTTTGATATTTGGCATTTTCGACGATTACCGAATTTTTAAATTTTCAGAGATTCGAAAATTTGGCTGTTCGAAAATGATTAAGATTATAAATTTGGACAAGCGAAAATCTTAAGAAGACTAGACCAAAATGGTAGACTAGACCAAAATGAGCCTCAAATATAATTTGAGTAACTAATTGTAAGCGAGTAGCATCTTGCGCTTTATGGGCTAACTCCACAAGCTTTCAAAAAAGGAATATACACTTAAGAAATCGTAGTTCCATTTCTCATAATGACCATCATTTTAGTTGAGTTTCATTTCGTTTCCGACGCTCAAAATGCGATTAGAAGAAAATGAGTGCATCCACTCTTTCGCATCCTTTTTTGCACAAAACACGCCTAGAGACACGAACTGAGATTCATTTGAAAATTTGGAATGAGAAGAGAATAACTAGTTCAAGAATTACAATTTTCACTAAAAATTGAGCTGAAAGGAATAAAAAGAAAGAATAAAACAAGGACAGCGGGAGGATAATTGGACAAGAATCGAATAGGTCATTTGCATAGATTAACGGGTTGATTTTAAGAAGAGAATAGGAAGCACATGAAGAGAGTGTGTAGAGCAATAGAAGAGCACTGATTTTTGATTCAGGAAACAGAATAAAGATATATAGGAAAATGAGGAAGGTGGCACAACGTGCTCAATTTTTCCGCTGAAATGAGCTAGGAAACTAAAGTACAGAATTACAATCCTTATTTTGAGTCTAGATATTACTGTACAGTTATCTAAATTATTAATTATTATTCAAAGCTTCTTATCCTCCTCTCTCAAACTGGAAAATTAACAACGCTCAGAAAAGTTTATTGAAAAAAAATCAAAATTTATTCCTGCCAAATTTCGGTTTTTTATCCTAAACCGAGCAATTTTCAAAGTATGAACAATATGAGAAAAAAAAAACGAATGAACTCTTATAACGAGGAACATGTTTATTTTTTTTATTTTCTTGATAAGATTGTCAGGATCATTTGTGCAGGATTCTCAAAATCTTAAAGGCATAACAAATTAAAAAATACAACTTTTGCTTTTAAAACTAGTTTCTAGGAATCTGAAACCGCTGAAACTTATCGAGTGATAATTCTGCGAAATGGATAATAACTACCGTTCCTTAACCAATAAAAAAAATGATGAACCTCATCTTTTAAAATTTTATTTACTAGGTTAGTTTCTTAATCCAAGTAATAGGGCCAATGTTAATTTAGAAAACGCTGTAATTATTTTAATAAAAAAATAAGACTAATTTGAATAAATATCAAATTAAACAGAAACATCAAATTCTTTAGAAACATAATTTTTGTGACAAGAGAAAAATTAATAACAAATATAAGAGAGAGTAGGTCGTTTTGGTTTCCAACAAAAAAGTAAACCTCGTAGTGCAAAATTTCAAGCAAAAATAATATTTTGAAGTATCTTCTCCTTCACAAATTTCCTTATTCTTCTCCGTTTTTTTTTCAACGGAAATATGCAATAAGAATGTCCGTTGAAGTGAAGGGACCTCTGACTCTCTATTTTCCAAATAAAAATGTACATGAATCCAAAAAGAATTGGCTTTCTTTCTCTTTCATTCTTTGCTTTTTCAATATATACACCTCCACTTACAAATTCAAAGAACTCTTTCTGATGAAATAACATCAAAAAAAGTAACGTGAAAATTTCCTCAATGCATTTGCAAATTATCTTAATAAAACCCTCATTTCAATAATTTTTGCAAGCATCGTCGTCGTTTCATGTGTACGATTAGAAAATCTTCTTCTCGGTAAGTTAATGTCAACTTTGAAAAAGGTTTCCAGCGTCTCAAGTTTTCAAAAATACACGAGCTATCCGTGTTGTGCAATTGAATGAACCTCGACCGCGACCATTGAAGATTTACGAGTCAGTGTGTACTCCTTGAGAATTTGCTAATTGTTTATAATTGTATAATTATAATTATAAAAGCCATTTTGGTAAATTCGAGTAAAAATTGATGCATTTTGTTTGCCGTGGTTGAAGTTTACACTCTTTGATAACTAGCTCGTTCATTTGAAAAATTAAAGACACTAGGAGCTCGAGTAATTGTAAAGTGAAAAGATATTTTGAGAGCTTCAAAGCAGCGCAATATTTTGGTTCTGTTTCTTCCCTTTCTATACTTTTAATCTTGTTTTCAAACAACTGAATCTTTATTCTCACTTGATTAGCCGGAAGTATATTCACGGAATTATTGAAATGGAGAGACGAAAAAAAAAGAAAGAAGATAGTTACATTAATATATTTGTTCCCTTCCATCAGGTAACTCTCGAATTTGAATTATACTGAAACTTCATTAAATTCAGTTGAAAATTTCGGGTGGAATTTTAAAAAATAATCTAAGTAAAGCCATTTAAAACCATGTGACTTGGAACGTAAACATACGGAGATAAAAAAGCTTGCAAGATAAATATATACTAAAACACTGAGAATGAAATATTGCGAGGTTTCCCTATAAAAGAACAAAAATATCATTATTTCTATTTTTCACATAAAATGCTTACAGAATGTCTAATTCATCAGCTCATTCCTCATTCGGTACATCAAATGACTCGTTTTCTTCAGTCCAAAGTGTGATTCTGCCACCAGTTGGACCATTTGGTCAGAAAAAGAGAACGTTTGAGTACATTGGTGGTGAGTTTAATTGAGAATGAAGGATCTAATGGGATTTAGTTTTTTTCAAGCGTCAAGAATAGAAAAAAAGTTCCAAATTTTTAGAGCAACTTATTTATTTTACAATTTCTGAATGTGTAGTTGTTGGTTTTTAATGCAAAAGAAACAAATGCCACGCCCTGCTTTGATGAAAAAAATGAGTAAGAACATAGAACACACTATGGAAAATTGTTTTTAATTTATTATTTTTTGTTAACTACCACAAGAGCCAGCTGGGTCGAGAGTTTGAAATCTTGAACGTACACATTTTTGGCTTTTAATTGTAACAAAAAGGTGTCAAATATAGAATCTCCAGAAGCCTCGAAATTTTCACTTGGCTTTTTGTATTTATGCTGAGGCACTAGGGATTATTTATGTAACTCTCCAACCTAGGTCCTTGGCTTCCCGCATCAGTCGTCGGATTAGAGTTTTTACTTTCAGATTCATAGACATTATGTTTCAGTATTTAGATTTTGTACTTCAGATTTAGGACCTTTCAGTATGATTAAATTTTTCATTTAAACGGAAATTTGTTACCGTGTTTGAGAATAATTCTTGCTAAAATCATACAGTATTTTGAATCTACTGTATTTTGAATTTTATCATTTTTCTATGAGTCCATGTTTTTTTTTCAAATTTGAGAAGTAGAAGATATACATTATTGTTTCAATTTTCAAATAAAATACACAATGAACCTAAATATTATAAAAATTTCAGTCACACTTGTTGTCGATAAGTTGAAATTGGCTGAATGGATGAACGGGATCGGGAAATTGTTTGGATCCGCAGAGCTCCGTGATAATGTTACCAATCTTCATATGCAATTGGTCCCGGTGATTGATACGTTAAAAAAGGTTCATATTCTAATATTGCCCTTAAAGAAATCGTTGGAGTATTTAAAAGAGGAACAATGATAATTACTATTTCTATGAAAACATTAGAAGATTGCAGAGCGGATTGTTTTCAAAATTGAAATCAAAGACCAAATTGGGTTACTGTAGGCGCGTAGAGTAGTAGCAATAGTGCTGTTTTCCAGGTTTTTATAACCGCCGCAACATGATATTGTCATGGGAAACTATATTTTTCTTTATACTTTAATTTTCAGGTTTCCCATCTATCAAGTGAAAAAACGAAAAAAGAGATCATGACACTGATTGAAGAATACAAAACACTTGTCGTTGTTTGTGAGAATATGCTGGACAGAATGGAAAAATCGGCTGACTTCCACAGTACGGATATGCTTAATGATCCTGTTCTTGAGAAACAAGAGTAAATTTCTGTCCCTTTATCGATTGAATGAATGCAGTTGCGCTTTTTTGAATTTATGATTAAATTCTGAAATAATTGGGAAGTACACTTCCCAAATAAAAAAGAAAATATCACATTTGATAAAAGTTCGAAATTAGATTCATAAATAGGGAAGACACTTGTGTATATAATGAGGGTCGATGAAAGATGAATTGACTGAAAATGCATTTTGGGGAAACTTAAGGCAAAGAGGTGATGAGGACTGATGAGCGGATCAGGAAGGAAAAAGAAACGAAGTGGTAGGTTCATAAATACACACAATTCGGGGGGAAAACTTATAACATAGTCATATAATGTTTCAATGAAGCCGTTTAGAGAAAAGGCAAGAAAACGCCAAAAAACTATCCGATGTTACACAAGAAAACCATTTGAGTTGGCTGGGAAGTGGTGAAGAGAAAATCAAATAAATTTATACATTTTAGATACCTCGAATGAAACTTAAAGGCAATAAGGGGAGGGTAGGAAGATTTATCAGGAATTATAGGAAACGACGAGAATGACGGCTTCAGCTATCAATCACTGAAAAAAACGAATTCTCGGCGAGGAATCTGAAATAAATAAAACCTGTAATATTTCCAAATAGTTCATCTTTAACAAGTAAGAAACAGGGTTGTCGTTTTTTTGGCAAAAATTGATTATTTGGTTCTTTTTGGTTTTTTCGGACTGAAAAACAAAACAAATTGTTTTTAAAAAAATTATTTTTAGTCAGAGGTGTGCCATTTATCAATTTTCGATGTTTTTCAGTGAAAATCAAAAAAAAATCAAAAGATTGAAAGTGGAACTACGAAAATTTTTGATTTTTCATTCTCTGGAAAATCGAAAAAAAATATTCAGAAAATTAACCATAAAATATTTGTTTTTTAATCTAACTTTGTTTATAATGATGAGCAAAAACACAACAACTTTGTTCTAAAAAGAAGAATAATGACCAAATTTTCAAAAAAACCCTCGGTTGGCATGATGAAACAATCGAACTTTTTTTGGAGAATTTTGATTTTTTTTGTGTTTTGTCCAAGTTTGAAACAACATTTTTTTTTGTTTTTTTGGTCGAAAATATTTTTTGCAACAGCCCTGGTAAAAAAAGCACAAACTTACATCTCTAACATTCAGAACATGTTGGTTTTGCAAGACCATTGCTTGTTGTGCCAGGCGTACTGTTCGTTTTTCCAATATTTGAGGCCGAAGAGGCTGGAATCACAGTTGCGGCTCCGGTAGGAGCTGTCTGTTGAGTTCCGTTTATTGTTGCTTTGATAGTATTCCAGATGCGGAAAATTGGCGGTGAGTTGCTACGAGATTTCTTTTCACTTGAAAACGTAGACGGTGTTTGAACAATAAGATCGTCATAGTCAAGAGTATCACAGGATGAAGCAGAAGAAGAAGATGATGGGGACATGCAGATACGATCAGAATTTGATGAAGAAGCTGACATTATTATGGCTCCATTTGCGGTTCGATTATCAAGAATTGTAGTGCGGGAGTCTGAAGGATTGATTGCACATTTCTCTCGAACATTATTGCTTCGACTCACCATTCAGCGATCGAACCACTAGTTTCTCAGTTGCTTCTTCTGCTGAATCTACTGATCCTCTCTTCTTCTCATCGACAGAGGCCTGCAACACGATTGGCGTAAGCCATTCTTGTGGGATGCACTTTTCAAGGAATGGAATGCTTCCACTCAAGTTTGCCAATCGATTGATCCAACCCGGAATATCCTTGCCAGTAAGCTCACGAGCGAGTACTGCACTGAAGTGATTGCAATTACGGGAAATTAGATGATAACGATCTCCGCGAAAATCCTCGCCAAGGGACTTTATAAGCTTCCGAATGTCACTGGTAGATCTCTCAGTTTCTCCAACAACAATCGATTCTTTGAATTTAAACGTTTCGCCAAGTTCTTCCGCATCTTGTGGTGAGTTTTCGAAGACTCCTGAGAACTGATAAGGATGTCCACCATATGCGTATTCTGAAAAAAATTATTTATTTTAGCTGTTTTTTAGGTATAAAGTTAAAAAAAAACTTCACTTACCGACACCGAAAACTTCGATTCCAGAGTGAAAAATGCCAACGCCAATGTTCGATGCGTAATCATTCAGCCAATACATATCATAGACATTAAGTCTAACCACAGTTTTTCTTCTGGCTGTTCCCATCACATCCATTGTGCTAGTGGGCGAGTACAAGCAGCCAAATGTCGAGTAGAACAAGTCAGTACTGAAAATGAATGGTTTAGTAGAAGATTTGAGACGAAAGTAGAGATCAAAAACAGAAATAGCGAAAGGGGATACGATCTTGTTTAAGCCATTGGGACGTCATTGAGAGGATTATCTAAAAATTGACTATGGGGAACAAGAAGAGAAGATGTAAATAATTCGTAAGTCTAGAGAAAAACATTCGTTAAATGTAATGGACTTTTTGAGAAATTGCAATCATAGAGCAAAAATTGTGATCTTATGAATGTTTTGGATAATAAACAACTAAGAACGTCACTGATAAAACTATTTTAAAGCTCAGAATACTGGTTTTTCAAAAAAATATGAATGAAATAAGGACGAGCGGAAAGAGAAAGGGGGGACGAAGAGTGCTCTATGGACAAGCAAAAATAAAAGAAAAAATATTATTTTTTGCTACTATGAATAATTTGTTGTCGGCACCCCATCCATCTATCTTACTACACAATTTCTCTTCGCAATAATTTTAATTTCGAAATATTCTCTATTTGAACACTTTTCTTTGTAAAATAACAATAAAGTGAACAATAAAAAGTAACTTCAACAAAAAAAATGAATCTTCGGTTCAACACGACCAACAAATTTTCTATCGACTAGAGGGGAAGAACAACAATTATTATACAATGATGGGTCGTTTCGGAAGTAAAAATGACAAGAGAGGTACTCATATAGTCGTCACACATTCATTGAAAATGTTTGACAAACCACAATAGACTCGAAAAAGAGTCTGTTCAAGTTGTGGAAAAAATTCCGGAGAATGGAATTCTGGCGGATGGCGAAAACAAAACAGAAAAAATTCAAATTGAGGTCATGAATTTTGGGAAACCAGGTGGGCAGAGACATTCGATTCTCATGGCTTTTTCGCTGCCTTTGTCTCAATTTCAAATAGATGACAGTCCGTCAGTCTAAAGATCGACGACACTTTACACTGGTAACACCTGATTTCTCATTTAAGAATTAACTTTTTTAAAAACCAAAGAAGTATTTCATGATATTTCACAGTAATGTTCGATAAAAAGACACAAAAATGTTGCCAAATTCTCTGAAAATGGAAAGAAGAAATTCCGTGTTTCAACTAACAAGTGATTCTACGCATGTTTCTATGCCGAAAAAGCTTTTCCAGGTCGTGATCTAACCTCCTTGACACCCAAAGGGCAATTGGCTCCGCCCTTTCCTTTAATTCCATTGCTTTCTACAAATGTCATGTTGAATGCACACAAAACTTTCTCTACTTCTCGGCACACCCTCATGAACACTACTACTCATCTTTCTCTTTTCTTTCGCAAAGTTTGCATTCTTTCGATTCCGTGTGATCCTCTCCTCAAAAATTCCAGTCTCACGTCGCTTTGCGCCGGGTGGCAAACACGTCCGCGCGGTAGAAAGATTTCCGAGCTTGCCCTCGCTGGTATCTCTGTTTCTCTAAATTCTCTCAAGGTCGAAGAGTGTCTAACTCTCACGGAAAAGGCGCAAATATTGACTAACGCTTCACGTTTTCTCCATGTACAGGGCGAATCGGAAAGAAAAGAGGATGGCAGCCGCTAACTGAGGCTGCTTCTGCAAGAGGACGAATTGCACAATGCGGATGGGAGCCAGGGTTACGAAAAGAGCACGAAACTGGAAAGCAATCACATTGTGCGTGGGGCAAAAAGCTGGGGAAACAACGATCTACTGTACTTGTGTATTATACCCCCGCCATTTTAAAAATTAAACAAATTTCCATTAATTTAAATTAAACGTGATACCCATTTTCCTCGTTAGGCTTAGGAATGGTGTTTTCCTAAGCCTAAAAGTCCACACGTTATATTTTATAAATTAAAAATTCGTTTTTAAAATGACGGGGGTATAATACACAAGTACCCGATCTACTAAATAATTTGAAAAAAAATCAGGTGAGAGAGATGATTTTTGAGAGATTGAAAAAAAAGAACTGTTTAGAATGAAATCAGACGTTAAATTTTTCGAATAATTTCGTAATATTATTTCTCATATAGTTTTCCCATTGCGCTATCACATGAGTCATAAAAACTAAAACTGAAATGTTAGTCATTGAATGTAAAAAGAAGGGAAACGTTCAATTTGGAAGTTTGAGAGTATACAAAAAAGACGAAAAGTGAGTGCCAGAAGAGGAAAGGCAAAGGCGGATTATATCTGAGACGACATCTGCCAACAGGGTGAGATAGCTAATTTTGTTTATGCCATCCTGTAGGCAGATGAGAGAAGAATTGAAGAAGACGATCAACTGTACCAGAGGATTACTGCTTACTGCCGACATCGAAAGGACTGGTTCGTTAACTATGAGAGCTTTTCAAGGACAGCAAGAAAGATGAAAGACGACAGGTGTAGGGAAGAAAGATGACTCTGAATGAGAATAAGAAAATGCTGCAGAGAATAAAATGACGACTACTTGTACTAGTTGAGAGAAGAACAATCATATGCATGAATCAGTATGGGAAGAAAGATGGCTGCAGCCAAGAACCAACACACTCGTCAGTCACTCGAGAAGAGAGCACTCTACACTAGAATTTGTATATTTTCGGCAATGAAAACTGAGCCAGAGGACCATCACTCATTTTCAAAGCTTTTCTACACGCTACGTTAACTTTTTGCCTAACTTTTTCGGGGTGGAAGCAAGAAAGTTGTACGAGCATGGATGGGAAATCTTTTTTTCACTTATCTCTTCATGTTCTTCAAATCTCAGGGGTATACGTATAAATTTAGAAAGGGTTAGAAGAAATTGTTGGAAACGATTTATGAAACTCAATTCACATCATCTGAAGAAAAAGATAATTCAATAAATCATTAGAAAAAGATATGATAGTTAATTTTTTGGAACGGCATTCATTACAGCCGTTTTATACAAATAAAAACAAAAAATATTTGTTAAATGGGTGCAAAAAGGGAAACAACTGTATAGTGGTGAGAAAATGTGGATGATAATGATCTATTGGTAAACAAACAAGTAAATAGAGTATCGATAGAATAACCCAATGAAATCGACGATTCGAATTTTAAAATCCAAAGTCTAAACACTTGAACGACAGACAGGAAGAAAGGTTCAGGAATGCTCTCACCGCCTGTTTGAACTCAACCTTGCTGCTGCCTCACCGCGCTTTTTGCCCGTACCTCGCCTGTTCCACCGGAAACGCGTGAAGAGAGAAAGCAATGATTGGAGAAGCGCAGAGAAGCAGACGAGCACTCGTCGCTACACGCGCGTCTCCTATAACTGTACACTCTCAGATTTGAATCGATTGTTGTTAAACTATACACAGGCGTAAACGGTCGATTACTTTGTAGGAAGTTTTAATTTCAATACGCCTGATTTTTATGGAGATAGAATACGAGTATAGTGTAATAGTTACGAAAAGAATTGCGAATGGAGAGGACCACAGCCTTCCTCAATTCAGCTCAAATTACTCCAGGAAAATGAGAAGAACGGAGCAGGGAAAAGAGGAATAGAGAAGAGAGATGAAAAAGAAAGTGGAACGAACATGCCGCCGATTTACTCGCAAAATGACAACGAGACAGAAAGTTGCCGAACGTTAGAAGAAATTTTGATATTGTAAACATTTAAGTGTTCTGTTGAAGTGAGAATATTTTGAAAAGACAAATATCGAGTCAAAATGGACAGGACATCATATGATTCAGCACGAGTGGATTGAACTTGAGGAGGTCGAAAAAATTCAACAAAAAAGAGAAATAGAAATAAATGAAGACTTCTCTTTGCCACTCGTCTTTTTTTCTGATTCAATTAAACGACCCTTTCTCAATACGCCTCCATTGTTTCCTTTCTGGGAAGCAAAATGCCTATACTTAGTTCTGGAAGAAATCGCATTTCGCAATAAAAATGGTCCACTTCACACTATTTTTCTCATTTTTTAATTTCTCGGCGGGAATTGGATAATCCGAATAATTCAACGATGGAGACATTTTTTTCTAGTATTATGATTGAATTCAATTAAATTATAAAAAGAACATAATCAAAAGTTAGAAATATTGAATTGATTCTTAAATAGATAAGAGAAGATAAAAGAAAGTGCTTAATTTAGCACTTTATTTTATCTTCTCTTAGCGCTAAAGATTCGAATATTTCCACTCTTAAAGGCAAATGCAGGATAAGAAAGAAACGCATGATTACTGGACACTTATTTGAACATGGAAAGTACAAAATGAGAAAAAAAAAATAAAAGCTTACAGCATAAGTGAGCGACGGCAAAAAATTGAAGACGGAAATGAACAATTTCCTGAATTTTCTGTTTCGGAGCGAGAAATGTTCACGACAATTTGCACATTGTACGTAAACACCACATTTGACGCGCAAAATGTATTTGGAGAATTGGTGTCTTGTTAATATAGTGTCTTTGATTGATTGTGATGAAATCTTTGACAGAAGAAGAAAAAATAACAAATTATAACAAAAAATTTAAGATTTTGAAATTCGCCATCTAAATATAGCTGGCGTTTCTAAAATTTAAATGACAAATGGATGCGAGAAAGGAAAAAAAGAAAAACGAGTCGCGGTCAGTGGAGAATATTTACTCATATGATTATACTCATAGAAGCGAAGAACAACTGAAGAAGAAGAATAACCATTTGGAAGCTCATTGTCATTATACAGATTTATGGAAAGCGGTAAGACTTTTCTTGTACTGATTATATAGATTTATGGGAACAGAAGGAGATAACAGGAACTAGGCCTATGGAGTGGGTCGCCCCATTTTTTTTGGGTCGGCCGGGTCGGGGTCGGGGTCGCATCCCTGACCCACTATTGGGTCGGGGACGCGACCCCAACCCACTATTTGGGTCGGGGTCATGTCCCATTTTTTTCCAAATTTAACAGAAAATTATCAAAATCTTGAAAAATTATTTTTTTGTCAAAAAACACGTGTAAAAGCTGAAAATTATAAAATTATCGTATTTTCATCAATTAAAAAAACATACCCTATTTTCGATACAAACAAGCATAAGAGACAACGTTAAAACACGCTTTACAACAAAACAAACATGTTTTTTTTTAAATTTCAGACATTTTCCGAAAATGGGTCACGGGTCGACCCATCTCGACCCATTCAACAGGCCTAACAGGAACCCAGAGAAATGGTGAGTTTTTCTTTTTAAGAAACACGATGTTTGGAGGATTTTAGAAAGGAAAATTTACAAATAGTTGAATTAAATTAAAACAATTATGTAAAAGGCTTGTTTTTTTTGACAAATCAAAACCGCGGAAATTTTAACAATTACTCAAATAAAATTGGGAAAATCATTTATTTTTACATTTCCCTCTTTCTGCACAGCTTTCTCGGCTTCCTTTAGAGCATCTTGAGCCTCTGGAGCTTCAGGAAACTACACAGGTTCTCCCAGACTTTGACCACCTTGCTGTTCGATTCCTGCCAACCTCATCCAGCTCGTTCGAAAGTTTTTCAGCAGTTGCTTTGGAGACTGGAACCAGTGGATTCAGCTGAGTAGTCTCGCCCTGGCCGCCGAGGTTTGCTTCCTGAAATTGGAAAACGAATTTTTAATTTTATTAGTAAAACTTCAGTACTGTGATAAGCTCAGCTCTAGCCAATTTCTCGGCTTCTCCGTCCTTTTCAGCCATCCTGAGCAACAGTAACTGCATCCCAATTTCCATCCTTTCCAGCCTCACATTGTCAGTAGCCATAGACGAATTGACAGGAGGCGAAGAGTCTGAAATTGAACTTTTAAGACCACGGGATATGATTTTTTCTGCGGAACAAATACAAGAGGCAAACTTACAGATAAAAACAGTTTGCCGGGTCGTTGAGTCCTGATGTGGGCGAAGTGGAGGTGATGAGAAGGGGTGAAGGAGGCGGGAAAAAGGCGATGAGTCTGAAATTAAAAGTTTGATTAGAGCTATACGAGTAAATCATTTTAAATATTTTTTAAATAATTTTAACATTTTAAATATTAAAAAAAAATTAAATTGACTTTTTTTTAAATATGAAAACGTGGGAAATTTTATATTGGATACAAAATTACACGTTGACATTACACATTGATGAACGTTCAAAAACACGTGTAACTAATTCCACGTTTTTTTAAAATGAAACGTCAAATTATCGACCGAAAAAAATTATTTCCTATTTTTTTTCCAAAAAAATCATTGCGAAAATCGAGCGATTCAAAATCTGTTATCCAGCGACAACAAGATGTCAATGAAATGATGCCTCTGCTCATTACATGGATCCGTGATGGTATGGGGCTGGTCGGTGGGCACCATTATCTTGATGGAACTGATCATTTGATCCAATGCTTCAAGAAAATATTCGCATCAACTTCCACCACCGGATTTGAACTACCAAAGATCATCCGTGTGAATACCATTTCGAAAGATCCGGAATCTGCAATGCAATCTATCGGTTCCATATGGGCAACGAGTGATAATCTGCCGAAATGTCTTCTCGTGCATGTAGATCGAATGGATGACGTCACCCTGAGAAAGACCCACGCTCGATTTACGTTCCCTAGAGTCCTCGTAATGGGTAACCACTTCACACCCCTTCAGGAGGGCCCCAAATTCCGGATGAGTGCTTGCATCGTACACAAAGGAGAAAATGATCAAGGCCATTACTTCACTTATAGAAGCAGTAAGTGAACATTCCTGGATTTTTTAAAGATTCTTAAATTACAGATTCACCTACTGGAGACGTTTGGGAGTGCCTGAACGATGAGATGGTGTCGAATGTCGACTGGGAGCACGTTCTACGCCATTCGTTTGGGACTGGACTCCCGGAGGATTCGTCTGCTGCGATGATAGTGTACACGCAAGTTCGTACAGGAACCGGGATAGAAACCGTCGAAATGGTTTCGGATATCCACAAGGCCGGTGACACTGTAAGTATAATCATCATTGTAAGATCACTTCTATGAAGAAAAAAAACCTAAAACACACAGTAGCAAACGCATAATAATTAGCTTTTTCGCATGTAACTGCTCAAAGCTTCTGGCACCTATTGGGATGTTGTTGGTAAATTCTGAAAAAACTTGGAATTTGCAACAAAGTTTCTGAAAGAATTTTCGAAAAAAGTTGATTTGAAGTGATTTGGGAATTTTCAAAGTTTCATAAATTTACCTATTTTGCCTATAAATGGTCGTTTTCATTTAATAATAAAATACGCACAAAGGTACTGTAGGTTTTCTGTAACTGCTCAAAGCTTCTGGCACCTATTGGGATGTTGTTGGTAAATTCTGAAAAAGCTTGGAATTTGCAACAAAGTTTCTGAAAGAAATTTCAAAAAAAGTTGGTTTGAAGTGAATTTCGAATTTTCAAAGTTTCATAAATTTACCTATTTTGCCTATAAATGGTCGTTTTCATTTAATAATAAAATACGCACAAAGGTACTGTAGGTTTTCTGTAACTGCTCAAAGCTTCTGGCACCTATTGGGATGTTGTTGGTAAATTCTGAAAAAGCTTGGAATTTGCAACAAAGTTTCTGAAAGAAATTTCAAAAAAAGTTGGTTTGAAGTGAATTTCGAATTTTCAAAGTTTCATAAATTTACCTATTTTGCCTATAAATGGTCGTTTTCATTTAATAATAAAATACGCACAAAGGTCCTGTAGGTTTTCTGTAACTGCTCAAAGCTTCTGGCACCTATTGGGATGTTGTTGGTAAATTCTGAAAAAGCTTGGAATTTGCAACAAAGTTTCTGAAAGAAATTTCAAAAAAAGTTGGTTTGAAGTGATTTGGGAATTTTCAAAGTTTCATAAATTTACCTATTTTGCCTATAAATGGTCGTTTTCATTTAATAATAAAATACGCACAAAGGTCCTGTAGGTTTTCTGTAACTGCTCAAAGCTTCTGGCACCTATTGGGATGTTGTTGGTAAATTCTGAAAAAGCTTGGAATTTGCAACAAAGTTTCTGAAAGAATTTTCGAAAAAAGTTGATTTGAAGTGATTTGGGAATTTTCAAAGTTTCATACATTTACCTATTTTGCCTATAAATGGTCGTTTTCATTTAATAATAAAATACGCACAAAGGTACTGTAGGTTTTCTGTAACTGCTCAAAGCTTCTGGCACCTATTGGGATGTTGTTGGTAAATTCTGAAAAAGCTTGGAATTTGCAACAAAGTTTCTGAAAGAAATTTCAAAAAAAGTTGGTTTGAAGTGAATTTCGAATTTTCAAAGTTTCATAAATTTACCTATTTTGCCTATAAATGGTCGTTTTCATTTAATAATAAAATACGAACAAAGGTACTGTAGGTTTTCTGTAACTGCTCAAAGCTTCTGGCACCTATTGGGATGTTGTTGGTAAATTCTGAAAAAGCTTGGAATTTGCAACAAAGTTTCTGAAAAAAATTTCAAAAAAAGTTGATTTGAAGTGATTTGGGAATTTTCAAAGTTTCATAAATTTACCTATTTTGCCTATAAATGGTCGTTTTCATTTAATAATAAAATACGCACAAAGGTACTGTAGGTTTTCTGTAACTGCTCAAAGCTTCTGGCACCTATTGGGATGTTGTTGGTAAATTCTGAAAAAGCTTGGAATTTGCAACAAAGTTTCTGAAAGAAATTTCAAAAAAAGTTGGTTTGAAGTGAATTTCGAATTTTCAAAGTTTCATAAATTTACCTATTTTGCCTATAAATGGTCGTTTTCATTTAATAATAAAATACGCACAAAGGTACTGTAGGTTTTCTGTAACTGCTCAAAGCTTCTGGCACCTATTGGGATGTTGTTGGTAAATTCTGAAAAAGCTTGGAATTTGCAACAAAGTTTCTGAAAGAAATTTCAAAAAAAGTTGGTTTGAAGTGAATTTCGAATTTTCAAAGTTTCATAAATTTACCTATTTTGCCTATAAATGGTCGTTTTCATTTAATAATAAAATACGCACAAAGGTCCTGTAGGTTTTCTGTAACTGCTCAAAGCTTCTGGCACCTATTGGGATGTTGTTGGTAAATTCTGAAAAAACTTGGAATTTGCAACAAAGTTTCTGAAAGAATTTTCGAAAAAAGTTGATTTGAAGTGATTTGGGAATTTTCAAAGTTTCATAAATTTACCTATTTTGCCTATAAATGGTCGTTTTCATTTAATAATAAAATACGCACAAAGGTACTGTAGGTTTTCTGTAACTGCTCAAAGCTTCTGGCACCTATTGGGATGTTGTTGGTAAATTCTGAAAAAGCTTGGAATTTGCAACAAAGTTTCTGAAAGAAATTTCAAAAAAAGTTGCTTTGAAGTGATTTGGGAATTTTCAAATTTTCATAAATTTACCTATTTTGCCTATAAATGGTCGTTTTCATTTAATAATAAAATACGAACAAAGGTACTGTAGGTTTTCTGTAACTGCTCAAAGCTTCTGGCACCTATTGGGATGTTGTTGGTAAATTCTGAAAAAGCTTGGAATTTGCAACAAAGTTTCTGAAAAAAATTTCAAAAAAAGTTGATTTGAAGTGATTTGGGAATTTTCAAAGTTTCATAAATTTACCTATTTTGCCTATAAATGGTCGTTTTCATTTAATAATAAAATACGAACAAAGGTACTGTAGGTTTTCGGTAACTGCTCAAAGCTTCTGGCACCTATTGAGATGTTGTTGGTAAATTCTGAAAAAGCTTGGAATTTGCAACAAAGTTTCTGAAAGAATTTTCGAAAAAAGTTGCTTTGAAGTGATTTGGGAATTTTCAAATTTTCATAAATTTACCTATTTTGCCTATAAATGGTCGTTTTCATTTAATAATAAAATACGAACAAAGGTACTGTAGGTTTTCGGTAACTGCTCAAAGCTTCTGGCACCTATTGAGATG
Source organism: Caenorhabditis elegans (assembly GCF_000002985.6). Classification (NCBI taxonomy): domain Eukaryota; kingdom Metazoa; phylum Nematoda; class Chromadorea; order Rhabditida; family Rhabditidae; genus Caenorhabditis; species Caenorhabditis elegans. Next base: position 9,431,278 of record NC_003283.11, read on the forward strand.
TTGTTGGTAAATTCTGAAAAAGCTTGGAATTTGCAACAAAGTTTCTGAAAAAAATTTCACAAAAAGTTGATTTGAAGTGATTTGGGAATGTTCAAAGTTTCATAAATTTACCTATTTTGCCTATAAATGGTCGTTTTCATTTAATAATAAAATACGAACAAAGGTACTGTAGGTTTTCTGTAACTGCTCAAAGCTTCTGGCACCTATTGGGATGTTGTTGGTAAATTCTGAAAAAGCTTGGAATTTGCAACAAAGTTTCTGAAAGAAATTTCAAAAAAAGTTGGTTTGAAGTGAATTTCGAACTTTCAAAGTTTCATAAATTTACCTATTTTGCCTATAAATGGTCGTTTTCATTTAATAATAAAATACGCACAAAGGTACTGTAGGTTTTCTGTAACTGCTCAAAGCTTCTGGCACCTATTGGGATGTTGTTGGTAAATTCTGAAAAAGCTTGGAATTTGCAACAAAGTTTCTGAAAGAAATTTCAAAAAAAGTTGGTTTGAAGTGAATTTCGAATTTTCAAAGTTTCATAAATTTACCTATTTTGCCTATAAATGGTCGTTTTCATTTAATAATAAAATACGAACAAAGGTACTGTAGGTTTTCTGTAACTGCTCAAAGCTTCTGGCACCTATTGGGATGTTGTTGGTAAATTCTGAAAAAGCTTGGAATTTGCAACAAAGTTTCTGAAAAAAATTTCAAAAAAAGTTGATTTGAAGTGATTTGGGAATTTTCAAAGTTTCATAAATTTACCTATTTTGCCTATAAATGGTCGTTTTCATTTAATAATAAAATACGCACAAAGGTACTGTAGGTTTTCGGTAACTGCTCAAAGCTTCTGGCACCTATTGGGATGTTGTTGGTAAATACTGAAGAAGCTTGGAATTTGCAACAAAGTTTCTGAAAGAATTTTCGAAAAAAGTTGCTTTGAAGTGATTTGGGAATTTTCAAAGTTTCATAAATTTACCTATTTTGCCTATAAATGGTCGTTTTCATTTAATAATAAAATACGAACAAAGGTACTGTAGGTTTTCGGTAACTGCTCAAAGCTTCTGGCACCTATTGGGATGTTGTTGGTAAATTCTGAAAAAGCTTGGAATTTGCAACAAAGTTTCTGAAAGAAATTTCAAAAAAAGTTGGTTTGAAGTGAATTTCGAATTTTCAAAGTTTCATAAATTTACCTATTTTGCCTATAAATGGTCGTTTTCATTTAATAATAAAATACGAACAAAGGTACTGTAGGTTTTCTGTAACTGCTCAAAGCTTCTGGCACCTATTGGGATGTTGTTGGTAAATTCTGAAAAAAGCTTGGAATTTGCAACAAAGTTTCTGAAAAAAATTTCAAAAAAAGTTGATTTGAAGTGATTTGGGAATTTTCAAAGTTTCATAAATTTGCCTATTTTGCCTATAAATGGTCGTTTTCATTTAATAATAAAATACGCACAAAGGTACTGTAGGTTTTCTGTAACTGCTCAAAGCTTCTGGCACCTATTGGGATGTTGTTGGTAAATTCTGAAAAAGCTTGGAATTTGCAACAAAGTTTCTGAAAAAAATTTCAAAAAAAGTTGATTTGAAGTGATTTGGGAATTTTCAAAGTTTCATAAATTTACCTATTTTGCCTATAAATGGTCGTTTTCATTTAATAATAAAATACGCACAAAGGTACTGTAGGTTTTCTGTAACTGCTCAAAGCTTCTGGCACCTATTGGGATGTTGTTGGTAAATTCTGAAAAAACTTGGAATTTGCAACAAAGTTTCTGAAAGAATTTTCGAAAAAAGTTGATTTGAAGTGATTTGGGAATTTTCAAAGTTTCATAAATTTACCTATTTTGCCTATAAATGGTCGTTTTCATTTAATAATAAAATACGCACAAAGGTACTGTAGGTTTTCTGTAACTGCTCAAAGCTTCTGGCACCTATTGGGATGTTGTTGGTAAATTCTGAAAAAGCTTGGAATTTGCAACAAAGTTTCTGAAAGAATTTTCGAAAAAAGTTGATTTGAAGTGATTTGGGAATTTTCAAAGTTTCATAAATTTACCTATTTTGCCTATAAATGGTCGTTTTCATTTAATAATAAAATACGAACAAAGGTACTGTAGGTTTTCGGTAACTGCTCAAAGCTTCTGGCACCTATTGAGATGTTGTTGGTAAATTCTGAAAAAGCTTGGAATTTGCAACAAAGTTTCTGAAAGAATTTTCGAAAAAAGTTGATTTGAAGTGATTTGGGAATTTTCAAAGTTTCATAAATTTGCCTATTTTGCCTATAAATGGTCGTTTTCATTTAATAATAAAATACGCACAAAGGTACTGTAGGTTTTCTGTAACTGCTCAAAGCTTCTGGCACCTATTGGGATGTTGTTGGTAAATTCTGAAAAAGCTTGGAATTTGCAACAAAGTTTCTGAAAGAAATTTCAAAAAAAGTTGATTTGAAGTGATTTGGGAATTTTCAAAGTTTCATAAATTTACCTATTTTGCCTATAAATGGTCGTTTTCATTTAATAATAAAATACGCACAAAGGTACTGTAGGTTTTCTGTAACTGCTCAAAGCTTCTGGCACCTATTGGGATGTTGTTGGTAAATTCTGAAAAAACTTGGAATTTGCAACAAAGTTTCTGAAAGAATTTTCGAAAAAAGTTGATTTGAAGTGATTTGGGAATTTTCAAAGTTTCATAAATTTACCTATTTTGCCTATAAATGGTCGTTTTCATTTAATAATAAAATACGCACAAAGGTACTGTAGGTTTTCTGTAACTGCTCAAAGCTTCTGGCACCTATTGGGATGTTGTTGGTAAATTCTGAAAAAACTTGGAATTTGCAACAAAGTTTCTGAAAGAATTTTCGAAAAAAGTTGATTTGAAGTGATTTGGGAATTTTCAAAGTTTCATAAATTTACCTATTTTGCCTATAAATGGTCGTTTTCATTTAATAATAAAATACGCACAAAGGTACTGTAGGTTTTCTGTAACTGCTCAAAGCTTCTGGCACCTATTGGGATGTTGTTGGTAAATTCTGAAAAAACTTGGAATTTGCAACAAAGTTTCTGAAAGGATTTTCGAAAAAAGTTGATTTGAAGTGATTTGGGAATTTTCAAAGTTTCATAAATTTACCTATTTTGCCTATAAATGGTCGTTTTCATTTAATAATAAAATACGCACAAAGGTACTGTAGGTTTTCTGTAACTGCTCAAAGCTTCTGGCTTCTACTGGGATGTTGTTAGTAAATTCTGAAAGAGCTTGGGGTTTGCAACAAAGTTTCTGAAAGAAATTTCAAAAAAATTTGGTTTGAAGTGATTTGGGAATTTTCAAAGTTTCATAAATTTACCTATTTTGCCTATAAATGGTCGTTTTCATTTAATAATAAAATACGCACAAAGGTACTGTAGGTTTTCTGTAACTGCTCAAAGCTTCTGGCTTCTACTGGGATGTTGTTAGTAAATTCTGAAAGAGCTTGGGGTTTGCAACAAAGTTTCTGAAAGAATTTTCGAAAAAAGTTGATTTGAAGTGATTTGGGAATTTTCAAAGTTTCATAAATTTACCTATTTTGCCTATAAATGGTCGTTTTCATTTAATAATAAAATACGCACAAAGGTACTGTAGGTTTTCTGTAACTGCTCAAAGCTTCTGGCTTCTACTGGGATGTTGTTAGTAAATTCTGAAAGAGCTTGGGGTTTGCAACAAAGTTTCTGAAAGAATTTTCGAAAAAATTTGATTTGAAGTGATTTGGGAATTTTCAAAGTTTCATAAATTTACCTATTTTGCCTATAAATGGTCGTTTTCATTTAATAATAAAATACGCAAAAAGGTACTGTAGGTTTTCTGTAACTGCTCAAAGCTTCTGGCACCTATTGGGATGTTGTTGGTAAATTCTGAAAAAGCTTGGAATTTGCAACAAAGTTTCTGAGAGAAATTTCAAAAAAAGTTGGTTTGAAGTGAATTTCGAATTTTCAAAGTTTCATAAATTTACCTATTTTGCCTATAAATGGTCGTTTTCATTTAATAATAAAATACGCACAAAGGTACTGTAGGTTTTCTGTAACTGCTCAAAGCTTCTGGCTTCTACTGGGATGTTGTTAGTAAATTCTGAAAGAGCTTGGGGTTTGCAACAAAGTTTCTGAAAGAAATTTCAAAAAAATTTGGTTTGAAGTGATTTGGGAATTTTCAAAGTTTCATAAATTTACCTATTTTGCCTATAAATGGTCGTTTTCATTTAATAATTCAACGGAGACAGTTATCTTGAATCCGATTTCTAAAATTCCATACTCAGATATTGTCACCAACTTGTTAATTCAAAATATATCGGAACGACTCAAAGAAATCCGATTGACTCTCGTGAACATCGTATCATAAACCACATGTGTCGTTGTCGCATTGGCAGCTCATAATATGCTCCATATTGAAACATGATACTTGTGGCCGCTACGTCGTGGTCCATCGTCGTTTTGCATCAAAACATCGATAGTGTAACTCGTCTCTGTGTCCGCGCCCTTTCCGTCATCCGGACGTGCTCTTTTCCAATTCATTTCCCCTTTTTCTGAATGAGCACCAAAGGAAAGAAGAAGAAAAACCTATTGGCAAAGAGGCAGAGTCTAATTGAATCACCTGAGGCTTTTGCTGCTTTCTTTTGTCATTTCAAAGCTTCTCGAAATGAGGAGGAGAACATGTGAAACGAACACTTCATTATCATCCCATATCGATTCAGCTTCTGCCACGAATTGAAACGGTGGTTTGGGAATTTCCATATTTTCCCATAGTCATATCGTCTTTTCCCTTTCTTTCAGTCGTGTTGCTTGTTTCAATCGTCTCTGATTTGAAAGTGTCACTTCAAGATTTAGGGGCTTCTTTTTGAAAAAAAAAATGTTAAAACACTTCACACAGCTTTTTCATTTTTCATTTCAGACCCAAGTTTATGTGTTTTAAATTCAACCGTTTATTTATGTTCCATTAGAATTTTGCAGCTCGTACAAGTAAAAGTTCCAAAGAATTATATTTTCATAAACTTTGACTACTAAGTTAAGAACAGTCTTAAGTTTTTCGGAAGCGTCATTTTCATAGTAGCAAAAAAGTATATTCTCTGTCTATCTTCTCTGCAACTCATCTCATTGTGCAATAATGGCTTCTAACTGGTACCACTTGGTCTTCCGAACCCTTTCATCAATAATTCATTCCTCTCTCTTCTCATATGTAGTTCTTCTTCCTCATCAGTTTTACAAAATTCATTTTATCAGACGAGATGTCCACTCGCATTCGACGTCGTGGAGCACTATTACGAAAAAGAAGCACAACGAAGATTTGCGATGTCAGTGCGGCAAGAATAATCGACAAGAATGGGAAGGATCAACATATTGCAGTAAGTGTTCGGAATTCAAAGAATTCGATCAACGATACAATTTAATAGTTAACGGAAGGTGGTGTGGGTAGACAGAGGTGCTATTAAACGGATAAAAAGGTGTAAATCAACTGCACAAGGAAGTGAAAAAGACGTCAGGAAGTCCACATCCTTATACGGTTTTTGATTGTTACAAAATAGCTGTACGGTACGGTATTTTATATTTGATAAATAGTAATAAGAGTTCATAAAACTTATGGGATCAGGAAATTCAACAATTATCAAAACTTAGACAATTGACGGTTACTATGTACATAACTTTTTTTATTTTACATAGACAAGTAAGTTTACTTTTAATTATTTAGTTACAACTTTCAACTGGAAACTGCTGAAAAATAAGAATTAAACATTTCAAAATTTTCCAAAAATGTTTGAAAGTTATTACGCAATCGTATAAAAAATAACATTTAAGGCTCCGCAAACTCCAATAACACACCTGATATCTCTTATTCTAGAACAAACTTTTTATATACTCACTTAAAACTTTTCAACACAAGGTCGCACAACCCCTGACAACAGCTTAGCACCGAAAATGCAGATCTGTCAGATTTGCTCCATTCTCTATGGCCTCGACTAGAGCGACAGAGGTCTCAGTTTGTTTCAAAAGTCTTTAAATGCTGAATTTCTTCTTTTCGAAGCAGTTTTCACCATCATTATCAAGTATCATCATCGAATTTTAGTACCTCGTACTGTTGACAGAAGGACAAAGAATCGTAAAAGTTTTATTTCAAATTATATTTGAACACAGTATAATTGAAAATAGTTAACGTTTTTCACAGTTATAGTAACTTTAAGTTTTTTCTTCAAATTCCAACTGGGGCTTCAATTCAAAACTACCCTATTCATATAACTACAAAATATCAAGTACTAGTGGTATTTGCTCTTACACACTCTTTTTTCTACTCAAAAGCGCAAATGTTCGAAAAATGATAAACAGAATGAAGTGTTTTCTCAGCATTTCACTACATCCATCTAGTTTTCAATCTACTATGTTTGCTCTACTGAAAAGATGAATGAACTTGACGTAACATGTTGTTTCAGGTAATATGTCAATTTGATGGAACTAGTATTATGAATTTGAATAAAAAAGCGCGGCCCAATTATTAATCATAAATTATGAAAAGATATCACCAATAGTTATCACTTTTATTGCCTATTTGTAGTTTGTGATGATACAAAAGAAGATAAAAGCTGGTTATGAATTTCATACAGTGATCTGTGTTCAAAATATTTTTTAAAGATTATAAATTTAAAAAAAAATTGAAAATTATTGTGGTTGCTAGATTATTGACACAATACTGAATGGTGAATACTGTATACCTATTTTCCGATTACCATAATCTCAATACCGTAAATGGTTTACAACCTCTGTATTTCTCCCTTCTCATTATCTATACAGTCTCAAATCCGCCACCTAGGTTAACCTTTGAGAAAATTCATTTACTAATAGTCTAATTCACCAAATAACTCATTTACAGTGGATGATTGATTTACTTCGACGTCTAATTTACTACTTATGTTGCTTTTTTGGTTTACTAAAAATGATTCACTCACTTCAAGATCATATTTTCTGTCGTTTTTAATCCCAGTCATTTATTAGAAGTAGTTAATTTATTTCGAGATCACATTTAATAACTGTCTAAGATTTTCTAAAGTATTAGTTCTAACTTGTTTCAAAAAAAAATGTTTTTTGAAGTAAAAGTAAATTTTTTTCTCAAAATTAGAAAGCCTCGAATTTTAGTCTTACACTATGAAAGTTTCAAAAAGAAGGTCTGATTTTTAATTATTTTGATAAGATTTATAGACACTTCTACTTTTATTCTGAGAGGACTTACAATTCGAGGCTGTCGGGCTAATGTCGAAATGAGAGAACAAAATTTGTAGTTTTCAGGAAAACTCTAGCCAATTGTGATTGTTATTTTTTTGTTGGAAAGAACATTTTGATATTTAAGAGCATTCATAGAATCACGACTAAGAGTGTCCGCAACGATTCACCGCCACCACATTCTATTAGGAATTTATCTTGTTCCCTAATGGAAACAAAAAAAATTCCCTTTAAAATGGGCGGTTCATGTCATTTTTATTTATTACCAGCCGCTGACCGCGCCTACGGCGCGGGCAACGACTGGCACCATTAAAAGTATTTGACTTTCTAGAAAGTTCTGGAACATTCCAGAATTTTCTCGATTTTTCTAGAAAGTTCTGGAACATTCCAGAATTTTCTCGATTTTTCTAGAAAGTTCTGGAACATTCCAGAATTTTCTCGATTTTTCTAGAAAGTTCTGGAACATTCGAGAATTTTTTCGAAATTTCCAGAAGATTCTAGATTTCCAGAATTTTAGAATTTTTAGAAAATTTAAATTTCCCTCCAAAATTTTTTTCTCAGAAAATTTAAATTACCCGCCAAAATATTTTTCACAGAAAATTTAAATTTCCCGCCAAAATATTTTTCTCAGAAAATTTAAATTTTCCTCCAAAATGTTTTTTTCAGAAAATTTAAATTTCCCTCCAAAATATTTTTTTCAGAAAATTTAAATTTCCCGCCAAAATATTTTTCACAGAAAATTTAAATTTCCCGCCAAAATTTTGGGTCTTACCACGGTGGGTCTCACCACGATGGGTCTCACCACGATGGGTCTCACCACGATAGGTCTCACCACGATGGGTCTCACCACGATGGGTCTCACCACGATGGGTCTCACCTCGATGGGTCTCACCACGATGGGTCTCACCACGATGGGTCTCGCCACGACGGGTCTCGCCACGACGGGTCTCGCCACGATGGGTCTCGCCACGAAGATCTCGCAGCAACATTTTTTTAAATTTTCCATAAGGTTCTAGAACAATCCAGAATTTTTTCGAATTTTCCAGAAGGTTCTGGAACATTCTAGAATTTTCCAGAAATTCCCAGAAGGTTCTGGAACATTTCAGAATTTTCCCGAAGTTTCCAATTTCCCTTCCAAAGACGGAAAGTCAATTTTTCCCAAACTACAGTAATCCTATAGTACTCCTACAGTACTCCTACAGTACTACTACAGTACCCCGACCATATCCCACTAATAACTCCAAACCTATATCTCTTCAAAAGGCAAAAACTTAATTTTTCCTAAACTACAGTAATCCTACCGTACTCCTACAGTACTCCTACAGCACTACTACAGTACCCCGACCATATCCCACTAATAACTCCAAACCTATATCTCTTCAAAAGGCAAAAACTCAATTTTTCCAAAACTACAGTAATCCTACCGTACTCCTACAGTACTCCTACAGTACTACTACAGTACCCCGACCATATCCCCCTACTAACCCCAAACTAATATCCCTTTAACAGCCGAAAACGCCTTGCCTGTGTAAGCTATGACGTCACTTGTTAACAAACGGACACTATTTTTTTATATATAGGTAATGATGTTTTGTGATAACAATACCATAACTACTGTATGCTGTGTGCAGAGACTATGCTGCAACATGTGCGGACATTTTGCGAGTTCCGCGCGTTCCTCTGTTTTGTGTGCGCGATGGGCGGGGGACGATATATGCCGTTTAGGCTATAAGAGATCCACGTTAAAATAAAAATATCAGAAGGAGGCCATAATAAATAATAATAATAATTAATTCTTTTTGTTGATATTTTCAGATTCTGTTATTATTATTATCTTTCTTAACTTTTTCCGAGAAGGAAAGTAAGACTAACACATTCACATTAAAACTACGATGAAGGCCTGTATTGGGATCTTGTAAAAATTAGAATTGCGTTTTTTCCGTCGTAAATAAAAAAAATAAAAAATAAAAACTCACCTAGAACATGTTAACACGCTGAATCGACGCGTACCGCTTGAAATAGTGTTGTAATTGAGATTTTCTGGTAACCCATTTGACGTATGTCAAGTAGACAGTTTGACCGACATTCTTCGGTCTAGCTTCGATCATTCTGATTAAAAAATCAAGATTCGAAAAATTATGAAATTATGAACTCCTGCCCTGACCTGTTTAACATTTGTAATGCATTCCGAAAACTTTCTATAATACCTTCCCTGGGGTATCCTTCTCTTTCCTGTCATCCCTTGCCTGCTTCATCATCATCTTCATCACTTTCATCATTATTTTATTCTTCCCGAATACTGCTCCCTGTCTTACGTTCTGTCTCATAATCCCCTCTCTTCCCTGTCTTCGCCTCAAGCAGTGTCCGGTATGTTTGCTCTCGCGCCGGAGCGCCTGCGAGCGCACACTCTCTTGCTTGCCCCGAATAACCACACCTCCAAATTTCGAGAGAACAAGAATAAAGTGTCCGTTTTTTGTCCTAATCGATCTGCTCCTCTTGGAACTCCTTCATCACAGCACACAATGTTTTCGCAGACACAAACCGTTGCCGTTCGGTCATTTGACACCTTTTGCCAATGCGATTTGCCTCCTTGGTATCACTGTTTCACCTTTTGTTACTCTTCCCATAACTCTTTCTCTCACTCTTAAACCTCACATTTAAACTATTGAAATACGGAGAAATTTGATACATTATTTTCGATTTTCGAATGAATTATTCCCATTGTGTTTGTTGTTGTTGTTTCCATTTTACTCTTCAGTATGTGAAAGGAATGTAGTCAGGAGATTATCCAAAATCTGTTCAAGACTCACTGAAAATCTGTTCGACACAACCACTGAAGTGACCTGAAGTGTTTTCGACTAACAGTAATTGGAAGATGTATCCCACTTTTGAATATGAAATGTCATCTGAACGTTTTATCTAATTTTAACATTAAAAATAAACCGAAACTTTTATTTAATTAATAGTAAAAAAATTGTTCTAATTCATTAAGTGAAACTCCAAATTGACATCCTACATTGCTGTTTGTTATTTTGAAACTTTATACCAGTTTTTCTAGTGCAACATTCAAAAAGTAAACTCTGCAGCAGTTCCCACCTCAGAACCAGTATTCATAGTTAGTTTGAAAGAGTCACACTTCAATATTTGACGAGTACACCTTTTACGAAAGTTCATTTAAAATGAATGCTACCCTCCAACCCTTTTGTTGTTCTAATATTCAAATATGTTCCAATGACGTGATGTAGTTTTGAAAAACTTTCACTTTTTTCCGGTAAACCTTCTTTTTCTTTCTTACACCTCAATCATCTTGTCATCCTGTCCTGTCGTCTAAAATTACCGTCCTTCTTATGTCCGCAGCCGCTTCTTCTAACTTTATGTATTTCCACCATAGCCTGTCATTATGTCCCCCATTATCATAATCTATCATCCCTTTGTGTTTATTCCATTTTGCATATCATATTTCGGAATCCTCTTGAATTCTTTCGGCTTTTGGTGGCAGATATTATCTTGAGTTTTAAATGAATTTTGAAACTACAAACTTTGTGACAGAAACACGCTTTTTTTTCTGAACTTGTCGTGGTCATCTTATGTACTATCGGTGATACTACTTTTAGAAGAAAGATTTCAGTTAGTTTTATTACGTTATATTTAGACCTAGATCGTTAATTTTCTCGTTGTTCACAAGCAAATAATATAATTTTCGTTCTGATAAATTAATGGCTAGTTTTTCACAAGCTTCCCCGAGCATAATGATAATAGAAATAAAAACAAAGAAACCGCATTTTGATTCCAAATGCCTATCCATCGGAGGTCTTTGTGTATGTGTACCTTTTCTTCCCGTCACCTTTCGGTTTGTTTAGTCAAAAGTGACGATTGATTAGCTATCATGAAGCTCAATCTGAGCCCAATGCTTTTCCAACCTCTCAAGAACAAACAATGAAGGTCTCCATGGAGATTATTTGGCGCCGTGTGCCAGCGCCATCTAGACTTTAAGTCTCCTCCCATTTGATACTTTATGTGTCTGCGTATCACTGTTTCTACATCTCCCGACGGGGGGCACCCTTCCCTTCTCTTTTCCTCCTCCTCCCGTCTCATGTTTTTTATGGTTGTTGGTTTTGAATTCACTCGTTCTGTCTCCCACCTTGTACGTCGTCGATATATATATGTTATGGGAGAAAACGTGTGTAGGCTGACAACGGCAGAATTGATTTATTTATTTTTTACATGTGTATTTCACAACTGCCTACTCGATGATGTTTTTTTTCGCCTGGAAGCTTTTCCTGTTCGTGTTTGACTTAAAAATCTAAAAGTTACAGTTGATTGTAAAATTGCAAAATTAGGTTTGTCTAGTTCCTAATTACACTGATTTTATAATTTATGATCATTGATAGTCTTCACTTTTGAATTTCTGGTTCAATGTGCATGCATAGTCATCTCATTTAGTAAAAAAATCACCTTTATAAAAAAGTTCTGAAAGTTTTGAATTTCATTTGCTTTACATAATTTTTTTTCAGATTTTAGAAAATTAATTTTGAAATCCTGGACCTTCGCTTTTATTTTTAAACTTTGAGAGAAATTTGAATATTACGATGATTGATTTGAAAAGATTGAGTTTTTCGTATAGTTATAAAAATTTGAGTCTCCGGTGAATTTCCAAAAAATTCTAAAACTCTGATTAAATATTCCACCTTTCTAAAAATAAATGCCATATTATCTTTAAGATAACTTCATTGTTTACAAAATTTTTATCATAAGAGCATGTATTACATGCTTATGGATTGCCGACTGCACACGATTTTCTCGATGTTTGCCACCATCTTAATATACATGTGATAAGAATTGGGCGTTAAGACATCTGCGTCTCCTTTCTAGTACAAACACAGTGACACACTCACAAAATACTATTTGACTCTGTTCCTGGGTTTGTCACTATTTTATCGGTTTTCACTCCCATTTTGTCAGTTTTCTTGAGGAAACTATTAATCGTTTCTCTGCAAAACTGTCTTGATTTGCTAAAGTGTTTTGTTTTTCTGTATTCTCAAGTTGTTTTTTATTAGAAAATTCAAAAGTTAGGTTGTGATACAAAATTGGCCAAATCAATAAAAGAATACCAAAATCGTATCTTAACATTTATTTTCATTATTTTTGGAAACCCTAAAAAATTAATCAAATAACTGGCTTTAAAAGTTTTGATAATTTATGAAATTCTGAAAAAAACTCAGTTGTATTTACAAAAATATTAAGGATGAAATCTCGCGGTAATTCAGAAAATCGGCGCAGACATGGGACATACCCGAAAAGCAGTAGTAACTTCTTACTCTATAGGTCACCTTTCTTTTGAAACTTCAAACTGCGTAATTTCTCATCCGTCTAGTTCTCTTCCTCTCTCTTCATTTCAAATTCTTGTTACTTTTTTCACAGTTTTCACACCTTTTTTCTCAGTTTCGCGCGAAACCTTTCCTTTCCACACCTTCTCATCTTTCGTCTCCCTTCATAAATCTTCTCCTTCTTCTCCTCCCTCTTCGTGCCTATACACACATGTCCGAAACTATCTAAAATTCAGATCTCGATGCCATTCTGACATCGGCATCTTCTTCCATCACCGTCCTATCCTCAATAAAATTCGAAAAACCACACCCAAAAGTTACCGTAGCAGGGGTTGCAGCAGGGAGCTTATAACTCGTATTTAAGAAAGTCTCCAGAAGACAAAGAGACCATCACGACATATTCAACGAATCGGCAGAAATGCAAAATGAAACACCTTCCTATGTGAGTTTTGCTCGTTTTCTTCATTTTCTCAGCAGTTGCTCATTTTGTAAAATCCCATTAATTGAAAGAAAAGAGGAAATCCAATAGTGTATGCTTCTGGGACTGCTCCAGAACGTTGTGATTTATGAGGTCAACTTTTGGCGAAAATAATGATCTGTGAAAGGATGTTTGGGGTTAATAAATGTGTATTGTGTAGTTAGAAATATTCAATGCATGCCGGAGTTATTTATTTAAAATGTCATCTAGTTTATAGAAAAATCATAAAATATGAATCACACCTTTCGAGATAATAAAATTCGAATAAATTTCTTAATCTTTGATTTGTCTCAAATTAACTTTATTGATGGCAAAATCTGATCCTATAAGCTTCCATGTAACACTAATGACCGAGTTACCAAGGTCATATTAGTTTTTATTGCAACATTATGTCAACTGCCACGTGTCCTTCGTTTATCTCTCAAAAAATACCCATTATTATCCATCATCTTCTCCTTAATCGCATTCCCCCTTAAATGACCATGTTCTTCCACTTCTTCTTCCCAAATTTTTACCCGACAAAAGACACGACCGTCCCGTTAAATTGATGAGAGATGACTCTTGGGCGTAAAAAACTGAACCAGGTCATTCGGAATGAAGAAGAGGGTGTTTATAACCTGTTGATTGTTCCTCCTACTTTTTATTCAATTTCTTTTGTGACCGAGTCCGTGGAAATAAGAAAAGAAACCTGCTAATTTCCGGCCGTTCTGTGTCATTCTGTCAACTCTCAGGGTCATCATAATGGTATAATCGGAGTCGGAAGAGACTAAACACAAACAGTAACACTTTTCTAAGAAACAAAGTAGAAGGGGTTTGGACACTGATAACTGTTGATAAGATGATTGACCTTAAAATACTCTCCTCTTTCCAATGGCACCTATTGATATAATACATACTAGTACAACCATTCTGCCACCAAATTGTTTCACGCTTCGTCTCATCTGATCGCATGCGTCATTCGGCGAGACAAAATGATGGCGGTTTCGTTTTATGGAAGTGAGAATGATATCGCTTCTTCGATAAATTTTTGAGAGTTGAAGAAACTCTATAAAATCAAATTATGCAAACTATGCAATGCCAAATTGTGTAACTTGGCTTAAAAATAATGTATGTGTTCAATTGCTTGCTGATAAAAGTCTCTAGAACATTTTCTTAAAATTGAGGTAGTACAACTTGTAAAATCGTTCAAACAAAGTTAATAATTACAGCGACACATTTTTATGTTTTTTTAATTGAAAAAAACCCAATGAATACTTTTAAATTTAAAATGCATTCGTGAATTCAAATGTTGGGAACTTTTTTTGAAGAGTAGGAAACCTTACGATTTTTAAACCTTTGAAACGTTTTCTTTTTCTCAATTGCACTACTGTTTTTAAAACTGTAATTGCATTAGCACTTATTGCAGTTCCATCTTTTTCCCCCCACAAACATTGAAACATCAGACACCAGACAATGCTGACTCATGTCAAACTTGTATTCTAAATATCAAGTACAAAAACTTCTACCGCAAAATCAAATTAGTCAGGGATAATACAAAAAGTGCAATTACACAATACTCAGATGGGTGTGTCGACCTTCATAAGTTATCGTTCCCACGCGGCAAAAGATGAGGAAACGAACTGATTTGCATACTCATCTTATTTTCTCCATGTTTGGTTGGCGTACGGTCCCAACGACATTGTAATTAGTATTTACGATGAGAAGAGGAAAAGAAAGAGAAAAACTAGTTCTATGAATTGGTAGTAGTAGCCAGAAGGAAATGGCAAACAAGGCTTTGAAGGGACTCGAGCAAAATTTATATGATTTATTTGGATGTGATTAAAGGTTCCTGTCATTTCAAGCGTTCATCAATTCCGTTCCAAGTAAAAATCTAATCCAGATGTTTCCCATCTGGTTTAATTTTCGAATCACCAAAGAAATGAAGTGTGAAAGTGTAAAAATTAGAGAGTCCCGGTTATCCAAGGAATTTAGAATATGGGCAATTTGAAGAAGTATTTGTATTTTTACAGGCCCGACTAAAAAACGTGGTTGGACGAAGTGGAGTTACTGTTAACGGAATTGCACTTCATCACGCGTCTGACACATTGCTTCAAGTTGCTGGAAGCTCCATTATTGTCAGCTCAACAGCATCACATGATAGATTCGAAGGACATCTCATCTCACAAACGAAACAACAGTTCACATGTGTAGCTGTTACATCTTGCGGAAAATATGCTGCAACTGGAGAGGTTTGAGTTTAGAAATTTAATAATGCAATAAATAAGAAAATGTAGCATTTCACTGTGTGGGAAAACTATTCAGTTGTTTTACAGACAGGACATCAACCAGCAGTTCGTCTCTGGCAACTTCGTGATGCACAAGGCAATTTTGTGGGTCGGCTGGTCCGATCAATGCAATCACATACAGTATCTATCACAATTGTCCGATTCACACCAGATGACAGCACGTTAATATCCATTGGATGCCAGCACGATGCTCAAATTTTTACATGGGATTGGAGAACTGGTCACGACCTTGGAGTTGGGAAACTAATGTCTCCAGTTAATGCATTAACTATTTCATTTGACAGCAGCATGTGTGTGACTGTTGGAAGTAAATCTGTCAAGTATTGGTTTTTACCATTAGCTTCAGATGGAATGAACAAGCGAACAGGGTTAACGGTATGAAGACTAAAATATTCAAAATATAAAATAAGTAAATATTTTAGAGTCGATCAGCTATCCTAGCTGATAAGAGAAACGTTAATTTTGTGGATGCCGCATTCTGCGATTCAACGAACCGAATGGTGACGGTAACATCTAGTGGAGAAATTCTAGAATTCAATGGAAATAAAAAGGTATCTTGTGTGTATCAATTCAAAAATTTTTTTGTTCAGTATGTCAAATGTTATACATGGAAAGAGAGCGGAGATTTCAAGGCAATTTGCATTGCAAGAGTTCCAGAAGGGCTACTGGTTGGTTGCTCTGATGGTCTTGTTAGATTATTCTGTCTCATTGGAGATGATTTGGATTTTCTAGCTGATCTGGCACCACCTACCCATTTATTTCAAGATCCATCAAATGTCTATGATCCACAACAACTGCAAAATCATCCAGAAGACGCCATGTATGTTTTCAGGCTTTTTAAGACTACTCATGCTAAATCTTTATTTCTTAGATTTCCGGAACCGCGATGTCTTGTTGCTTCTTCGTCCAGTCCAACATTCGTCGTTGGATATGCTGATCGATCACTGATCGAGTTTGCACGAGAAAACAAATCATGGTCATTCCGAAGAGCAAGTCTTGGGCATACAGGATCTGTGAACTGCATTGAACCATTCCCATCTTCTTCTCCGTGTTTACCAATTGGAACTCTTATTACTGGTGGATCGGATGGAACAATCCGTTTTTGGAACTTTAACGGGGATAGTGAGGATAAAAAAGTGAACATTTGAAAATATGTTAGCAATGATATGATAGTTTTTTTTAGGAAATCGCGAATATCCTTTGCCCATCTCTTCTTAAAGTTATTTTCTTGGATGAAAACCCAGATTTATTAGTTGATAAGAGGAATTGTAAGTTGATTAAAAACAATCACAACAAATAAAATAATGTTTGAGTGGAATCAGTTGGTCCGTCAAACGATGAAAATCAGTCTGCATCATCTTCAGGAGTACTCTGTACACGTGTATCTCATGATGGGAGAATGCTGATAGCTGGAACTGCAACTGGAATGCTCTAGTAAAAAAATAATTAAAAATAATTTTTATAACGTAACTAATTCCAGTATCGTTGATTTATCCTTCTCCGACACTCCAATTATTGATGTGATAAATGCTCACGATCATGATGTCACTTCTATTGATTTTTCTGATCATGCTAGCACATCTTCACATGATCATCCAATATTCTTAGCTTCTGGTGGAAGAGATCGATTTGTTCACGTATTTAGAAGAATTCCGTATAGTTCACAATTTGTGCATTGTGCTGTTCTAGATGGACATCAGTCTGCCATAAAGTCAATCAAATTTGCTTCGGTAAGATTTATTTTTATTTAAATAGGATTAGTTTTGATGTACTATTTTTTGTTTAAAATTTGGGTAAAAAAAAATGAACAGGGATTCTTAGTTGAACCTGTCTTAATTTGGAAGCTCTAAATTTTGACAAGATAAAATACTATAAAAAATATAATATGGACGACATGGGTGTTCACTGAAAACCCACAGTTGATGAATTTTAAAATTAATAGAATAGGATTTTATTTCAGAACAACGGTCAACTTCACCTGTACACAGCAGCCTCTGATCGAAGTTTAATAATCTGGAAACTGAGTTCATTCAGTGATCAACACTGCGAATTCACAAGAGTTCAGATGATATCAGTAGCTTCAAGCATCGGCGATATGAATTTCATTAAGCACGTTGATTTATTTGTGGTTGCTGGTCATGATCGAATGCTCAGACAATTTGATATAAATGGAAAAACAGTTCGAGAAGTTAAAGGAACTGATGATGACGTGGCACACAGTGGAAAGATTTTGAAAGTTGCCATCGATCATTCAGGATCTTATGCAATATCAGTGTGTTCTGATAAATTTGTGTATGTTACTGATTTAAGATCAGGCGTCTGTCTAGCAGTTCTTTGCGGTTTCGGTGCTCCTGCAACTGACGCAACGTTCTCTGATGATTTCAAAAATGTAATTGTAACTACATCGAATGGATCAATATTTATTTGGCAACTGGCAAAGAATTTAACGGAGCGAATGATTTCTGCACAAGTTCGATTAATGGAAGAAGTAACCATGAGGTAATGGGGCCATCTTTCTCCGGTTCTCTTATTCATTGAGAATTGTATCGGTCGACACAAAAAGATTAATATCAGTTCGAGAAAAGATTCGAATCTTCTCTTTTCCACTTCCACTTTCGATCGCTTCTCGTCGCCTCTCCACGCTTTTTCATAATAATAATAATTTTTAATTTCCCCTATTAAATGCATAAACAATTGTTACTATTTTATAGAACTGCCACCCCAGACAGTCTTCTTGGAAGTGGAAGTGAAACTATCAGCGGAGATTCAAACTCTTTCGGTCGACCTTTGGGTGCTCCTGAGTTTTCAGGAAGCTCAGCGTCTTTGTATTCAGACGACGACGATTCAACACGATTTTCTTCTTCAGGTGAGAAATTATAAGATTTAAAAATTGATTTTAAAAATTTTAAATTATTCATTAGAAATTAATCATCACAACCAAAACCAAAACAAATTGAATTGATTAAACAATTCCTAGAAATGGGCTTAAAATCTCAAAATAACATTTTTTTAATTCTATTTTTTTCAGTAAGAAGCAGTCGTACAAAACGAATTCTTCCAAACGGCGGGCATCTGATTGGCGATTCGAGCTACGCACGTGTTGGTGATAGGTACGTTTTTTTTTCCGTTGTTTCTTTTTTCTTCTCCTTCTTCCAATACGTTCTCTTTACATTTTACACTTGCCATACGAACCACATCAAAAATTCTTCAACACCTGGAAGGTGTATGTATTTACGTATATCGATATAGAAAACGGGTGTATTGTTGAAAGACACTTTTACATGCAAATACGATAGTGGGTGGGGCAAAAATTTGGGCAAAAGAGGTTTCTTTACTTGTGGTGCTGCACTCGAAACTCTCTCATGATGCGCGGATTTATTGTGTGTGTGGGAGAGGAATTGACATTGAGAGGAAGAGGCAAATCCGATCAGATACAAAAAGCCTTCTCACTTCTCACTTTGATCTAGTTCTACTACAGTATTCGTTTCCATAACTTACTAACTTTATTCCATACTTTGCAAACTCTTTGTTCTGATTTTCCTCAACATAGACTTTGAGCTGTTTGGTCTAAAATCTAGATACAGCTGTAACAGAATTTAATACAATTTCAAATGAAAGTAGGAATTGAGGAAATTTTTTAGAACTCCACAATTCCTTTTGATCTCGATTATCTTTTTTGAAAATTGATAGCAATTTATAATTTTTTTCAGCTTCAAAACTAGACATCCTTGGAGGACCTATGATAAATTATCCGTTCTTAAAATTTATCAGAATACAGCTGAAATGTATAAAGACTTTTTTCGAATATTCCGCATTAAAATTATGAAACATGGCCAAATTTGAATTCATAACATTTTCCAATTTCGCTGCTCCTCCTTGAACGCCAAGTATTTACACTGTCAAGAAATTTTTAGGTTTGTTATTGATCCATTGAGTATCTCAAACAACAATAAAGTTTAACAAAATTGAAGTACCAGTGTTCAGTTTTCATTTTCTGACTATGAATAAAAAATATGTTTTCGAAATTGAATGCCTTGCCAAAAGTGAAACTCAACCAAAAATTTATTTTTAGCTTCGGAAAACAATCGAAATTTCATACTACTCGATGAACTAAAATCGAAATTTTGAATAAATATCGTAATCTTATAAAATGATATCATATAGTAGAGCACTTGATCTTCAGTTTATTAGTGTACCCTTCAATAAACTTGATGCGGTTTCGTACTCGTCGACTGCCTCATAAAATTTTGATAGAATCTATTGAATGCACATTCTCGCTAGCCATTCTCTTCAATAATCCAGTGGCGATCTGATTTTTGATGGTATTCCGGTGTATAATCTATCGATGACCCTCTTCAATATTACTCACTTACAATAATTCCCACTTCTGAGCGACCATACCTCTATGATCTTTCTCTGTCACTTACTATATTTGATTCACATTTGTTTCTGTTCAATCTTTCTCTCTTCTTATATTCTCCTCACTTTCTACCGCGTTTATGCAAATTAACACTTTGGTTGAGAAGAGAGTATTATAATCAGAGAGAACGCAGAGAAATTGATCTATTTGTCTAAATGCTCGAGAAACGGACTTGCCGCCGCTTCTTTCCGGCAATGGTTTTGTTTTTGCTTAAGGTCTGCGAGCATTGCCATCGTTTACTCAAAACCCCTGTGGGTTCAGATTTTTTGATTCCTATTTTTCTGTATCAGACTGACTGTTTGAATGTAACCTTCTCATAACAACCATATGCAGCTATGAACTACTTCAGATTTTTAAAAAATCACTTTGTGAATGAAAACAATAATTTGTTATTTGCTCAACAGACTGTGAATGGGAATAGAAGAACAAAAATCATATTTCATTTTGCTGAGAGCAGTTTCAGTAATTTTACCTTTAAGAAGGAATCTGTACTCTTGCTTTACTATTTAATTTGTCATCAAAAAATCAAAAACTGTTTTGTTTACAACCGATATTTTGTAAAATGGCAATGAGCATCATAAAATGTTTCTGTATTCTTTAGAAGTATGTTTGTACTTGGAAGTGTCATCATTCTCTTATGTACCAACCGTTACAGAGACCGACTGGTGTTCCATTTCTATCTTTATTTACATTTCCCGTTTTTGGCTGGCTCCCATGTCCCTTTTCTCTTCTTCAGCTGCGTTATTGTCTATGTCCTCTGGTGATCCCATCCTCTTTCATGAGTTTGCACACCTTTTACATTCATTCACAATCGATTTTTTTTGTCTTCTTTTTCTTTGTAATCGAAACTTTTTTTGTTATTGCCGAAGAAATTCCAAAGATTCGGATTTCGTACAGTTTTCTTTATTCTCATTCATCCATTTTCTTTAACTACAGTTGTTCATGTTCAATGAACCGAAAATGGAGATGTGACAGAAGAGAAAGATATGCATTTAGTTGTATATACTAAACGGATCCTAGTTTTTAGTCTTGAATTCATAAAAAACTAAATTTTTTGAAAATTAAAGCTAGAGTAGCTTCATTCATTTTTTTCCAGTTCTTGCTTATGATGACGTCAGAGTACCAAATTTTACAAAGAAACTTCTCAAAAGTTTTCTAAAATTTCTATGGCTTTCTGAATTTAGAAAAAAAAAACAGAACTAAATCTAGCTTATTTTCATTTTTTGTTCTTTTAAACATGTTTCTAATAAAGTTGTATGAAAAATTATTTACATTAACGAAAGTTTTAGTAATTATACAAATATTGATCAACTGTTTTCAGTTCGTAGAATTTTCAGGTTTGAGATTATTATGCTAATGACTTATACTAAATAAATAATTATAAGAACGCATACACCCTGATTTTTGATTTCAAATGTTCTCTGTTTTTTCTTTAATTCGTTTCAACTTCACTTCAATTTCAATTAGTGCCATCATAGGAAAAAAAAGCAAAGTGAAGCATCAGAACTAAGCATTCAAAACCAGTCACACACATGCATGCATCGTCCATCTTCACACAAACCTAATCACTTTGCGGAAACGCTCAAATGATGACTGCTGCTGATTCCGTTCAACTTTTCCTTGATTCCCACGCGACGACGCAACACGGGCGCATGAACGGAATAGAACGCCCGAGAAAATACGGCTTTTGTTTTCCTTTTGCATCGTTTCCCGCTGTTCACCTGTCATTGAACCTCTACATTCTTCTATACGATATCCCTCCCACTATTTCAATTTTGTTTGATTGTTCGTGATTATTCTCGCGGTCAAGTTCATTCCGAATAAGGCGGGGTGGATAAGGTCAATTAACAATGAATACTAAAATAGATTACGGCAAACTTTATTTCATGGACATTTTCCGAGTTTCGCACTTAGTTTAATTTTTTCTGCAATAATTAGGTGTCTGAAACTAGAAAATATAGACTATTAAGGCTGATGCTAATAACTGAATTTTTCTCATACAATTTCTACCAGCCCCATTTTTCTTGAAAATTTATTGTTTCCACTGGTTTTCCTGTGTTCTCCTCCTTTTTTCTCGACACCGATCATCCCCCAAAGCAATAAAACATTAAAACTTTCACATTCATTAATCATAAACATTTGAACCTGAACGCAGTTGTTATCAGTGCTCTTTGGGAAGAAAAAGATCCCACGACATGCTGTGAAGGTCATGTTTGATCAGTTAATGTATGTGACAAGATGTTATCAAATAATAATGATAACAACAATGTATGGAATGTTTTGAATATTAAAGTGGGACCGATGGAACGTATGTCCATCGAATTCTATTCTAAAGGTTTAAAAAATGCGAAGTAAATTTCGAACTATGCGTTTGTTTCATTTCAGACCTTAATTAGCAGAAGTTAGGAAACATAGAGAGTTGTACGATAGTTTTATGGTTGAATTGTTTTAACAATATTATCTTCAGGTACTTTACTTTTACAGTGTTTTTATATTACCAAAGATATATTAATTGATTTTAAACAATATGTAAATGTTTCCTTCGATCGTTTTTTCTTCACCATTTCTGCTGCTTAAATTAAATCATTCCTTTTCCAACAAATGTGAAACGAAATGTGTTTTAAGTCTTTCTTCTCACCTTTTTCGAATTTCTTTGCCACGTCACACCTCTTAAGTACGCAACCCACTGAATAAACTGGAACTTTTTTTTTGTTAAATCGACAGTTTGCACAATTGATTTGTCGCTTTGATTCAATCAAAATGATTTTGACCTTTCTCTCGGAACGGGCCTTGTTCGGAATGTGATTCTGCATAATTGGCGGATTAAAACATTTCCTTCATTTTATTTCTTTGCCTCTTTTAAAATGGTTGATCTGACCTTCAAATTATCCTTTTCTATTCCTTCCGATTAAATTTCAGAATTGAAGAACGTAAACAATATATAAAATCCATGAAAACGAAAGAGATATGTAGAATACAATGTCCAGTTGTCCATTTTGTCATAATCATTTCTCTTCTCATCTTTTATCATTTTTATCTTCCAACCATCAGCTGTTTCATGCATAATATCATCCGAAAACACTTCCGAAAAACGATTGGTAGATAATGAAAAGATAGAATAATGAAGTGATAACATTTCTTGCTATCTCTAGCTTTTTCACTTTTATCTGTTTTCTCTTTTTCTCAATTAGCTTCCCGAAGGAACTCATTGAGACGCAGACATTCACACTTTTTGCAAAAACTTTTTGGGATCCCCCCAATCATTCTGTTCTTTCTCTCTTATTCCGCATATTTCAATAATGCCTTTAATTATATGTGCTCGGTTAGTTCATGAGTCAAAAACTGAAACGTATTGATCCTTTTGAAAAAGTTTAAAATTTTCAGTTCATTCTCACCGGCAGTCCAGTCTGCTCCAGCAGTCGAACGACGGACCCATACCAACTTATTCTCGCACGACCAATACGGTAAGTACACATACTTTTATAAAATTAAAAATTAATAATAACAAACTAACACATAATACACTTTCAAGAACATCTGATTTAAAAAATAAATTTAATTTTAAACGGTTTCATTCTGAATCAATATCAAATGCTGATTTCAGAATTTTTTTTCCCAGTAAAATTTTTTAAATTGCAGCACTCTTTATTGAAAATGCCAGTATTTATTTTCAAACGATAATTGCAACAAATACAATCAGAGCCCTCGAAAATAATTATACACTAGTTCATTTTTTAGAAACTGACGTCTCCGAAACACAGTCAGATTTTGTATCATCGAGAAGAAAAACCCGACTGTTCTCGGACGAAGATCAAGACTCAAACCTCGGAAGTGCGCAGTATCTTGCTGCTCCAATCAACGAGGATCGTCGTTCAGCATCTCCATCATTGTATCCTCCTCAAGATCAACTCAGAGGTTATCAAAGCAGTAAATCAATGATGAACTTACGGTAAGTTTTGGAATGAATCTTAAAACTTTTGAAACTTTGAAGCTTGAAACTTTTGAAAATGGCGTTCAAAATCCCTAGTTTACATCATTGATTTTTCAGAGACGTAACTGGCGGAGGTGTCCGAGTACAGACAGCCAAAGAACTCATGATGTCGCAGATTGCCTCTCAACGCAATTCGCAGTCTGGTGAGTTTATCTTTTTATTATCATGCAGCTGTTTTATGATCTTGTCGTATTCCAGGATCCTCCTCCCACTTGTCATCAACGAACACATCTGGACGAATGAAATGGGGAGACATGCCGCAGCAATCCAATAATAACGGTCAGTACGATTTCTATGTCTGAATTCAGAAAAACTGAATGAATGGGCGGGGTGCTAAATGCGTTGTTTTACTCTTTTCATATATGTTCTTCGATGTTTTCGTTGCCAGGAAACAATTTATTCATTCTCCAAAAAATTATTTGTTTCGCTTCGTTTAAATTGAAATTCTCCTTCTTTCAATATCAGAACTTTGTTTATTGAAACTTTTGAAAGCGTGTCAGGAGCATAGATGTTCAGAAAACCAAACATTGTTAGGTATTTAGGAATTTTTTCTAAATCTCAGCAAGACTTGTAACTCATACTTCAACTGTTAAAATAGCACCTAATAGCATACCGAAAAACGGATATGCATTTTTTATCGTTTGTTTAATAACTCTTCATAAGTCTGTTCTCTGCTCATTAGACCAAAAGAGCATAATTGCTTATTTGTTTCTTCATTCCACCTCCGCACAAACATTTTGACCCTCATTCCAAATTTCCGTGTCTCATGTCACAAACATCAAGCGCAGGTGTTCCCGTAAGATGAGAGAGGAAGAGAGGAAGCACATGGAATGCACAAATATTGATTTCTATTCCTTTTTCCCCGTTCCCCCTTATTTTCTGAGCATGCATTCATACAGTCATCTTGACCAGAGAGGTCGACAATTCAAAGTGTGTGTCCTTTTCAATCAGCCGCCTTCCCCAATCCTTTCGCGGTTTCATTCTCACCTTCCTCTTCTTTTCTCTGGCTCTCTCCCCAATTCTTGTAGTATTTCAATGGGTGACCGATTTCGGACGATGAATCGAATGCTTTCTTAGTTGTCTCCTTATACAAACTTCTCACCTCACATTACAATTCTAATGTATTCTCGTTGTGTGACAGCTTCTGTTTTTCATCGCATATTTTTGTTGAAATTTCGCGCATCCATGTCCCCCACCATGAAAGTGCCATGTTTCTATGAATTCTAAATGAATTGGTATTTCATTTCAGACTGGCATCCATCCTCAACTGTAGATATTCATCACGTATCACCAGTTATGGCTACCTCAATGATTCCTCCACAAACACAACATCAATATGGATATAGAGATCATGGTGAGAATTTCTAGTGTTCTTCATGGACAAATTTCAAAGTAAACACTTATAAGTGTCTGAAAAATTTTCACAGAAGTGTTTAAAATTAAAAACAATTGTTTTTGTTACATTTCGTAAAACATTTCATTTTACCAACTTCGCCACCTGCTGCCACCCAGGTGTCACTAACCTCACTTGCGGGTGAATCATCAATCCCATATTTTTTCCTCACAAATAAATCTTTCAGGAACCTCCTACCCTATGCCTGACTCAACTCATCCTCCACCACTTGCACCACGAACAACATCTCGAGTTTTATCAACGGCTCCATCACAACAAGCTCTTCAACAAATTCAAGCATCAAGTCCATTCCGTCGAAAGTCGATGGATCGAAACAGTCTTTCCAGAAGGTTCCTTGAAAATGGTGGAGCTCAGCCAAAAACAGTTTGGAGCCCATCTGCTCTTGCTAATCAGGGAGCTCCGCGAAGAAGTAACTCGAATCTATTTGCTGCTACAAATCTAGAAGTTCCACCAACTTCCACAAATTTATCCAGAAGACGTGAGTTTATTTTTAAAGTTGATTAGATCTAATAGATGAATGAAAACTTTGAAAAAGAATGAGAAACCAAATCATTATCCTCCATTTCCTCAATCCCTTGACTAATTGTCTTAGTCTCTACTATTCAACATTAAATATTTATTCCCATATCTCTGCGTCTTATTCATTTATCCCGAACATCTAGATTTTCCCGTTTCAGACACAGATAAACAACCACAGAAACTTCGGTTTACGACCACCGTTCAAACGCGCGAGATATCTCTTGATGATGAAGTTGTCGAATCAGATGATGACGCTATCACTTCAACAACTTTTGAGCCAAAATACAAAAATAGAATAGGATATCGACGACCTAGTACTGTAACAGTAGATACTCGTGATGCAGATGTTGCAAGAAGAAGGGTAGCTGGAACATCATTCAAGAAATCTGATAGAGGTGAAATGGAGCACCCACTGGGCACCACTCCACGGCGAATTTTCTCCGTCCATCCCTTTTCGTCGCATGGCTATGCAGTTTTTTAATCAAATTTACTAATTTTGTCTTTCCCATTTATGCTAATCCGGCTACGATTGCCCAAACCTGAGCTTCAACGCCTTTACTGGAAATCAGATGATAAACAACTCCGATATGTGGTCCCGCTTCTGATATAATACTTATTGGAATACCACCAAAAACCCGAAAAACTTCAGAGGTGTCTTAGACTTCTATGTGGTCTACTACTGTATTTTGTTCAATGGTCGGGACTTCAAAAGAAGACAGCATCACTATATTCACGTACAATATTTTGCGGGTTCATCCGTTTGAAGTAATGTCGTATAAAAATACAATCAACATAAAAAACTATTAATGGTCAATATCCCTTTGTCGCTTACATTTGTCCTTCTCCTATGACACGGGTCCCACTTCCACACGGTTTTATAAACTCCTAATATAAACTCCGAATAATAATCTATATTTTACAGCAGATGATCTCAATTTCGCCTCCTCACTCCGCAGTCGAAGCCAGAGTCCAAATAAGTTTGCACTCAGCCAAATGATCAACTCACGAGATACACCTTCAAGCCCATCTTCCACAACTGGAAGTTCAATTGTTGGTAGAAATCTACAACAGAGGCGACGTGGTTCAGATGTTTCGTATGTTCGATCAGCGACACGCGGTAGAGATGAAATGAGAAAAAGTACGGATGCATTGAATAAACTTATGGCTGTGAGAAGCAAGCTTCATCAATCCAGTGAGAACTTGAGAAAGTCAACGGAAAATTTGGCACTTTTGAAAAATCTGGAAGAAGCATCGAATCATTCGACTCCGAAAGCAAGAACACGAAGTAGTAGCAATTTGAGAAACGCCGACAATCTCGGAAATATGGAATCATTTGGTACATTTGATGCTGATTCAAGGATGAAATCAGGGTGAGTACTTTATTGAAAATTTATAAATCTCAAAAGAAAAACAAAAATCCATTTTCAAAATGATGTAGATGGTTATCAGAGAAAATTTTTGAATTTAAAAAAATGGGTGGGGCGAGTCAAACTTAAAAATGTGCTGATAAGATGATAGTCGTGCAAATATGAAATTGTCGGCATTGTTTAACATGTGTTTGTACGCAAATTTGTACATAAATTTGTACGATACTAGATCTAATTCATTATAATAAAAATCTATACGTAGAAATAATAAAATTAATAATTTTATAAACTTTAAGCTGTGTCAAGCAAATTGAGTCCGAAAGCTTAGTTGCATAAGGTTTGCGATCAAAAGTATCATTATCAATCTCATTTAAATTCAAATTTTTTCAATTCAAATAGTAAGACAGCGGACAATTCAAATATTTTCTTCTTTTCAATTATTAAAAGTTTTCAGATCAACAAGCTCACTTGCTCACTCTCGAATGATGGCTCGAAGTATTGGAAATTTGAATGACAGTCTAGCAATGGAAGGATCGAATAATTATGATTCACCAAGTCAGCGGCTAGCCAACACAATACAAATGATGAGAAAAGCTAGTAATCCAGATCTCACCGCTCCTGAACAATTTGAAGATACTGGAAGCCCATTTGCACAGAGAATGGCTCGTGGAGCCGTACAAAAGAAAATGGAAAGATATCGAGCAAAGAATAAGAGTGGAAATGTTGTTGGAAGAAATCAAACATCGGAAGAAAGTGATTCAAATAATTCGGATATGATGCCATTAAGTATTAATAAAAGAGCTTTGACTGCTGGAAATCGGTCAACAACTGGATCAGATTTCTCTCCAGCTTCATCAAGAGGATCTTCCTCCCTTGCAATGGGTAGTGGACGTAAGTTTTTCGAGAGATGACCTAATTAGATCTTCAATTTATTCTTATTTTTCTTCAGCAATCGGTAGTGGTCTTCCATCGAGCCGTCGTCTTTACGATCAACAGAGAAGTGTTCTTTCTTCATCTGGTACCCCAAGAAGAACTGGAAATAATTATTTGGTTACCAAGATGAGTGAACAAATGAATAAATCAATGGAAGGTCCTGATCTTGGAAGTGATGAATCTCCACGTAGTTCTGTTAATTCTCACGAGTGGCAGAATCTCATGGAGAATTCCCAAGATGGTACCAAAAATCGTGAGTTTTTAAACATTTTTGTCAATAGAAAGTTTGAGTTTCATCAAATTATCTGCATTCACGCAATACAATCCCCTATATTCGTCTCCCTTTGTTCTTCTCTATTCCCCATTTTCAGCACTGATTTGCCACGTTCAAGACTGCATGGAACAACTGCGAATTCATGTCGATAAGAGTCTTCAAGCTAAGAAACTGGTGAGAATATTCCCCTTATCAATCCCTTGTGAATAGTGTCTGTTGTTAGACTTGCTTTTCACCTTTTAGTTGCTTTGGTTCTAAAAGCATTTGAGCAGAAAAATGGAACAATTGAGAATTCTGTTTTTTTTTAATAATCGAGATCATCGAATTTAATTGTTCTATTGCGAAGTAAGATTTCAAAATAGAAAACAATTACCTGCCTGATTTCAAGGTGACCTATGCCTGCCTCGTGCCTACGAGGGTTCCTAATGGCACATGAGAAAGTTGTTTTTTAATTAAAATTCCAAAAAAAGTTCTACGTTTACACCTGAATCCTGAATGAACCTGAATTGGGAAAACATCATTCAAGACTTCACTTATTATAATTTTGAATTTCAGGTGGAAGACGATACTTCTCTGGCTATGGAACAGAAAAAGATAGTTATGTGTGAAATTGACCGTTCAATTGAACGATTGATTGAAAAATTAGCCCCAAATCAATTATCAAGGTAGTTATTAATCTTTCAATCGTTTATTAAAAAAGTAATCTATTAAGGTCAAATGACAGAAGCAATGGAAACGTGTCAGTTGGCAATGACTATACTCCAAAAGGCGCGAATATTTACGGAATCCTCAAAGAGAACCTCTCATCCAGACAGTGAAAACACTGTGATCCTCCAATTATAAAATCTGTGATAGAAAACATATTTGTTAATATTAGTTTGAATAACCATAAATATTCTGAAATAGAAACGAACGAAAACATCGAAATGATATCAAACCTGTATTAAATGCCCCATCTTTTATCCGGTTCACCCCTTCTCCCTTCCGCTCATTTTTTGATTGCTCCCTTTTTTTTTAAATAGAAACATTTGAAATGCCTTCCCTTGTTCACTTTTTATATCACTCATGACGATGCCTTCATTTTGCTTGACTTGTGTTTTACAACTGTATTTTATTAAATTGATGAATAATTCAGAAAAATCGAAAAAACAAGTAAACAATTAAAACCCTGAAGAAAATGCATGAAAAGTTAATTTTCGAAATAATCAATAGTAATTTGTCGATTGTAGTGTATGTCAATGGCATTTGTTTTGAATGCAATACTTGACCATCTAGATGCTTCCAAATCATCAAAGTACTCCGAAGATGAAGCCATCACTATTTCATTGAACTGTTCCACATTGACTCGCTTTTTTTCATCTGAATTTTTAACAAATTGTGATATTTAAAAATCGGGATGTTAATTTCACGTCTTTTCTGAGTTGGAATTTTCCAATGCGTTTTTGTTTTATCAAAAAGTTACGAAACTTAGAAACCTCGTTACTATTATTTATGATTATACTTAAAGGCCTGATTTTGATTTTCTCTAAAAAAAAACTTGAAATCCCCGAAGAAAAATGCATTCCGTAAAGAGGCTCTCATTATACTCCCAATTTTTATAGCGCTTCAAAATTCGAAAAATTTCCAATCACCAGATTTGTCAAATTTCGCTGTGAGGCCGTGGTCGATAATTAATTTTCACTATTTGAATTGAATTTATTGAACTTTTTTTCTAGGGAAATGTTAGTATAATACTTTTTGAAATTTATAACGTAAGAATACAGTTTGCCTAAATTTACTTTGTTTCAAATTTCAAAGTAGTTTGAATTGAGTATCTCTCATTCCTCCATTCGTGCCCCGTGAGTGCTTCAAAAGAGATACCTAGCAGACAACGTGCAGTAAACTGAAATTGGCTTCTGACTGCATTTGACTAGATTTGACATAGATCCGGAACTTGTTTTTGCAGAATCTTTTCACCTCTCCACGTGTTTCCTTTCTTGGGAAAAGCGGCAAAAATTGCCGTATTATGTATTCGTAAAATTGGCGTTCCCCTTCTTCGAATCGCAGTGACTTTTGCCTTTTCATCGACAAATTGGTCTGTGCGGACTGACGACATTCATTTTCTCTAGTTTTTCTAAGAGACATGAGAACGTCATTCTGACATCTGCATCCATCAATCCCGATCCCCCGCGAGCTTCATGGTGAAAACAACGCAATACTAATAGTAATAATAAAAATGATAAATATTTGGAACTTACAAAAGTTGTGAAATTCCGGAACTCCAACTTCCATCTTTTCTGCTTCTCGTTTTATAACATATTCTTTCAGGGAATCAATGAACCGAGTTGATATAGTCATGTGGATCACACTGTCTTCTACAGGAATATTATTGAGTTCCTGGAAATTCAAAATTGAAATAGATTCAACAATACACACATTATTCAAAGAAAAATAACGGATTTAACATTGGTTCCGACCTAAGGATGTACATAGGTTTGCTAAATGTGTGCTGCAAACTCCTAGTAAAGAAATTGTGTTCAATTTTCTTGTTGTTCATATTTCCTAGAAATGTTCCAAATAAGTTCTAGACTTACTTGAACAGCCTGCATACACTCATCCTGATCTCGAAACCGAATAAAGCTTGTTGTCCTTGGCACTGACCCATTCCAGAGTTTGAAATTATATTGTGACAGACCCAAAACTGATGAGTAACGTGAAAACAACTTCATGACTTCAAAACGATTAAAGTGAACAAAGCTGATTGTTATATGAGCGCAAGCTTCAACGCGTTGTTTTGTGAAATTCATATCTAATTGATAATGATTCTCCATTCCGGGTACCACTGCTCCATTCAGAATTCTCAAGGCATTGCGGGCATCTACAAATGACGAGTATTGGTAGAAAGCGTTGATCGATGTCTGAATCAAAAAATAAAATTTCACGGAATCAAAGTTTTCAGATGAACCTCGTTTCTAGTAGGCGATTTTCTTAGTTGAATTGGCGTGGGATATGTATTCTGAAAATTGATTTGAAAACAACACATCATAGCTTAACATTCTTACGCATATCAAATTATCAATATGTGAGAAATCGAAGTTCATTGGGACATCTCCGATCATTAGAGTCGGCTCACTGTTGGGATTACGTTTATCAGGTGGCATGGCAGGTGTAAAAACGAGAATACCCAGGTAGCAGATTGAAAGTTGAAATAATTCATTTTTGGAAAATCTGAACTTTGGAACACGTGTGAAACAATGGCGAGTTGGAAACGATGAAAAGTCACATTTCTGTAAGGTCACGCTGTTTCGATTTATGAGAATCCGAATTTTCTTATCAGTGAGGTTTAATTTCAAACGTTTTTATATAAAAATCATTTATTTTTCAATATTGCTAAAAATTCGAATTCAAATTTTTCATATGTAACAAAAAATCCGGTGATCAGAATTCTTGTATTATTGCGTGCCTGAAAGCACTCCAATTTTGCATGTTACTCCATCTTCTCAGTCAGTTTCCAGTTTCCACTTGTTTCTCCAATCCCTCTTCTCATTTTTCCATACTTTCTTCTCAATTTCAAATTTTTCTGCTTCTTCTACTCCACCGTAACCCTATTTTCAGACTACTAAGACCAAATGATGACGGCAAAGTATTGGAAGGCAAAAGCAAGAGTTTAACTCGATTTTGTCTTTTCTGCGACATGTTCATAATTGAATTCGAAACGAATAGCTTATGCTAGTTATTTTCAATAACAGATGTGGAGGTTTCTTCCAATTATTATCATTAGTTGTTAATTAGTACTTTTTCTACTTTTTGTACACGTCATGGATTCATCAATTTAAAATCTGAGTGTAAGAAAATTGGGATTTTGTTTTGTTCTGGCCAATTTTCGGATATTTAAAATCTCTGTAAAAATCTGTAAAGGGAAATCAAATCCAAAAAAAAGATGAAAAATTAGATTTTATATAATTTCCTACTTAAATGCTAAACTTATGCGCTAAACTTATTATTGTCCCACCAGAAATATATATTCATGCAGTTGAAGTAACACAGGGCAAGACAACATTCGTAAATAAGTGGAGCTGCTTCCCAGTTTTTATTTTATTAATTCAAATACACAAAACATTTTAGAAAATGAAAAACTGGAAAACCTGTGTTTCGGGATTGCAAACGGTGCCCGACTCTCCAACATTTGAATGTTTAAGAAGTAATCGCTCTGCCTCGGCAAGAACAGCTACAACTGCGAGGATATCTTCGTGGAGTTTTTGATAAGCTGATTGCCGATAATGTAACTGAAAAATTCATCCATAAATTAAATTACTTATTTCCCGTTTGGCGTTATGTCCTAAAAAATTACTTTTGATGGCAAATTAACATAATTTTAGGAATTAAAAATGATGAGAAGTGTGTTATAATTGGAAAAAAATTATACTTGTTTTCAAAACTTTTGAGACCTACAGTATCTGTTTTATGTTGTGCACTTGTTCATAAGTATCACCCACGCACTAAACAACAAAACTTTTTCGGTCTGTTGTGTAACAACTAAGCAGGTGCACTCTTAACCGATTTGCTCTTTTTGTTCGAATATTTCAAACTTTTCTCTTCTTTCCTGCTAAGATCTCTGACCATTTCCCCTATTTTCTTAAAAAATCTTGTTCAATCGAGCGTATCCTTTCTTTTTCCTTTTCTTCCATCATCATCACATCATCCTCTTCTTTGATAATTTTGACGATAAGTGTGTCTGCGTATCCATTGCTCAATATAATCTGTCACCATTTAATAATGCTCGAATTGGGGTATTGAAATTGTTCTTGAACGAAGCGTCCTCTTACACATTCGCGCACAAAAAACGAGATGAATCGTCGTCATTTCTTGGTTCTCGTTTCTTTTTTCTGAAGGTTCCAAATCGAAATGTATGTTCTCGTCACCAACTGACTCCTCCCAATATTCATCGTCTTTTATGTGTTCCTAAAATTCGATTTGGAATAAAAGAAGTGTACCAGACCAAGTTTTACATTGGTCTTTTATGTAAATACGACGAATTCAGTTATGGACATCTTCCGAATAGTTTTTCGTCTGGTCAGTTCCTTCTAGGTGCTAAATGTATCTCAAGCCGCTTTTCGAATACATTTTTCAAATGCCAGTTATAGAAAATTTAAGATCAGTTCGCATTTCTATTTTTGCTAGTTTCAAGAATCTGTTTCCAATCTGCTGAGTTTTCCGTTTTTTGTGTTTGTCTTTTATGCTACCTTGATTTTCAACGGTCTCGAAGTTCCAAAGAAATTACCCATTTTTCTTGGTATACATTTGAGTGCAATTTTACTCTAGTAATTAAAACTTTATTGAAATTTCATCAAATTAAAACAGGTCTCGCAAAAGCAAGAACAATTCTTGAATTCTCCGTAGGTGCGCAATACTAATATCACGATCTAAAAAACTAGAATATATATTTGCAGGTGTTAAAATACTGTTCTCACGAGTTCTTTGAAAAACTGTGGTTCCCCCCATTTCTGGAACGATAAAGTTCAATTAATCAAAACATCTGATATTTTATTTTGAGGAGTTATTAAGAAAGCCTGGAACTAATTCTAAAAATCCACAGTAAAACAAATAAACAGGCTTATAGGGGGGGGGGGGGGGGACTTATCTACTATTATATTTTCAGGTGAACACTGGTTTTCCAGATTATCTTAAAAATTTTGTTTTAAGTTGAGAAACCATCCATTTTCAAATAAAGATGCAGTGGACCATTAAAATATCAACAATAATGTCGAAAAATATAGTGTTCCTTGGTAGGCAAGCACTTGTTCATGCCTATATGTCTATCTTATGCCTGGCTACATATGTAGGCATGTATAACATACATTTGTGTGCCTGCTTTAAAAATTTTCAAACATTTAAGAAACTTGAAAATATTTACAATTTATTCCTACTGAATTTTAACCGCAATATTTTGATAATATTCTGAAAGTGTGTCCGTCATTTCTTTTTGATAAAGCTCCAGAGTCAATTAAATAGGAAATTTCCGATAACAAAACTGCAGTTCTTCTAGAAAACTCATTGATTCTTATTAGAAAAAACAATTTGCACTTCCCAAAAGCTTTTCCACTTTAGGATTCCACCTACACACTGACAGGCTTCTATCTAACATGTTTATTTCCTCTTATTCCATTCGCACGCCAGACATTTATTAAAACTAAATGTTGTTTTCTGACGAAGAGTAGGTTTTGCATAATTAATCGGAGCTTTTTTGCGTCTTCACAAGTCCTTTTATCCGGCTTCATCTTCATCTAATCTTATCACTTGATAATATCACCAAAAAAAATGAATAGATGCATATGATCAAATGACCAAAGATTGATAACAAGATTTAAGAACCCACAAAAAAAGCTTAAACTAAGCTTTGAAGAGGTGAATATTAAAATGAAATCATCGAATAGGAATTAGGGTGCGTTTAGAGAAAAGATGCTTTCAATTAGTTCGATCACTTTGTGTTATTCATAATAAATGTTATTGATAAGAATTCAAAGTAAACCATTCAATACCGGTCTTATAAGAATTCTCTAAAAAAAGTTATGAATCAGAGGGTAAGTCTAGCCATCATTCATAAATTGTACAACGTCTGGGAACACAGGAAATATTAAATTCTTGAAATTGCAATTCCTTTAATGTTAATATAAACGAAGACATATAAAATGGGTACTCGGTTTTACTGCTTACAATTATTACAGTTAAAAGGAATGACGTCTAAGATGTCATTGATACACACTTTCCATAAAACTTGAATATATTTTTTTGCATGCTCCACACATTCCGTTGCAGTTGTAGAAAAAGTTTCTAATAAATCTGTGTTCAATTGAATATTCTTAGTCTGGTTGTGTGAAGCAGTAAGTAATCTCTCATGAAATTTTTGTCCTTCATAAATCAGAATCCTTGTCATCGGACTTTTTGAAGCTCCAAACTCCGTTTCAAATGTTTTTTTGAAATACGACGCAAACTATATATTTCGGAGTCCCTCTATAATAAAATCTTCAAGAAGTTGCTCATCATTCACTTTTCCCCCAAAAAATGATCTATAACCTGACAACGGAAGTGACTTGAGCACGAGATCTCACCTCAACTTCCTTTGCAAACTTATCTTCTTTACTAATCGTTTTTAATCTAATTGCTTCCCATTCCAAAAACTCTTATATCCTTATTCAATTTCCGGGCCCTTTTCTCTGCCGAAGTTCATCGCTTTTTTCTTACTTTTCCATTTATTCGTTTCCCCGAAGAAATCTCTTCTACCCACCTAATTTATTCATGTGATTCTGGCGGCGCCAACGTAAGCAGCGCAACGATGTTTAGAATGAAGAAAAGAAAAAAGGAAAAAATAATAAAAAAGGCTCGGGAACTTGTGTTCGAAAACATCTTTGATACTCGGACCCCCGATTTTCTTTCTCTGAAATTTTTATGAAAAATCACGAATGGTGAAAAAAAGGAGAGGTCTTGAAAACTGACGTGATTTTCTTGTTAGGTTTCTATTCAAAAGAGAAGTCGCATTCAAATAACGCTGAAACCATTTCAATTGACCTCAAAAGATAAGTTTCTAAAAGAAATGTAATTGGTATTAATCAAAGACTGGAACTTGATTTCCAACAAAAGCCTTGTAAAAGGGACATAAGATTCTAACAAATTCTCAAATTATACTCTAATTTTTGAAGAACTTTACATGGAAGTATTTCCAGAATCTGATAAGTCTTAAAAGGTAAAACAATACCGCAATTCGGCGCCAATCTTTTCTCAGTTTTTTGCGCAAAGATTACATTTTAAAAAAGTGTTGACCCCAAAGCTTACCGAGTTGTAACTCTTTCATATCGTCAATTATTATCAGTTCAAGTTCAATGAAACATGCCCCCTGTTTTACAAAATAACTGCAATTTATCTAGAAAATAATAAATCTTCATAATTCCCATGAAGTCATCCATCCACCTCCGACACTAATCTCACATTTGAAAATCTCACGAATTGTTAGTTTTTTAATATTCGTTTAATCTGGACTGGACTTGAAGTAATAAACGAGTGGTGTATCAGTTTGGCTGAAAATAGAAGAAATAATCCGTGTGATGAGCAGTGATGAAAGACTGAAGGCTGTTTAAGTCCATTTATAGAATCTTTATTTGATTTCTTGATGTTCACCGGGTTTGATCTCATTTATTCATTTGATTAAATGAAAAAAAAATAACTTGAATATTTCCATTTAATTTCAATCTTGCTAAATTTCCAAACCCCTTTTCTATGAACATTTGAAGAATCTAAGTTCTCAGTCCCATAGCTCTGAGATAATCCTCCGTCAAAGAAGCTGTTAGCTTGCGAAGAGTTGAGAACCACAAACGATTAGCTTTGGTTACGGTAACTTTATCGGTTTGCGTTCGCAAGTAATCCGTGCACTTTGGAGTTTGACTTCGAAATAGGAATACGTATACTAGTCAGAATTCCGTTTCTTTCGGGAAACCACCATTAAAGTTTTATAGGTCAAAAGAAGTGGGAGGAGGAAATCCTAGAATTATGAAAAAGAGAGCAAAAAGAAGATGTTCGTGAAGTGACGTGAAGTTTAAGAAAAGAAGATTGGACGATGAATGGGCAAAAAAACGGAAAGAAATGTTCCTTCTGAATATGGAACTTTGCAGGAATATTTTTTTAAAAATCACAATTAAAAACAAGTATTTCCAGCTAACATTTTCATTCGTGGAAAAAACAATAACGGTGATGGAATCAATACGTTTAAAATGGAACAACAATCTTTTTAATACTGTATTTTGCCAATTTCTCTTGCGTACCAATTTCTCTGATTTAACAGCGACTGAAAATGTTCAATTATTAGAAGTGCATAAATAGATAAAGCATATAACTGGACAATTTTCAATATCACCGGTGTTAAAATTTGGGGTGCAATACTAATAAGAAAAAAAAGGTACCTGAAGTATTTTCAGTAACAATTGCGAATTCTTTCCCAAACTTTGTCTTAACATCATGCATGCTTAATTCAACTAGGTATGAATATTTCAATGCACATTTGCATACAATTCGGCAGGTGAACTCATGAGAAAGTTCATTTTGTATGTGAAGGTCATGTTGAGTAGACACAAGTGTTGAATTCAATTCAGTCTTACCTTTTTGATCAATATTTTTGAGGTTTTAATTCCAATTTAAAAAAATCAATCAAAACCCCTCACTGTGAATAGCTAATTTACCATTCACATTTCACTTTGCGTCTTCAAATAGCCAGACTCCCACCAAACTAAACGATTCTGTGCACGATCTGCACAATTTTAAATCCTTCCGTTCTTCTGTTCATTCTCTTGTAGACTTCTGTTGTATGCCTTCAGGTCTTTGATTTCTTTCTCACGATGTCTGAATGATCTAGTCACAATTGGCTTCTTCGTCAGAAGTTCCTCTATTGGTGGCTCACATGGGCCACAAAGTGCCCGTTGAAACACATTTTTGCATTTTCGATTATCCCGTACCTTTTCCTTCCTCTTTATATGTTCTGTAACTTTTTGGTTTCACTACTTTTCGAAGACTAAGGTGTTCGATCGTTTCTCACATTTATTTAACCATATATGGAAGATGACTCGAACCAACAAAAGAAATCAACGCCCTCTCAGTGAAGATTTTATCTTTCAATTTTTATTCAAAAAATATTTAATCAGAATATCTATTCATATCACTTTCATGTTGATTATTGAAACCTTACAATTGGATAGGAAATGTCACACGACATATGATATTCCAGTTGTAGAAAATCAAAGTTATGTGAAAAAACAAGCACGTTTTTTGAATGAAGACGCTTGACTTCTGATGACATATCAAGAATTAAAGATTTTCCAAAATGCAACCCATGTTTGATTCAAGGATATGTTGTTGTTTCCAGAAACACAACATAATGCAAATTCACTCAATACTTTCTTTCTAAAGTAAATCTTTGAT
Source organism: Caenorhabditis elegans (assembly GCF_000002985.6). Classification (NCBI taxonomy): domain Eukaryota; kingdom Metazoa; phylum Nematoda; class Chromadorea; order Rhabditida; family Rhabditidae; genus Caenorhabditis; species Caenorhabditis elegans. The sequence continues at coordinate 9,469,439 of NC_003283.11, forward strand.
TAACTTTCAGAATTGTAAGAAAAACCAAACAATTTCAGAATTAATCCAGAAGCAGGAAACTGCATAAAAAAACAACAAAAAAAAATAATCCTTCTGACAAATGTTGACAAAAATTATCGTAAATTTACAATTTTCTAAAAATCTTCTAGATTTCTTTTCCCTATGACGGTCGCATTAAAGTACTGAAATAACATAATAAAACTTTAATAATAAATTTCTTATTAGAAAATTACGATTTTTTCATTTTGACACTTCACAGCTAACTGAAATTTTTAGCACTTAATTGTCTATGTTTTTCCAACTTCAAAGATCAATTTAACCTTCGAAAAACACCTGATCACCTGAAACTCAATGTTTCAATTTCATTGTTCAATTATTAATGATGTAGTACAAATTTAACAAACACAAAATTTTCCCATCTTCACGTCACTTCTGCTTACATAACCTAAAATTTCAGGACGCTTTTATTTTTGAAAGATCCGGAAAGTGAAATACTAGTTCTGGGATTTTGCAAGTCCTGCAAAATGAAAAAAAATCTATGGCTTCATCTTGGTTTTGAAAAATTCCAAAAAAAAGTGATTCCATGAATCAGATCAGGAAGTACTGTTCTTTTATTTTTTAAAATAACATATATAAATCTTCTTTTTATTTTATTTTCTTAAAAAGTTAATCCAAAAAAAAAGAATTGTTTTTCTCCAGGGAACGGCAGTAAATCAAATGACGCAGTGGATGGATCAGTGTTGGGATGTTCCTGGAATTGTCCACCCTATAACCAAAACAAAAAGCTGATTGGAATATTGCTTGAAAAATCTGAAACTAAGATGATTTTCTGAAAAACCGAAGAAGTTTAGAAGATCATATATTTCCCGAATAACGCTATAATATTTATTGAACTAACTTTAAAATATTCTTTAGGAAAGTATAAATCGCGAGATATAAAATTCTTAAATCCTAGTTCAATTGTGATAATGTCTAAAAAATGACTAATAAGAAAATATGAGAATTGTTCTATATGCGTCATTGACATTTTCAAAAGAAGCCTTATTAGAGCAGACGGATTAGATGAGTACTCATAATTTAAAAAAACGATAACTGAAAATCATACGATCTATCAAAGTTTCCTAAATGTTAACCAAAGAGTATCGAAAATTGGCAACAAGATTCAGCACGAAAACTTCCTGATTTTCTCCGAACTTCTGATTTCATCTCACATTAGCTGGAATTTAAAGCTGACCGAAAAAATAGTTTAACTTAAATGAATATTGCGCAAGTAAATGTTTATTTATTTTAAAGTGAGACAGCTTCTAATTATTTTGTTTGTTTTCGGTCGATGCACCATGTTTTGCATTGGGTTCAGTGGATGTATTGATGTGGAATAAAAGTTAATCTACTGTCAGATTGTTGACTGGGTTTTTTTAAAATACCATAAGATCCTACACTTAACGAAACAGTGACAGGGCACAGTTTTGAAATGTGTGGTGCATATGTGAATTGATGATTTTAGTGACCCAATTGCCTTTAATGTTAATATTGGTTCAAGTGAACGTTTGTTCTCGTTCAAGGTGTCTCATAAACATGCTTAGAAAATCTCAAAAATGATTTTCCCACAAAGTCCATAAAAATTAATTAATTTGTTCTTTGACTCATTTTCACTGCACATTTGGTTCCTTCTCTCACGTTCTCTTACTTTTTTGTATTTTTTGAAATCTGAAAATTGGAGTATGAGCTGCGATACAAGTCACTTTGAATCTCGAAATGAATCCATCAAATTTCCTTGTTTGATGTCATCAATCTTATTTGCTCTTCTTCAATGTTTCGGTGAAAAGTCAGAAATATTGCAATTCTCAATATTCTCTATGGTAACTCCGTGTTTTTGTTTTGTCTGGCTTTTGACTCAGGTTAGGATCCACCTATAAAACTAACTTTTTTACCAGTTAAACATGACGTCAATCTTCCTTTCTCATCCCCAAATTCGGATTAGCCCCCACCAAAACCAGCAAAAAGACGGTGAAGGGCGGGAAAGAGCCGTTGGAGAAAGGAATACCTTCAACAGCTTGACTCCGCCCACTTCTTCGTCCGCTTCTCCTCCCCTCAAAAAAGCGAGTCGGGGGTCTCATTCGGAGGCTCTTTTCTAAGCCAATATCATCTTCTTTTTGCTCTTTTGTAGTAGTACTAATAGATAATAATATTAATCTTTTTATTTTCAACCAACTTTTCACCTGGTACTCCCCCTCATCCAAATTCAGACATGTTCCACGCCCCACGTTACCAGATGATATTTATGAAAAGTTGAAAATGTACTTCATACAACCTGACCTTCGCAGACGTATAGCTGAATCTCTATGTTTTTCTGTTCAACGTTTTTTATTTAGTTATTACTCATTTTTGTTTTATATGAAAAACAAGGTATAATAGGTATAATATTTGCTTCCTGCTTTAAGGATTCTTATCTCATAAAATCCTGAAATCCATTCCTGCCTTCTTATCTTGTTTTCAGTTTTTAATCATTATTTTGAAAACAATATGATTATTCCAGAATATGAACTCTCGTGGGTTGATTTTGACGCTTGGCGTGGTGATCGCTGTAGCATTCGCACAACAGGACAGTGAAGTGGAGAGAGGTAATTTTTTCAACAAAAAAATATACTACCGAGGACACGATGCACCATGTCATTTGTAGTGTTCATGAAACTTTCATTTTCTACGTATCTCTCGGGCCACCTGTTCAAAAATATGTTTTGCAGAAATGATGAAGCGTAAATCAGCGTATATGCGTTTCGGACGTTCTGACGGTGGAAACCCAATGGAAATGGAAAAACGGAAGAGTGCCTACATGCGTTTTGGAAAGAGAAGTAGCGGAGGTGATGAGCAAGAGCTTGTTGGAGGAGATGACATTGATATGGAAAAGAGAAAGTCCGCCTACATGAGGTTGGTTTTTCACCTCAATTGACCTCCCAGTGTCTGAGACCAAGTCATTAAATTATTTTATTTTGAAGATTTGGAAAGCGATCTGGACCTCAAGAAGATGATATGCCAATGGAAAAGAGAAAAAGTGCCTACATGAGGTATGTGAATGAGTTTCAGATGAGACACAAAATGAATGAATTATTATTCAAAATGAATGAATATTTATTCAAAAAAAACATAGAAATGTTTCAGATTTGGAAAGCGATCATCAGATATGGAAGTTATTGGAAATGAAGGAGTTGATGGAGATGCACATGATCTTTTTAAAAGAAAATCCGCATACATGAGGTGAGAGAAGTGAAAAGAAACGAAAAAAGTTATTCTAGGGTAAACATGGCTGAACCCATTCATTTCTAAGTTGACACAAAAACACGAGGATATCTTACGCACAACTAGAATGCTCTTGTAAGGACCAACTGGAACTTTATTCCTTTGAAATATCTGAAAATACTAATCGAGGAACTTTTATTTCTTGATTTTGAAACGATCAACTCTTTCTTAACATTTTTTGGCAAATAGTTCTTTAGAGATATGTTTCTAGTTTAATGTCAGTTATCTTTTCTTAAAGCTAATATCTTCAGTACCATATTCTTTGAGTAACGTGTTTGTTGTTCTTTTGTGAAAGTACTGAAAAACGTGTGTTCAAACGATTTAATCATAGCTTCATTCGCGAAAATCGCCGAAATATAATTTTGAACATTGTGACGTCATACAATTTTTACTGAGAGACTATTTCAGAAAAAAGACACTTGACGTCAGACCATTCTGAACAATTTCCCGTAATTTTTGTAAGTAAAAAGAGACATTCGTTTTTCACTTATTGAACACCATGGCAATGGGATTTCCGCTGATTTGTGATATTTTCCCTTTGATTGAAAACCAAATGGCGCGCGCATTTTCGCGCAATGGTCCCGCCACGCGCATCCCATTGATTTGTTGAGCGCATGGCGAGACCAATGACGGGACCATTTTGTATAAATGCGCGCGCCTTTAAAGTCGTAGAAGTGGAAAAAAAATGCACTGTAATTTCTGCATCACTCTATTTTACGAATAGTGAGCTATTCAGAGATTAAGAACTTATTTATTTTCAGATTCGGAAAACGTTCCATGGGTGAGGAGGAGGACCACGATATGATGAAGAGAAAATCAGCATACATGAGATTCGGACGATAAATTTTGGACAAACTTGGATCTATCATTTATACAGGCTCACACATTTAACTTATTTTAAAATCAAATACCTTTTAAAAACTCTCAACTCTCCCGATGATAAAACTGACAGTTTCTTTCTTTTACATTATCTTCATGTAAACCTACACTTTTAATCCCTACTTTTTACAATTCTCCCATCCTCTTCGTTTCCTTCGATTGATAAAGTTTTGCACCGTGTTTTTCACACAGAATCACCTCTTTTATCTGTATCTTATCCGCTCCTTTATTGAATACGAAAAACACACGAAATGAACAGAAAAACGAATAAGAGAAAAACCAGCCTCCTACAGACGCCTGATTGATGTCGTACCGAGATCACGCTTGTTACTTCTATATATCTCTTTCAAAAAAAAAAAGATGATGACGAAAGAAAAGGTGTCACCGTCTGCGTAATCTGACGTTCATTGGATTATAATAATAATCTGATAAAAACACAACTCGAAAGTGTTTATTTTTGATAAAGTTTATCCGGCAATTCGGAAATGCCGAGTTTTAAAATTTTCTGCAATCGGCGTTTTTGGCAATCACCAAGTGGTGTATGCCGCCCATGTATATGGTTTTTAGTACAGGCACAAACTACTGCCTACCTAGGGAATATCTTCCACCCGCAATCTAAATTTTTTTTTGAAACGGTAGCTAAGATCATTGGCTAACATAATCTATCTTTCGTTTTGCTGGCGAGTTACACACATCTGCAATTTTTCGTCTGTAAATTTAGTACTATATAAGTTCAAGAGGTAGGCAGGCACGAATGAAATTCAATGATGGCAGACATGAGAAACAGCGTAAGCCATGAAAGTTTTTTGACATTCAGTTGGATTGGACACACTGAAAATTGTGTGCAGTAGTTAAAATTCGAATTCTGTACTTTGTTGGAAGCCTTCATTATTGACAAGCATCTAGAATTTTTTAAAGCTCTAAGACGAGTAGGACTTAATTTTAAAAATATAAAACGAGAATCTTCGTCCCCTGCTGTTCTTTGTTATCTAATTCCTAAATGTTGTGACTTTTTAATAAGATACAATATAACATTGGGTGTCTGCCATTAATGTATCTTTTGAGATAACATGCCATTTGCAGTATATCCAATATCCTTGAGAAAAACGGTGTTTGAACACACTGTTTTTGCAGAGTTATCACAGACTTTGCTTATCACTTAAAACCCCAATAAACACCGTTCTCGATATCCGCTGTGGTACGTCATAACCTAGACAGGAACTGAAGTCTAGAAGATTTGAAATATAAGGTTATTAGATCAAATAGAACTGGAGGATTTCTTATTGCTTTCCAACTGAAAAATTTGAAAGGCTGAATTTTATTGTCAAATTAAAATAAAAGTAATACTGATTATCGACCAAATATGATCTTGTTCTTTGAACTCTAAAAAAAATTAAGGTACAATGCAAATGGCTAAATCAAGTTCTGAAATTGACGGCAATTGGTTGTAAACGTGGAAGTAGAAAATATTTTTTAAATATCTTTCACACTGTGTTTGAAATTAATTTTAGTATGGTAATTTCAAAATAACTGACCTGATTACTTTATCACAAAGCGTGACCATTTTGATTCCTGATTCCTAAAAGTTGAGGCACCGTAAAGCAGAGCCATAAAACAGTTGCAACTATTTGGAAATCTTACAACTTCCTTCTTTGTAAATTTGAAATTTGTATTCGAATCCCTTTTAATTCTACGTATTTTATTGAAAAGACACATACACAACTGTCTACATCTCGTGTCTGTTTCCAAGTGTGTGCCCTCTGTGACAAAGTGCGCAAAAAGTGCACTCTAAAGGGGTCTTGGAAACCCGAACCAACCTGACAATCTGTAAATGAGAACTAGTTATTTCAGTCATTGCAAAGACATTTTTTGGAGACATGTAGAGATCATGGTACTGATTGTACTATGAGAAAGTTCTGGAACAAAAACGTTTTGGTTGAAAAGTATGGAATACATCACTTGGCGAAACAAGAATAATAGATGACTAGGTAATGGAAGAAGACTAAAATAGCATAGTAATCTATTGTGGAGGTACATTTGCACGAGTATGCACAACTGAATGACGTTGCTGATTGATGAGAAGTAAGTTCAAAAAGCGAAAAGTGTAATTGTAGTTGAGAATTTTGCAACTTTATATTTGAAATGATATCAACTTGTTCTACATCATCTTATCAAATTATAAGATGTGGAACAGAAAAAGTGCACTAAAAGATTCAAGTTTTAAAACAAATTCTGTAAATTAACCGTACATTCAAGGGAAGCGCATTTAGGTGTATATTCTTTCAAAATGCCAATTAAAAGAACAATTGAAAACTGGAATCAATATTGTAGTTTCCGAGGAAAAAACTTTTGTCTACAAAATAAAATGCTACATTAAAATGTTTTTGATCTCTGGTGCAACAACGTATCTGCAGCATTATACCGGCATCTTCTTAAAATGCCTATTTATTCAAGAAAATAGAGCGAATTTTTAAATAAAATTGTCTCACAACTAGATAAACCAAACATCAGTAAGTTTCGACAATATTATTTTTCTGATATTCATGATCATTTGTAACATGATGATTGAACTGTTGGGAGTTCCAACTTACACTATCGATGGCTTCTGTTTTTACTGTGAAATACGATCTGTTAACATAAAACTAGTTATGCACTAGTTACTATGCAATATATTTGCAGAAGTTCTTATGAACTTTGTCTTTATTGATGTCCTATAAACAAAACTCCAATAAAAATACAAAGAAATCTAGTTTATCTGGGATATTTTCAAATCGCTGGAAAAAGAGAGGAATTAGTAAAATTTCAAACTGCAAGTAAATCAAGTTACATCAGGACATCAAAACAATACCAACAAAAAATGAAGAAAAAATGTACCAAAACAGAAATGGAACACTTGAACAATCTACAATACAATCATTCAACATTCAAAGAACAGAACAAGTAAGAACGCCCCCAACACAACAAAGTACTGACAAGGAAAGGAAGTCAATCTAGTCCCGGACTTTAAATTGAGACGTATGTCATTTGAAAGCTTATGTTTAGACTAGATCACCACAAAAATTTCAGCGGCGGAACTCAACTCTGAATCCCTGAAATCGCTATCTGAAAGTGCTCCAGTGCATTTTTTCGCTGAATTCTAGGTCAAGTAAATATCCTTAAAAGGGGTTCTGAGAGATTAGAAATTGTTTTTGGGGGTTTTTAGGGTCTAACAAACAATGTGGGAGCTTTTTGGAAATTTTTATTTTTTTGAAAAAAATCTGAAATTTTTTCGATCCATGGACACCAAATTTTTGGTCAAAAAAATTTTTTTTTGAAAAATTCCAAAACTATTTTTTGTATCCGGGCATGCAAAAAGCTACATATTTCTTCGAATTGAGCCTTTTTACAAAATTTTACAATTTTTTACAAAGGACCCGATTGCAGTTTTTAAAAATTGAAGAAAAAATTATTTCCACTGAAAGAATCGATTTCAGGGGTTCAGAGTTCCGCCGCTGAAATTTTTATGGTGATCTAGTCTAAACACAAGCTTTCAAATGACATACGTCTCAATTTAAAGTCCGGGACTAGATTGACTTCCTTTCCTTGTGAATCTAGTCTGAAAATGGCAATCCTTGTCTGTAAATAAGGAGAAAGAGAGTGAAAAGAAGAAAAGAACAGTGGTAGACACAAAAGTGAGAAATTTTGAGTGACGAAGATTTTGAAATCAGTTCAAACTGTATGTGTTATTTTAATAGTTGTATGCTTCATCATGATTGCAGAAAAGTCTGTAGATCTGGAAAATAAAAACTATATACTGTATTGTAAAACTATTTTGAACCCAGCTCCGCAACTTAGAAAGTAACACATGGACGTGAGCCCGTGTGATGCCATACTATTTTATAGTTTTAATTTCAGTGTTGAGACGAATTGACACTCCGTTTGTTTTCTGTTTGTAAGTTCATGATGTATTTATCATTAACAAAAAATCAAGCCAAAATTGAACTTCAACTACTTCAGGGTTGATTTTCTTCAAAAGTCCTACAGCAACCAATTCAAATTCTGTGTTATTTATGATTCAATTGTAACTTATCGTCAGAATCTCTGGCTCTTCTTTGTTAGTCATTAAGTCATTAAAAGTACTATTTCTATTTGCACTTCTTCTCATCAGATCCAGTGACTTCATGATTCATTCCTTTTCCTTCGTCTTCCACTGCAATAGCGTGGGTGTCAGTGACTTTCTACACCAGTCGATACATCCCACCGTCACCAATAAAATCTGCATTATCTTCGTCTCTAATGTCTCTCATTATTCCATTACAAATGAAGACTCTCTTCCCATTTCATTCACCATTTTCTCGTACTCTCTGTTACCGTACCCCTCCCACGTCTTCTACTTTTTCCTCCCACCTGATCGTAGTGGTCATGGCCGTTCGGAAAGTGCAAATTGGGAGGCGACAGAGGCAAGACCCGCATGATCTTCAGGAAGCGGGCGGAAGAGGCGGAGCTTAGGATCTGCAGAAGTAGATGCAGATGACCGGTACTTAAAGGTCGAAGCATGGCTGCAAAAAACAGTGTGCTTGTTTCTTATATTCACCCACTCCAACTTCTAACTTTTAAATATGTACCGATTTATTATTTTCTTCTCCTTACTAGCATTGACAGCTTCAAAAGTTTCCGAACCTGAAAAAGACGATGAAATCGCCGTGAAGGTAGGTGTTCATAATTAAGTATTCTTCCAATTCAATTAAAATTTTAATATTCCAGATTCCAACAAAACGGTCAGTCTCCGAACCACCAAAGGATGACGATATCGCCGTCAAGATCCCAATGAGGAAGAAACGCGGAATTGCTATTCACCCATGGCAATGGGAATCACAGTGAGTGATCAGTCTCATATTTGTTCTTTCTTTCACTAAACTTTCTAAAAATCAACATTCACTCTACTTCTCGTATTCAAAATAACAAACTGTTCCTTTTCAGTCTCTGGCCAAACGCTGAAGTACCTTATGATATTGCTTCTCACTACACTGCAACTGAAAGAGGAATAATTCTATCTGCAATGGAAGCATTCAGAGATGTCACTTGTGTTCGGTTCCGTCCACGTCGTTCTACTGATAAGCATTATCTCCAAATAAACAAGCATTATCAGCTCGAACGATGCTTCTCCTATATTGGTCGTCAAAGCAGTCGCTGGCTCTTCGGAACTCGTGATGGAAAAGTTGAAACCCGCATGAAGCTTGATCCTTCCTGCCTTCTCTACAATGGACGGGGAACTGTAATGCATGAGTTGATGCACATTCTCGGATTCTACCACGAGCATCAGAGAGACGATCGTGACCGCCGTATTGGAGGATCAGCATCTCATTACAACTTCAAGATCTATCAACGTGCCAAGTCGTACTACATGGGCGGTTACGATGCCAATTCGATTATGCACTACAACTTTGGAAGTGTACCATGGCAAAAGAGAGATTACTTCTCTCCATCTGATATTCGTAACATCAATACTCTCTACAAGTGCAACAATCGGGTGGTCAGCAAATTTCCCTCAACTATTCCATCTACTTCTACGACAACTACGGTAAGTGATGAGTGATAAGACAATTGTCATGATCATTTCAATGAATCGAAAAGGTCGGTCAAGTTGCATTGAAAAAGAACCTGTTCCCATTTGCAAATTGACCAGGCGGCAAATTCATTTCCGAAACTTGGACTTGATAACCAACATGATTTTTATTTCAGAAAGCGCCGCAATTCGAATTGTTCGAAAAGAAGCAAATCGAGTCGAACAGTTTGTTTCGTAGAAGACGTTCCTAATTAATTGATCAAGTTCATAATTATTATTTTTCAATTTTTCCCCATCATCTCTTTCCTTTGCTCTTATTTGTATCCGATCTTTGTGCTTCAACACGTGCTTCGCTTACGATTCTTGACGATCTCAAACGTTTTTTGTTTTTATGTATGGATTAATATTTATTTAATATAATAAATTGGTTAAATTAATAAAACAAATGTTCAATGATAACAGTACCAGGGGATAATCAGAGAATATACAAAGTATAAAGATCAAATCCCGACTTTGCAAAATCTCATTGACTTCCGGCAGATTGTGTCGAGGTCATCGAGATTTTAAATGTGCGTGGAGTGAACGAAAGGGGTGTAATATATTCGAGAGGGAGGCAAAGACTGGTTGTAGACATCTCAAGTGGAAATCGTCACGTGACTTCTTGGAAGAATACTTTTACCCTTTAAATTTTAGAAGGGAGACTGAATATGATTAGTACAATGAACGAGTTCAATAGTGTAGTTTTCAAGATCACAATTGAGTTCCTTGAAAAAAAGTTCAAAATTTAGACTACTGATTGTTGGTTTTGAGAGCTTCTACACTCTGAAATTTCGATCTGACGTTTTTAGTGCATTTTTGCCTGACATCCAGAATCATAGTAGCTCAAGTATATGCACCAATAGCGTCTCTGGATACTCTATATTGCTTCTGGATACTCTATAATGGCCTGCTCAGCCAATCTAGAGCCGCACAGTTAGAAAGTATTCGACACTTCATACTTCTGTCCTGCGTGAGACAATATACTTCTTAGCCAGATAACTTGCACTTGGCTCCAAACCACATCACTCGATGTGACGAAGCAGCTGATCCCAGCTCAGCTCATATCTCAGCTCTGATCACAACTGGATGCTACCGAAGACAAGTACCGAAAGTCTTTGAAAGCAGTAACACGTAAGAAGACATCGGTCAACGACAGAATCGTGATAACGAAGCTTTGAGAAATCAATAGCATACTGGAAGAATTACAAAAGAAAACATGAAATCGGAAACATAAAAACACAGAGCACCTCATGATCAAGCTTTATTCAAAAAATTATTGATGGGCGGATTTGTTTTTCTTGGTTGTCTGGTTGTGCAGGCGGAGCAGTAGTTGGTGGTGGGGTTGCCGGCTTGACCTCTTCTTAAGGCGTTGGAGATGGCTCGACTGGAGCTTCTGGCGCCTTAGTTTCATCATCACGGTTGGCTGGTGGCGGAGTCTTGTCTTCTTCCTCAGTCTTCCTGTCTGCATCCTGGTTCTCCTTTGAAGCCTTTTTGGCACACCGACACCACCCTTGGCAGGAGCTGATTGAGAAGCAGGAGTTGCCGGCTGAAAATAATTATTATGTTTTCTATGGAGTTTCTCAAAATTGTCTACCTTAGCACCAGGAGTCTTCTTCTGTCTCTTCGAGTTCTGGTTCTTCTTATCACGCTTGGAACGTTTCGATCTTCCAGATCCGCTCCGCTCCGCTTCCAGATCCGCTCCGCTCTACTCCGCAGCGAGACACACTGAAATTATAAACATATATTGATGGCATAAGAAGAGCTTTCTCCAAGCGCGCAGACTAGTTTCACATGAACATCGCTTAAGCTTCAGAGATGTCGAGTTAATGACACTATGAAACTACTCGCGGTAGAAGTTCTGAAATATTCATTATGAAACTCATTATGAATACACACAGTAATTCATGGCATCGTGGAGTTGCTCCATTTGCAAACTCATCTTGGTTTCGAAATAAATTTTAAGACAACTCTAAACTAACTTTGAGGCAGAGGGAGATTGATTTGATTGATAAGAAAATATAAAGTTAAGTGTCAGTTTACGTTTAAATATTTATTAATTTCAACATTTTATAGTTTAATTCATCAACGTGAAATTGCATGAAATAAAATAATGATAAACCAATATTTTTTCCATATATTATTTTCACTCGGATCCAAGAAAATGTTCCCAACCAATTCGCATACATAGATCACAGGTTATTCAACCCGTTTACAATTGTTCAAAGTATCCTATTTTATATTTTAGAGGCTATTATTCCTGACAAAAAGTGACCAAAAAAAAAAAACTAGAAAAAATTCCGCAGAATGTTGAAAACTTCGTTTCCCCAGTGAAGGAATCTTAATTTTTTATCAATCTAAATGTAAAGAAACAGACCATAATTAAATATATTTTACTACTTCAGGCTACTGAGTTTGAATTTTGGGAGCTGTTTATATACGTATCTTCAAACTGAAGTTTTTTTTCAATATATTTTTGTTTAACACCGAGAAGCATAAATGTACAGATTGAAACCAATTAGGTCACAAATACAGTTTCAATCCAGTCATACATTTTCATTTCCGATTCCACACCGTCTAAATCCCATTCAAAACTTCAAATGAAAATTGGCACATTGTCCAAGTACAAAACACTCGAAACATGTTCCCTGTTGGTCACTTTTTGTCAGGAATAATAGCCTCTTAAATATAAAATAGGGTAATTTGAACAAGTGTAAACGGGTTGAAATGTGAATAACCTGTGATCTATGTGAATTGGTGGGAATTCTTGAATCCGAGTGGAAATAATATATGGAAAAAATATTGGTTTATTATTATTTTATTTCATGCAATTTCACGTTGATGAATTAAACTTTGAAATCTTGAAATTAATAAATATTTAAACGTAAACTGACACTTAACTTTTTATTTTCTTATCAATCAAATCAAACTCCCCCTGCCTCAAAGTTAGTTTCGACTTGTTGTAAAATTTATTTCGACACCACGATGAGTTTGCAAATGGAGCAACTCCACGATGCCATGAATTACTGAGAGTTTGTGTTTCGTTCAATGTTTCAGTGATGTTCCATGCAGGCCCTAATGCCTATGATGTATTCATAATGAGTTTCATCATGAATATTTCGGAACTTTTACCGCGAGTAGTTTCATAATGTCGTGAACTCGACATCTCTAAAGCTTAAGCGATGTTCATGTAAAACTAATATGCGTTCTTAGAGAGCGAATAAAGCTTTTCTAACATCATCAATATATATTTCAGTGTGCCTCGCCGCGGCTGCTTCAATTTCTGGAGCTGTTATTGCCGTTGCATGCACTTCGGGTCAACGCGAAAACTCCAGAGCTGGCAAAGGAAAGTCTGGAAGATCGAAACGCTCCAAGCGTGATAAGAAAAACCAGAACTCGAAGAGACAGAAGAAGGCTCCAGCTGGTGGAGCTAAAGTAAACAATTTTGAGAGAATCCAAAGAAAACATAATAATTATTTTCGGCCGCCAACTCCTGCTTCTCAATCAGCTCCTGCCAAGGGTGGTGCCGGTGCTGCAAAGTCTGCGACCTCGAAAGAAGGATCTCAGAGAATCAAAAAGTCGAAGGAACCTTCGGAGCGAGAGAAAGCACCAAAAGAGGTAATCGTCGTATCTTTCATTATTCTCGTATTCATTGAATAATTACAGGACAAGAACGAGGGATCTTCGAGAGCCAAAAAGGCTTCAAAGGAGAACCAGGATGCTGATAAGAAGCCTGAGGAAGAAGGAAAGACTCCGCCACCAGCCAACCGTGATGATGAAACTAAGGCGCCAGCTCCAGTCGAACCATCACCAAAGCCTGAGGAAGAGGTCAAACCGGCAACCCCACCACCAACTACTACTCCGCCTGCACAACCAGACAACCAAGAAAACATGGGATCCGTGTACCTCGACAATGGAAAGAATTCGTATGATAACCAGAAGGCAAGCAACCCTACTGGTGGTAACAACAATTCCGCTTATCAATGATTTTTTGAATAAAGCTTGATCATGGTGCTCTGTGTTTTCTTTTGTGATTTTTTCCAGTATTTTATTGAATTCTCGTTTCCTGAAGGAGGTTAGAAAAAGAATGAAAGCATCTCTACATATTTGTCAACCCTGCTCATTGCGTTTTCCAGTATTTGGTCCCAATCTTGTAACTCGGCATTTCGTGCCTACTTTCTCCCACCTTTTTGTCGGAAGGCGAAAAATGGCGATAACTAGGAGGCAAAAAGGTGATAGAAAGGTGGCAAAAAGGAGTATAGAAAGTGGGAAGCCCAAAAAAGGGCGGATCTACTGTTTTTTGGGCTTCCCATCTCCTGTACACCTTTTTGCCACCTTTCTACCACCTTCTTGCCGCCTAGTTATCGCCATTTTTCGCCTTCCGGCAAAAGCTGGGAGGAAGAAGACACGAAATGCCGAGAAGCATAATTTCTTTGCCGAACTTTCTACCATCAAGTTTGGGTGCTGATAAGTTCCGGAAAACATCTAATTTTCCAAGAATGCGTTCCTTTTTCATCTGATAACTTATTTCCATTTTTGGAATTTCCTGAATGTCTCTCAGAATCGAACACATTTTTTTGAATGCTTTTCAAATATTTTTTCCGTGTTCAATTTCCTCCGCTCCTCCGCATCGCATCATTTTAAAAAAACGACATTCGTTGTAGTTTAAGCAAGTGGTCGTTTTCCGATGTATGCATAACCCGATTTGTCGCCTTTTATCGTTCTCCACAGCTCCGTTTGACTTCTTCTTCTTCTCTTCTTTTCGCACGTAACAAGGTTTCCCTTGTTGTTTTCTTTCTTCACCGTCTCTGTCGTCTTCATCCTCAGTGTGCAGACCTCGTCTTGATTTTGTGGCACAAATCCTGACCAAATCCTGTTCTTCTTCTTCCATCACCACCACCTCTTGTCTTTTTTGTGCTTTTCCTTTTCCGTTTAGAGCTTCTAAACTTCAATTTCATTTTCAACCCACTTATCTCACCACCACTCTTTCTTCACAATCATCGTGTCTTTACATTCAACTCATTTGCAGTTGTCGAGTGTGCGACGACGTCGTTGACGCCTTCTGGATTTACAACTGATTCTCGTTTTCTGGTGAGTGAGGCGCTTCTTTTTGTTTCAAAGATCAGTTTTCAATTAACAATAAACGAACTGAACATATCTATAAGAATAAATGAACGAACTGAACATATCTATCCCATGAGCAGACTTGTTATCATCACATTTTTTTTAAATAGCGTTGTCTTCTTTAATAACAAATTATTAATTCCGAGTATCCTCGAGAGCGTAAATAAATCAATTAATAAATTATATGAAACATAGACTTACGGTTACAGTAAATCCTCTCATTTACTTTGGGTTTTATATATTTCCATTTTTGAGTGCGGTTTCTGTCATAAACTTATTGAGGCGCTTTTGCCATCTGTATTTTATATTTTTCATCTAAGAATAATTTTTAAAAAACAAATGATTATGAAACAATTTCACTTCGACAACAAATTAATTTCGTTTTTCTATCGCGAATTATTCAAAAATTCAACAATTATATTTAAAAACTTCCTGGGCGTAACAAGGACTCTATTTTAGCAAATTTGTATTGTAGTGGCTTCTACATTGCACATATTGTTCGTAAAAATATTATATCAGATATTTTTTTAACGATTTGCACCATACATTCATAATTCAAACTTTGCTAGCTATCTACCATCCTATATATATTTTTTTCTATATATATTTTTTGAAAAAATTAGCACGATTTCCACACTTTTCAGCAGAAAAAATGATTAAAGTATTTTTACACATATACACTTGAATTTATTTTTCGTATTTTCTGAGACGGGTTCATTGAGTAATTCTACTTTTAAAATGGAATTGTCAGTCATTATCTATTAATTTGTGACTGAGATATATTGTATTCTAACTTATCAATTTTTATAAACAACATGCCACTACATTTGTTGTATTTTCTTAGCCCAACCCTGTCAACAAAATTTTTCCATAGTTTTATGATATCCGAATCATGTGTCTCAGCTTCATAAATTCTTGAATAGTGCGATTGCACTTGCTCCAAAAACCGGATGCTCTTCGTATTCTAATTTCAGGTTTTAAGCCCATAAGTATTGTGCATATGATATATTCACATACATCCCCAACCCATAATCATCGCATCCATAATCATAAGCTTTGCAAATACAGCACACCTTTATTCCCCTTCTCTATTGCTTCAGTTTTCTGTTATTTCAATCTTCATTCGATTATGTTTCCATGGCAAATCAACACATCTGAATGTGAAACGGATTAGTCTCCATGAAGCATACATAAAAAGAGGAGAGGAAGGGCAATGAGTGGAGCTGTCATCGAGAGAAATGAAAAGATGGAAGAAGAACCACACGATAACACCACATTTGTTCTACAATCAGTTGCCCCTTTTTCTATTTTTCTGCTGCTTTTATTCCCCTTTTTCGCTTGTTTATTTCTTATGAATTCACAGAAAAAGAATAGTCGGGGTATTAGGTAGGATCAGGTGCTTTTCTCGACGTGTCTCATCAAAATAATGAAGATGAGCTCAAGTGATGAGTGGTGAGTGGCTGTGAGTGTATTCGAGTGTTGAGAGTGTATATGTTGATGGAAAAGTAAATGGATCCGGCCTAGTTGCCAAGGCAATGGAAATCCCTTGTTGGATGTTATCAGCTAATGATAAGATAAAACTCACAAGGGAAGAAGAAGTTTAGTATTGGTTTAACATAGAAATGTTGAAAGGCAGGGATGGATTTTTTTTGTTGCAAGTTTTTGAAAAAAAAAACCAATTCGAAAGTTTAAACCAAAAATTTGCAAAAAAAATCAGCAGTTTCAAGCTATAATGTGCGTAAAATCAGTTTTTGAATTTACTTTTTTGGATAGATATTCAACAATTGGTATAAATTTGGAGTTATTTATACACAATTATTTTTTTCTACACCCCCATTTTATTCTAGGTATACATTAGACTAATAGTCCATTTTTCCTTTGATGTGTAAATGTCATTTAGAATTGGCCCATAGTTCTTTTTTGTGCTGAGGATGAATATTTTCAACGTTCTTTGTCTGAAAATATCTTTCAAATTCCGCGAGTTCAAAGTTTTCGTCAATTTTTCAAAAGCGAATTGACTAAAAGTATATGCTATCACATCCTTATTAAAAAAAACAACATGGAAAATTCATAAAATATTAATTTAAAATCTTTTTTGCATAAAAAATGTTTCTCAGTAGGTATACAGGTATCAGTTGTTCAATATAATATTTCGCGGTCCGAATTTATGTAATCTTCAATTTTCTATTGCTAATAGAATTCAAATCTGGTTTGAGCAGCTACTGCTCATATTTTCCAACACCTTTTTTGAGCCATCCACTAATCGTCTCTTCCGCCAATAATCCATCTGAATAATCCCAGCTCCAGCTCCATCTCTCTTTTATTTTTCCTTTCCCTCTTTTTTACGTTCATCATCATCATCATTCTCTTGTTTTGTTCAATATATTTCAATATTTTTCAATTCATCAAACTATATCTTCCCGTTGACCATTAATTTGTTTCAAATGCTTATTTCTATTCTTCTCCCACTTTTTTTCGTTTTGCCCTTTCCTAAGATCAAACTACGACGTTTTTGTCTCCGGAATGAGTGAAATAAATGACGAGAAGCCAACCAAGAAAAAAATGTAGAGGTGAAAATGTGGAAGAAGGAGAAAAAGGAATGCAAATTAGTCAACCAGAAACATGCATCCGTTATTAGTTTTGTGCATCAATCTCATCTACTTATCCTCTTCTCTACTTTCTCATTTTGCACCACTTTTTTATAGTCATTAGATTAGATTTTAAAGCAATTGATTATCATCTTAATTTGTCTGCAACGTGATTTTTTATCACAGATGATTGCAAACGTCTTTTGATTTTGTTGTGAAGCCTGCTCTATTGGCCCAATTCAAACGAGAACTGTAACACATAAAATAGTCAGATCTTGTAAGCAGATTTTTTCTCGGAATTGGACAAAATCCATAAATACATTTGTAATTTAACCTCTTACGTTAATAAAAACATGCAAATTTTAATCATTTAGTTGATATTGTCTTGGTAAATTTTTAGCATACTGTTGTAGAGAAAATGTTCATGTTTCAAATATCCTATTTATAACAAACTCGTCGTTTCGAAAAAAAATGGTTTAAAAAATGGGATACTAATTGTCTTTTTATGACTTGAAACTCTTCCCTTTAAAAGTAAATTGCTTCATTTCAAGATAATAAAAAAGAAAATGTTCCTGTTTTCAAACTTATTAGAGTCTCAAAAAAAGACCTACTCTCCTTCTCAAATCCTCCCACAATCCCATTTTGTCATTTACAGAGCTGTCGTCTTCGAAGCAGCAAGTAGTGCTGAGTCAGGCGTCGGCAGGCTCAGGCTCCGATTCGCGAAAGCCTTCGAAAGTCAATGTGCATGTAAAGGAAGGTGGAGACGCCAGTCGCCGAAATACAATTGACCTCCAAATCGGGGAAGGACGTTCCAGAAAGAATACATTGGTCAAGGTGAACGGTGAAGTTGTCAGTGTGACTCACTCGGCGAGTAACGACGTAGGTTTTTGGAGCATTTGAATTTTAGATACATAGTTCTTGTCACTTTTTTCTAAAATTAAAATGAAAAGCCTTTTGAACTCGTTTAGAACTTTCCATCATAGCATCTTGATATTAAGGGGTTTTCATCTTTTAAATCTCGTGTAATTTGGATTATTTGTTATTAATATGTATAATTCAGTTTAATGCACATGTTCTAATTTTGACTGTTTTTACCTTTCTGTGAGTGCGAGATGGCATTCCCGAGTTTGATGACACCCACAGAAGACCCTCCTTTTTTCCGAGATGTTTTCATTCTACAAAAAATTATTTTAACATTTTAGGACATGAGTAACTCGCCGAGGGTTCCTAGAAACCTATCAGTTCGGACAAAGGATCAACAAAATGTAGAGGCAAATGATGATGGTAATGCTTCGAGAAGAGGGATTGATAACACTCAGGTGAGATTATAGGGACTAAAATGCAAAAAAAAAATGTTTTTTTTCCAGACTTGGCCGTTTTTCAATCCATCAACTCGTTTTCGTCTCCTCAAAATAATTTTTGTTTTAATGTGTCTTGTTGATATAATGCATTGGGCTTATCTACTTCGAGACGATACTAATGAGAATCCCAATTCTTGGAGATTTTACAAAAAGTTCAAAAGTTTTGATCTCTATTACCTTGTGGCTCGAATGTTCGCTGATATTTTCACTTGTGTTCTCGGTTTGGGTGCTGCAATGTGGACACGGAAACCTTTGTTAACACTTCCTTGCACCACAATTCAATTGCTCTTTTTGCTCATTCGAGCCGCTGTTTGGTCAGTTAGAAGTTACAACAGACTTCTTGAAAAGCTTCATGCTACCAATGAAGATAAGGTGACACTTGAAAATAAATGCAACAATGTTGAACTCTGAACTGTTTTCAGGTCTTCGTAATCTGTGAATTTGCACTCCCTGCTATTTGGGCTCTTTTGTCCTTCTTAATTGTTCACACAACTCGTCGTCTCCGATGTTACGAACAATTACACGGATATGCTCGTCCTCCGATCATCGTTCTCACCGTCAAAAATGACGACAACGACGAAAGTGTTCAAATTGAAATTGCTTAACATCTCTCGCATAATCATTGATGCAGAACGGGTTCTCTCTCCCGCACATTTAGTTTGCTCCCTCCACGTTTTTCAGAATTTGATACTCATTCGATTTTCTGTTTGGTTAGTAACTTACTTTACTCCTACTTCACAGCTTCCAATAAAAATTATTATGATTATCATTCTGTGACACTATAAAACGAAAGTCTATTGGCAGTATAATAATCGAAACCAAAATTCCAAGGTCAACAATTTTGGTATATGAATGTACGTGATAGTTTTCAATTTCAACTCTCTTCCAGGTACCAAAGTTGAAAATTCCTTGGAATACATTCTCTAGTTGTCGTTTTTTATCGTAGAATGAAAGTTCAATAAGCTATCAGGTGATTGATTAAAAGTCAGGTAGTAAATTAATAGGATTATCTGGTAAGGTGCTTCGAACGTAATCAGCAGTCAATCCAAACCGAATAGTTCACATAAATTTTTGAACTCGGATTTGCTGTGTGTGTTTTCTTCAAAAAATTCAAAATGCTGAAAAACATGCCGTTTTACAATTGTTTAAGAAAACAGAGTGTAAACATTTTGTAGTTGGAAGATTTTGTTACCAGTGTTTTATCCTTTCAATAACAATTTTCAGAAAATCAAACAGTGGTTTAATTTTTAATTCATTATCGGCATGTTCCCTTGTAACAAGTGGCTGGCATCTTGCAATCACAGCCGTAACAGTCTCCGCCAGTAGGCACGTGGCAACGTCCTCTCGGTGGAACTTTGAATGTAATCTGAAAAGGGAAAGAGCTCCGCTTGATAAAAAGTAATCTTGTTTACCGTTGATTGGAAAAAATACAACAGGAAGAGTAACAAGACGAGAAAATTCATTTGGTATTGAAGGCGAAACAATAACGGAACAAGTGACGAAACTAAATAAGAGGGGCGTATTTTATCCATTTTGAAACCCGAACAAATTGAAATAACAAAAGAGGATTAGTGTTAAACTGTCTGAGTTCTGTTTTATTGTATCATGGTTCTAAGGAGATGAACTTTTCAAAGAGCAGTGGAGGTTGTCTTTATGTGCGGGTATTGTTTGAAAAATATACCGGTTTATTGTTTTCGGAACAATATTAAAATTCATTATTTATTTGTAGAATCACTGCAGGATACTTCGAACAAATAATTTAACGGCATGTTCCTTTATAGCAGGTGGCTGGCTTCTTGCAATCACATCTGTAACAGTCTCCTCCTGGTGGAACATAGCACAAGCCTGTTGGTGGAACGTTGAACGAGTTCTGAAAAAAAGAAACATGACAAATATAATGAACATTTTAATTTTCAAAATAATCCTGCACTACACAAATATTTGACCACTCGGCAAAACGGCCTAACTTCATAGCATACTCTTGCAACTTCTTATCAACAATTAGGCATTTTAGCTTTTAAGCAAACTTTTGCAGCTTTTCAGACGACTTTTGCAATTTCTTAGCAGATGTAAAGCTAAATTTCGCTCACAATCCCGTTGGTTTTCGCAACTTCTTAACAGCTTTTTACAAAGCTATATAAATGTTTTTATTAAGTTGCAGGAGTTTGCTATGAAGTTGCGACGTTTTGCCGAGCAGTTAAAATCAAATCTAAAAGTGCGCAATTAATAGAAAAATGAGGTTTATAGATTTCAACATCAATCAGTTGTAAGTTGTATTTTATTTTTCCAGCGGCTTTATGATGTTTTTCGATATTTTGTTATCACTTGCCATCTATCTTCAGCTAATTGCCATCCAAGGAAGTTGGAACAATTTGTTAAAAATTGGCTACATGCTAACTGTCGTAAGGAAATCGCTACCAATTGCCGAATTTTAAAAATCACAAACAAACCGATTTTAAAAATGGTTATAAGAAGTATATTATAAAACAAAAAGTTGGCATATTGCAGATTTGATAGAATTTTTTCGTATTAAAGGTGGAGTATGCCAGTGAAAAAATAGCTAATTGTAAGGTCACTTCTACAGTCCAAAAGTGAGCAAATACCATATTAAATACCAGCCGTGGACCGCACCTCCGGCGCGGCCCTCGACTTCTGGAGCTGAAAACCAATTTTTCTGAAACTACCGTAATCATACAGTACTCCTACCGTACCACCATTGTACCACTACAGTACCCCGACTATATCCCTACACTAACCCCAACTCACTATCCCTCCAGAAGCTAAAACTTCGCAGACTACAAAGACTACATAGACTACAAACTATGGACAAACGGAATAAGCGCTCTATATATAGTAAATGATTTTTGAAATTTTTTAGTTGCAGTTGAAAAGTAGTAATAGTTTTTGCAAGTCATCATTTTGGAAGCCGAACAAATAATTATTTGAAACCAAATAATCTTATATCCTATCTTAAATGATCCTAAAATGTAGTAATGTAGTAAAACCAAAACTTTGACAACTAATTTTTAGATAAACTATCTTGGACAAATCTTGGAATTTTTTAAATGTATTGAAACCCCCGCTAGCGCTACTGTACCATTAAACCA
The DNA here is from genome assembly GCF_000002985.6 of Caenorhabditis elegans. Taxonomy (NCBI): domain Eukaryota; kingdom Metazoa; phylum Nematoda; class Chromadorea; order Rhabditida; family Rhabditidae; genus Caenorhabditis; species Caenorhabditis elegans. The sequence goes on from NC_003283.11 coordinate 9,491,376, forward strand.
TATTTCGAAAATGTTCTATCAAAGATTTTTCGCAGAAGTTTAAAATAACTTACAGCAACCGAAGCCATCATGACGACAAGAACCGTAAGAACAAGAGAGAACAGCTTCATATTTACTGGAAAAAATGATTTAAAGGATGGCGGAGAAACTGGTAAAAGTATACGGTGGAGTTCAAATACAAGAGACCAATATAGCTACACAAACGAATTGTTTGTCGCATTGTCAATGTCACTTTTGTATTTCCACGTTTACAAATGGAAATCAAAAAGAAATTGAAAAATCAACAGAAATAATGTACGGTATACCGGTAATCGGCTTTTAATTAAATTCTACTGGCAATGAACTGCCTACCATATGACCCGCTTATATGGAGAATATGCTGATAAGAGAAATGAGCTGATAATTGAATTTGAAAGGGTGACATCAATTGGGCAGGAAATGTCTATGAAATGAAAAGTTGGAAAATAAGTAGAACTAAAAGTAATTGTACAAACAAATCCAACGTACAAACATAGTTCCCCGTACTGTTTGTTCACTACCAAATGCGTGTCAATTTATTTCACAGTACTCGTTTTCTCTATCTCCTCTTTTGTGGTATACCAATTTTGCAAATTGCGAATAAAAATGAATGAGTCATCGATAAAGACCAAAAGATGGAAACAAAATATGAAAATCTAATGTTTAATTCTACGATTTTATTAGTTCATGGCACAGAACATGATATTTGGCGTGGGTGAAAGATAGGCAGACGGGCAGTTATCGGTTTTCCGGCTGCAAAAAACCATTTGTATGTCACGATCGAACAAAGTTTTGAATTTGAATTGGAAGAATTGAACATTGAATCGCATTTTATAATGTTTTGAAAAATGAAACAAAAACTTTTTTGAACAAAATAATGGAAAAATCTCATGACGCAAAACAACAAAAACCTTGGCATTTCTGGGTGATTCCTTAAAGAAAGAAACAAATGTATCTCATTGAACATTTATTTTTAAATACCTATGTATTTTAATCGAAAAATTCAAAAGTACACCGGAAGACTGCCAACAGAACTTTGATCATTTGAACAAAAAATTTAATTCTCATTTGTTCTTAGACTGTTTGCCACATGCTGTAAGGATCATCTTCACGTGTTATGATGTTAGGTTTAGCCTACGAGTATTTATGTTTACTTAAAGTTGTGAAACTTTGCATTATTCTTTCATAATCGAATTTGCACTTTCCACTTAACTGACATACATCAGGTGGCAAGCGGATTATAGACAACGGTACGAATAGATAGGGAAATTGAAAAGCATTCGAAAAAAACTAACAATCAAATCATAATTCCAAGAGTCAATTGGGTCATAAGGCACATCAGAATGAACCTTCGATAAGCTATTCAAGTCTTCGATAGACTTCTTGTTTTTCTGCACAGGAGAGGATAGAAGTCCGTGGTGTACATTTGCACGATTATTTCTCGCAAACAAGTCAATAAATAACAACTTTCAATAGGTCTTTAATAGATCACTTAGGCAAATATTCGTTCTAAAAAACTAGAAACCGGTTTCCGGACTGAACTTTGTTTATTGGGGATCTTATTAACATGTCAGTTCATTAACTAATATTTTCATTCTACACTTTTTGAAAATTCTGTGGAGCGCTTTTTTCCGTTACAGAATCTTCCTGAAGATGAAGCCTAAGATCATTTTCAAATTACAATATGCACCACAAATCTGAAGCTTTAAGAGGTGAAATAGCTTTTTCCTGGGAAAATTATCATAAAATTCTCCAAGCACAGCAGAAAAACGAACTTGAGAAAAACACGTGGCAATTATTATAATTTGTCAATATATTTTTATAACATTATTCTAATTGGAATGAGCGCTCTGATAAGGGAACGGAAATTGTGAATTTTGAAAACAATTGTGAAAACTTCTCTGTTTCGAAGTTTTAGGACTTGTACAGTAATGCACCTGTATCCTCCTGTATCAGGCTTTTGTAGAAAATTGTTGTGATTACGGATGATAATTGATATTTTTAAACTATCTGAATCATAGCTGTTACGATTTGAACATTTTACCATCCAAATTGTATTGTATTGTATTTATTACGATTCAAATCGTGATCAAAAATAAATAGTGAATAGACATGAATAAGTTAAGGCCCAAACATCATAGAGAAATTGATAATAATCACAAAAATTGATAATAAACATACAGAAAATGAATTATCATCTGAAAAGTTGATTAGTTGGTACATGAATGTGCGGGTGTCAGGGAGATGAATAATGGGTAACATGAAAGTAGTGGACATAAAAGTATTAAACATGCATAGGACATGAGGTGCCAAAATAAGATTCATTGCGCTAATTTTTTATAGAACTTAATACTCTATTTGTGAAAAAGTGCCTTCGTAGTTTGGTTTTGCATTTCCCCCAGATGAACTTGGTTTTGGTACGAGTTTTACTATTTTTGTCTATTTTGAAAAATTGGTCAGAGTCAATATCAACTTTGTTCACTAGCATTTTCGACAAGAAAACTTTATCAATAGCTTTACGCCGAGCCTCCAAAGTTGATAAGTTAAATAGTTCATTACGTTGAATAGCGCTCTTATAGTCGGGGTCATCTGTTCTGATGTATTTTCCCTTTTGCCTGCTGTATAGTTTCCTAGTGAACGAGTTTTGTACGGATTCAATTGCTTTAATATCTTGTTTTTTCAACGGACTACTTACTTCGGTACCATATTCAAGTATGGGTCTCACAAAAGTTTTGTAAAGTAATGTATGGAGCCGTGTGTTCTTACTGCAATAGTTCGAAAATATTTGATGGATCATAAACTTAGATTTCATTACTGATTTTTTTCAATGCATTGAAAAGCTAAGGTTTGGCTCAATTTGAAATCCTAGATCTCTGACAATAGTACTCCGAGTAATTAGACTATTTTCTATGGTATATTGGAACTCTGTAGTATTTCTACCTAGTGATATGCATACCGTTTTATCATTGTTTAATGCTAGTTTTGTCGATTTAGACCACTCTACAATTGTTTCAATGGCTTTTTGTAAGTGAACGTTATTGTTTGAGTTGCTTGGTATAGCAGTGTAAAGTTTCAAATCATCTGCAAATTGCTTGCATTTGATAGCGGGCGGCAAAATGTTAGGAATTTCGTTCACAAATATACCAAAAAGTAATGGTGATAACACAGCCCTTGCGGGACTCCACAATCTGCTCTTTTGAAGCTAGACAATGAATCGCCTACTTTAACTTGAAAGACTCGATTCGTTAGAAAGGCAATTATCCAGTTGATAAGATTTTTGTTGATTTTCAAATTAATAAGTCTATCCAGCAATTGACAATGGGGGATACGGTCAAAGGCTTTCGCAAAATCTAAGTAAATCACGTCTACCTGGTTGCCTGTGTCTATAGCGTCTGACCAGTCGTTTACCGCCTCAAGCGTACATGTTATTGTTGATTTTTTGGGCCTAAATCCATGTTGGGCGTTGCTCCAAAAATGTTTCTCTTCTAGGTACGGAAGTATTTGTTTCAATAGACATCTTTCATAAATTCGACACAAATGGGAAGTTAGACTAATTGGCCTAAACTGCGATGCTAATTTTGGCTTCGGAACTTTGTTTAGAGGTATTACAATGGACCTTCTCCAGCATTCTGGCACCTCCCCTCTCATCATTGATATGTTGCAAAGCTGAGCTATTTGGCTACTTATTAGTGGAGCTATAATTTTTAGGAACTTAAAAGGAACACCATCAGATGTTTGTGAACATGAGGATTTCGCTTTACTTATCATTTTATAAATTTCGTTATCTGTGACCCATGGTATTCCCTGATGTGAGGTGTAGCTATCTGGGATTTGAAGAGGGCGAGAGGCCTTGTTTATGTATTGGTCTTCAAAATTTGTTGCTAAGATTTCAGCTTTTTCAGTGTCTGTATTTGCGGTATGCCCATCTCTGCTAGTCAGAGAGGGAACTGAAACTACTTTTGGCTTTAGACAATTCTTTACGTCGTGTGTGAATTTAGAATTCCCTCTTTGTTCTAGGTTCTTAAGCTCAACATTTCTACGATATTTCAGTAATTTTTTCCTATACCGTTTAGCTGCGGCCACATAAATCAGAAAGTCTTTTGTGTCCCTTGAATTTAAAGCGTTTCTATAAGTAATTTCAACAAAATCTCTCAGTGCATTGAGGTACGGTGGAAGGAATATCTCATCTGCTTTAACAGTTCTTTTCGGGATTGAGAGTTCAAAAGTGCTTTGCATTTCTGCTAAAAACTGATCAAACATGTCATTCACTGAATTGTGAGCACTAAAGAGTTGATTCCAGTTTATATTGTCAATGCACTGAACACATTTGTTCCAATCAATATTTTTGAAATCATAAACTTCCTTGCTGGCGGTGTGTTGCTTCTGTAGGAGATCAATACTAAACTGGAGTCTACGATGGTCACTGTTTCCTAGTGGTGAAAAAATTTTTATTTTTGAAACATTGAGGTTAGAAAAGACCAAATCAAGGATGTTAGATGCTCTGGTGGGGTTGGTTACGAACTGTTTCAATTTTTGGGTTTTGCAGAATTCTATTAACATTGTGCCTAATCGGGTATCAGATTGTGGATCTTGCCCACTCCAATTAATACTGCTAACATTCAAATCTCCTAGTATAACAATTTGACCCGGGTGATCGGTTATGTCTTCGAGCTTATTCAACAAAGTCACAGTATCATGAAAAGATGCGGTTGGAGGCCTATATATGTTTACTATGCGTAGTGGAGTGACATTGACGTTGACATCTAAGACCAATATTTCGAAAGCTTTGCGTTTCGATTCTGCAAGAACCACACTACAGCTTATACTATTTTTTACTAGAGTACATACTCCGCCGCCCCTTTGTTCATCTGGACGATCTGCACGGTAAACCTGGTAGTTTTTATTATTGAAAATAGAGTTTTGCGTTTTACTTGTAAGCCATGTTTCTTGCAAGCAGACTAAGTCATGTTCATTTGTGGTCAATTCCCCCATTAGTTCTAATCGATTAGCATTAACAGATCTTATATTGGCACATAGTACATTTAATTTGAGGCCTGGGATTGGGGAACAATTTAATTTTGAGAATAAAAAACCTTTAGAATACACGCTCAGTTTTTTGGGACGTTCTTAGCGGGCTGCATAATAGAGACTCGAGGTGGTTGGTTCTGCGTGGAGTTATGTGAAGGATTTTTGTTTACACGTGAACTATTGTTGGTGTGCATGGCGGTGGGTTGGGAATTGGTGGGTTGGAGTGATGTGGATTGACGGAATTTGATGCGGTTTTCTCTAAATTAAAAACAAAGTGTGACATTCAAGCATTGATTGAAGAAAAGCTGGATGTTCTGGTGACTTAAACATTTTCAATGGTTATTCTGGTTTGCTCATGGTCAAACTTCATAATAAATTCAAATCTTCTCAAACTTTGATCGCTCTATGTTCATGTGAACCTTTGGATTGCACAGCTTCATTTAATGATCTGAACAATCTAAATCCAAAACAGACAAACAAGAAAGTTAATCGTCAGTCTCCCGCCCATTCACATTGTAAAATGCTCAAAGTAATTGGTGAGAGAGCAATTGAATTATTAGAGACACAGACAACACACGTTTTTTACACTTTCTGACGGGTCCATAGGATGCGGAAGGGTCGTTTTCTCTGCTCATTTCATTGCTTGTTGATTCTGGTGGTCAACAAAAAAGTTCTAAACTACAATGGGAGGAACATCCTTGGATCCAGCATTGGCCGAGATTGGAAAGAAGAACGGGCTTCTTGTTTGGAGAATTAATGTACGTTTTGTAGTCAATGGAGTAACATTTACAGTGTCAAATCTAGTCTGAACTACGGTACAGTCACAATTATTTCCTAATATTTTAAGTGAAATATTCTGAAATATATTACAAATGTTGTGTGTTCAAAATTAGTTGTCATTGGAAGTGGTCTATAGTTTTAAAATCTTGCACTGTCATCAACAAACTAATATCTTACTCATCCTACGTTTAAACCCTTGAACTTTGAAATGTGTCATATCAAGTTGTTTGTGTCAAAAATATTCCCCAATATCTTCTTTATCCTCCCCACGTATCTATCAGTTCCAATGTTTCGCAATTTCAGAAATTTGTGTTGGAGCCGGTCCCCGAGGTTGATCATGGTGTGTTTTACATTGGAGACGCCTACATTGCACTCTACGTATGTTTTCCTATAGAACAGAATATATGAAAAGAGATGGTTACAGCAAAAGTACGATGGATGTTGGGATGTTCATTTCTGGCTTGGAAAGAATGCATCGACTGATGAAATTGGAGTTGCAGCAATCAAGACTGTAGAGATTGACGATGTAAGAAATGCTTCTAGAAAGTTTTAAAATTTGATTGTTTCAGTCTCTCGGTGGAATTCCAACCCAACATCGTGAAATTCAAAACTACGAATCTCCTCTCTTCTTGTCCTATTTCCCTGACGGAATTCGTTATGTATCTGGTGGTTATGAATCTGGATACCGTCATGTAGACGATCAGTTCAAAAACTGGAAACCTCATTTGTTCCATTGTAAGGGAAAACGAAATGTGAGATGCACGGAGGTAAGGAAAAATAAATAGAAGATAAGAGACATTGAAAGCACACAGAATACAATTCTAGGTGGAATGTGAAGTGAATTCTCTTAATTTGGGAGATGTATTCATTTTGGATCTGGGAAAGGATCTTTATGTTTGGATGCCACCAGAGAGTGGAAGACTTGAAAGAATCAAGGGAATGGCTCGTGCCAAGAATATTGCTGATCATGAAAGAATGGGAATCCCGAAAGTTCATATTCTTGATGATGTTGAATGGGATAATGATTCAACATTCTGGAGTTATTTTGGTGGGGTTTCGTCCGTTAGGAAGGTGTCAAAGGGAAAAGATGACGATGATAACTACTGGAAAAGACTTACGGAGCAAATTACACTTTGGAAGTAAGACAATTTTGAAATTTGACTGGAATTTAAGGGAATTTATTTAACCTATTGAAAATTGATTTATTTCAGAGTTTCCGACGCATCTGGTGCTGCTAAAGTTAGCATGGTTTCTCAAGGCGAAAATATTCGAAAAGAGCAACTTGATCCCAAGGTGAGTTGCCGAATCAGTTTAATTGAAACAATTTTATTTTAATTCAGGATGCCTTCATTCTTGATGCAATTAATGGTGGAATCTTCGTCTGGATTGGACATGAATGTACTCTTGAAGAAAGATCGAAGGCTCTTATTTGGGGGCAGAACTATTTGAAACAGCATGTATGATAATTATTTTATTTCGAAAATAATTCCTTTCACATTTCAGCATCTTCCCCGCTGGACACAAGTTACTAGAGTTCTCGAATCAGCTGAATCTACTCAATTCACCCAATGGTTCCGTGATTGGGTTGATGAGAAAAAGAAGAACACATTCACTCCACTCCTTTTCCAAGTTGGTTTGATGCAATGAGCAATTTTCAGATTGAAGTTTCAGGTTTCCGATGAAAGCGGTCTTCTTCATGTTGAGGAAATTGCAAACTTCACTCAAGAAGATCTTGATGGAGATGATGTCATGATCTTGGATGCTTTGAATTCCATCTACGTTTGGGTTGGAGCAAATGCTAATGCAAATGAGAAGAAAGAAGCATTAAACACTGCAAAGTTGTACTTGGAAAAAGATAAGTTGCCACGTCACAAGAAAACAGCTATTGACACGATCTTCCAAGGAAAAGAACCACCAACTTTCAAGAAATTCTTCCCATCCTGGGACGATAATTTGTTCAAGAATGTAAGTAATTAAATACTCTTATGAAAACAAAAAATATCATGAGCTAACATATTGTATTTCAGGAAGTTCGATCCGTGCAGAACATGCGTCGCCTTCTCTTCCACTAATTAAACTTTTTTAATTTTAATTTTTCATTGTATCTTATAATGTTTCTACATTTCTAATGTAATTTAAAATGACTCATTGAAATAATAAACACTGCCTGATCATAACTTTTTACAAAATAAGTGAAGGGGTACATCAGAAGATCGTAGCTAATAGATCTTTATCAGCTCCTCGGTCTGCCCCACAACCATCGTATTTCGTCGTTTTCTTCTGAGAAAAAGTGAAAACGTGTCATTTTTATGTATCGTTTTCATTCAGAGCTTCCACTCTTCCTTTTCTACATCATCGACCTTGAAATCCTGTGAAAGAACTGTTCAGAACACACTGCTGGGTCTCCATGGCTACACTGATTTCAATCTGAATCTGATATGTCTTGTGAACATTTACACAAACATATGTTGGACGAAGAAAAATAAACTGCTGAAAGAATTAAGAAGGAAGCTATATACAGAGAAATCGAAACGTGCGAAGCGTGAATATTTTCCCGAGACGGAACAATATGAAAATCGGAAAAGTGTCGGGCATTTGCAATACAAGGCTGAGGGGGAGAACGTGAAAAATCTCTGAACGCATTGTTCCCTATAGAAGAATTATTCTCAATTTCATGCAAATATGTCATTGTGTTTTCTTGATTTAACTTTTTTAATTTTATTTTTATCGTCCTATACCGTGATTCAGCCTTTCAGACAATCCTCTCCTTCACTAACTCTTGGGAAAAAGAATTGTTCTGATTCTAATATTATTTCAAATAAATAAAAATTGAAAAATTAGCGAAAGTAAATTACAAATAAGTTAAACATTTTTGGCGAGAAAAACTTTGAATTATTTGAACTTTCTAATCTTCAAAACTTCAGGAACTCGTTTACACTACACTTTGAACGTTATCCAAAACGAATAACTTTCCTAGTATAACCATTGTGAGGAAGATCAGAGACCTGTTGTTTGAAGACAGGGAACGTAGAAAGTAAACAGTCCGCTTTTAAATCTGATGTTTTCATAAGAGATCTATGATCTTTGAAGCTTAAAAAGTGATTGCAGAGATTCCTTAGAAGAGTATATAATCGGTAGTTCTAGATCGGCGCCGGAGTTGGACCGCCGTTAACCGAAAGTTTTAAACTTTAATGCCAATCTTAGGTGCCTTTGGAATATTGAAGTTATTACGAAGTTATAGAAATCGAATTATTTCTGCGTTTTTTTATAATTATTTTTTAAGACTGAAATCTTCAAAATAGGGCTGACAAACCGGATGTCTGGTTTTTCTGAATCCATGTTCCGAGTTTTCATTTCACGTTCCAGTTTTTTTCTAATTTTGAATACATAATAGTGTGCAATTATTGTAACTAGACAGATATCATAGGAACTGTCTAAAAAATTATTTTAAAAATTTTGTAGCACCCCAAAACCAGGCACCTGATTCTTCAGAACCCGGAAACCGGACGTCCGGTTTAGTCCGGTTCGCCAGCATTACTTTAAAATAAAAACTAATATTTTCATTGCAGTTTTAGTTAATTAAGGAGTTCTACTGCTCAATCAATTGATATTCAATTAAGGAGAGAACAGTGCAACTTATTGGCGATCACTTTTAAGTTTGAAAGTTTGAAAAAACCGGAAAGTGAATGAGATTCTTGACTACCTTCACCTCTTATCCAAACCATCGCAACGTCGAGATAATTGTCTAATAAACATTTGAAGCTGCTAATCTACTCTCGAATCTTTAATTAACCTTCAACTTCATTCAAAATGTCCTTCCTGTATGGTGTAATAAAGTACGTCAGCAATCTTTATAGTCTCCATTAAGCACATGAATTTTATCTCATTTTTTCATTTGGGTCCCACCTCTTATTCTCCTATATGTCCGGTTCACCTTCTTTTTCCTCATCCTTCTCTCATTCTCTAACCCTTTCTAGCCAACATCTAACAGTCCGTCTTCTTCCCATTTGACTGGCGGCTAAGTATTCAGATGCAAAGCCGAGATATGGGGCGTCAAAAAGAAAAGAATAAGCCTTCGATTGCAGAAGTACATAGCCTTTTTCCATGCATTTCATTATGTTTCTTTTTCTCATGTTTCAATTCAATTATTGATTATTCCCTTTCCAATTATTTGAAATATTTAACTAAAATTATTTTAGAATGGAGATCGACTTGGGTACGGTCTCTGCCTCTCGGCTCTTTGCCATGTATACATCAAATCTTGTCTGGTCATTATTTCTAACCTCTACAGCTCTTCATGCAGTTGCTTTAATTACTAGTCCAGTGTAAGTAACTTTTTTTCTAGATATAATCTTGGCAGATTGTCGAAACTGTCCTATAAACTTTATTCACTTCCGTGGGAGGCAGATTAAATGTGGTTAAAATTAGCTGGGAACAAAAGAAAAACGTCGAATATCAATAACAAATGTGTTTCGAAAAGTCCACAATATCTATTTTACATTCAAAATATAATTTTATCTTAACAAAACTGGTAAATTTAAAAGAAAATAGTTAAAAGTATTTAAATTTCAGTCAAGCTGTTCATAAATGGGTACGAAGGCAAAGCAGTGACAGTGATACTCCCATTCCATACATTTGTGCAGTTATTGGGTAAGAGTTTGCCCTAAACATTTATTTATTATTATTTAAAGGAAAATTAAGTATATTCTAAAGAAAAAAAAAACAAAAAAGTTGGACAAGAATGTGAAATCTAACTCTACAGAAAAAAACAGTTTTCCAACTCGTGCTAGTCTCCCAGTCTGATTTTATTTATTTTTACCAGAATATGAAACCAATCAGTGCTCACTTAGTTTTTTGGTATTCAAGTAATTTTTCGAAATGTATTTTAATACACTTCTGACACCACGAATGTATCAAAATATATGTTTTTGGTTACTTAAATAAGGCAAAATGTGTGTACTTAAATACACTTTTTAGTTTTCCGACTTTTTACTTTGTACGTTGTTTATTTTTTGTGATATTCCAGTACTTCGAACTTGACAAAATCTAAAAAAGTGGTACGACTGCACACGTTTTTGAGTTGTGTTCATAGGATATAAATAAAAAACAACAAAGAAATGCTCATAGTTGTACAAAGTTCAACTTAAGTTGTAGTTGTACTAGTAACTTGTCTAATTCTCACCATTTTACTTTACCACCTTCACCGCAATCAAGATCAGTTTTTCTTTGAAATATGAGATGTCCTTCATGAATTTTCTTAGAAGATCATGAGTAGTTTGGCAGCGTAAACAATATGAAAAATTCCCTTCACCTCTATCAGATTTGCATTTACGTAAAGAAATACGGTTTTGGTAGATACCATCTTTTGCCATCTAGCTTCCATTTATTGCATCTAATAAAAAACAATTTTGAAGTGAAACGTTACTTTATTTCTTCATTAACTTTCTCAAGCTTATTTGGAAATTGTCGATCCATCTCCATCTTCAGCTCTCATGTTTTCTTATATCATTCATTACACTCTTTAAGCCTTGTTCCAACAGAACTATAACGTTTCAAACCTACACTTTTCAATAGAATAATTGTCACTCTGCCAATTTCGTAGCTTGTAGCTTGGGCATTAAATAACGAACATTTGGGAAACTTTTTTTGAATTCGCAGTCGACATCTATCAAGATCCTATATAGGCCAATCACGTCCCAAATATATCATATTGTGTTTCTCTTAAATATGAAGTACTGTATCGAGAGAGCATTTGCTCCATGAATACTGCAATATGGCATAGTCGGATCACCGTTTCAAAGCCAGGGCACAATTTTTTCTGCCTCTCTTTTTATTCCGACTCTCCGATATTGCAGTATTCAGTTCACAAAATAAACTGGATTACTGTAATGGTTCTGTAATTGCTGCTATAATAAAACTGTACAACGAATTCCAAAAGTTTCAGGTCTGCACTATGGCTTCGGTATTCAATATTTCTTCGGGACACAAAGCTTATCCTTTTGCAGACATATGCAGTTTCAATGCAACTATTCTTCGTGATTGCACTCATTTTCTACCGTACCAAAAGAGTATTTATATTTGGATCTTGTTCTTTTTAAATATTTGTTTTTAATTTCAGCGAAAGTTAATTCGTCTAATGACTGGAATTGCAGCTGCTCTGTCTTTACTCTTCTTGTACATTGGTAATATGAATGATGAAGACGGGAAAGAAGTGAGTGTCTGCGTCCCTTTTTCTTATATACACTCTCATTTCTCTATGTCTCTTTCAGTTCACTGGCCGCATCGCATCTGGCGCTCAAATTGCTGGGTCTCTGGTCTGTCCGTATCTAATAGTAAGTACTAGTTACCCGTTTAGCCGTCGGGGGTATAGCTCAGGGGTAGAGCGCTCGCTTCGCATGCGAGAAGTCTGGGGTTCAATTCCCCATACCTCCAAATTTCATTTTGCAGTACAAAGCAGTAACATCGAAATGTATAGATTTTGTACCCCTGGCTCCAGTGGTCTTCACGTGGGTAATGGAGCTCCACGCGATCGTTTATAGTATTGGTATTGATGATTTTTACATGCTGGTTTGTTCGGAATTTTTTAACTGTTATCAAATCAAAGGGTCACATTTTCGACGTGGCCTAGAAAGATCTAAAACTCGGTCGGCGGTTTATCTTTAATTTTCACAGGTTCTTTCTGAACACTCTGAAGATTGAGAGTAATGTACTTAAAATAGTTTTTCTATTGGTTTTTCGGAGAAGATTTCTTGAGATAGTTCTTAATAACGTGGCACCAGGCTGACCCATTACGGTTTGATCTACAAAAAATGCGGGAAATTTTTTGCCCAAAAAAATGTGACGTCAGCACGCTCTTAACCATGCTAAATCAGTAGAGAAGTCAGCGTCTAATTTCCCGCAATTCTCGTAGATCTACGTTGATCAAACCGACATGGGACAGCCTGACACCACGTGTAAATTCAACTTTTTGAAAGTGACCGAGTTTTCTCAGTTTCTAGGCCACGCTTCATTCTTGAAAATTCGTTGCTTTTAGATGTAAAACACTAACTTCAAGTATGTGGACAATTTTTTGCACCAATAAATGTGTTAAGATAATCCTAAATTCAATTTTACAACTTTTCAGTTAGCCAACGTGATCTTCTTCTGTATGGATGGTTCACTTCTCTCGATGTTCTTCGTGTATCCAACGGAAAAAAAGAAGAAAAATTTGAAATCGTCACCAATTCCAACAGTCATGTAACCCAGAATGCTTCGTGTTTTGGTCAAAGCATCTCAGGTTTTCTATCAATTTTCTCTCCAACACCAATTTAATGTTGCTTCTCTCTCCTCCTCCCACTCCCAATTCTCAATTTTTCGAAATAAACGGGTACCAGTTCCTTAAGACGGTCAAACATTTATCATTAATCAAGAATTGAAAAGCGACACTTGAATCAGCGAAGAATAAGCAAATCACGGAGATTTAGATACGAGAATAAGAAAAATGTAAAAAAGACACAAAAAACGGAAATAAGAAGAAGAAGATGGGCGAAATTAAGAAGATGTGACATTGCACGTTTATCATTTCGTCGCGTTAATCGGACATTAACACCGCTTTGTCTCAACCACATACAATTTTTTGAAAAATTTCGGTTTTTTGTGGGTGATTTAGTCTATGTTACTGTAATCGAATTGACAAATTCTTCGATCGTCTATGACTTTAGCTTTATAATTTAGGTTAGAAAAAGAGAAGTTTCGGAGATGGAATGTGTCAACTTATGTTCCAAAAAACCCAATAAACTGCAATATTTATATGAGAAATATAAACTGAAGGTAAGAAGAATGGCAGGTTATATTATTAATTGGTGTATATGAAAGAAGGTCATTCGTTTATTATATTATCTATTCTTAATCTCTTTTATTACATCCAAACCTTTTAGAGACTCTCTGAACATTCTATTGAATTCGAAATTTTCATCTGGGGATTACTGTACTTAGCTCATAATCGTATCAATTCCTGAACACACTCACTGCCGTTCTCAAAATTATGTAAATTTTCATATTCTCTTTATGGCATCTGAGGATTATTTTTATGGCTTAAAATCAATTTTTGGCAACTTGACTACTTACAAAATGTGTTCTCATGCATAACTTTGTAATAGGTGGGTACGAATGCTTTGTTCCTTTGAACTTCAAAGCGTTCCCAAGAACGCCTTGTATTGGTATTTCTCGACGATTTATTGTCCGTTTCTCGTTTCTTGTGATAATTATAGAGGTCAAAATGTCACTTTTACTTGCCATTCATATATTCCAGTCTTTTTTCAATTTCAACCCGATCTCTCAGTTCTCTACCAATTCGTCTTGAGCTAATTCCCTTGTCAATCGATGAGTTGCTTCACCTCCACTAAATTATTCATTTCGCATCAGGAGCAAGTAGTCTGTACGACTTCCGTTTCTACCGAAGAGCAACAGAAGCCTCAACTCAAACTGGCAGAACCACCTGTGATAACAATGAGCGGAGTTACTGCAATTGAGATTCCACAATGGATTCAAGATAATCAAGAGGATTTTGTACCACCTGTTTGTAACAAGTGTATGTTCTCGGATCAGTTGAAAGTTTTCTACGTTGGAGGACCAAATCAAAGAAAAGATTTTCATTTGGAAGAAGGAGAAGAGTTTTTCTTCCAGAGAAAAGGGGATATGGTACTGAAAGTGATTGAAAAGGGTCAAGTCCGTGATCTAGTAATCAAGCAAGGTAGGATTCATCACAAAATTTATTTTTGAATTTGTAAATTAATTAATTAATAACACAAACTCACATGGTTTCTTAGATAACTTTTTAACTAGCTTTTTAAATTAAAATTCCATGAACAAAAAATTTAGACTGAAAATTGAGAATTTTTCACAATTTATAAACGGAAACTAAATCTGTGTTGTCAAAAATTTTTTGGAATTATTTTTTTCACAAATGTTAGATAATCTGAATCAAAACTCAAAATTGAGCTCTCTATTTTTCAGGGGAAATGTTCATGTTGCCAGCAAGAGTAGAACATTCACCTCAAAGATTTTCCAACTCTATTGGTCTTGTCGTTGAACGTGAACGAAAGAATACTGAATTTGATTGTGTTCGATTTCTTGTTGGTTCTTCCAATATCACACTCTTTGAAAGATGGTTCTATTTGACTGATGTTGTCAAGGATTTACCTCCATTAATCAAAGAATTTTATGGATCGAATGAATTCAAAACTGGTTGGTTTGTAGTTGTGTGAGCTCACCGATTTTTTGTTTCAGGTAAACCAGGAAAAGGAACATTTGCATGCAATGCTCCATACGAAGCAAGATGGACTGATTTACCCGTACCTATTAATAGAAAAGAATTTATCTATGATCATATCAGTGAAGTGAAGTAAGAAATTAGTTGGTTTTGTTTCGGATAGTTAATTTGAGAAGTTTTCAGAAACGGACCAGTGAGAATTTATGGAGCACCTGAGTACAAAACTGAAGTTATGTTGCTAGGAGAGGGATCTTATGATTTGGAAAGTGGAACTGTAGAGTTGCTAATTTGGTTGCAGGTATGGCAAAAACAGAAAAATCCCAAAAAAAATTCATGTATCATTTAGGAAAACACATTTGCGGTCGTAGAAGAGAGCGGGTTCACTTATGCAATGAAATCGGAGACCATGGTTAGGATAAAACCGAACACAAAGTAAGAATACGGAATTATAGGTTCTTTGAAATAATTTTGTTTTAGGTGTCTTCTTAATGTCAAAGGAGGATTTGCTATCACCATCAGAATGCCAGCATAATTTTTTTTTTCAATTTTGTAAAAGTCAATTTCCATATAGGCTGATTGAATGAATGCTTTTTTCAATATTTCTATCTTTATTCCAAAATGTAATTTCAATTTTGATTTATAACAAAATGAATGACATGCAATCGTGGCCAACTGATAACATCAATTCCGTTTCATTATCATCGATGTCAAATGTCTCGTGTAACACACGCTGTCGGTTCAGCAAAACCATCATGTTCTTCAAAGCTTCAGAAAATTTGTACTTTCAGACCTCGTTGTTCGTTTCAGGAAATTATGTCACTGTAAAAACTGTAAAATTGGTTAAAAATACAAAGAATCCAATTTTTGTTTTGTAGTTAGTTTACATAACTATTTTTAGTATGATTTCTATTTCATTAGAAAAAAAAACGTTAACTCATTCCGAAAATTTTTTAGCAGAAAAATAATAAATGCCTTTTAGCCGTAATTTTCAAAGGGGTTGTTTTTAAATTTGATGGGGAAGATTGAAAATAATAACTTAAAATAACTTCTCGGTTGGAAAAAAACTATAATTTAGAAAATGTTCACAATACCTCATTTTTTACTGTCAAATCGTCACGAGAACTTTGATTGTTGAAATTTGGCCAGTACTTCCTTGTTTTGAGCATCTTTTTAATATGATCAATGACGTACAATCCAAGTTTCAGATCTTTAAAAACATCTGATTACGATTACAGATCTTTTATTTTATTGTTCATAGCCCATTTTTCGTTTTGCAACCCTTATCATTAATATGCCCTTTTTGTGTACATTTATTCTTTTTCTTTCGTTGTCTTCATTGAGTATTAACTGAAATTGTCTAGGATTATGAGCATCGGAAACTGAAATGATAAGTATTTCCCGCGCTCATGTGGTTTTTTTTTTAATTTTCTAACGGTTTTTCCTCAACAGTTGAATCAATGTTATAAATTGCCAAAAAACAAAGACTACAATAAATGGACCACATTATAACGTCTAAGCACTGTAGTTTTCCTATTTACTATTATCAACTGTCGTCTTTATCAGTCTCTATCTTTTTCTAAATTGACCTTCGGCCACACTGTAGGCTACCCATGCTGTCCTCTTGCCCAGTTCTTATATTTTGATTGTTATTGCTAAATTCATTTATTTTTCAAACTTCAGCCATGCCACACGACTCTACATATCCACCAGTGAAGATTTCCGAGCGTCCGTACCATGAGATGCTCCTTGATGCAATTGATAAAACAATTGCCGATGGAAAGAATAAAATTGCATTTGTGAGCGGAGATAATCCAAAACATTTCATTACTTTTGAACAACTTCGTAAGGATGCTTTTGCTGTCGCTATGTATCTTCATAGCATTGGGTTCAAGGTATGTGGCATTATGTTAAAAATTTGGGAATTTTATAATTCAACAAGAGAAAGGAAGTATTTCAAAAATCTTTCAATTTGTTCAAGACAATGCCTTAAATTTTTGATATCTTTTAGAAAGATGTTGCTGCTGTTGTTCTTCCAAACGTCTGGCACTATACTTCATTTTTCATTGGATGTGCCATCAACGGTGGAGCTGTATCTGGAGCTAGTGCACTTTTCACTGACTGTAAGTTAAATTGATGAAAGTTACTTTCACCAACCCGCAATTTCTGTTTTCAGATGAGCTTCAACGTCAATTTGTTGATTCTCGCGCAAAGGTTGTTTTTACTTACGAAGATTTTCTTCCAAAAGTTCTTCTTGCTGTGAAGCAATCGCCAAACATCCAAAAGATCATTGTCATCCCAAAACCAGTTGGATCTTCTCTTCCAGCAGGAGTTGTATCTTGGAATGAAGTGGTTTCAACTCCAGTCACTGCTCTACCACAAGTTCCAATTGATGTTCACAATGATTTACTCGTTCTTCCATACTCGAGTGGTACCACTGGACCACCAAAGGGTGTTATGCTATCACACTACAATTTTACATCCATGATCTCCATGTATCTTGCGTAAGTTTGAAATTTAAAGATGATGATGATGAGACAGAATAGGTGTGAAAGTACAAAGTTAACAGTAAAATGGTTACACTTTAACCTTCCTATGACGCAAAAAAAGATAAGGGCCAAGAAAACAATTTCATAGATCAATACAGAAGAATCAGTATAACGTTATGTACATTTTTTGAAAAGTAATTGAAAAAAAACGAAAATATAATTAGGTTCATATACGACACAACTTTCAGAATTGATAAATCACACATTTTGGATGTTCTTGATCCAAATTGGGACTGCTACAATGAGAAAGCTCTCTTGTTTCTTCCATTCTATCATGTCTATGGATTTGGTCTTCTTAATCACTGTCTTCTCAAGGGAATGACTGGAATTGTCATGAGCCATTTTGAGCCGAATAATTTTTTGACTGCCGTTCAAAACTACAAAGTATAGAATCAAAAGTTCATAAATAACATTTTTAATTTAATTCTTTAGGTCCGCTGTCTTTGCCTAGTTCCACCAATTATGGTTTTCTTGGCCAAGCATCCAATTTGCGATAAGTTTGATCTATCATCAGTGCAAATGATAATGGCGGGAGCAGCTCCAGCTGGAAAGGATTTGATTGAAGAATTGAAGAGGAAGTATACAAATTTGAAATACATCCAACAAGGATATGGAATGACGGAATGTTCAATGGCTAGTCATCTTCCTGATTTAAGAAATGATCAACCATATGGATCCGTTGGAAAACTTGCTTCAAATTTGGTTATGAAGGTGAGAATTTCCGAATCAAGTTTTTCAATGTTTAAAAGGAAACAAAAGTATTCAATTTATACAAAAGTTATTCAGATTGTGGAACCAGGAACCGACAGAGAGCAACCGGTTAACCAACGAGGAGAAATTTGTGTTCGTGGTCCAACAATTATGCTTGGGTATCTCGGAAGACCAGAAGCAACAGCCAGCACTGTCATCGATGGATGGCTTCACACTGGAGACATTGGTTATCTCAATGAGGATGGAAATTTGTTTATTGTTGATCGACTTAAAGAGCTAATCAAGGTCAAAGGGCTTCAAGTACCACCAGCTGAACTTGAAGATCTTCTTCTATCTCATCCAAAGATTAGAGATTGTGCAGTTATTGGAATCCCAGATGCTAAAGCTGGAGAATTACCTAAAGCATTTGTTGTAAGAGCTGATAACACTCTCACTGAACAAGAAGTTAAGGACTTTGTTAAACGTAAGTTATGAATAGTGCATTTTCTGTATAACTATAATACTTTCAGCAAAAGTGTCTCCTTACAAACAACTCGAAGGTGGTGTCGAATTTATTGAAGAAATTCCAAAGTCCGCAGCTGGAAAGATTTTGAGACGATTCTTGAGAGATCGTTCTTCAGCCAAGCTTTAAATGTTTTTTTGTACATTAACTTTATTGATATTAATTTTTCATGGTTTTTTCTCAAAGTAATTGAATGATTATACAGGAGTAGAACAAACATTACAAGTAACTGGGCAAGCATATTCAATACGTAGCTTATCATCAGTTTCACAAAGTCCTGAAGATTTATAATCGGCACAGTTTGACAAACGATCCACACAACTTCCGGCTTGCTTTCCACAAAATCCACAAGAAGACGCACAATTGTATTTCATGATTGCTTTTTGAGAACTAACTGATGTACAAAGATCAAGAGTTTTGAACAAATCACAGTTTGGATGAAGATCACGGCATTGGCAGAAGATGAGTGGAAAAATAATGGAAACTAGAAGAAATACAGGAAAAATCATTGATGGTTGAAATAGCAGAAGAGGAAAATGGGAATAGTTGGTTGAGAATATGAAGTTGACTATCGGAACATGGGAATGGAAAAAAATATGTTCATGTGAAAATAAATTGCCCTTATGCAAATAGTTTTATTCATGACTTTTACTAGTAAGTGAACAGCTGAATATGTACAGATTGCTCAAAGGTATAGCTTAGATATTGTGAAAAATGTTAAAAGTACTCTTTTGATTTTGACGTGGCCATATATCGTTGTAAACCATGTAATATTAGTCTAAATGACAGTCAAAAAGTGGCGTTTTGATTTATCAAGTCGGCAAGAGTATATTTTTTAAAAACATTTCTGTAAATGTTATATTCTTATAATGTTTTACATTATTTATATCTAAAAATTCTAGAGACACTCTTGAGGGTTTTTCAAAAGTCCAAATTTTTCAAAAATTTGGCAATTTGACTGGACATTTTAAAAACGAAAGCATTTAGGATATTTTTTGTAGTCGAAAAAAAAGTACAAATTTTGTAAATTGTTTAACCAGGATATTTGGATTTTTCAAACTCAAAACTTAAAATTTACAAAATTTACAAAATTCGATTATTTCGAAAAAGTGTTTATGAAAATCCCCACTGATGACCTTTATGATGATGTGATTTTGAAGAGTTTGGAAGAAAATAGTAGTATTTATACTTATTTTTTCCATGTGTTCTTATTCAATGATTGCCTACGATCTTAACTTACCTATGATCTTTTGAATATGTTTATATATGCTCTGCTTGTTTTACTTATGATATCCCATCATTTGATCTTACGCATATTGTGAGCTGCTACGTGTTTCTTCAGCAAGAGCATTCATTTGATGTTTAACCTCATCAAATTTCTCGCATGCTTCGTTTTTACAATTGGTTCCTAAATTTTTTAGTAAGTTTCTTGCAAAGATTATTAAATCGTTATGGTTGGCGTAATTTCAAAACTTGATTCTGTAAGATATTTATGTAGTCCTAAATTACAATATTAAAACGAATCTTCCGAGCGGTTTGATGATCTTAGAGTTGATGACGGTACTGTTAGCTTTGAAAATTCACTGAACCGAGCAGAAGCATGCTATAATGTGAACCGTACCGTATTATGCATGTACAAAAATAAAAGCAGTCTACACCTAAGCTCATTTTATACATAAATATTACTCACTACTCGTTGATGAATGAATTTTGATGGTCAGTAGTCTGGAAGTAATGGTGTTCAGAAAAATTTAATGCGAAAAATAAAAGGTAACATATGCCAACTCACTAATAAGAAACTACGAGCTATTTGTAGTTTTCCCTTACACTCTGGCACTTCCCTGCTTTCAGAAAAACTAGAAAAATGTCATCTGTCACATGATCTCTTGGTACAACAATAAAGTTACACGTCTGAACAAGGAAGTCATGAAATATAACAAAGAGATTTCTTGGACCCTATATTAGACTTTATGGAGATGATTCTTTTCTCAAGTTTCCAAAGCTTTGTTTTCTGAAAAAAAAAACTTCTAAATGCATGTTTCATCGTATTTATTTTAATATTGAATTAAGGCAGGGTTGGCTTAATTTATTGAGTAATGAAAAACTTTTTAAAACTTCAATGTTTCCAATTTTAGATCTCTGTTATATATGTTCTCTGACTATCAAAAATTAGTTTACTGAACTTAAATGTCTATGTGATTTAGAATTGACACTCTAAATTTCACCTGTTTGTATTCTTGCTCAAAACTCAAAAGGTCATTATGATTTTAGTCACTTAATTGGTCAACTTTTAATATGTAAGATTCTAATGTGTAGATTTTGTGAAAATAAACGAATAAATCAGGGATATATTGTTCTTGTTTCGGATTCTCAATTGCACTGTTTGCTGGACACTTTTTTACCGTTACGGTACAGTTAACACGTGAGCATTGACACATTTTCAAAGTGTTTAGTGTGCACTTTTTTTCAGAAACTTCCGTCGAAAATATCATTCGGGAGTTGGCCAGCTTCTCCCATACTGGTTCCCAATTGTATGCAGCATTCTATGGGGATTCATTTGCTTTTACTGTTATGGAGAAACTTCGGAGAGAAGATCATTTTTTAGGTGAGAATCATGGTTGACTGTGTTCTAAAATAAGTATTATTCAGGGCTAATCTACTTGAAAACTATCGTATTGATATCGACGATTATGCATATATGAGTGCAAATTTTTGGCCTTTAGATAAATTTGGAAATACAGCTCCTGATGTAAAATCATTCACAGGGGTCGTCGTGATACTGATCATTGTGGTAAATAATACGGATTAAGAAAAAAACAACTAAATTTTCCAGGGATCTTCATTTTGTAGCGTGCTCTTTTTTGGTATAAAATGCTATAGGTGTATATCTAAAAAATTGAAGAGCACTGGTATTATATCTGAAACTTCGAGAGCCCTTCAGAACCAGTTACTCCAGGCACTTGTCGTTCAAACGGCCATACCATTACTTCTCATGTATGTACCCGCCGGAGTATTTTTCACAGCTCCAATGCTGAATATCGAATTGAATTTGAAACATCCTATAATTGGGCATGCTGTTGCTTTGTATCCGGTTTTGGATCCGCTTCCAACTATTATTATTATCAAATCTTATCGACAGGGATGCATCGAGACTGTTAAGAAAATTATTTGTTGTGGACAGAACATGCCTATTGTAAGATGGATTAACCGACAGGAGAATAACGTTAATCCTATAAGTTACACGATGAGCAACTGAGTATTCGGCTTTTTTTTAAAGATTTCCTGACACGAGTCAGTATTGACAAGTATATAATCTTTTTAATTTCAAAATAGTATTTTTTAGTTCAGTTATTTTGAATTCTTGAATAAAATGCATGCATTGTTGTTATTGTTGGAATTAGTGCTTAGAATTTGCATTGTGGCACTACGCATAGCATCAAAATGTTTAATACTTTCATTTAAAGAATATTTAATGATTTCCTGTTACAAGAATTGAAATTTCTTCTCTAAATTAAATTAATTTGTCGATTTCCAAAAATACAACAAAAAAATAAATCAACGCGCACATAATGCGCCAACAGAGATTGCTGACGTACTTTTCGTGCATGACGCGTTTCTCGTGTTTCATTTCAAGCGTTCGGACACCAGCTTTTATTCTCTTTATTTTAATATTTTCTTGTAGTTTCGTCTGTAAATATTCGTTTAAATGAGCGATAAAAATATTAATACTGACAAAAAGCATCCTGCTGATAAATTAAAGGTTTGATTTTTTATTGTGAAATTGTGTTTTCAACGCTTTACTCAATTTTTGTTGCACTTGAGAATTTTTTGGGTTTCGTCGTCCTGAAAGTTTCTGCCGCCGCGAACGAACTTCACAATAATCTTCATTTCAAAGTACTAACAATCTATCTCATTTTATCTATGTCGTTAACTCAGAAACCATTAGACTTTGCATCAATATTTCAGGAAACTTTCGAAAAGCTGAACAACGAAGTAAAGTTACTTGGAATGATTCTCGGAGTAAAAAGTGAAAATAACCAGCAAGTGGTTCCGCCAACAACTGCAGAAGAGCCAGCTCAAGGTGAAGACAAAAATCAGTATCACGTAAGTGTTTCATAAGAATTTTAAGCAATAAATCTAATAATTTTCAGAAAGACGTGACTGCTGAAGATAAAAAAGCGAGAAAAGCAGCCAAGGCAGCTGAGAAAAAAGCGAGAGGTATCTTATTTATCTTTTTTTCCTAAAAAATAAATTAATTTTTTCAGCTGAAAAATCTGTAGCCAATAAAGCCGCCGCCGCCGCTGGGAGCACTCAAAATCAAGGGCAAAAGAAGGAAAAACCGCCAAAAGAGCATTCAGCAGTTCCATCTGAATCCACTACTAAACTTATCGAAGAAAATGCACAGCTCACGAAAACCACAGAACAGCTTGCAGCGAAAATGGAAACCTTGGTGATTGAAGATGTGAAGATTAATGGAAGTCTAAAGCCGGCGATAAAGAAATCTACTGGTGTTGAGAAAAATGTTCGACATGTTCATAACGTTATAATGCCTTCTGTGGTCACATTTGGTGAGTTTTTGATAATTTAATTTATTAGATTTGTTCTTTTGAAGATCTTCCAAAAAATCAAACGAAAACGTTGCCGTCTGCATCTGATTCTGACGAAGCAGTAGCATCAGAAATTGAATCAACAGCAATCGCCCAATTGGATGATGCGACGTCTTTTGTACACATTCATCCTGCATTCTTAACGCTTATGGCTAAAGCAGAATTGGAAAAAATTCCAGATGTTGAAACAGTTTGTATTCAATTTATTGCTGCTTTCAAAGAGGTAAAATATTATTTTTCAATCAAACTGTATAATTATTTTATTTTAGTTTCTGCGAGATTGGACAGTAGAACGAGAAAAGAATAATATCAATGCTTCCACATTCGGTCACGACCTCGATTTGGCTATTCGTCCACAACTTGCTCATATGACTCAAAATGGTCACTGGCCATTGCCATTTGCACTTGGGAATACAGTTCGATTGTTGAAAAGAACAATCAAACGACTTGAGGAAAGCACTAATATGAAGTGTGAAGAAGAATTACAAGTTTATCTGGAAGATACTTTGGCTATAAATTTCTGTCACGCGTACAAAGCCATCAGTCAACTGCTTGTTCGCAAAATTCAACAATTCAAAAAAGTTGTCGTGTTCGATTGGTGTCCTGTTGTGAATCATGTTCTTCTGGAAGCCAAACAACAAATTCCTGATATGCAATTGTCTGTTATTGATGCAAATTCCAATGGACGAGGTACGCGGCATGTGAAGAGTTTCGTAGATCAAGGATATAATGTCAAATACGTCACAATGAAAGGAGCTTCATGGGCGTCCCTGGCAGTGAGTTTTTTTTTAAAGCAGTATCGGTTCTAAGTGGTCTCAAATGCCAAAAAGAGCATTAAATTTGAAAAAAAAAGACAGACGATTTTTAAATTTTTGCTAATCTCCTAATTTGAATTGTCTCGCTTTTGTCTCTAAACTCCCCCAATAGAATCGAATTTTTCCAATTTCGACGAAACTTCTTTTTTTTTTTGCGGTTTTTTTCTGAATTTTAATAAGAAAACGATCATAAATATTAAAAAATATTTTTCGTATTTTTAAAGAACAAAAAATAACGTGTTTCTTGTAGAATCTCCGAAGGGTTAAATATTTTTTAATTACATTTTTTTTTGATATGAAAAATTTTTTTGGACATTTATTATATTTAAAATTTAGATTAAAATTTAGAAAACAGCGCAAAAAAATTATTTTCGTCGAAATCGGAAAAAAAAAACCGAAAGTGCGGCACGGCTGAAAAAGAGCGGTAATTAAAAAGAAAAGATTAACAAGAATTAGACATCAATTAATGTTTTTTTTCTTTTGTGGCATTTCGGAATTTGGGACCTGTTTGAGAATTTTACAGTGAAATTCCCATCTCAAAATGATATTTTCAGAGTGGAGTTCTCATTCTCGGATGTTCTGCTATTTTTGCAAATGGTGCTGTTGCTGCACGAAAAGGAGCATTGGCTGTAGTTTTGTGTGCTAATCACTACAATATTCCAGTAATTGTAGTTGCTGAACATTTCAAATTCATCGATAAGGTTTGTGATTTTTTCTACCTTTTTATTGGGAAATGAACCGAAACAAAAAATAGTTTATCGCTTGATTTGTTCAATGATTTGATGGGATGAATCGTGTACTCTCACGTCGACTAGTCACATGGTTTTGTTAAATGGCACGTTGATTTATGCTGATGACCACGAGATCGGTCAATGAATATGTACTGAAAAATTTTGAAAAGCAAAGTTATGATAAGAACTCAAAGAACGGATATTATGAACCTTTTGATCTGTCTTTAGAAATCTGCACCTGTAAAGTCAGATGTTGAATTTTTGTTGAAAAAAAATTAATGATCGATCATTAAAACATCTAAATTTATTGTAGTAGAGTTTTAGATTGGTTGAATACAAATTTAAAGGTGGAACACCAAAATCTGAAATTTTGCTTTTTTTTTTGTAATGAGACGTTATGAAAATTTCCCAAAAAAAAGTATTGCGGTTCAAAGTTTTGAAAAAATAATTTTATTTTCTTTTTTTCAAAACTTTGAACTGGTATAACTTCCTTTTTTTGGAAATTTCAGAACTTCTCATTACGAAATTTGGTAGTTTCGGGTATTTTTTGGTCTATAAAAGAAAGGTCGCAGATTTCGGTATTTCACATTCAAATAATTAAAATAAAAAAACACTGGTCATAACAAAATCAAACACAATTATATTTTTTCAGGGGCAAGTCTATCAGCGAGTCGCTCTTCTTGGCCGTCAGAATATTGAGTGCATCCAATCGGATCTTGTAACTGCTGTCGTAACAGATCTTCGAATCCTTGGACCAACATCAGCTCCAGCAGTTCTCAAGGCAAAGGCGTTGACTGATATGGCTTAATCAATCTAAAAACTAGAATTAATTTGAAACCACGGGTTAATCTGTTGTCGTCTTACGTTAGTTGATTCAATTTTTCGGTTCTTATGTAGTAGCCGTACCGTGAGAGATTTCTGACCAAGTTTTGAAAAATTTCCCGTTGTCTTGTTTTTAATAATTTAACTGTTTTTTTGGTAGTTTTCTAAGATTCATGATTTTGGAAAGAAATTAATTGAAAATTTGGGAAAAATATTTTTAGGATACGGCTAATATATAAGTCCATTTTTTCAAAACGGTATCCAGATTTAAGTATTTTTGCTTCCATGTGCCCTCTAACTGTTTCTTTTTGTTCTGTTTTAAATCACCAATATCATGTTTTCATAAATTTTTATTGTTCCTTTTTAAAATTTAGAAAAATAATAACAATCACCCGTCGTGTTCTGTTGTTGAGCTAAATTAGATGTCTAAACTATTTACAAATACAGAAAAACCAGAGTTCCAAAGATTAAAAGAAAAGAACAAATGGAACGAGGGAAGCAATAGAGATCGACAGAATCGATGAAGCTCTGATAAGTGGAGCTTGTACCAATTTTGGATGTGAAATTGGTTGATCAGCGACTGAATTGCTTTGCGCTACGACATCAGTGTTCTTTGGTGGAATTGATGGGGTTGGCATTCTGTATGTCTTGATATCAGCACAAACTTGTGGCCATTTAGCAACAGCATTCGTATCAAGTGCCATTTTTTCCATGCTTGCAAATGACTTACGAGTTAGGTCAATCACAAGTTGAGCAGTCTCCGAATCACATTCATGTGCAATTGTTGGAACATCACAATGAAGAGTACAAGTGATATATTCACATCCTTGAGCCAAATATTGTTCAGCCTTTGTAGTATCCCCGCTGAGCACAAGATTCTTGAAATTTTCAGTCATGGATGAGATGGCATTGTGATGTGGAGTACATGTTTTGACGCATTCCTTATTTGGCTTCATTTTGATAAGACATGGGAACTTCTCACGAATCGCATCGAAATTATAGACACAATATTGATCGATAATTTCAGAGCTTCGCATGAGAAGTTGATGGAGGAATCCAGGAGTGCATTTTGAAGCACAATTTTGGAAATTGTGATAGATTCTGAAATTTGAAAATAAAGTCTCAGTTTTGCGAAACCCCATACTTACACACAGAATTTCTCAAAAAATGTAGTATTTGAAAATGAAGTGAGGAAGTCATTAAAATTGAGTTGCATTAGAGATGAAGCTCGATCTTGTCCGATTTGTGATCGAATATTATCCATAAATTGGAAAGCACATTGTCCAGCACATGAATCAGCTGATGAATCGGTGGTGTGTGGTCTGGAAGAGAATTTGTTGCAACGAGTAACGAGTAATAATATTGGTAATAAAATTGAATAACAGCCTCAATCTATTTCATTTTATTCAACATTTTGAGATTTCTTTGCGTACTATTGAAACTTCAGTTAGAACAAATTTCAGAGATTATTAGGATTTTGTGGGAGGTACTACAGTTTTTATTTTGATTCCAAGAACAATAATTTTAGAAATTCAGTTTCAATAATCTATCATTAAAAAGAACACTTACGCAACAGTCGGAATTGCAGGATCCAATGTATGTGTTGGATGATCAAATGCAACAGTACCGGAGAAAAGAATCAAGAGCAATAAACGGTTGGTCATGTCTGGTTGTGCAACTGGTTACAACTGGTTGAAACTGGTGTCTTCTTATTCTGATTTCATTTTCCAATTCTCCACCTTTTTTTTTTACTTCTACAAAAGAACGCCCCTTATGTATCTCTTTCTATTCTCGCCTTCAATGTTTTCTCCTTCCAAAACCGGGAGACGAAACAATGGTCGAGAAAAAGAAAAAGAAGACGATTGTGTAATGGAAGGAGGACATGATAATGATGAAAGGTTACAACGAATAAAAACCCCTTGTTTGTTCGAGAGTATTAGATTGAGGAGGTCAAATGATAAAGAAATCACAGAGAAAGATATGGAAAAAGCTTTGGAAAAAATATGTTTAAACATGATAAATGAAGGTGTGATTTGTATTGTTTCAGATGATTTATAGTTTTCTCCTTGATCAGAAAGCACCAAGTCTAACAAAAATCAGAAATGAAAGTTCAGAAATGGTGCAATAAAGCCTCCACGAAGGTATGCTTACCTGCCTAGAAACTACACACTCCAAGAATGAGTCTTCATGGCAAATTAGGTGTATGTAACCATCACTGTAGGTATTTTTGGCTATCTTCAAAGCTCTAGTATTCAAAAGTTCAAATAAAAACTTTGAAATCATGAAATTTTGCGGGGTGGTTTTCGAACTTTAAATGAACAGTATTTACAAACATTTATGCCGATGAACAATTTTCATCAAGAAAATAAATTACATGACCACTTTAATTTGAAAATTGGTAGTTGTGAATTGACAGTATCCTCTTTATGAAGGTTTTCCTAAGAAGCCAAACTATTTTTTCAACAGAAAATAAAATAATTCGATGCACAAATGTCAAAAGCAGAATCCCTTGTTATTTGAGGAATAGAGCTTAAACAGAAATAAACAAAAGATTTAGAATAAGATATAGAATTGAAAACCCTATATATGTGGCAACAAAAAAATGAAAGAAATACATTGTTCAACGACCCGTGTCTAAAATGAAAAGCTGCAAATATTATAAAGCTTCTAGACCGAAAAGAGTTATTATTTGAGAAAGAATACAAAGTATTACACTTCGCGTGGACTGAAGTTTATCTTTAGGATGCACCTGTATGACATCTTTTAGATAAACAATAAACCGATATTATGAGTGTGGCTTCTTCCGTATGATCACATCCTATATACATTACTTCAGTGAATGAGAGGAAAGTGAATAAAAAACATAGTATGGAGAAAAACGGTCATCGGTTCATTGCGAATGGCAGCAGATTCGGATATTTCAGACGAACATTTAGGAGATAGGGCTTCCACGCATTCACCAAATACCAAATACAAAAATTAATTAATAGAACTGAGCTATATAATTTTGGTGAGATCTAGGCTGAGGTGACTTTTGTGACTAGTTATGCAATTATAAGTAGCCAAAGCCAATTTCAGATTTATTTTTCAGTGGAAAATCTAATAGTAAGCTATCCAAATATATTATTTTCTAGACAAATGACCACTCGAGATTTTGGCAATTCCCAAATAAACTTGTAACTCGATCATTGTTTTTTTTGGATGCTAATGAAATTGTCATTAGCATGAATTTTTAAACGTTGTCTTCTTTGCTTTTTTAATTTCCGTGGTCGATTCAAAAAACTGAAGAAAAATTTACATTAAACCAGTACAAAAATCAAAGTAATAACAAAAACATCATTCCTAACGGTAACTAATTCTAATCTTATGACCTGTTGAAAAATGTACGAATTATAGTCGTTTCTGTAGACTTCTCTGCAAAACTTTTAGTACAAAAAAATTGTCTTCTTTGCCTTGAAAAGTTCGTCTAGACTATTCTTTGTAGAAGTAGAGGACAACTAAACCCCAGACTAAATCCATGCTGAAAACTCGTTTTGAATTTCATTCTTTTACAGTCAATGGTTCTCGGTCGTTCATCTTATTCTTTGTGTAACTACAGAAAAATCATGACCTCTGAAAAATTAAATGCTGTTGAAAAGTTGAGAACAATGAAAGTTCCGGAAAATGGCCGAAACACGAAGCCTATGATTACTTTTTAACGTTTGACCGAAAGACTTTAAAGACAGCAATAGGTAATACCAGAGAAAAACATAAGAAAAAATTAAATTAATATTTTTCAAAGAATATAAATATCTGAATGTTTTCGAACTAATTAAAAGTCCTAACACAAAGATCTGTTGAAATCAACCGTGACATTCTACGAAACCATATTAACAGTTATCTGATTCCGTGAGATTTCGATAAAAATATCACAAGATCAAATGATTTTATCAGAATTTGAAACCGTTTTTTTTTTCGATTTCCTTCTTTTTCAATGTCCTTCGTTTTTTCACGTTCAAAATGGTCTACCACATGTCCACAGCGTCATCAATTACTGCGTAACCTGATACAAATTCTTCTTAACAAATGTGGTATTATCCGTTTTTATTTGGTAGTTTCAAAAATTCAGATTCGATTTTCACTGATTTGTGTAAAATATTTCAACAAGAAATCGGGCAACAATTTGAAAAAATCCAACGCATGCCATGGAATATTTCGTCCAAAAAAACTGAAAATTAGTCTTGTATGCTAATAAGAAAAATACGGTGTAAACTTTTTGAGTTGTAGGAAACTTTTCGCATAAAATTGTTGTATATTTCCACGGTTTAAGCCATCTACTTTACTTGTGCTATAAACATGTGATTTTATTCGTATAAACAGTCTAGAAATAGAACTCCTGGGACTATTTGTTTTCGTTCGAGCACATCTTGTGGCGCTGCTCATTCATCGGAAATTTCTTTACTTAGTCAGTTTTTGTTTCTCATTTGTCCACCAATATTGGAGATATAAAAATGGTTTATCAACTGATATGTACAATTGTTCCGATATTATTAAACTTTATTCTAATAATTTTAATCTGGACAAAATCACCACCACAAACTGGCAAATATCGATGGTTGATGATGTTCACGGCATTTTTTGAGATATATTGGGGAGCATTTGATTTACCTGCAGAAATTGTGAGTTTTAAATTACTAAGGTTTTGTTTTCTTAATTTTAGCTAATGTGGTACCAGAACGATCGTTTGGTGAATACTGCGTATTTTGTTGTGAATGTTTACAAAAACTGAATAAATAGCAACGCAGACTTTCAATACGACCGACTCTAATGCATTGGCGCCACAGTCCAAATGTCTTTTTCAGATATCTCATTCTGTTGGTTGCGCTTTTATAACATTTCGTATCAATTATCCAGATAGCATTCTAAATGCTGAACAGATGGGTTGTTGTAACATATACAGCAATATTTGGAGCTTCGATGGCATTCTTTGCTTCACATTTTGTTTATAGATATGGATGCATTGAAACGTTAGAAAAATTATAGTTGTACTCCGAAATAGTTGCATGTTTTTAGAGGTTTCGGTCAAAAGTTTACATCAGGCTGGAAATTCGGTTTTTGTTTTTGTTTCCATTGGCTTATTGTTTTTGGTGGGGAGCGGCAGTGCGAATTTGGGTTTGGAATACTCCGGAAATGGATGAATATGCTAGGTGTTAGTATTCTGATATTATTGTAATTGTTCAACTTTTAAGTGATTTGATTGCGAGTACTGTGAATCTTTCTATTGAAAACATAAGTTATATTGGAGGTATGTTCTTTAAATTTGATCAAAACGGAACGATGTCTTTTAATAATGATCCATGGATTGGAGGCGGTCAAATGTGGTTTATGGTGGTTGGTTAAAAACTTTGTTTTTTCAACAGTTTTTTCATCTTAAAAACTCTATTTACAAAATTTATGTGATCAATTAATAATTACTGTGTTCAGGGAAGCTCTTTGGTATGCGTCTTTGGTTTTGGTTTTCTCTGCTATAAGAAACTCCGCGATACTCTTGCGATAGCTTCAAAAGCGGCAAAAAATGTTGAAAAACAGTTATTCTATGCATTAGTTGTACAGACATTCATTCCATTTATTCTAATGCACATACCAATTACTTTATTTTTTCTGTCTCCGATTTTTATGCTCAATATGGATTTTGCTTCAAACTTCATCATTATTACTATAACCTGTTACCCAGCTGTTGATCCGCTTCCAATTTTTTTCATTATAAAAAGTTATCGAGAAACAATTTGAAATGCATTCCGAGCCGTTTATCGTTATAACAAAAGTACTTCTCAAGTTGGAGTGACGCATATTATGGCACCTGTGAATAGTAGAGGCACTGCTAAAGACCAACGAAATGAAACTTTGAATCAACATCGACAAGTACAGGAATCCCAGTGCTAAAATTGAAAAAGTTTTGTTGTTTCATAACTTACAATAAATACCCTGAATACTAATTAGTTGACCAAAGAAATTCTTTATTATGGCAGAATCGAAGTAATTATTCCTTCCTTTATGATGTGATACATACAAACTAAAAAAGAGATCCAATGTGACAAAATGCAAATGATTATCAGTTCATACAGTACAAGAGTGAAATATTTTCTTATTTCTTATTAGCTTCAAAAAGCCGGAAATATCCGAGTTTAGTACAAAGATGTACGTTTTTGTTGGCAGGTGTTTTGTCACATACAAAATCTTCTTGGCACAAGCATGAACGAGTTCTCCCGATTCTGCATGGCTCATTCTCCTCGCATGCTGAAAACTTCCAATTTTAGCTTTTTGCTTGAAGTATTAAAATTGAATACTTACTGTGTACTCCAATGATTTCATAGGCGCTTCTCTTTTTGTGCACATTAGTTTGAATGAGTGGCTTGAAAAGTGGATCATTTCTGAGCAGATGCTTCAGATTACAGGCCGTACTTTCTTCAATTTGATCGGTCAGAATAGCAACGATTGAACCTGAAATGAATTTTCCCATTTTCTGTAAGAAAGACATTCAAGAATCACTTCATTTGTTTTAGGTAGGGCTGTCAAAACCAAATCTTCGGTTTTCCGAGTGTTATTTTTGGAGTTTTAGTTTTCTTCCGCTCTCCAAATTTTCCGGTTTCGATGCCCAGTTGTTCAAGAAAAAAAATTTGAGAAAAAACAGGCTTCGGATCTTCCAGAATCGGGTGAAAAAAGACGTCATGGTTAGTCTATTTGTCAGTCGTAGGCACTACCAAAGCGCCAAAACTGTTTTCGGATATGTTTTTAAAAAGTTCACCAATTTAGTTTGTTTTTCAATTTCAAATCTTTCAGGGTTGGAATATGGTATTCAGTGACGTTCAATTTTCAACAAAAAAAACCGAAAAATAAAAACAACCCAATGGGAATGCATTCGTTTAAGTTTCATGATTCTTTGAAGTACTTACACTCGATCTCATTAATTCTTGAATCTTCGATAAAAAGCGATGAAGATATTGTGATAAGAATGCACAACACGAGAAGTTTCATCTGTAAAGTAAATGATTTTAAACCAATAGCGAAATTATATACAAAGGCTGAAAGAATAAAAATTATGGCTGAAGGTGCAAAAATGTAAGGTCATAATTCAATGTCAATAAGGAACTGAGGGGAGCTGACATTTCTTAAAAAGAACAAAAAGGAAATTAATCTTTGTTGGTGATTCTTGAGAAGAATATCCAAATATCTCCACCCACGCTGAGATATAAGGATATATGTACGGAGACAAAGATTAAAAAACTTTTAAGACTTCGAGAGTAATGGGCGGAACATAGAGGAACGTATAAAAACTAAAACTATAGTTGAACGTATACTGAAGATGAACACATTTTCGATTAAAGTACAATTATACGTAGTCTTTATTTTAGTTTATATAGAACTTATGTAGTATCTGTACTTCAAAAAAATGTTGGTTTAGTATATTTTTAGTTATAACCTAAGATTTATTTATTTGTTCGGATAATACATCAGTTCAATTACAACCAATATAATTGAAAAAAGAATTATTGATTGTTTTGTAACTACCAAATGATAATTATTCTAAAAACAGGATAGTAATTTTGTAGTAATTTTTCAAATAGTAATTTTGATAAAGAAATAATTAGACTGCAATAATTTTATCAAATAAAACATTAACTGTATTCTGCTGCTCACGGTTTTTGCAACAGGAAACAATGCTTAGAGGAGCAAGGAATTTGAAGAATGACCAATTGATGCCTTCTCAAAGAATATAAGCTGTTTAGGTTTAAACACCCAAAGTATTCAAAGAGAGTGTCATGCAAATTTGTAAAGGTGAAAGCATTTCAAACGTCATGATGTTACCAAACAAGGAGGTGGTTGTTCGTGATGCACAAAAATTGTTTTGACTTGTTGAGTGGGAGGAGAAGGAAATGGGTTGACGTATTGAGTCAGTTGAGTGTCATGAAGCATTTTTAAAATGCTAGAAAGGGAGTGGCTAAAATCAAACAATCGGATGGGTCAAATGATGCGTGACTTTTTGATTAACAGGCTGGAAATTCTACCGAGTTAAGCACTTTTTCATGATAAGTCTGAAATCATTCACATTTCAAAGTCGCACTTCTTAAAGTTCCTAAAAATACTAGATATATTTTTAGATGGCAACTTTTTTTCTGAAATATTCAGAATAAAAAATATTCAATGCGGCATCAAAAATAGTTTTAAAGGAAGATTACTTAGTATCAATTTATGAGTGATTTAATACTATAAAACAAACAGAAACTCTTATTTACCACTTACAAAAGGGAAGAGATTATGAACTGATATTGATAAAACAAGAGTTGCCTCGATTTGGAAAAAAACAACTTTTTTTCAGTTTCTTAACAAAACAATACGAAAAAGAAATTCAGATGAAGTTTTTGTTCATAAGATTTTTTTTTAAGACAGCGTTATATCGAATCAATATTTTTGGTTTTCTAAAAAAAATAATTTTAATTGGATCGAAAGTTAAATTATTGTTTTGTATTTTTATTGTTCTGCACAACGCAACAAAAAGAGAAACAACATTTAATGGAAAATAAAATGCATCAAAAAGTAATGCTCTCAATTATGGCTCATTTTGAAGGCGTTCGTCAACTCAACCGGAGCAAGGATGAAATGGGCTATTGAAAGAACATTAAAGTACGCACGAAAACAAAACGTTAATTCGAAAATAGGTATTTATGAAAATGATTTTTTTCAATTCTATACGGATGAAAACAATAATTTAAATGTGTCCTGAGGTTATTGTTTTCAAATTTCCTTAAAATTAATTTTGGAATTATTTTTAGAGTTTAGGAAATCACATGTAAAATGGAAAGGCCTCAATTCTGAACTTTTGAACTTTTTTGCGCGGGGTAAAAAATTAGCGCGGATTTACCCAACGAAAAATTTC
This sequence comes from Caenorhabditis elegans, assembly GCF_000002985.6. NCBI lineage: Eukaryota > Metazoa > Nematoda > Chromadorea > Rhabditida > Rhabditidae > Caenorhabditis > Caenorhabditis elegans. Next base: position 9,526,100 of record NC_003283.11, read on the forward strand.
AAGGATTTTCCAAATTATAAGCTTACAAACCGTTACACAAACAACATTACGATTCAAAATAATTATTCCAGTATAAATTGAATATAAACCTAGCTCAAAATTCGCCAAATTATTACTGATTTGATAATAATATTAGCCAGTAAGATTGAAACCAGAAACAAATATGAAAGAAGATTTCAAACTCGATTACATGAAGCAAGCCTAGAGAGAAAATATCGCAATTTTTCTGAAAACTTAATGTGATACATGTAGTGCCAACTTGGCAGATGTCCTATATGTCTTCGAACGTGAACTTTAAATTTTAAATTCGTCTTCATTTCAGCCACCCACTAGTTTGATATCCGATATCCTACGTCCAGAATTGTGCCGCCCACTTCATAATTTTCGGATAAATATCAGTTTCAAATGGTTACCACATTAGCAAAGTACCTACCACCTATGATCTTCGTTCAAAATTTCAGCTCGTGACTCACTCCCTCTTCTTTTTCATTGCTATAAAATGTGTTTGCAAATGTTATTTGCTCTACGAAACACAAAATATGCAAGTATTGTCGTCGCCCATCATCAAAGTCATAAACGGGACAGTGTCATTAGTTTCGATTCTCTTCGCTTTTTTCTCCCGCATTTTTTATCACTGATAACAAGACCTCGTCCACCTGCTCCCTCTCCTCCCTTTTTTCTTTGCATTTTCAGAAGAAGGACATATCAGTGTTGGCATTGTTGGTTGATTCACAGAGAAGTTATTATGTTCATCACTGCATTAATTGCAAAGGAACTTGGATTGTCTCGAGTTAAAGAACTTAATCCTACTGTCACTATCAATGGTGTCACAACCGTGGAGTTAGAGGTAACTTTATAAATTAGTTCATAGTTGAAAACTCATATATTAAACCAATAGGAACTATTTGAGGGCATTGCAAAAATCTCAAAAACTTTTAACTCAAAATTTAAATGTACTACAGATATCAAGTACTATAAAATTATTGTAACTCCTATTACTGTTAGTTTTTTTAATGGCTCAAATTTTAAAAGGATTTTGCAAATTTTTTAAATATTGCAAATATGATGCCAAAATCGTATACGTTACATTGTCGACTCTCTTAATCTGACTATTATTTTCAACGATTAGAAAAAACCGTCAACGCTAGATTAAGATATTTTTAGACAATTTTTAATGTTTAATTTCAAAAATTTTCGAAAATGTTGCTTGTGAAATTATCTTTGAACTTCACTTTTAAAGGTGCTAGTACGAATTACTTTCCAATGTTTTGTCTTCGTACAAAGCTTTCATGTTTTTTAATTCCATATTACCTCTTTAAAATTAATACTTCATGTTTGTGTTTTTGGATGGAGTGTATTATATTGGGAGTTAAATGAGCACAAAGATTATTCCGGTTATAAGGAAATTTCGTTCAAGTCGTTTCATTTTCTAATGACGTTTTTTGTGGAAATTTTTAACTGCCTGTTTTACTGATAAGAAAACGGAAATATTGTTAAATAAACAAGTTTTTCAAAATTGAACTCAATACGGTTGAAACAAAAAAAAATAATTAAAATATTGGAAGTATAGTATTAGGATTAGATTTAAACTTTCTACGAAATTGTTCCAAATTCGAAAGAAATGTGCCAAAATGTGATACTGAATGACCTTTGAATGAGGCCAATTTCTTTCTCCCGCCCTTCTAGAATATCATCGTTTTCTGGTTTTAGACAGCGGAGGGCCTCTTCCGAGTGCATTTGGTGAGAGATGATCAAGATGTTATAGTGAAACTAGAGGAAGGAAGCAAGCTTGCCGCCTACTACAATTCACTTTTCTGGCATGAGATATCAACGTTTGAGAAGATTCCTATTCCAAGTGCACATTTTAATCGATCGTTTGTTGTGACGGAAGATGAAAACAAACATTCTGTCTATGTTACTCAATTTTTGAAGAAAGGAAGTGTTCGTACCAAATTGGGATTACCAGAATTGGAACAAGTTGCCTCACAGATTGCAAAGTTACACGCTGTCAACTCAAAAACTATCAATAAACAATTCTCACTCAATGTGCAAGAAAATTATGGAAACATCATATCATTCAAAAAGAAAATTCAAAAAGAATTGATTGAAGTGTTGGAAACAGCAGTAACTACTACAGAAGTTGCAGACTACTTCATGAATCCATCCTCAGTTATTGAAAAAGTTGGAATTTTGACTCATTACTTGGAAGATTGGAAAGATGAAGATGCAGATGAAAAGGAAAAACATAATGTTATCGCACATGGAAGATTGACAGCTGAGATTTGCAGATTTGATGAGGATGGGAATTTGGTAGAGATCACAGAATGGGAAGTACGTAATTATTTTTAAAATAGAAAAAACTGCGTTCTACTATAATTTTTACTTTTGATCTTTCAACAACGAAAACCTAATTAATTTAGAACATTCATCTTGGAAATCCAGTGGAGGATTTAGCAAATTTGATTGTTTCATCTGCAGATGTCGACATTCGACGAAAAAAGTTCATGAAAGTGGGTTCGAGAGTCTTATGGGAACGGCAGAGCACCAGATGTTTTTGATGTAATTTGTTTTAATTTTAGATATTTCAAGTCTATTTTTATGCACTTGTTGACTATTACCCACCAAAGTATCAACTGCATGATTTGAAAAGATGGTTCCAGGAATATCAACCTACAGTTCTAATCAATGGGTGAGTTTAGGTTTCAAATTTTCAAATGTTTTAAAAGACCAAAAAGTTGTCGTACTTTTGATATTTTTTATAAAATAGTGTTTTACCGGATTTTCAAGAAAATAATTTTTCAAGGCATTTTAGGTTGCCCCAAATTTTCAGAACACTAGTCCCATTAAATAAAATTTCTAATCATTTCCAGAATCGAGTCTCTACTTTTTACACTGAGTGAAGGTTCGGATGACGTCAAACAAGATGCTGCACGTCGATGGGAGACAGCGTTGAATGATACTGTAGATTTCTTGACTGGAAACTACATTTCGGATAATGAGCACCCATTTCTCTCACAAAAAGAGAATGATGATTGAAGAATAAGATAACGTATTTGCTTTTTTTTTCAAAGAATCGAGAATAAATGACCGAATTCAAAAATAAAGATTGGTCGTTTTTTCTTGGTGACGAATGAATAAATCTTCAATACAAGAACGGAAAGATGCATCTCTTGACAACGTAGATATACGGACGACAAAATAATAAATGTATGACGTGTGAGAAAACACTTGAAGCTTGCTTAAAAAAGGGATTGGGTGTCTTCGAGAAAATCAGAACATTTCTTTCAAATTAAATTATGTAAGAAGATGTTCATATTACAATATATAAATAGCAATATACTATTTATAAATTATATTGTAAATAGATATTAATTACTTAATTTATTTATTTACGCTCGCGAAGAGACGTGGAAAAAGTTGAAGAAAAAAGAAAAATGTACACATAATAGATCATAAATACAATACACTGAATAAGAGGGATAGAAACAAGAAGAATAAATAGGAACGAAAGTTTGTTAACAGGACAGTTAGGTCAGGCGGGAGGAGATAATGTTATGTGGGTAGTTCATGAATCATCAGTTGTCAGACATCTCGTTATTCAAGATCTGATATATGTTTTAGAAACTTGGGGCTACTCAGCGTACGGTTTACAATAAAATGCTTATTGTAAATAATATTGTAAATAATTATATTGAAAATATGTTGAAAATAGAACAAAAAATGCAGCATCCGAAAGTTTCAGATGAAGAGTTTCAGCACTTGGTACATCTATAGCAGATTTTGAAGAGATGTTTGTATCCAAACATCTTTTGGCAGTTGATCAAGAAATTAATGATAGAAAAATATCACACCATAAATTCGCACATTTCTTTGAAAATAAAATCTTTTCAGAGTATTTGAATGTATAGTAATTGTCACAATCTTTATTCGAGAATATCGAGAGGATGTAGTTACACGTCTCCAAGTGAATTAGTTCCTCCCTGTTCCCAATCATAAGGATGTTCCGGTTGAGGACTTCTGCGCATTGCCCGACGGAGAATCTAAAATATTAGGATTTTACAGAAACAATGCTTAACAATTGTAAATAAAACCATACGTTGCAGATATTAACATAATCGGGAGCTGTGAAATAATTGTAGGAATCAATGAGAATCATCACTTCACGAAGTTCTTCCATCGGACAAGGTGCTCTCAAGAAAAGAGCGATTGCTGATGGGTGACGACTTTGTTGCTTGACTCGTGCAACTGCAGCACCATCTGGAAGACCTTTCCATGGAAGTTGTCCAGTGATCATTTCAACGATAACGTAGAAAGCTGATTCTAAATCATCTTTTCTATTCAGTTCTTGCAGTTGATGACAATTCAATGAAGCATATCGAACGGTTCCACGGAATTCAACATTGTCACGAGGTTTTCTCATTTGATTCTGAAAAAGTTATGATTCTTCAGAGTTCAAATGATTTTTGCTTTTCACTTGTCTCAAAAAGCCGAAAAATGGTGTTAATATTTCTTCTGTGAATACACTTGAGAAAAGTAATCTTTACTTTGGAGTCCAAGTAACGTCGTGAAATTCCAAAACTCAAAAGATACAACTTTCCAAGTTCGTTACGATCTTTCCGTCCAAAACAGATATTTGAAGGTTTCAGGTCTCGATGAATGAAGCCACAATTGTGAAGATCTTCGAGTGCTTCGATGAGTTGAATTCCGACGCTCAGGGCACAATTGACTGAGATTGCTCCAGACATGGAGGTTTTCATGTAGTCCTGAAAATTATTGGGACTTTTGCAAAATAGTTTTTTCAGTAATTATTGAGTCATAAAAAGAGCAAGTGTCTCCCAACTATAAAACTATGTCAAGAAAAACGAACAAGTTGATATCAGGATTACAATAGAATTTATGATGATTTTGAAACTATATTGATTGGTTTCTGCTTTTGTTTTCTTGTTTTCTGCATTGTTTTCTGCAAAACCTGTTAAAAAACTAACAACTAGTGCTCTGCCAATCATGTGCATGACAATATAATGTATTCCTTGAAACTTCCCAATATCCTCGATGTCACAGAAATGACGAGATCCTCGCTTAGCAATTGTCTGCAAGACAAATGCCTCAACCTTCAACATCTGAAATATATGATCCACAATTAACACAAGTAAAATTTTCAATTTTGATGTTTCACCTGCAAAGGGCTCTGTGCACTTTCACATTTCAAAGCAAACTGTTTGTAATTAGACATGTTGCTGGATCCATTACACATGTAAATAAAATTGAAATCTCCTTGTGCAATTTTCTTCTCGATTGTCCACTTGTACACCTTTAATTGGATTGAAATAGAGTCTACGTCTATGATCAAAAATACCTGAGTGCCGGGAAACAAGTTGGTAACGTCAAGCGTTTTATCCATAGTTTTGTGCTGCTCGCTTCTTGGTAGAAAATTTTAATTCGAAATGACTAGATAGTGATTGATAATCGTGATAGTGTGAGTAAGGTTGTTTTTGACCATTAACAGCAAAAATAGAACACGTTAAAAATATAATTTTTAATTTTTCAAACAAATCTTATATTGTTTGAATGAAAATATAAATTTACGTGTAATTTTAAATAGAGTAGTTGAACTTTTCACGTTTCCGAGATCACGTAGTTTTTTGCCACGTTTCTTATCTGATTGTAGATTGTTAGAAACGAAAATATTTATTTCACAATCATCATCATAAATAACGTTGAAAATCAATCAATGGAGCAGAAGTTTAAAAAAGGAAAGGACCATGGAGTTGGAGTGCTGACTAGTGGCGGCGATTCACAAGGTAATTGGAGCACGATTTTTCATTTTTAAACCTGTGTTTCACAGGAATGAATGCAGCAGTACGATCAGTTGTCAGAGAAACGATTCGTCAAGGACATAGGTGCTACTTGATTCGTGAAGGATATAATGGACTGATTAATGGCAACATCGAACTTGCAAAATGGGCCCACGTCGCAAATGTGACACATCTTGGTGGAAGCATGATTGGAACGTCTCGATGTGATGAATTTCGCACTACTGACGGACGCAAAAAGGCTGCAGCAATCATGTTCGATAAAAGAATCTTCCATCTTATTGTTATCGGTGGAGATGGATCTTTGATGGGGGCACAGAAGCTGAAAGAAGAGTGGGGAAGATTTGGAGAGGAGCTGTTCGCCGAGGGCAAAATAACTGAAGAGGTTGCAAATGAAGGACGAGAACTTCATTTGGCTGGAATTGTTGGATCAATCGACAATGATTGTATTGAATCCGACAAATCAATTGGTTCAGATACAGCATTGCATCGAATCTGTGAAGCCATTGATGGTCTTGTTATGACTGCACAGTCTCATCAGAGAGTTTTCGTTGTTGAAGTTATGGGAAGACATTGTGGATATCTAGCTTTGACTGCAGCGATTGCTGTTGAAGCGGATTACGTCTTTTATCCAGAAATCCCGCCTGATGAAAAATGGCCTGAACAGCTGTGCCATCAACTTGGATCAGTGAGAAAGGTGAGAAGAAAACTAGACATGATACATTTGAATTAACTTTTTGTAGATGGGTAAACGACAAAATGTGATCATTTTGGGAGAAGGTGTCACTAATAGCAAAGGTCAAAGGATTGATGTGAGGCAAGTGAAGGAAGAGATTGAGACACGTCTCCAGCTTGAAGTTCGCATTGCCACACTGGGACATTTGCAAAGAGGTGGAGCTCCATCGTTTCTCGACAGACTCATCGGATTGAGAATGGGATATGAGGCTGTACAGTTAGTGGCTGCATGTGAATTCATAAATAATTAATTTGGTTTAGGGAAGTTCTGAAAGGAAAAGAAGAGAAAGAGGGTGCAGTTGTTACGGGTCAGAAAACAATTGCCAAAGTGATGTGCCTTCGTGGACACAATATCCAGAGAAACGAATTGTCACGTGTCATTCGTCAGACAGAAACTGCCAACGAGGAGATTATGCAAAGACATTCAGATTTGGCTTGTCGTCTCCGTGGATTTGGTTTTCTTGACAAACAGACTTACCTCAATGTAAGAATCACACATGGAATAATATAAAAATGTTAAATGTATATTCAGTTCGTTTCCATTCCACTATCCACAACTATGCCAAGTCGTACCAAAACGTTTGCTGTTGTTCACATTGGATCACCATGTGCCGGAATGAATGCAGCAACATATTCATTCACTAGAATGGCTAATCACTCTGGAATCCAAGTCATCGGAATCAAACACGGATGGGATGGTCTTAAAAATAAAGACGTCAAACTTCTCACATGGGCAAACGTGCAGGGTTGGGCACAATTTGGAGGTAGCATGCTTGGAACAAAAAGACAGTTACCATCTGAAATGGATTTGATTGCTGAAGGACTCAATTCAAATAATGTTGATGGACTTGTGATTATTGGCGGATTTATGGCATTTGAATCTGCATTGATTTTACAACAAAATCGAAGCGAATACACTTGCCTCAGCATTCCGATTGTTGTCATCCCAGCTACAATTTCAAACAACTGTCCAGGAGTTAGTTACACTATAATAATATTGTTATAATTATATTTTTAGACTTGCATGTCTCTTGGAGTAGATACTGCCCTCAATGAGATCTGTCGACAGGTGGACAATATCAGTCAGAATGCAATCGGGAGCAAGAACAAGTGAGTTTATATTTCAAACCTCCACGTGACTGATCTATTTTTCAGGGTGATGATAATTGAAACAATGGGATCACGCTCTGGATTTCTTGCCACTATGACAGCTCTTTCTACTGGATCCCAGTTTGCACTTATCAGACAAGTTGAAACAAATGAGAAAGATCTAGAAAAGTTGGCGATTGAAACTAAAGAGCGGCTGGATTCAGGGAACCTTGAGAAGTTCTTGTTGATTCGTTCAGAAGGTGCAAGTGACGAAATATATTCTCCGGATGTTAAGAAGATATTTGACAAAGTGATGAAGAATAAGTATGGAGTTCGTATTACTAACCTTGGATATAGTCAACTCGGTGGACATCCGTCCTGTTTCGATCGCCAAATGGGAATTCGAATGGGAGTTCGTGCGTTCGAAGGAATCGTGAACCCTGTAAAAATGGGAGATAGGGATTGCTGTGTCATTGGATTGAGAGGAAGCAGTCTGAGATATGTTCCTGTTCAAGGACTCGGCAAGAAAGTGTGCTTCGAGCATGGAGTTCCACATAACATGTGGTGGTTGGATTTGCATCCCCTTGTTGAAGCAATGACCAGTGAGTTTACACTTTTGTTTGACTTTTGAATTCCTCTCTAATCAGAAAACTTTCAGAAAAGCCACAAGAAGCCGTCTTGTCCAGTTAAAGCGTCAGTGCACCTTTCGTCCCTCGAAATATTTCCTATAAATATCAGTGATCTATTTTATCGTGTAAAAAGGAAATAAAGCTTTTAAAATACAGACTTGTGAACGCTCAATAAACGTTTATTTGTTTAAACATTAAATGATTCTCAAACAGTTTCTTGACGATAGAACTTTGGAATTCCCCAACAACATTTTTCTAGAAGTATAATGTTTTCTTTTTTAAATTTACATTTTTACATAATTTACAAAATTTACAATTTAAAATAAAAGTTGCCAATTTGCCAAAATGTTCACAGAAAATTCCAATGCTTAGAAGCAAAGGAAAATGTTTTTCTGATCGTCGCTTTTTGCTGTTACAAGAGTATTCCGGCCCATGTTCAAATGTTCATTGTCGGTTCTTTTTGCACAGAAAATATAGTTTATAGCCGTTTTATTCGAACCTATAAACCTCCCCCTTTCCGCCTTTTTACCCCCGTATTTCTTGCTTTACTTTGTTGTTTCAGTCCATCGGAAGAGACAATGGCGTCTCTTCTGGCGCTCTTTTTTATACAAATATTCATATTCACCGTCACTTCATTTGATGTTGGAGCTAACTTTGAAGACTCATTTTTTGAAATCAACATTGATCGAAACAATCCAGAGAAGTTGTACAAGGAATTCGAGGATTTCATTGTAAAGTACAAAAGAAATTATAAAGACGAAATTGAAAAGAAGTTTCGTTTCCAGCAATTTGTGGCAACTCATAATAGAGTTGGAAAGTAGGGTTTCCAGATTAAATAATTTATCTCATTTTTCAAAAGTTTAGAATGAACAAGGCTGCCAAAAAAGCTGGTCATGATACAAAATATGGAATCAACAAGTTCAGTGACTTGAGCAAAAAAGAAATCCACGTAAGAATTGCATACCCGAAAAGGTTCATGATTTGAAGAAACTATTGTTTTTTATTCAGGGCATGTACTCTAAATTTGGGCCTCCCAAAAACAACACTAACGTTCCGAAGTTCAATTTGAAAAACCTGCGTGTCAAGCGACAAATGGAAGGTCTTCCAAAAACATTTGATTTGAGGAATAAGAAAGTTGGTGGACACTACATAATTGGACCGATTAAAACACAGGGTAAGATACAAACTTTGAGGCTAGATCTTAAGAGTTTCCAGTAACGGTATCGTTTATAAGAAATCACCAAAGAATCAGACTAAAAATTCCGATTCATTTATTAATTCTAAATACATTTGTTTTGTAATGTTCAGATTCGTGTGCTTGTTGTTGGGGATTTGCAGCAACCGCAGTAGCTGAAGCTGCTCTGACAGTGCACTTAAAGAAAGCAATGGTGAATTGAATGAATCTTAGAGATAATTTTGTCACAAGAGTGAATTTCAGAACCTTTCCGAACAAGAGGTATGTGACTGTGCACCCAAACATGGTCCAGGATGCAATGGAGGCGATCCAGTTGATGGTCTTGAATATATTAAAGAAATGGGATTAACAGGCGGAAAGGAATATCCTTTTAATGTTAATCGATCAACACAACTTGGTCGTTGCGAATCAGAGAAATATGATCGAGAACTGAACCCTTTGGAATTAGATTATTATGCAATTGATCCGTTCAATGCTGAATATCAGATGACTCATCATCTATACCTTCTGAATTTACCAATTTCTGTGGCATTTCGTACTGGAGCAAGTCTGTCTTCCTATCTGAGTGGAATTCTAGAGCTTGCTGATTGTGATGATGAAAAGGGTGGACATTGGCATTCGGGTGCAATTGTTGGTTATGGTACAACAAAGAATTCGGCGGGACGAACTGTTGACTACTGGATATTCAGAAACTCTTGGTGGACTGATTGGGGAGATGATGGTTACGCAAGAATTGTACGAGGAGAGGATTGGTGTAGCATTGAGTCACATGGATATGGTGCAAGAATCCCTGAATAAATTCCAGATATTCGATATGAGACGGTTAATGAATCTTTCATGTTTAGCAGTTCTATTTATTGCCAACTTCAAAAAATATTTGAAATTTAGTATATTATCCAGACGCGAAATTTAGATACAAAAATACCGTACCCGGTCTCGACAGAGTAATTTTTTGTTAAATGCAATAAATTGTGCGACTTTATAAAGAGAAGTGTATGTGTTTCATCAATTTATTTCAATACATACCTTTTTTTAATCGAAAACTATGAACAATTGATGAAAATTCCGCAGCAACGAAACTTTGAAAGTACAGTACTCTTTAAAGGCGCGCGCTCTCAAACTTCAAAATAGGCAGTTGGTGGCCGAATCACCCAAACGTGGCCTAGCAATACCCAAGTGTGTAGTCCTCTCCGACAATGTATTTTCTTTTGTTGTTATTATTTTTTCCCATATAAATATTTTAACCCTCGTCTTTTTAGCAGAAATGGAACCTGTTTTAAATGTATGGGACTCGTCGCATTCAATTTTAAAATCGAAAATCACAAATCGAGTAAGTTATCCTAGGATATATCCTATCGAATTCAGTGAATTTTAAAACTGAGATTTATTTATTTTCTAATTTAAGGCGTCGATCAGGATATTAGAGCGATATCCAGTGAAAGAAAAAAATGAAGTAGAAACACTATTTGATCAAGAAGAGATGGCTGGAGGTGATTCAGAAGCCCTTTTCAAATTGGTAATTGCAGCATGTTCATTTTTAATACAATTAATTCAAATTTTCCAGTGTCATCAACTCTTGAATGTTTGGAAGTATGCCATTTACTTCCAGCCGAAATCTGAAGTTTTTATTGATACATTACAAGAGGTATAATGAATTTCTAATTAACAATTCAAGAAAATTAATATTCAGAACGGTTATCCTGATGCTGTTGTCAAAGGAATTCTGGAAGCCTATACTTCTGAAACCTTTTCCCAATTATTCGAATCACTTGCTTCATGCTCTCATTCCGGAATTCCACGTGTTCTGTCAACAGACTGGACTTCACGAACAGTTGTACGTCGAAACAATATTCCATCATCCGATCGTGAAGCTGTCCTGACCTTTTCGACTGATCAAGGAGTGAAACAAGTACAACTATGTGCCAAAGACCTAGAAAAATTGTACTGGACTGTAAATAAAGTGCAATCATCATTAGATGGATTACTTGAAAGATAAGAAACGATAAATGATTATTTTATTTTGAACTATATATGCTTGAAATCAGGGGTGTGCGGCAAATCTCAAAAATTGCCGAGCTCGGCAAATTCGGCAATCTCTTTTTTCAATATTTGCCAAGCACGGCAAATTCGGCAAATTTGCCGTGCTTAACAAACTCGGAAAATTTTGATAATTTTTGATGTTTTTTGGAACACCAAAACTACCGAATTCTTAACACACATCTGGTTTCTGAATTAGTCCCGTGTAGTATGTCTGCTTAAGCATAAAACTAACTCAATTTTGTGTCATTTTACTAAATTTTTGGCGAAAAATCAATCAAAATTGTACTGTAAAATTTTTGACGTGTGCGGCAAATTTCGAAATTTGCCGAGCTCGGCAAATTCGACAAATCTACTTTTTTGAAATTTGCCGAGCTCGGCAAACGGCAAATTCGGCAAATTTGCCGCACACCCCTGCTTGAAATCCTAATGTGTATTTTAAATAATATAAATGTGTAAATATGAAAGTAATGAAATTAAATCAACAACCCGCTAATATGAAGTTCCATGGGAGGGCTCTAAATAACAGAAAAAAAACAACAACAAAAACAGGATAACTAAACTATGAATTTCTCAGGAATTTATCAAATGCTACTGGATATGTTTTAGCCGCAAGCATCGCAAAACCAGCATCAGAAGGATGTAAAAAATGTTCAAGGCTAACAAGATCACAGCTTTCTTTTGAAGATCCTTCTGGATCGGTAACTTCAGAAATATCAATTTTCGATTCTTTTTTTTCGGCCAACTGATAATTTGCTCGTCCGAGGCGTTTAAGGAAGTCATGTCTTGACTTTATGACGCTTAATGAGCATCGAAGAATGAATGGATGCTCCAGAATAGTTTCATTGTTGATTTTCATGACGTCGCGAACGTATTTGTAGGTCTTCGATACCAATTTAGAATCTGAAAGTTTTCAATTTTATACTAATTAGTCACTTATTATAAAAAAATGAAATCTCACCCATCATAAAAATTCTTGGATCCTCCATGACTAACATTTTTAGTTGATTTGTAGTGAAGTTGAGTTCTTTGTTAAACATCTTAACAAGTCGTTCAATTGGTCCAGTTCCAAACATTATAATTCGAGGTTCCTTGACGATAATTTCTCTAGTCGCTTTTGCTGATAACTTGAACTGTTGCTGTAACCATCCCAATCGTGAATCAATCAACTGAACATTGCAATTCAACCAATATCTATATTCATCAACGATCTTTAGTCTTTCAGACTTTGTGAATTTCTTAAGCTCTAAATAATTGAGCCTTGTTTGCATATCATTCACATCTTGAATTAAAAAGAACGGATTTCTTGTTAAATATGGACCAATCGCTTCATTTTCAAACCCTATTTCGTTTTGCATCAATTCAATTTTCTGTCGAACGTCTTCTATTTGCAACCGTAGTAGATGCTTTCCAACAGTTGTCGTGTTTTCAATTTCAGCAAGGTCTACACCAATATCAACTAAAAATCGAAGAAGCGGCGAGTGATTTACAAATGGAACAATGGAATGCGAATGAACTGGAGGAAGTTCTGAGGGATCAAATGGGTGAGGATTCGATGGAGACGCTGGTTCAGTGAGGTCAGTATGATCAAGCTCTCCTTCTGTGTATTCAATTTTCCGGTATGTTGCTTTTCCTGAAATTTTTTTATATAGTTAAATTTTCAAATCTTTTAGACCAACTGGTGCTCCGATAAAATAAAATAATTCAACTAATAATGGTGTTTCGGCATTTTTTGAACGAATTTTTCAGAGTATCTGGAAATATAATCAAAATTATGAAACCCTACCAGTTTCAGATTTTAATCTTCGCGCCTCTGCAATAATAGCCGATGAAATTGTTGCTACTTCTCGTGTGTTCTCAATTTGACATTTGTCATCAAAATTTTGAATTATCTCTAAATTAGTTTGACTTTCTTCATCAGTGAGAGAACTTTGAAGACTCTTCTCCGAAACAGTTTTTACTTGCGTTGCAGGTTTGAAGGAAAGATCTGGAGGCTTCTTTGGTGTAATCTTAAATTAGAAATTAGAATAAAAATACGTTACATTAGATATTACCATAGTCATGCCTCTCGTTTGTTGCCGAAATCCAATAATTGCTGTAGTACCCATAAAACGAACAATCGATGCTGGTACTGTCATTGTCTGCATTTAAAAATGTTTAAAATGTCCTGTCCAAGGATATCTCTGACACTCAAAAAAGGTAGATAGTGGTTTCTACACACGAAGTCTCTAGAAATCTCACATTCTGCATGATAAAATAATTTATTATTCATTAAACAGGATGCGTATAAGACACCGGTCTAGATAGGTCTATGTACAATTCGATGGGAAATGTTTTTAAATATAGAAAAGCAGGAATGTATTCGATTTACAGCGTGTCTCTCTCGAGAAGCTGATCAAGAGCAAATCCAATGGCATAGTAAGTAGTTGGTGGTCCTATATTGTGTTGTCGGTACAGAGACGGCAAATCCGCAAAAGAAACACGAAGTTCTTCAATGTCTTCATCTTCTTCCTTCTCACAAAGTCGTGCTTTACTAACATCCACGGCAAAAATAGATTGGGTGTCTCCAGATTGACCGATTCCCGGAATACACTTTGCTTGGAGTTTAAACGAATCTTCTGGAAGATCGTAGCCAAGTTGCTTCACTGAGATTCGAGCGAATTTTCGAGGATCGTCGAAATCCGGAACACGGTTAACAACGAGTTCAAGCTGGAAAATTACATATAATATTGTGGGAAATACAGCATTCTAGACTTACAGTGTATGCAATTTTAGGATCGGAATTCGAGAAATCAATCTCATCCAGAGGCTTTCCAATGTTTTCTTTCAAAAAACGATTTTTTCCAACAAACACCGCTGTAAACTTACATTTCATTAAAGTTCGATTTAAAAATTACTTACGTGCACGGAGTTTCTGCAAGAAAATCAATTCTTTCTTCACCATATCTACAAGAATACATGTAGCTGTGTTTGGACATAAGGCTAAATCCCAGTTGCGGGTTATTCCATTCTACAAGAGATTCTCATTTATACATATAATTTAAGAACTTTACTTCAACTCACAATTGTGAAAATCATTCTCTTTGGATTATAACCATACTTCTTTTTGTCAAAATCAGTGTTGAATTTTACGTTCGAAATGGTTTTTACATTGTGCGGCTGCCATTGATATCCAGTTGGTGGAGTTGCGATGAGCCCTTTCTGTAAAAATTTTAAATGATTGTCGTAAACACACGTTTTTTAAGAAGGGTTTTTCCAGTCTTCAAAAGTTAAATAAAAATATGCTTTTATTCACCTTTTTTGGATCCAAAACCAAAAACCACCATTGAAAAGCAAAAAGAACGCCTGGAGGTCCTTTCACTTCTGCATGTGTTCCAATAGCAGGGCGTGCAATTTCACGTGCAACGTTGACAGGGTAATAAACTTTAGTAATTACTTCTCCCTCATGAACATTTCCACCTCCTTCGCTGATTTTCATGGATTCGTCGATTTCCGCGTAATATAAATGTTGAGCACTTCCAGATTGATGAGCACCCACAACAAATGTTATTACATGAATTAGATCATCAGGATCCACACGATATCCACATTCTTCAGCAACTTCTTCTGATGCAATTTCTCTAGGAGATAATCCTTCCTTGTCAATTAGTCCAGCACAAAGTTCAATGGTGTAGCCAGTTTCAGAATCATAGCTGCTCCAGTCAATTTTATCAAATTCTTTACCGTGATTCTCCGGCGAATTTGAAATTGATGCGGTGAAGATTGCTAAAAAACAACTTAACGCTCACATTTCAATAGAATAAAATTGGAAACCTGGTCGAAATTGACGAACTAGAAGAAATTGCTCTAAATCTCTATGAAATAGAAGAATGGATACACTGCTCATTTTTTGATTGAATTCACTAACACGTGAATTTCCATCCAATGTGTAAGACATCTCCATTCCTTTCTGATATTTTGATACAAAATCAGTCACAAAAGAGACATCACTAATTTTTGACGCTGTCATCTGAAAATATATTTTCTTATATCATTTAATTGCGGTATCATTCAAACTCGTTTTAGAAAAATACAGGATGTTCAAAAACCAATTTTCCTATTTTCATAATGGTATTTCTCCTATATACGAGCAGATAAACTTTAGATTGTACGAAACAATATACCATAGTAAACATTGAATTGGAAAGAAAATATAACGTTCATTGTGTGATTAATTTTGATCACTACACGTTTTAGATTAAAAAATAAATAAATAAAATGGAATGAAACATCAAATATTCAGGTAACAGTGTATTTAACAGCTTCTCCTTTGAAGAAAAATAATTGAGATCTAGATAGCTCAATGATTTAGTCCTCGTGTAAGACACTGAATGTATGTGTTCTCTCATGCATCGTCTCGTCAAAATCTCGATCCTGTTCCAGCTGAAGAGTCATTGCTGCTAAGAAAGCCGGAATCGAATTTCGGTCGCCAATGTACCTGAAAAAACATATTTTAAGAAGATGCCTCACAACAACGGGGAGTATTTATACTTCTAATAGTAAGTAACCAGAAAATTAACAAACTTTTTCATAAGTGGCTCCCACTTTCGAAGCATTTCAGTAGTTGATTCACAGCTGACATCAAGCATATCGATGCGAGGAGTTCCATAGAAATACTTAAACACGAACTGCTGAGCGGAACCACCTTCATATTCGCTTTGTACAGTGCATATTCCTTCGTCTGCATCTTTCAGTTTGATTTGGAGACCGGTCAGAGCAATACAAACTTGCCGGAACTTCGACGAGAGTTCCTTATGAAGATTGTAACTACTTTCGAGTACTTTTTTCTCACTTTCGCAGTCGTAAAGACGCTTCTCCAATTCAGCAAACTCTTGCTCTCTCCATTGATCACCAGCTGGAGCATCTGTCAACTTTCTTTTCCTACTTTCAGACGCTTGGAATTCATTGTGAGCATCTTGGAGTGGATTAGAAGCCATATGGAAAATCTGTGTACTATTTCCGGCATCGGTTGGAGCAGGTAAAGATGCCGGTTCTGAAGCTGGGACAGTTAAAGTCATGCTGAGAACTTCATCGAGCTGAGATTGAGATTCTTCCAACTGTTTCTTGACCTTCTCCAATTCATTGTTGCTCAACTCTAACTGTTCAGAGAGCCGGCTTTTCTCATTTTCAAGGTCTTGGCTTCTGACTCTCTCGCTCGAAAAAGCATCCTCAAGTCGTTCGTTGCGACGAGCACAGTCTGTGCTTTCTCGCATAACTTTCGTCATTCTGGAAGTAGCTGCTTCAAAATCTTTTTCGAGCTGATTGTTCTTCGTAATGAGCTGAGTGATTCTGTCAATGAGCTGCAGTTGCTTAGCGGAATTGTCTGAACTCGAAGGAATTTTCTCGTCTATATTGAACAAGTTCCCTGCTTGGCCAATCCGAATAGCTTCAATCTCACTCTAAAATAAATTAAACGTGAAATTAGTTTAACAATAATTATTCACTCACAAATGTGCTGTCCAACTGCTTATGGAGAGCTTTCTTCTCAAACTCTAAAGTACGATTACGTTCTTCGAAAATCATCGACCTTTCAGCACGCCCACTCGAGACATTCAAACGATCTTTGAGAACACTGTTTTCCAGTAGTAATCGCTGAATTTTCTCATCTTTCTCGTAATCAATAAGTGATCGATTGGCAATGCAGCCATCAGTCATCATTGTTTGATCTTCTGGCATTATGGTGTTATTTGAATCCTCGAGAAGTGTGAAATTGGATTCTGAAAATACGAATATATTTGCCTGCAAACAAAAGTTTGAAAATTCCGGACTTACGAGGTAGAGTAAAGTTAGCAGCCGATTGATCAGCACGAGCGATTTCTCTTTCCGTTTCAGGAGATGGTGGTCTACGGGTAGCAAATGAAACACCTTCATATTCTAGCAGACTTCCTGAACCAAGTTCTTCTACTGTTTCATCATCATAATCGAATTGTTCAAGAGCCCTGTACATCTGTCTTGGAACTGCATTCAATCGTGTAACTTCTTCGTCGTTTTCAAACTTTCCGTCGTTGTCTATGTACAATTTCACAGATTCCAGCTGAGTATTCGCCATTGAGTACCAAGTGTAGTATTTTTTGCCGAATGCTGTCCAAATATCAACGTTTCGATTACACTCTGCGATGGTGTCATCTCGTTCTTGCTTCAGAAGTTCGACTTGCTCTTGCAGCTCCAACATTTTCTCACGATTCGTCTCCAGATCAATGGTTTTTTCAGCCAACTTCGCTTGATTCGTTTGCATCATTTGTTTCATACGTTCGTGATCTTCACGGAGTGTTACCAATTGACGCTGTGCCGACTCTTTTTCTTTTTTTGCACTTGCCAATTCGATTGGAGCCACTAAATAAAATATTTTAAACATTTTTAATAAATGGATTAAGTTAATTTACCAGGTGAGAGTGTCATATCGAAATTGATTTTTCTGGCCTCCACCGGCGCATGTCGACGAAATGTTGCCTGCTTCAGCTTTTTTTCTGTCTCTGCTTTCAACGGAAACTCTCTTTTGAACTGTTTTTTGATTTCTTCAGCGAACAACATTGTAGCTTCCGACTCTTCATATTCGTCTTCATCGACAATGTCTTCATCGTAATTCATGTCTGAAAAAAATCAGTTACATAATGTATTACAGTGAGCGATTCGAATTTTGAGATAGAGATTAATAATATGTTTAATGCAATCAAGGGAAGTCAAACAAATCCATTCGCACAAAAACAGTTTATCGAATGTCACCAAACAAACTGCGAAGAAATCTTAAAAATAACGTCTTCCCGCCCACTTGCAAGGGCGCGGCATTATGCAATGCTGCCGCACACTTTTCCCAGCAATTCTTCAGCCTCATTTTTTATTATTATTTGGTCATTCGGAAACATGTTCGGACACAAGAACATGCAAAAATAGGAAAATATGATCTTGCGAATAGTTTTTTTTTCAAAAATCCGAATTTTGGGAAGTTTCTTACCTGGAAAAATTGTATTTAAAACAAATTCTTATTTTCATTTTAAAAAATAATTTACTGATAACTGCAAAGTATATGAATTTATTTCATTTACAATTCAGCCGAGTAAACAATACATTCAGATGACATATAAATTAACGGGGCGGAGTATCTTTAGTTGCAATATTCATCTGTGACACTGCTTATTCTTTGTCTCCTGCAGTCTTCTTTGGGAGAAGCACGGCTTGGATGTTTGGAAGAACTCCTCCTTGGGCGATGGTGACTCCAGCCAACAGTTTGTTCAATTCCTCGTCATTACGGACAGCGAGTTGGAGATGTCTTGGTGCAATACGGGTTTTCTTGTTGTCACGGGCAGCGTTTCCAGCCAACTCGAGAACTTCGGCGGCGAGGTACTCCAGAACTGCTGCGAGGTACACCTGGAACATTATGTTTTTAAAAAGTACAAGAGCAAAAGTGATATAATTTGGAAAATGCTAGCAAGTTCAGGTTTGAACGATTTTTTAATCTAGGAAATGCACAAAACACAGCAGCTCTAAAATTCTACATACCGGTGCTCCTGCTCCAACACGTTGTGCGTAGTTTCCTTTACGGAGAATACGATGAAGACGACCAACTGGGAATTGAAGTCCAGCTCTCGACGAACGGGACTTGGCCTTTCCACCGGTCTTAGCTTTTCCTCCCTTTCCACGTCCGGACATCTTTGCTGAAATTAGGTTGAATAACAATGAACTAGAAGTCTAGATGAGCAAATTGGAGGTGAAAGAGAAACAGAAAAGTGGTCTAAGCCGACGAAAATCGATGCAAAATACGCATGCGCACACGCGCCCGCCTCTCTATTTAACTATTTCTCTCGGTGTGGGCGGAGTCTAGTTCCGCGGCAGCGAGAGGTGGGGCCACCGCTGGCGAGTATAAAAGCGCTTCGCAGCGCTCATAGACAACACTCGCCAAACACATCGATTCGTTTCGCATTTTCGTTTCGTGTCTCATTCGATCATGGCCCCACCAAAACCATCAGCTAAAGGAGCCAAAAAGGCTGCTAAGACCGTCAGCAAGCCAAAAGACGGAAAGAAAAGAAAGCATGCTCGTAAGGAATCCTACTCGGTCTACATCTACCGTGTTTTAAAGCAGGTGAGAATATATTCAAATCGAATAAGTTATGATAAAAAAATGTTTTAGCCATTAGCATGTTGTATGTTAAAACTACGTACCACTTAGTACGAACTGCAACGATATAATACCGGTATTTAAAAATCATTTAAATTAGTCTTGGGGGATCATAGAAATCAAAATAATATTAAGTAGTTATTCTGTCAAATCAAAAATATTATTAAATAATTTGCAGGTTCACCCAGACACCGGTGTGTCATCCAAGGCTATGTCGATCATGAATTCGTTTGTCAACGATGTCTTCGAGAGAATTGCTTCGGAAGCATCTCGTCTGGCCCACTACAACAAGAGATCCACCATCTCTTCTCGCGAAATCCAAACCGCTGTCCGTCTCATTCTTCCTGGAGAACTTGCAAAGCATGCTGTTTCAGAAGGAACCAAGGCTGTCACCAAGTACACTTCCAGTAAATAATTTATTAATGATTACGATCTCCCATTAACACTCCTATTCCCCAATGTATTTATTCATATGTTCCTGTTTTATACTAAAAACCTAATAAATTGGTATTGGTAAAGTAAACTCGATTTTGGGAAACATGTGCGAGCGTTAGTGACCTCAGACATCTGTCGCTCCGCCCCTCCACCGCATATGGGTATATAATATACACTACGTTGGCATTCATTAGTCAACCAGTCTGCACAACACCAAATCGACGCGCAAAAATGCCAAAGAACACCAAGAAGAGCCAAGGAAACAAGAAATTGGAGATGACCAATAAGCAATTCGATGATTTGCTGAAGGAGGTAAGACCTATTTTATTTTACTTAGAATAGCCTAAACAAAATATCTTTTCAGATGGGAGGTCTCCCAGAGGGAATGAATCTCGATCCAGAGCTTCTCGCAGTTCTTCGTCAAGCAACAAATGCCGAGTTCAACAAGGTGGCCAAGGAGAAGTATGGAGATGTTCCAGAAGGTTCAGATGATGACGAAGAGCAGCAAACTTCGGAGCAGAATAAGGAGCAGCAGCAGTCATCCAGTTCGAAGAGTACTTAGTTGTGTTCTTCGTTTTCGAAAATTTCTAAATTCTCAAACCGATTCTTATTTTCAAGATCTCTTATTTTTACATCAATAAAACCATTTTGCTCAAAAATATGATATTTATTCTTCACCGTCTTTCCGAACACTACGAATTTCAAGGAAAACCCTTGGAGGACTGTTATTTCTGCTGCACAACCTTTCCCGCGTCATCGAATCCGCAAACACGCCACCAAGTTTTTGACGTATTTTTCGTTTCTGTGACGCTTTTCTGACATGTGTCCCCGCAGGGTGGTTCAATCTGACTCCACCCATTTCTGCTGGCGTATAAAAGAACGACGACGAGTGACGTTCAATTCTGTTTTTATCAACTCATTCGCTTTCGTTTTCTAACAACTTTTAATCATGTCTGGACGTGGAAAGGGAGGAAAAGGACTTGGAAAGGGAGGTGCTAAACGGCATCGTAAAGTTCTTCGTGACAACATCCAGGGAATCACAAAGGTTAGTTTTTTGAAAATAAATATATATTTTTAACTTAAAAATATTTTATCTAATTTTCAATATTTACTTTCCAGCCAGCAATTCGCCGTCTCGCTCGTCGTGGTGGAGTCAAACGTATCTCTGGACTTATCTACGAGGAAACTCGTGGAGTTCTGAAGGTCTTCCTTGAAAATGTCATTCGTGATGCTGTCACTTACTGTGAGCACGCCAAAAGAAAGACTGTAACCGCGATGGACGTTGTCTATGCCTTGAAACGTCAAGGAAGAACTCTCTACGGATTCGGTGGATAATTCACTCGGCTGAGCCGAGGTTACTGTAAATATATATCATGAAAACCAGATCACTCGCTTTGAAATTCAATAAAATATTATCCGACTTAATTTTGATGTTCTTCAGAAACAATTTATAAATCGATCTATACATTATAAGCAGTGGCTACCAACCATATCACACGAAAGAAAACAAAGAACAAAGAGTTAATACACCGATTGCACTGGATAACTGAATAAAATGCAAACTTCGAGCAGCGGCATCAAGATTAAACTGATTCCTCGGCCGCATTTCCATCTCTTCCTAAAAGCTTCACTTTGTCAGATTTTGCCTCGCTAGCTGGAGACGCTCCTGAATTTTTCTTGTCCATGACACGTTTCTGAACGTAAGTGTACATTCCGGATCCGAAAAGAACAACGAAATTGCTTGTCCACCTGGAATTGTTTTTATATTGAATTAGTTTTATTTTAAATCAAAGTCGAGTACATACCATAAAAGAGTTTTTAATTCTGAATACCAAACTACAGCCATTACAGTCTGAGCAGCTGCTTTGGCAGTTCCAGAAATATTGTGAGTAAGAGGCGATGTTGCTTGAATTTGCCATCCAGTGACGTATCCCATCATAAATCCGAAAACGCCACCCAAAGTCATAAGAATCCAGAAGGTTGTGTCGAAGAGTTTATCGAAATAGAAGACTGCTCCGAATTCTCCATTGAAAAGCATAAGTGGGAGGAAAAGAACAAGAGCATTCAGATTGTTGTACATTGTTAGGCGCCAGAGACAATCACCAACAGATGAGAGAACTCTAAATTAAAATAAATTATTATTTAACTAAAGTCTAAAGCTGACAAAATAAAAGTACTCACTTTCGCGTGTAAATTGCATTTAGAGCAACTGATAGACTTGCTAGTACTCCAAAAATGACACCCGTGTAGGAAAGAGTTCCGGTCACACCTTCCTGATCGACTCCTAACAGGAATCCAAAAATAATAAGGGCACAGCAACCGATCGCCTGTCCTGATGTCTTTTGTCCGAGGATCAGATAAGTACAGACAACATTGAAAACGGTCGTTAAACTACGTCCAACATAGTAGAAACTGACGCCAACGTATTTGAGACACAAATTATTGAAGGAAATCATAGCGACAAAAACGACAGAAAGAGGTAATACTTCTCGGCTGATTTTTGCATCAATTGGCATCGATGGGAATTTGAATAAACCATAAGCTTTTGATGTTTTACTGAGGAATAAACACAGAAATACGGTGACCAAACATTGATACCAAGTGATGAAAAGCGGAGCATCAAGCTGAAAAAAGAATAATTATTGATGTTCGAGAATTGAACAATTTACCTGCACACTAGACAGCAAATACTTGTTGAGAAACACTAATCCTATTGAGAAGACCCTGAAATTGGAAAATTTAGTTGAATAAAGAAACCTGAATAGCGTACCAATATGCTGAAACAGCTGTGATGACCTGCTTGTAACTCTCCCATTTGGTTGGATTCTCACGATTTCTCATAGCTTCGAAGAGGGCCTAAATTAGAATGAAACGTTTATGAATGGTAGTTAAGGCGGGAGGCAGGACAAACATAGAACGTGGAAAACGTAGAAATGGAAGAGGACGAGAAACAGGCAACACCCGACAACTAGGCCATTGTTGTCGAGTTAATTGCGGGCATTGCTGCCGCAGTTTCTGCTCGATTATTCAGCTTTCTAAGGTTTTAAAGAGTTTGAATTCGTATAAAAATTATTTATAATTAATTGAGACATTTGTAAAAGTTTAACAAAGGTGAAAAAGTAGTTTGTTCACAATAAAATTAACAATATCGTGAGTAATTCTTTACCTGCTTAAGAAATAATCAATATCGAAATCGGCTTTTAACTTTTTTAAAAATATAATTTAATTTTTTAATTTGTGAGAATACAAACGCATTTATGGAGGGAATTACCAAGGAAATAAAAGAAATAAAAGAAAAACCCCTCTGCAAAAATTATTTCGGAAAAAAAATGTTTTCAAACAGAATAACAATGTGCAAACACGGCCACGTCGAATTACACAATATTCTATTTACAGTAACGTGTCTGCGTTTTTGCGTGACTGTGAATGCAGACGCAAAAAGACGTAAACGTTTTTCACGGCCCGGCAAGTGGTACATCCATGCAAATGCGCTCTACTGATAATTGGAGTGTAGACCTCTCCAATTTTTTATATGCATCATAAAAAAATACCACTTCTCGGGCCGTGTTTTTTAGACCAATTTTTGAAAACGGTTTTTCAATATATTGTTGCAATAAATATCTACTTTGTTGTTTTCTTCATGCAGTTTCATCGTATTAAATTAATTTTTGTCAAACAATCACTGTGGTTATGCATATAGTTCTCGATCAAACCATTTATGTTCCTCACGTTTATTAAATATCGCATTTTCGATAGCTCCTCATGTTTTCTGAAAACGTTACTTAATGGTGTTTTCAGAATAAAAATTAACTTATTTATTCTGACTGCCATTTTTTGTTTATGGGAGAACACTTGAACTTCGACGGCGCGCTGAGCAGAGTTAGTGTAACGGGCGCTGGCAGCTGACTGATACATAACGACGAACACTCGAAAAGTAGCACTTGTAACTAAATGCTAAATCGAAAACCTACCGAGAGCGTGAGAGATGGCAAGAAGTGGCCATAAATCTTTGTATCGGCGGTCTCAAGTGACCAATCCAACTCGATCTAGTAACATTACACGATGCTCTACTGTCAGATTGTTTTTGTTATTCTCTCCTCTCCCTTTCAGTTTTACTAAATTTCTATTGTTCATTTTCTTTAAAATAATACAAATTCTTGTGAATCACTGGATAAAATAACATATTTCAGACCTTCTCTTTGGAGCTCCAAATGCTCTTTTCTTTTTACCTCTGTCACTCTCTTTTCCTTCTAGTCTATCGCCTCTCGCTCATTTTATCAAATCTTCTCGCCGCCGTTGTCGAATGAGGAGGAGGAAGACGGCTGCGCCCATTCCTCTCGGTTTCCGCCGCCTTTCCTTTCTTCTCATCTCCTCAAATATCCATTTCCGTACGACAAATCGAAAAGAAATTCTTCGCATTACGCACCTGATTACCATTGTTTTAACATATAAATTGCAGATGGCGGGTATTCTTCGTCGACTTCGGAGATCCAATAAGAAAGCTGCCAAATTTAGATTTACAGTTACTCTTCAGGTTCGTTCTTGATACTTTTATCTCAATTGTTTATTATTTTAGGAATTACATCTCTACACCGACGAACAATGGAAACCAGAAAACCTTGCAGTTTCTTTCGTTCATAGGTGAATACATTTTCTTATCAAAGAATAATAAATGTCAATCAGAAAATAGACACAATGCATCATGATCATTATGGAAATTTGAAAAAAAAAGAAAAATATTCACAAGAAAATAATACGAATCGAAAATAAATAAAAAATTGTTCATGAAACCTTTATCATACAATTTTTACAGACGACGAAAAGTATCATCAAAGGAACGAAAATGGGAAGAATGTTCGGACGCTAACAAATGTTTGATTATGTGGCCTGAGCAATTTTCAGAGAATATAGATATTCTTACAACATTATATCGTATTGCAAGTGATGAATATGAAGATAAAGAATGGACGATTGTTGTTGAAGAAGTAACTGCTAAAGGAAAAAGAAAAGCAATTGCAGCAGTGCCACTCAATGTTCGCTTATTTATTCTGGATCTACCCGATCATAAAAGTGAACTGAAGCTCAAGCTCCGTCCATTGACGCCTCATTTGAAATTGTGTTCCCTGATTATTCTTCTTGGAAGTTCTCTTATTTCGGAAGTAAATGCAGATGATGTTAGTATTACTTCGTCAGCTGCAGCCTCTTTTGTTGAAAAAGTTCCAGTAACAGATGAAGTTGATGCGAGTGCAAATGATTCCAGAGCAGCAGGTATTTTGATTGAAAAAATACAGTTTATTTCACATAATTTGTTTTTTTAAGCTGCAAGACAACAAATCGACACGACAGCTACAAAAATGATGGAATGGATCAAAGAGGAAAAGGAAATCGCTCCGCCTATTGTTCCAGCACACCGAAAACCTTCCGGAGAGAATGAAAACCCTGCAAAAGGTAATTAGAAATCGTTTTTTAAACCTAATCGTTAGAATTTTTGGCTAGAATATTTTCATGGAAAAAAGTCATATAGCCTAAATTCGTGTGTGGTCATCAAAAAATTTGTAGATTTTTTTCATTTTTTTTTCAAGGAACATCGAAAATCGAAAAAAAAATTCGAAAATTATCCAGAAAATGATATATCAAAATTTGTTTATGTTGATGAAGAAAAAGGATTAAAAAAACCAAAATAAATACTCGAAATTTTTTTTTTCAATTTTTCGGAAAACGAAAAATCGAAAAACCGACACCCGTGGCTCTTATAGAATGTATTTCAGTTCGTCCCCAATGGAGAGTATCAGCTGAAGAAGAAAAAACGTCACAACCAGCAGCTCCAGCGCCAATTGCAACCAACAGACATAGTCGGTCAAGCCGTGCTTCGACAGAAGAAAAAGCGTCTACAACAATAGAATTCCGTGTGGATTCCAATTCTCGGCATGTTCCAGTTACAGCAATCGCTACACCATATTATCTTCAAAGTGGAACAATGAGTAGAGGGTATTGTTTGGTTACTTTTCTCACAATCATAATTTTTTTTCAATTTCAGAAGATCAAATTCTCCGAGAGCTCCATCTAGAGATGCTGTCCCTCAACCGATCGATGGAGAGACTTTACTTTCATGGTGTCAGAGAGTTACTAACGGATATTCGCATGTAAAAGTTAATGATTTTATGAAATCTTGGAACAACGGATTGGCCTTGTGTGCAGTTCTTCATTCTTATCGCCCGGATCTCATTGGAGATTACGAAACACTGGATATCTCTAATAATATGTCTGGACGCATTTCGAATATTCAAAGAGCCCTCGATTCACTTACTTTGATAGGAATAACAGAAGTACCAACAGTTGATATGTTTCTGACTCCTGATCGGAAACAAATAGAATTTCTTCTTCAACATCTTCGCCGAATCTTTGAAGGATTTGACGAGGGATCTACACCAGCCAGTGCTTCTGATCACAGAATATCCAGAACATTTGGAATTAATGAATCCGAAGAAAAAGTTGTTGCCATGATTACAGAAATTCGAAATCAAAAAGATCTCGAAGAAGCTGTGGATTATAGACACATTCCTGATGAAGTTCCTGTTACACCACAGTTGGCTAGTCGCAATCCGGCTCTCAATCAACCAACTGACGCTGATGACGATGATGCTGAAACTTCAAATATGCGCTTTGAGAGAAGTAATGTAAGCATAACCATGGTGACTCCAGGAGTTGGAGCAATTCGTGCATCGGTGAGTTTTTATTGAAAAAAAAAATTTTAAAATTTTAAATATTTAGTTTTTGTTTTTTTGTTGAATTTCGAATTGAATAATGCTAATTATTTAAAATAGTTATTGAAATCTTTTTTCACTTCAATTCTACCATTTTTAAGATACTTTGTGTGTATAATATAACTGAAATTATAGGAAAAAAACAGGTTCTTTCAATCGTCAGATTTCTTGGTATATTTTCTTATTTTATTTTTTTAATGCAATTTATAAGGTTATACATAACTGAACATTTCCTACTACCATATAACAGCTTGATAAAAATTGCGACACAACTTAAAAAACTTATTAAATACTCGCCCTTATAAAACTCAATTACATTTGTTCCCAGCGAAATAGTCTAATCAATTCTTTTTCCTAATAGATATCCAATTTTACGAGATTCTTATTTTTGAAAATCTTTACAACTTTCAGAATCGTGCATCACCTTCAAAGCGAGATGAACTACGCCAAAGAGCACGTGATTTAATTGAAAAATCAACAACTCCTGCAGCAACACCAAATTCACGGAAAGCGAGTGATGAAGAGAGAAGACGCGAAGAGGTCAGACGGATGCTGAACGAAAAGCAGCATCCAACGGGTGAGAAGTTTTTAAAAACACAAAAGTTGTCGTGATTCTCTATAGTAATCTCCTTTGTTGTGATTGTTTTAATTATTTCTACCGTGTGTTCCCATTTCAGCAATCCCCTCTACTTCATCATCACCATATCCCACTTTCCGTCGTATCGATGGATCAAATACCGATCTTCGTCGTATTGGTTTGTAACATTTTCAGATCATGCTCCGATTTAATTGTTTTAGTGTTGTGACAAAGCATGTAGTGAATTTATTTTCAGAACTCGATGTACACAAGTTCAAGAAACGTGATCCATCTCCGACGCTCGTCCGCAAACAATGTACATTTTATTATTTCCTCATAGTGCAGTGATTTTTAACATGTCAATTGCATTATTAGGAACAATTTCATCTTAATTTTGTTTTAATTACAGACGATCCCAATGATACTCCTCATGTGCCAGCAATTGGTCGTGGCAGAACAAATGGAAATCGGGTCAGTCATTAATATATTTAAATTCTCGGCATTTCGTGCCTACTTTCTCCCACCTTTTCGCCTTCCGGCAAAAAGGTGGGAGAAAGAAGACGCGAAATGCCGAGTTAACAGTTTAATCCCGAATAGAGCATTATTGGCAACACCGATTCAGGAAAAATATGTGTACCTTTAAAGATACAGTTACTTCAAATCCTCGTTGGTGAGGTATTTTCATAGATTTTTCATAGTTTTTCGATAAAACTTTTTTTTTTATAAAAAACTAAAATAAAACAATAAAACACACATAAATTTAAAAAAAAACTATGAAGAATCGATGAAATATCGACAAATACGAGAGCTTGAAACCTTGCGTCAAGACCAGCTACCGTATATTTTGTCGCAAACTATTTTGTCAGTGTAATAAGTTGTCTGATTTTCAATTTTAAACATTTGAGTATTATTTTAAGCTTTAAATATGAATGTTGTCAATTAGCTGTCAATACCACTAGCAATCCTCATTTCTATCTAACCATAATTTTTCTTTCGTCGATATTATCTTTAGTTCTTCTCTGTTCTATATTTTCTTTTTTATCATACACCGCATTGTACAGTATGCCTAACAAGTGTTTTGCTCACATTTCAGAACGATTCATCAACTCCTTCATCAGCTTCTACATTTGATCGTGTCAAGAGATATGGGAGTATGCGTAGTGCAGAATTGAAAGAATCGTTGCAGTTGATGGCGAAACAATACGGATACATGGTTTGTGATGTTGTAAAAAGTGTAATGTAATGATTTTTGCTTCTATTTTAATCAACATAAAATTTAATCATGGGTGCAAATTGAAAGTTACCGTCTAAATGTTATTATTTTTAGGGAAACGATTTCGAATCATCTTCGCAAGACGCTCTGGCGACACCAACCAAAAAGTTCTCTTCCCAATGGGAAAAAGACGTCGATGACGTTGAAGGAACCGCCAATGAGCTTGTTCGTATTGACGAACGTATATCGGATATTACAGCACAAGCCGATGTAAGATTCTGAGAATTAAAGGATTAATTCAGTTTGTTTTGTTTTCAGGTTATTCAAGACAAGATCCGTGAAACAGAAGTTGGAAGTTCAGAAGAAGAAATGTTGACTGCATCATATCTTGAGTTGACAAATGAACGGAACACTCTTGTACATCGACAGGAATACTATAATATCATTGAGACAATTCGTCAGGTTACTTCGGAAATTGACCAATTGGGAAAACAAATCAATGAAGTTCCTGATGATTTCCCTCGTTCTGATGAGAATAAGACGGCAACGGATAAACTGATTGAACAATATAGTGATGCTATGAAAACAAAAAGTAACTTGGTTCAAAAGTTATTTGCAACTGAGGACGAAATGTAAGTGTTTATTGCTTTGTTGAACCACGTGGTGTCAGGCTGTCCCATCACGGTTTGATCTACAAAAAATGCTGGAATTTTTCGCCT
The DNA here is from genome assembly GCF_000002985.6 of Caenorhabditis elegans. Taxonomy (NCBI): domain Eukaryota; kingdom Metazoa; phylum Nematoda; class Chromadorea; order Rhabditida; family Rhabditidae; genus Caenorhabditis; species Caenorhabditis elegans. Next base: position 9,555,458 of record NC_003283.11, read on the forward strand.
AAGAAAGTGCCGTCAGCACGTTCTTAACCATGCGAAATCAGTTGAGAACTCTTCGTCTCAACTTCCGAATTTTTTGTAGATCTACGTAGATCAAACCGAATGGGACATTCTGACACCACGTAATAAACTACTTTCAGTGAAACTAATGAAACAACATTCGAAATTTTCAGCGAAGAAGATTCGGATCGTTTGAAGAACCTTACTTTGGATAGGGCTACTCGCTTTGTTCGTGGAATAGATCAGCCTGTTTCAGCATCGAAGCGACTTATTCAATGGTGGCGCCGTTAATACGCTTCAACGTTATTTATTACTCAATTTAAAACTACGGGTCTTCTTCTCTTTCTGAAAACAAAGTTTCTCCCAGTGTCCCTTTGTTATCTTCTATCATTTTTTCTCCTTTCCATAATTCACTCTTTCCCGTTTTTTTGGCAAATTTTTAGGAGTTAATCAAAACATCAAATTTTTCTCTATCTTTTCATCTCTATGTGTATATTTTTGTATTCAGTTTTCTTTTCTCTCGGTGCACACAAATCCAAATGCTTTCAGCTTTCAATAAATCAATTCAGAGTTTTAAATGATGTTCAGCAAAAATTCATTCGAAAAAAGAGGAAAGTGTGTGGAAGACTGGTGAAAAATACTTTACACGTGGAAATATTTAGCGTAGAGATCAAACAAGTGGGATAGGAAAAAGCAAGCTCGAATTGTGAGGGAATGTACTGAAAGAAAAAACAAATAAATTTGAGAAATTGAGTGATATGGTTAAAAAATGAATCGCATTTTGCAGGAAAAAATACTCGTATGCATTAATTTGAAGAAAAATAGATGAGAAGAATAAACTTAATATTGTACTCTCATATTACGAGAACACTAAATCCTGAGAAGGCGTATTGCGCAACATATTTGACGCGCAAAATATCTGACCGAAAACTACAGTAACTTTTTAAATGACTACTGTAGTGCTGGTGTCGATTTACGGGATCGATTTTCACTTATGTTCGAATTGCGACAGTGATATTCAGTTTTTCGTATTGTTTTGTCATTTTTGTGTTTCTTTTAATATTTAATCGATTAATAAAATGTTTCCGTAAATCGACACTAGCGCTACGGTATTCATTTAAAGTGTTACTGTAGTTTTCGCTACGGGATATTTTGCGCGTCAAATATGTTGCGCAACACGCATTCCCAGAATTCAGTGTTTGTGTAATATATTCTTGCTAAAAATAAAGAGAGTGCAGAGAAAGAGATAGATGGAGACAAATCAGGCGGTACGGTATGACGCAGATGAAATATCTGCTAGATCATCATCTTCGAAGACTTCTTCACAAGCAAGGCTTACAAGACCAATTTCTTCATCTGGTGTACTTCCGGAATTACTGAAATTCTTATTGATGTTTAATGAACAACTGAAAATATTGATGGGGCACATGGTGTCAGAGTGTCCCATTTCGGCTTGATTTACGTAGATCTATGAGAATTACTAAATTCGTATGGTTAAGAACGTGCTGACGTTACATCTTTCTGGGTAGACAATTCCCGCATTTTCTGTAGATCAACTCCTAATGCGACAGCCTGACACCAATTGATGGGATCAGTATTGTATCGTAAAAGTGAATCCTGTGCTCCACAAAACTTCTAATCACATGTCGTATTTTCCTTATCAGACTAGTATCCGCTTGTTCTACTTTGACAGCCAGCTGACTTTGGTTTTAAAAAATTGTCAACTGACAAAATACGCCCAAAACATTTTTCTATAGTTCTAAACATAGATATTTGATTAAAATTGAGACATAAGAGATATAAGCTGTCAAAGTAGAGTGATGATGCAAGTTTATTAGGGGACATACGGTATGTGATCCTACCGTAGTCCACGTGAGAATTACGGTAGACTACAATATAATTACTGCAAGAAATACATTCAGGAAACCGTGAATATAGAGCTCTGTTCAAAATAAATATTAAAGCATGTCACAATTAAAGTGTTTGTTACATATGAATTATCGCATTATTGTGATACACTGTTGACTAGGTTTTTTTTAGTTTTGAAAAGATTAAGTTTTTGGTTGGAAAAGCATTTAACTTTTGATAAATTTAGGAAGATACTTAAAAACTAATTAGCCACTATAATAACTTACTAATATTCAGTACTTTCCGATTGTGGTCGAATATCTTTCAGTTTTGGAGGACTGAGTTTCGTAGAACATGTCGGCTTCTCTGTTGTTGGAGATGTGACAACTGCAGATACAGTACGAGGCCGAGACGATCTTCTAATGAATCTGATTAGAGGTTACATACTACGACCGATTATTTATAACTAGGAATTATATAGTCTACGGAAATTACCAAGAGTAGAAAAAATGAAACTTTAGACTTTTAGAAACATATAATTCTCAAATATTTCTTCCCGTTCAAACGTGCTACATGCTTCTGAAGAGTTCAAAAAACGTGCGAGATCAATCATATCAAAACTAATCTAGATCTATGTATTTCAGTGAAAACCGGTTTCTGAAGATTCTTCACAATTTGAGACCAACTCACTTGCATGTATTTATTATCCTACTTCTCATACTGCCACGTGGTGAAGCGAACCACTCGGCAGCCCTTGTTAAATTGCTGCTACTTTTTCTTCTGCATTCGGCTACAGCATTTGATTTACAGCAACTATGAACTGCTAATCCACAATCTTTGCACTTGAAGCCTTGTCTCAAAATCCCCCACAACAATTTGTTGCAATGATTGCAAGTCGTTGGAGTTAAGAATGTAGTTTCATGGAAATTGTGCTTGAATCCTCTTCGTAAATCTTTTGTATTCTTGTTTGCAGCCATAAAATAGGTCTTCAATTCATCTTTTGATATCTGTCCATCCATATCAACATCTATGTTCACAAATGCGTCAATAAAAGGGAAATTTCCAGCAATCAACTGAAATTCTTCTTGAGAAATGAATCCATCTCTATCATGATCATAGTGTTTGAATACTGCGTCCACCATTGCACTGATATGTTTTGAAACTGTTGCATTATCAGGTGCAACTGTAACTCCAGAGGCCCACTCAGCGAATACGAGTCCACGAGATGGTTCGAACTAAAAAAAAGAACAATTAAAAAAAGTTAGTTCGTTGACAAGTATTCTTTAAAGGGGTAGTCGCAATTATTTGACCAAATACATTTCAGGCTAGCCACATAAGACTGTATTTTATAATTTTGAGTATCATTTCGAAATCCGGTTTTCAGGGGTCTAATAAAGCAAAACCGAAAACCGTTACTTTTCCTGCAAACAGGAATCTTTGATTTTGTCAAAAATTTTCTGGAAAAAGTTCACATTTATCGAACGCCTCTATACAGGAAATTTTGCAAATTAAATTATAGAGTTTTTGAAAAGTTTCCAAGAAAGTTGCCATCAGATACCATGGTACTTTAAAATATACTTACATTCATAAAAGTTTTTGGTTCCCGTCTCAACGACAGCTCGTAAATATCATCATCGTTGTACCGAATGTCCAAAGACACTTTCAATGTGTTTATCAAATCCATATTCATTTCGGGAAGATTATGTCCTTTTTGATTGAAAACCAGAAAATTTGAAAGCAGTTTGGAAAGTTTCACCAATTTATCACTACTGATGCATTTTGTTTTCTCAAAATTTGCACCCGAACAATTGATTGCGACTAGGTCTTTGAGATGTACACCGCTGAAAAGTTGAAACATATAAATATTGAATTATTGAACTTTTAGAAAATTAAACACTTCAAACTCACATTATAGGTATCCGGAACTTTTTGTTACACGCTCCTAATGCTTTTCGATACTCGCAGAAATTGTGTTGAGCAGATAAAAGATTTGTCAACTGAGTCAGTTCTTTTTTGATATCGTTTGACAGAACTGCATATGTTTTGGCAAGTCGAGCCACTGATGAATGAGTTATTCCACCAACAACGGACATCAAAGTGTTAAAATTATTGATCTTTCGTAGATGCTTTGCTACATGAACAAACTTCACAAGGATCTCTGCTCGTTCTTTTGGTGTTGTCTTGTTAAGGATCATGCACTGTACCCAATTGGAAAGATTCTGAATTAATTATTGTTTTTTGTGTGATTTCGAGAAAAAAATCAAGAACCAAGAACCTACACCCAAAACGTGTTATTTAAGTGCTTGTTAAGCCACTGTTAGAATACAAAAAAGTGAAAATTACTAGTTTCTTAGAAGGCTCAAAGATCTGTCTATATTTGGTCCTGGCCGCTATTTGATCATAAACGAAGCAACCAATCCATTAAAGCTTCTAATTAAAAAATGCTCAATTTTCTTCAATAATATTTACTCACATTAAATACTGAAATACTTCTTTCCAACATTGGACATGATCTTAGATGTCCATCTTTCACATATTGCTTGAGCTCAGTTATCTGAAATAAAGGTAACCACAATTCATCATTTTGTTGTTCTAATTTATATTATTCTCACCGAAATTCTGGACAAAACGCGATAGTCGATATGAGAAAGTGACGTCGAAATATCGCTAGGGGATGCTTGGACAAATGAAAGAGAGAAGGCAGTCTGAAAATTAATTGATGTTAGAAAAAATTCATGAATATTCAAAGAAGTTGATAAATGTACTAGTGAGAATTTTTTCGAGGCAATGGGAAATGGTGGAGGGGTTCCCGGAGTGGGCAAAGTCTCGAAATCAACTCGAACTATTGTCTGAAACTCAAGGCTATTTTTCTCAAATCAGATACAGACAAAAAGCAAAACGAGGTATTCAGCGAGTGATATTTGATACAACTTTTTTTTGTTCAAAATTTAATGTTATCAAATGTTGTAAACGACAGAATGACCATCTTCGAAATTATCGACAATTCTGCAATTATATGTAATCATGTCGTGGAAATTCACACAGTGTATAAACTCTGCTGGATTTATGTGTTTTTTTTAAGTTGACTCTTTTTATGCAGGCTATGCACATTATAAATATAGGTCGACTAAAAAAGAGAAATTTAAACTCAATAAAATTGTGCATCTTGACAACATTGGAAACTTATCAAAAATCTCTCAAACTAATTTTTCTTCTAATGGCGAGTTCATCTCTTTTCAATGAAAACTTTTTGAGAAACTTTCCCAGTATACCACTTCCTGAGGAATTCTTAAATGCTTGCTTACTCATTGAATCGAGGAGCAAGTTGGGTGCGTACTTTTTATTTCAGGGTTTTGTATGATTCATTTATCTAATCTTTTTATCCGTTAATCAAAAAGATTACTTTGCTAATCCGCAATAGTATGAAATAGTTCAAAAAGTTCACATGATCTGATTCAGACAAAACAGCAATATGAACTTAAAAATATAATGCAAACTAATTGAAACCAAATTGAAATTTCTCTCCACACATCAACACCATAGCTCGCAATTCCTCGAAGCCTTCACTCTACAACAAAAAAACTTACCTGTTTAGCCAATGGATTTCTAACTGAAACTGCTCGAAGCCACGCAAATGACGGTCTGAGTTTGTTTCAACTTATTTATTTTTTTGTAAATTGAAAGTACTTACAATGCACTGACATCTAGACCATTTCGAATATTTTCATTTATATCTTCTGCTATCGTTTTCAATCGAACAACTTGTGCACAGACTTGAGGTTGCGCATCGAAATGCATTGGAAACTTTTCGATCCAAAATGATACCGCTCGACATACTGCTTCTCTTTGTTCGACGTTTCGAGTTTCCTTAAAATTTGATATTATTACTATTTGTTTTCTGTGACAGTCTTTAATTCAAAATAAAAATGTAAATAAATTTGCAAGCTTCACTCAGCCAGGTGTTTTAGGAACATCTGAACTGGGCGCGTGAAGCCGGAAATATAAAACTCAAGAGCAATAATTCAATTAATACTACAGATCACAACTTTTAAATTACCTGATAGAAGTTCACGAAATGTGTAATAAGTGATAAACTATCACTCAACCATTGATGACTTAAAAACAAGGCGTCAACAAATTCAATATCTTCAACCTCATCCTCCTCGTCGACATCTATAAAATTACCACCTGTGGTGTTAATAGGGTTTCACTTTTTATTCCTACCAAAGCATTCAACACATCTTGCCACAAGTTGATCTTCTGTGAGAAGTTCTTGATGTTGATCTTCTTCAACTTTACTGCTCATCGTCGTCGTCGTCGATGCCGTCTTCACGACGAACGATTGAGCAGAAGGAAGATTGTCTCAAGATCTAGAAAGAACGTTGGTAATGGTCTGAAAAATAACGGGAAGAATTGAAAATGGGCACACGCACACATGAATTGCAGGAATTGCAATTTGAAAATAAAATGCGATAGGTCTCTCTCTATCTTTTTCTCTTTTTACTGGCTATTTTTCTGAGGACGAACTGCTGCTGCGTCTCCGTTTTCTCGTTTCAATTCTCGGATGCGCGCTGCTTTTGCACCCCTCTCGCACGCGCATATAAGGGGAGGAGTGAGGGGGAACTGAAAAAAAAAGAAGAGGATGAAGAAGAAGACGAAAATGAAGAAAAGAAGAAGCCCGAAGTGGTGGTGGTGGAGTGAGGAAGAGAGAAGAGAAGCTGAGAAATCGATAGCCTACGGCGAGAAAAAATAGAATTGAGAGCTCTGCCAACGCCTTCTTTCTTCGGAAGCGGCAGAGCGCAAGCGGTAGCCATAAAGAAATTGATGGAGAGTGAGAGAGAGAAGTTCGAGACTTTTAAGAAGTATATGGACAAGAAGAAGAAGAGAAGCTGGTGAGTTCAAAATGAAAAGGATATAAATGAAATAGGATAGAAAAATATAGATAGAGCTTTTTTGTTCTCATTGAACATACTTAGACTATTTATTATTTAGTTAGTATAGAAATAGTGCAAAGAATATTAAATTTAAAATATATTCCTGGAACATCAGAATTCAATCAGAACTAAAAAACAATGTTGAGAACTTTCTTAGAATAGCAATTACTTAACTTTCTGGAACGGGCACCAAAAGTCTAGAGATGTGTGAAAAAATTGGCGGTTCAGAAATACGAGAAAAGTTTTCGAACTTAAAAAAGGTCAAATGATGAAGCCAAAATTTTAATTTTATTGTTTTTAGTGTTGAACAAAAGGCTCATTAATTTCCCTAAAACAATGCATCGGTTTTTAATATAGTTTTGCAAAGAAATAAAAACTATAATCTATGAAAAAAGATTAAAAATTCAAATTTCCAAACTTCACAGATTATTATGAAGATTTGCAAACAAAGAAGCCAATTTGAAAATTGTCTAGAATAATCTTGGTCTCGAGTGTATATGATCTTCAACAAATTTTTGATCCGAAATAATCGTTTTATTTTCCGTCGCTTATTCCTTATTTGTGATCTTTCACCAAAAATGTGCTGATCATTCATTTCAAACGATTCATTATATCCATTATTACTTCACGGTAAGGAGTACACAATTCAGACAGATTTTAGCAATGTCGTGGTTATTTATTTCTATATTTGGAATACTGAGAAAGTTTTAGATTCAAACACATTTTTGGTGAATGGTTAATCTGATAGTTTTATTCGCAAGTGTTCAGTTTTTTACTTGAAATAAAGATTTGGATCATTAAAAACCAGCAGAAATGACTCCTTCTGTGCCTATAAGCTTAACAGAATTCCTCTGGAACTGGACAGGTGATAAAGTTATTATAAAGATCAGTAATATAGGTACGTTACCCTTGGAGGATTTGTATTTGATAACTACGTGGAAAGCTCAGGGCGAGGTCAGATCACTTAAAGCAATACAAGTATTTCAAAAATTAACAAAAATAAATTAATTTTATAAGTTGCGCACTTATTGGTCGATGTGCAAAATAATTTTTAAAAAAAGCATACCCAAGCCCGAACAGAACAAAAAAGAAGAAAAAAGCAGAACTTGAATTCAAAAACATTCTATTTCATATTTTACATAAAAAGAATTCCAGGAAAATGCATAGAAAATGATTCAGAAAGTTTGAAACTTGTCAAAAGTTCAGAAGTGGATAGAATCCAAAAAAGTAGGAAAAAAACTGACAATCAATCAGAACAACTTTCATATGATTGACAAGATCCGTCACCAAAAACTTTGTGCTCTTTTTTCTCTTTTCTTGTCCCAAACGGGATGGCGTCAGTGATGGACGGCGCTCATCCAAACGGTTTATCTCCCTGTGACGTCATTCAATTGAGCCGAATTGATGAAGATTGGGGAGGTAGAATTGACGGAAATAGCTCCTCTCCGCTTATTTTTGAATTCGTTCTTCTTATTTGTGTCCTCTTTCTCTCCTTTTTGCTGCTTCTACTGCCCCCGTGTCCCGCCGTCCAAATCTCACGTCACTTTCATTTTCCATTTTTGAGCAAAAAAGAGACAAGAATGAAATTCGAGAAAAATGAGGAGAATGAAGAGCAGTCACTTGAAGACGTCGAACATTTGAAAGAAAAGAATGGAAAAAAGTAGAAAGTTGAAGAAAAAAGAGAAGTAGATGATTCGAATTGGAGCGGAAATAAAGTGTATGCATCTTGAGATACAAATGTAGGAGGAGCCTGGAAATCATTAAGAAGACTAGGAAAGTTTCAAATGAGATGATGAAAAGAAATTAAACGGGTTTTTGAGCTATTCAGGTTCTCATGAAAAAGGATAAACTGTTCTGGTTTCTGAAAAATAGCGACAGATCAAGAAAGGGAATTCGGAAACGTAAATACCCAAACAAAGAAGATATAATTCTTACACCCCAAAAATACCTGGAAAATAAAGAAGCAGTGCTGTTCGGCTATTGGAAAAATCGACTTTCGGGCGAACCGAGCTTAGGTTTTTGAACGGATTTCAGTTGACTCGATTCTGCTTTTCATCGCAATCAAAATGCTCAAATTTGCTCATATTTAACGTTAAAGTAATAGAGAAATATAACTATATGTTATTCTTGATTTATATTCCTTCAATAACGTGTTCTCATCGTGAAGAATGTGATTTTTCGCAAAAATCTTAAAAAATTTCCAATGATATATGTTGGAACGCCGTGCCAAACATTATCCGGCTATCGGCTACGAAGTTTTCTTCAACATTTTTTTTCAAAAGCGATGAAGAAACGGAAGAAACAAAAGATGACCTCACTCGTATGCCACACTCGTATGCCGGAATAACAAAAAAATGAGGAAAACTGTCGCAAGTTTCACTAAAATTCAATTACCGTATTTCCTCTATTAGTATTGCAGTCTCTTATATTTTTGCACCGCTCTTTTTGCCTGACCAGCATTACTTTGCGGTAACGTCAGAAAAATTGTCTTTTTTTGGGCAAATTGAACTTAAAATCACAAAATCGTTCAAATTATTGATGAAATATTAAAAAGTGTGTATTTTTCCTTGTTTAAACGGTATCAAGTTTCTACAAAAAATAGGCCAATTTCCAAAATTATTGAGCATACGAAAATTAGTATTTCAGCCTCTAATAGTCTTGCAGTCTCTATTAGTCTTGCACCCCTACGGGTTAATCGAAAATTAGTCTTGCATGCAAGATTAATAGAGGAAATACGGTAGTTTTGCCTATCACTATCACAACATTTTGTGGTATGATGACTGAATGTGTGCTGATATAAGGGGGTATCGGAAACGAGTGTCACGAGATTATCGAACTACGATGGGATCATCTATTCCGGCAGCGATGTGTGTGGGGGCTTAATGCACAATATTTGAATGATGAGAGCTCATTCGAAATGAGACAAAGTTTTCTCATCGAACGTTGGAGGTTGCGACTTTTGCATTCGATGCCAATTTGAAAATGGAATTCCTTTAAAAGTTTAAGCAAAAAACAAGACTTTCTTGGTTGCCACACTTTGAAATTAAGCGTACTTTTGAATAACCGAATCAAATTAATTTAATAAATCCGAATAGAAAAGAACATAAACATTTATTCGAAAAAACGAGAAGAGATCACGAATAAAAATAAAATAGTAGTGTATGTGAGCTAACATACCATCAAAAAGAAGAACACACACACAAAATCCATGAAAGGGAAGAACATACAACAAGTTCATGAAATGAAAGAGAGAGAAAAGTGAGTGGATGGAACTGAATAAACAATAATATCTATGCACTACTACCGGAGAAAGGAACAATCACGAGAATGTGTTTATATCACTGGAAATTCGAGACAGAAGAAAAGTTCAATACATTCGAGGAATCATACACTAGTTGACCGCTGGCATCATACGACGTCTCGCAATTTTCTTTCTAGGACGGAGAACCTGAAAATAGATTAGATGAATTTTGAATTGGGAGAAGAGTGGAATAGATAATAGAGTCAAAAATAGGTATATGAAGACTACATCGTAGTTAATAAGAACCAAGATAATGCAACAAGAATAATCTTGAATCTAGCTCTTGGTCGGAATTCAATGTTGCGTTTTTGCACTTACATCTAGAGTTAATTATACTTGATCAAACAGTCTCAACTACCACTTCTGAAATTTCCCCAAAAACTCACCACAAACGAACAAACAAGATTCTTATTGACATACATCACTGCAGCTGCATTATCAAACTGTCCACAGTAGAACGGTGCCGAAAAGATTGTAACCAGACGACGATTAGCAAAGAATTCGTAGCCGTCTTGCACAACTTGATGAGCACGAACCACGAGATCAATTTGAAGACGATCGAGAAGTTTGCGAAGGGCATCTGATCCAAAAACGTACGAAACACCACGAGAGTTCGGGTTCCATCCTTTTTGGAAGTTTGTTGGATCGCTCCAAAGAATGTCAATTGCAAGCGTATTTGGCTCAGGATTGTCAAATGGACGTTTGATAGCACGAAGTTGACTGACGTTTTGAAGCTGTAAAAAGTTCAAGTTTATTTGTACCGAACCGTAAAAATTTGATACCATTTTGGAAACACCGCCATGCATACACAAAATTCTCTGACCAACAAGAGCTGTCAATGGCATAACCGAAAAGACACCTTGAAACGAATGCCATACGGATGGTTTGTTGTAACGGCGCTGACACTCTTCGTAGAATCCATATTGCCTGTTGATAAGTGAACATTCGTGATTGCCTCGCAACATGAAGAAATGGTTTGGAAAGATGACTTTGTAGGCGAATAGAAGCAAGATTGTTTCAAGGCAATGCTTTCCACGATCCACATAATCACCAAGAAACAGATAATTCGCACGATGTGGGAAGCCGTTTTTGTCAAAGAGGCGAAGAAGATCACTGAATTGTCCATGAATGTCACCACAAATGTTAATTGGTGAGTTGACCTCAATGAGCATTGGTTGCTTATTGAATATGCTGCTGAAAATTAAACAAATTTTTCAGAGCTTTAAAATCATCAGAAAATGTGGCTTTGCAGCATTTGAAAAATACAGGGTGGGCCAAAAGTATGGTAACACGTTTGCAGCTCTATAACTTTACTAGTGGAGAGAGTTATTACATCAATTTGTACAAGTTTTGTTCTCCATAAAATACTGACCAGATGAACGTTTTGAATTTTCAAAATATTCCCATCCGCATCGCTGCAGGCCTTCAGAACTTTTGAGATCACGACCTTTATGGCACGCAAGTCGGCATTCTGCGGGATTTCTACATTTTTCTCGAGGAATCCATCAAGTGTCTTACAAGTTTTTATAGTTCAAAGAATGCTCTTGGTCTAGAGATTCTTTAAAAACAAAAATCCAAATAATTTCTATCACGGTATTTCTGTCATGCACTGCGGCAGTAGGTTAAGTCTTGAATGGCATAGTCGCCAGAAAGATGGATGTGAGCGGCGGCAGCAGTATGCAGAAAAATTCATTTTAGTATTTTTCGAGACGTTTTGACCTGACTTTCCAGAATTTTTTTAGAAAATTGAGCTCGGATGATTTTGTGGGTCATTACGCCTTGCGAAACCAAAAAAACTGAGTAAATTTCGCAAAGTTGAATTCATGAAATATTCAAAGGTTCTTGCTAGGCGCCAGTGTCGACACAGAAAATTTTTATATGCTATAAAAACAATTAAAAACGCTTTTTCACTTCTTTAACTTTAAATTTAACATAAAAATCATACATCTGAAAATTATTGGCGTGCGTGGGAGGTGTGTTTGTGTGGGAAGTGCCGCGTGCCAAATTACCGTTTTTTCGGAAGGGTTCGCCAAATTGTCGAGGTGATAAAGATCGCACCTTATTGAGAAACATTACAAATTTTGAGTCAAATTGAAGGAAATTTATTCAGCTATCAGTATTCGATAGAAGAATGTACGTATGACGTGGCAGTCGCGCGAAAAGCTCATGTAAAAGAGCGCTTCATGTGTTACTTTTGGCCCACCCTGTATTGTATCAAGAGAATATTTCGGGGAGATATCTTGAATCCGGTTACATGACACTCTTCACCTAATACAACATTTTCAGAAGTGTTCTCTAGTTTGAATATAATAACCTACAATGCATGAAACAGCAAAGTTTCTACATCCTCAGGTGGAATAAGACGTGTCAGCTCCATATCTGTGCTCTTTCCGCTTTCAAGAACTCGCATCAGGATACTGTAGGCAAATTGAATCTGAAATAATGCTCTCAAAGGAATATAAAAATTGAGGATAGTTTTATAAATCATCTGATCACTCTTCTTAATATAACTAATTTATAATTACCATTTGACTTGAAACATTTCTTTTTATAGATTATTATTTGACATTAAATGTGAAGTTTCATTAGTAGGGATATCCCTTCAAAAAAATCCAGAAAATCTCCAATTCACAAAAACCACTAAAAAACGGGAAAGAATGAAAAATCAAAATTTCAAAAACGTGATGTTCCTATTTTTGTTATTCCCTGTGTGAAATTTCTCCAAAATGAAAAGCCATGTCGACTTCGAACCAATCAGCTCTATACACTCCATCTGATTGTCTCGAAAATGAATGGAGCGAATCGCTGATTGGTCACAGTTATCCTTTTGAAGGAAAATCAAACAGGGAATTGAGCCAAAATTGAAACATCTTGTTTAAAAAAAACATTTCGTCTCTAAATCTCTGAATTTAGTTTTTTTGAAGCGATATTCCCATTCACGCTTTGTAAAACTGTTACAAACCATGCTCTTATTCTCCGGAGTGATTGCGGTCTTGCTGTTGCTCTGTGGCACACGACGCGTCTTCTCAGTTTCATTTGCAATTTCCGGTTTGGTCTCCAACTCCGTTCTTTCCGTTTTATCAACGTTATTAGTTTTCTGTTTATTTTCTAAATACACTCGTTTTCTTCTCTGATTTTAATAATCATATAAACTCACTTCCTTGAAGCATTGTCAGATTCTCTTGTTGTTACAGTTGATTGAATTTCTTTATGAATTTCTTTTCGGCAAACTGGGAATGAATTATTTTGGGAAATCGGGACAAAATGGGCATTGAAACGTGGAAACAAAAATACACGATGCAAAAGATAAGATCTCGGGCTGAGAAAATTATTAAAGGTGACACGTGAAATATTGCAAAATGGGACCGTGGATTGTGAATTCAATTATGTAAATTATTGGAATAGAGATTTTTTTTAAATAGAAAAAGGATACAGGTGTAGAAAAACAAATGAATTAACGTTTGAACTGGTGCTATTCAACTAATCAATTAAACCCCTAGAGTCGGATTTCAAAAAATGTAGATTAGTCATTGAATAGTTCATCCAGAATTGGCATAAAGAATTCCTCATAGAATCCGTTTGGATTCTCGAAATCTTCACCGTTCTTCTCGCTCTTTTTTACAGCGTCATTGAAATTTTCTAAAACTAGCAATTGCAGTTCTTCTTTTGATTTTCCACCAACTGTCCTTCCAAGTTGAAGTTTCAGAAAGAAGAAGTTTATCTGAAAAATAAATGTATAATTATATAAAACAATATTTACCTCTTCATCTGTCACTCCCAAAATCTGTCCAAGTAGGCTTTTTTCCTCCGGTTCAATATCTTCTCTGATCAAAAATCGTTTAATAAGAACACGAGATTGATAAATTCTAAGTGCAGACTCGGTGTTTTTTTCACACAAAAGCTCTTCGGGGATTCCTTCATCAGTGTTGTCAAAGATTTTGAAAAATGGCGAAACATTTGGATTGTTGTCATCTACTCCAGGAAGGAAGATTTCAATCCATTTGCTGCCTTCCTCCCTGAAAAATTAGCTAAAAAATATTCGCTTTCTTTTTAAACAAAACTAAATCAACATTGCTGATAAGACACATTTAGTTCAAAATAACTCACCGATAAAGAATAGATCGTCGTGATTCCAAATTTTCGTTCGGAGAATCTATAAGTTGCATATACAACATTGCAGCAACTGTTCTTGTTACTGCTTCGAGAATCCCTGCCTTTGAAAAAATCAATTCCAAAATTGGAACAGCAGGGGGTTTGATTACTGGAGGAATCAGTTGTCCACGCTCTGGTTTTTTCATCTTCCCGATGTTTCGTGTTTGTTCAAGCAAAGCCATTTTCCGTTGTTTCTTCGATGCTTTCCGAAGTTTGAGGCGACGAATCTGTGGTGACGTCTTCAATCGAATTGGCATTGGTGTTGGCGGTCTTTCCAAATTTTCTGCTTGTTCGTAGATTGCACGTAACAAAATATCAATCGGTAACAAACGGTTGATCTCTTCCATGTCCTCGACGTGAGTTTTTCTTTTGAGGTTCTGTAAGTTCACTTGACGAAGCTCTTGGACTCGATGTCGACTTGGTCGGAATCCGTAAGGAGGGGTAAATACAGAAGATCTGAGAGAAGAAGTTGAGACGAGACCCGCTTGTGGGCAAGCAATAAGTGGTGATGCAATCAAAATTCGTCGTTTTTTGATTGGAGTTGGTGAAGCATGGAACTTCTCTATAGAAGATTGAATAGATTTTGTGATTGATGGAGTCATCTGTAATAAAAGAGATGTTTAGTGATAATGCGATGATTATGCAAGTAGTAGAAATATTCGGAGAGCAAAAAAGAAGTGAAAGCGATAAGCGTCAGAGAAAGGTATGTGCTGTATATGCACACATATGTACACTCCAATAAAGGATTACAACTTTTTTAATTTCAGACTTTGGAATTGTTGATGTGGAATCAGTTGGAATGTCTATGTGGTACAGATAATACCAACAAGAACATGTGTTTGTACTGAGCAAAAAATAA
Source organism: Caenorhabditis elegans (assembly GCF_000002985.6). Classification (NCBI taxonomy): domain Eukaryota; kingdom Metazoa; phylum Nematoda; class Chromadorea; order Rhabditida; family Rhabditidae; genus Caenorhabditis; species Caenorhabditis elegans. Next base: position 9,570,549 of record NC_003283.11, read on the forward strand.
ATGTATATAATGGAAAACTGTTGTCCAGATAGGTGGCTACAGTTTGAATCTGGCAATAATGAGTCACGTGAGTGATGTCATCGCGGGGAAAAACAGGAGAGAGAAACAATGAGGAAACATCACTGGATCTTCGAGAAAACTGTTACTTTCCGAACATCGGGCATAGAGCAATGTTTTGAAATCTAAACTGGTTTAATAGATATGTTTTACGTATTAGTTCATTGGTCGAAGTTGAAATCACTGAGAATCCGGTTTCCAAGAAAAAGAAAAGGAAATGATTTTGTCTATCTCTACATTTTGAACTTATAAAGTGCTGTCATCTATTTTGAAAGCATGAAAACCGTTATTGAAAAATTTGAAATTCTATGTTAACACTAAAATTAATAAAATACAAAAAGGTATAACTATAAAATTGAAATATTTATATTGAAAAGGAATAACTGAATTGAAAGCTATTGCTTTTCATCTAATGTAAACATTTAGACAAAGAACTAGTGAAAGGAAAGAATATTCCAGAAAATCTTTTCAAGTTTGTTTTTTATGGAATGTAGCTCTTCTACTAGAATTGATGATTTTAGTTTCAAAAATTTCACCAGCTCCGCCCAAATTTTCTCACAATGATCCAGTAAAGGCCACCGAAGTCACCAATGTTTAGTACTCGTTATCATTATTTCTCGAATGACGAAAGAAGAGCCAGCTCTTATTCCCAACAATACCGCTTTCTCTTATCACTTATAAGAAGGAACGACAAAAAAAGAAAGGCACATGATATAATAGTTGGAGTCCAATAACGAAAAAAGGATTTTGTCATATGATGAAGGAACAGATACTTAAAAAAAAATAAAACAATGACACAGTTACAACGATCCATGTCAAGCTATCCCTATTACCGTTAAGCTCAAGAGTAATAGACTTATGATTAAACTGTTACACTTTGCACAAGTAAGCGTAATGACAGATTTCTTGAAAGTGACTAATAGTTCAGCTAAGTAGATTTAAATACCAAATGACCTTATGAACTTGAAACAGGAATAGTATTTCATCAAAACTAGATGGGATATTGTCACATGGTCATTTGATTTGTTACTTTCACTTTTCGTTAAACAGATTCTTGAGTTTTGATGCCCTATTTACATGAAATAATATACTTACTACTAATTCAAAATTTTCTGGGATGGAAATTTTTTGCAAATCGCAAAACGCGTCAAAATTCAAACTAGAAACCGAGCCAAATGCAGTCACCATATACGTGTGTATCAGTCAGTGGTTAGAAACATTGAAAAGCAAAACCAAACAGATCAGTGAGAGTATGATGAAACCATAACATTTTCGGAAAGCAAAGTCACAGATTGTGAGCGTATGTGTTTATCACCATTCACACTACCCCCTCCCTTCTCAACGCTCTTTCCGTTCCCCTGGAGGAAGAAGGGGATGTGTATGACAGAAACAGAAACAGACTCGGTAAGCCTGACAAAAGTTATTGGGAGAAGAGAAAGGAGAGACAGAGAGTGGACACAGCCAATATGAATTTGAAAATGTTTGATGTCTCGTGTGAAAAGAAAGCGTTCTTTATGGATGATAGAGGCTGTTGAGCCTAACAATAGATGTCTACGTCAGAGTTTCCAAAATTTTCTGGAAATATAATAATAAGGGCAGACAACGGGCGATATGTAAAACTCGTTAGACAGACAAATAGTCTAAAAAATCATTCCATCTTGCAATTAGCAAGCATGGAATTTCATGAGAATACCAAACATTACTAGGTTCTCATTCCCGTTGGAAATATTCGTATTCCGCTGGGCAACTGGATAATCAGCAAAAAAGAACTGGAAGGTAGCAAATTTTTTTTACATTAAAATGCTATACGTAAGCTTGCAGAACGTCTACAACCTTAACATATTACTTTCAGAAGTCTTGTAAAAAAATAACTAGGAAACAAAAATAACTTTTTAAACAAACTTTTAAGCATTAAAAAAACAAGAAGGAGTGAAAAATCAAAAAAAAAATTTGCCTAATTAATTGAAAAACCGCAACACGATTAATCCTTACCAACAATTTTTATTTTTATTAATCCGACGACTGTTGAATAAACCAAGAAAACTGGATTATTTTGAACAATCCTAAGAATACAATTTTGCTTCTGATATTTCAAATTGCCAAAAAAGTCAAATTTCAAATTTAGCCATCTAGTTTTTTATCTGCAAAAAATACAATTACACGAATCAAAACATTACATCAAAATTCAATTCAAGAATAGAATGTAGGTTTCCAGGATAAACCTAATTCTGAGAATGACATCACACTTCCATGACTACTTGTAGTTTACGTCAATAACTGAAAATGATTAAAAGAGTTATAGTGGCTTGATTTAATCAAAATCTCGAGAGGCCTATAATGAATTTGAGAAATATTTTCAGAGTATGAAATTGACTGTAATAATTATGGAATGTTTTTTTTCTAAAAAATAAAATGGTAGTTGGATACAAAAAAGTTGAGCCAGTTTTTTTTTAAATGAAATTACCCGGTTTGTCAAGAGAGTTTCAAGAACTCCACACTCAGCAGCTAGGAAATAAAAATCTCCAAACAAATCCTAATACCTACAGATTTGGCTCACAAAACGTATCAAATGAAATCCTAAGCTTGATAGTAGAACGCCAGGCTGCTCAACAACAACACATGGAAAGGGATCAAAAAATTGAAAACGAGGAACCAGAAGAGATGTCGGCTGAACTGAATTTCATGCGTGTTTTCTTAAATTTGCTGAATTTTAATGAGATGAAGCCTCTAGGATAGGCACAAGAAATGTGGAGGCTATGTTGTTCTTTATGTGTATATATTTAGTTAATTATATGGTTTAACAGAAGAAAAAGTGGAAAGAACAAGATAAGTTTTCCAAATGAGATGGAAAGAAAAAAAACGTAATCAAATTTTATACTTTCAAGAGGAGCCTAAACCAAAAAATATGCGATATTTTTTAAATTGTTGAAAGTTGGGCTGTTAGAGAGAAAAAATCATATATTGCTTTTATTATGTCTATATTCCCAATGTCTTTTTTGAATTAAAAATTATTTTGTTGGCTTTATCAAAGAAAACATGTGAAGCTTAATGTTGAAGTTGAAGTCATACTTAAGCAATAGAAATTACAACCTGGACAACTATTTGAATGGATATTTGTCAAAATTTCTCATTTTCCTCAATGGTGACCTTTGGCGGAATATTTCAAAACACGCTTGCTTTTTTCTCTCTCTCTCTCTCTTCCCCTCTTTTCTAGGAATAACTGTTCTTCCAATTGTGTCAAAACTCAAGGTTACTATGGTTCATGTCAAAAACAAAAACAAATATGAATATGATACAGCGTGTTAAACCCCAAATGAAGGGAATTAACTGGAATAATAAAAATAGTTCGAACAGTAAGTGATTACCAATTTGAAAATAAGAGTGCACTAAACCAAAAAATGCGGCGAATATGGGAAGACGATGAGTAAGAGAACACGAGACAGGCAGCTTGTGATCTGGGGCCGTCTATGTTGGAGGAGAGGTCTTCAATAGTATGTTGACCTAATGGAAAAGAAGAGGAAGATGCGAGAGAGAGGGAGCCATCTTTGGGGCTGACCAACCGGCGGGAAACAATTGCAAAATGTATAAGCGTGCATGTTAATTGAGTAGGTAGGTGATACGCAGATAATATTGCCCCTTTTCTCTTTCTCTTTTCTCTCCCGGAAGATGACGACTGAGAGTAGATAGAGATAGAGTTTAAGAGCACAGCTCACAACATCTTCTTTTCTTCTCATTATAACATCTACAAAGGAATTGATATATAAACTAGAGAAAGATAGACGCGTGTATCCATAATCTATAATTATGTGTATGGAGTGTACAACTACGATGTTGAATTTATTTTTGTCAACACCTTTTCTAAGAGTGGGGTAGTCTAAAAGGCACACAAATTGCAAATGAGCATTATTCGAATAAACAGGGACATCTTAAATCAAATAACATATGACTGATTGTTCACTGGAACGTATCAAAGTCAAACCATGATCACTGACACATAAAAATGCTCACAAAATAAAATTGGGCTGCAAAAATTTAGTGGATAATTTAACTGGAACGAAAACATTTTTTTTCGTTGGGTTCTCTAGCAAAATGATACCAAGTGGAGATATTGGTGAATCGTACTTCCAGGAATGTCAAGAAACGATTTGTCAAAAACATAAATAAACTTCGATTCATTTTTTCAATGCTATATCCCATTGAGTTTGAAGATATATAGAGGAAAGTAGACAAAAAAGTAACAAAACAAGACAAAGCACAAACGCATAAAATGGTCGTTGTCCCCTCTTGAAGAGAATGAGGTGACGAAAAGAGAAGAAAATAGAAAGGAGAAAAAGCAGGTGTTCTTTTTTGGCAAAATACTTGGATTCCCGGTCGCAATGTATACATATTGAACAGAAAAGATATGAAAATGTGAGGAACAGAGTTGAAATGAAAAAGGAAAAAAATGTGTTTCGAAATTGTAAATCAACTGACATTTAATAATTTCAAAATATAATTTTTTGAAGTCAAAGTCGAAGTGTGAGAGCAGTATGATTACTGAATACGTTCCTTATTGTTCAGGAAGTTTCGTTCAAAGTTACTGCGAAATTATAATCCTGTTTTACTTAGCAAATTGAATAAAATATACAATGTTAACAACAACATTAGTATACTAATTTAGTATACAATAAAAATTAGATTTTTCTAAAACACAGTGTTTGGAAAACTACAGCACAGCTCAATTTTGAAGAACGCTGAAATAAATAAAAATTGAAGCAAAACATTAACAGGTGAAACAACAAAGAGACAATAAGATCTTATTTTCTAGAGTTACTGATATTCGAGTTAATAAATTTCGATTTCAAAAACATTTCACTTTTTTAAAATATAATATTATTCAAAAATATAAACGAAAATCTTTAACAATGCAAAAACAACTTTTTTGTTTTTGAATTTTCGCATCTATGATTCAAAGTTTTGTTTTTCACTCCAAGAGTCCCTTATGGTGAATTGAATAAAGAAAACGTTTTCCCATTAGTAAAGTCAAATAAACATTGAAAGAATCCACAGAAATGGAAAAATCGTTCGAAAAATGAAGAAATGTTGGAAACAATATTTTCAAAAAACATTCATTTTTATGAGCCTAATTAGAAATCCAGTTTTATGAGCATCGTGCATAACTTTGTTTATAGAATTGAATTTATTGCAAAAATATCTGGATGATATTTAAAAATTGATACAAGCTCTGAATATATTTAAAAGATATTCAAAAAGTTTTTTAAGAAAATGGAAGAATAAATTTCTGTTATGGACCAGTCACACATTTTTTGAATTACTGTTAAATAATGCTGGAATAGTTTTACTATATGATATCTACATGATATTTGGTTTCTTGATCACCAAAAACGTTTTCTACACATACTTTTTGAAACAAAATCACTATTCACGCCACTTCATTTCTGAGAAAAGTACAGATACGAATTATACAAATTTGTTTCCAAGTTACAGTGAAAATGTTGCTGTTTTCCAAAACATTGAAGGTTCAAAAATTAATAATAATCCATATTTATAACACCAATTTTTTGCAATTTATCTGCGACTTTTGTTGCTTGGAAACCTTCCATCGCTCTTTAAAACAATTTTTTATTGGTTCATATGGAAATTTTTTGTGTGTCTTTTTCATTTTTATTTGACTTTTTCTCACAACTGATAGGTTTTTTGAATAGTTGATAAAACTTATTGAACATCAAACTATTTATGAAACATTTAACAACCCGAATCATTTGGCTTTCTTCCTTGTTTATTCTTTCCATTTTTATCCATTTTCACTGGTCATTTATTATAATAAGCAAATATATTTTCCATGTCTGTTATGTACTGTCTCTTGTCTGTTTTTTCTCTACCCAGACAATCTATTGGCTTTTGTCAATGTTTATTTGAGCTCAAGCTATTTTTCTTCCATGCTTACTAATTGCAAGGTTTTCTGAAAATTTTAAAATTTTGGAACGAGAATTTTCAAACCAAAGTTATTTCCTTAAATTTTTCATGTATTATCGTTTGAATGGCAATCGAACAATTTCATTACCAACAGAAAAAAAAACAGAAAACGATAACGGTCCAACGTGTCACCTGATAATGTTCATTTTTATTAAAAAATCACTCTCAAAATATTTTTTCTAAACACTTGCAGAGCTATTTTATTCGGAATTGCAAAGTTTTTGCTTTGAAAAATCTTTGAAAAAGCAACAAACTACGTATAAACATCAGGTATAAAAATTAGCATTGAGCAAAATTGCAACACTTCTCTGGTTAGAAAAATATCTTCATAAAAATTTAATTTTGGTTTTTGTGCGTTTTGGTTAATTATGTGGTTCATAATTATTTTATTAAAGTTAAAATATCTACTCACTTTTCTCATCAGACAACAAATTTCCCAAACGTTCATCTAATGCGACTATTTGTTCCTAAACTTTGCCCTGTCATTTTGTCATTATGATATTTACATAACCCTCAGCTTCAACTCCGTATGATTCGTCGTCATACATGCATTTCCTCATTCTCAAAAAATCAAAAAACGCCTTGCTCACCACAGTGATCTTTCTTTCCATTTTCCTCTCTCAAATCATTTACTCTCTATTTTCTTCAGCACCTTTTTCCGCGCAGAGCACAAACATCCGCTTCCGCGCACTTTTCTCATTCTCTCGTTGCCACTTACTCGGACTACGTGTTCTTATGCCACGCTACATATTTTCTATTTCAGAACTTAAAATGGTATTTGCCACATTGCTATTCAACTTATTTCTATTAATATCAGCAGACTTGGATCAGGGCTATGGATTCCAAACCGGTCATATATCCATGAATGATTCAGAAATTACTATACTGATAAATTCAACGTTCGAGATTATTGAAGATTTTGATGTAAGAACATAATATAGATACTTCTGTAGTTAAATTTTTTCAGAATGAAACCGAAATTTCTTTATCAAAATCTACTGAATCATCAGAAACACCATCCACAACACCTCTTCCGCCCTTGAATATTACAGAGAAATCAGTAAAGCTTCCAGTTCGAATGAAAAAGTTAGATCCAATTAATTTATATACAGTATTCCCTCTATCACCTAATTACTCAAAGTTAGCAGTTTATATCTTGGTTGCCTTTGGTTCAACCAAAAATTGACAGCTGACCAAAAACTTACATTTTCTATTTCTATAGTTTTGCATTAAAAAATTATTGAAATGTTCCAGATAAACAGAAACATGAGCTTTAAAATAAGACTAGTCGGGTGCAAGACTATTAGAGAAAATATGCTTCAACCATTAGCAGAGAGATTTTCTAGATTGCTTCTAAATTTGTTAAGTTGTAGTTCAACAAATATTAGTATTGAGCATCAGAAGAAACGAAATGAAATATACAAATTATATCCAGACGTTTATGATAATTTCAGACTCCGTCCATCCACCAATGTTCAATGTCAAAAGTACACGGAAGCTGAGAAATACAAACTTCTTGAAGATGCTGGTGGTAGGAATCAGCTGTTTATGGCAGATTCAGTTGATGAAGCATCACAGAACTTTGCCGAGTCTTACACACCAAATCCACTTGGGAATACACTTGGAGATGCGGTATTTGTTGCACATTTTCAGCAGGTTTGGCTTTAAATGGTTTATGTTATAAACATTTGTTGTACATATGTGAGAGGATGTTACTATTAGTACGGCCCCTTGAGGGTATAGAGCAATTAGAAAAAAAAACGGTTGCAAGTTTCACGAGACTTGCTTTAAAATTATTTACATTAATTTTAAAAATTATCTATAACCGAAAAAGATTCATTTCGAATTTCTAAGTCACAACAAATAACTTTTATACATTTTTGTAAAACTTTGAATTCAGACCAATCCGTGTGATTCAAGATGTCAAATGATAAAAGCAGCGTTGAATGGTGAAATATCTCGTCGTTCATCTTCTCCATCAAATAATACAACAAATCCATTCGTCCGTGTTTTTGGACGCCTTCGTGCATCTGTATTCAGTGATGCTCATCCTACTGTACCTGGTAATTGTGCACTCGGAAACTTCATCCCTGTCGGAACATGTTCTGACCTTGGAGAAACTATTGATGGAGGCACACACGAATCGTTGTGCTCTGAATGCAGAGGGCTGTACATGCTCGGTGCTAATTGTTTTCCGAAGATTTTCAACACAGTTCAATGTAATTCACAGGAAATGGGATGTATTTTTGACACGTTCACTGATAAAGGTGAGATCATTCAGGAATTTTTTAAAGTTGTAGAAACGCTCTTCTGTGCTCACTACTTCCTAAAATTTATTGTTTAGAAGACGAAATTTTGTATACATCGACTATCAAATTTAATCTCTTCTCTCCGGAATTTAATACATAGAGGTTTAAAGATACGAACTTTCGTCATTTTTTATGCGCATGAGTCTCGCCACGCTGACAACGAGTTACTGTAATCCCACGTGGCCACGTGGTGTCAGCCTGTCCCATGTTGGTTTGATCTACGTAGATCTACGAGAATTGCGGGAATTTAGTCGCAGACTTCTCAACTATTTTCGCATTGTTAAGAACGGGCTGACATCACTTTTTTTGCGGCAAAAATTCCCGCATTTTTTGTAGATTAAAACGTAATGGGACAATCTGACACCACGTGTAATTCGTGTTCATTTCCCGCTACTGCATCGTATTTTTTTCAAATTAAAAGCAAAATCGCTGACAAGATTTTTCAATAAAAAATATTATGCAATGGAGACCCGTATTTCTAAAAGATAAATGAGCAAGAGTTACAGTAACACGATGCCCGATTGGGGAGACCTCGCCACGAGTGCAAGGAGATACTGTAGCTCGTGCCGACGTATGATCCGCTATTGCCTCATATTTGCATATTAAAAAGTCTTGGCGCAATTGTTCGTCTAATATTTAAAACATGAGACAATGTAGGCCCCGTAAATCGACACGAGCTACTGTATGTCAATGTCTGCGTGGCGAGACCCATGTACGTATTGTATGGCGAAAATGATCAATTTGGACGTTTACGTAATGAGAGCGTTCTACGTTTTTCAACTGAGGGGTCCGTTGATTACATGTAATTTGTGATTGAAATATATTTCCAGCTCATGGTCAATGTGGCATTCAGACCCTCTCATTCAAAGTTCTACGAAACACAGGGGATGATAATTGTGAGGATTGGATTGTTGAACAAATCCAGGTTTGTCTTATTTCTCTTATTGTATTAATCTCGAAATAATCTAATCCCTTCCTTTCCAGCTCCCTGTTGCCTGTCAATGCTCACTGAGCAAAAGCTCATTTCTTCGAGCCAAGCCGAGTAAAGAGCTGTAGCGCTTAAGATGTTAAATTACAATTCTTCGTTCACATTCCAAACCATTTCTGTATACCGGGTTTCTAATCCTGAAAGATGGAATAAAAACGTGAAAAGAACTTTGAGTTTATTCATTAATTGCACGAAAAATTATTAGAAAAGTTTCAAAAAATTCACACAGATTTTTGGTTTACATCCGTTAACCTAGGAATACAGTAGTCACAAGGAATCAAAAAAGGAATAAAACATGAAAAGATGAATGAGGGTGAAAATCAATAGAATCACATAGAAAATTTAAAATTAAAGGTTTGGGATTGGTGAGGAGTATCAGTGAGTGGGAAAGATCTAAAACAAACGGTGAAGGATTCATAAAATGTTCCATTTCTTGCATTCTGCAATTGCTATCTTTATTACGATTTATTTTATTCTGACGAAATTAAAAGCTAAAAAAATGTGTTCTCAAAAATTGGAAAAAATGAACGGAATAGTATAATGAAGGAATTGAACAAGTTTTGATCAGTTTATAAAACGAAAGAAAATAAGTAAAACGTAACGATGAGGGATGAGGGGGGTAACGCTGAGAAAATCAAAGAGATGTAGAAAAAGACAGTTCAAACTGCTGAGGATGGTGCAGCTGATGTGGAGGATCCAGCGTCACCACCTCCTGATCGACGCATTCGATAATCACTAAGTGACACTCCTCTGAAAATATAGCAATTAAAATAGTCCACTATAAGATGTGCTAACTTGGAAGAACTAATTGATGGACGTTTGTTTCCTGACGATTCCGGCGTACTAAAATCCTTCAATTTACCCAAATCGATGTCTAGATCAAAGTCATGCAGACTGGATATATCAGTTTTTTTCTTTATTTGAGTAGATGGAGGAGGTTGCGTCGGTTTAGCCAATGATGAACTTTTGTCTTTTCCGCCGTCAGATACTGAAAATTATAAAGTTATGTCAAAAAATTGATATTTCCTATTAACTTACAATTTGTGGTTGATGAAGATGCGGAAAGAGTTCCGTCAAGTCTTGATTTAGATCCAGAAACAACACGCATACCTCCCTTCTTACGTGTAAAAGGATCATCCTGTGAATTCTCTTCGATCTTCAATTGCCCACTCAGGACTTGGTCCTTTATTTTTGATCGATTCCTATGGTTAATGAACGCAATCGCACTAATTGACTTGCTTCGCTCTTTCTCCAATTCATCAGCTTGTCGTTCAATCTCATCGATTTTAGTTTGAATTTGTTCGGCTTCTCGAATGTCACCTCGTTGTTGAGCCAGCTCTTTTTGCTTGGACCAATTAGCTTTTGTCATAGCGAAATTTCGTGGAACTGTTTGATATTTGCTCTTTTCCTTGATCATCAGATCGACTTCTTTGTCCGAATACTTGTGGTTGATTGCTTTTTCGATATCTTGTTTTTTCTTATCCATAATATCGACGGTTGGAAGATTTCCGTGTCTCTTACATGCCAGAAGCCATTCATCAAACTCAATTTGTTCGAAATCAGCATTTGAAACGAATTGCATACGGAATGGTCGTTCTGATCCACCTGCAGTTAAGGTTGTAACAGATTTCAAATTTTCACAAGTAAATAAACAACTCACCATTCTGACATTTTATGATTTTATTTGTCTTTTTTCCTTCCAATTCGTAGACTTTGTTGGATTCCTCCACACCGACAATCTTCCATATCCGATATTTGCTTCCTGAGCCACTCATTTGCCCTTGTCCAAGTCGAACATAGCATCCTACGACAGTAGAATCAAAGAATGGGGCATGAATCATCAATGAAAGTTTATGACGGGACAATCGAGCTCTTCGAAGTTCCGAAAGTCCATCAACATCTTTCTTTACTATCTTATCTTTTTCGGATACACGTTCTGGTGATGATTCGCGGGAAGAAGATGATGAACGAGAGCTTTCGCTTGAACTAGACGAACTTGAAGATCCCGAATTAGCTCCAAAAACAGCATCGATAGAGAGTGCTTCGTTTTTTGCATTTTTCTTTTCGATCTCTTTACGTTTGTTCTTCAGAGCATCCATAGCATTCTTCTCTTTATGTTTGCGGTTAATCTGGAATAAAAATTTTTATTTGAAAAATAAAAAAATAAACTTACATCACTGGGTCGGTGGAAAGCAGCATCCATCTCAGAATCGGAATCCGATGAAGCTTTGCGTTTCGGGGAACCTGCATCACTTCCACCACTGTTCATTTTCCTTCGTTTTTCGGTTTTGACTCCCTTTTCAGAACTTTTCTTTGCTTTTTTAGCAAGTTGTTGAGCAATTTCTTCTCGAGCAATCGCGTTTTCACGAGCCTCCATCCTTTCAAAAATTTCTTGCTCCTTTTCCAATTCTGTCAATTTCTTCCATCTTGCTTTGTCTTCTTTGTCAGCAAATAAATCATCATCTACTTGGTCATCGTCACTACTTCCAGTAGCTCGCCGCTTTCGCTTTGTTAAAGTCTTCTTTTTTGCAGGCTTTGCCCTGAAAATGGAAACTCGTATAACTTTTTTTTGGATAGAAAACAGTAAAACTCACTGTGGTTTTTCGGCATCTGAATCGGATGCCGAGGAGTCGGTACTGAGAGGTTTTCCAGGTTTTGGACCTGCGTCTGAGTCAGAATCGGAATCTGAAGTGGCTGGAGCACGGCGTTTTGTCTCTTCGTCTGATGAAGCACTCTCAGAGGAAGACATTGTTGATTAAACTGACCCTGAGAACATAATTATGAATTGAATAAATTATTAGAGAACGGTGAGAAGAAACGGTTGTATAAAAGTGATGTAGAGCGTCTGACATTTGTTCTGGGAAAATCGATATCGACACACAGTTGCAAGATGGCTACGAACAATAGGTTTCATACAAATATTTAAACAAATAAAAGAAACAAGGAAAAGTGTCATATTTTTAATGATATATGCGCGTTTTTGTCGAAAATATTCGAAAAATTAAGAAAAAACTTAAGTTTCTCAAAAAATGTGTCAATATTGGATTCGAGAAACAAAAAGGACGGGTGCAATAAAGTTTTTCTACTCTTTGAATTAAGATAATAATAAAGAATCATTAAAAATCAATTATAATAACGAAAAACCAAAGAAAATACCGAAAATTAAGAATAAATTTTTACATTCAAACTGCACAGTGTCAATACATTTAGTCCCGCCCACTTTGCAAGCCGCGCACGCTATTTTGCAAGGTTGTCGCACACAATTGGGATATTGGCTTCTGTTGCTGTAGGTCATGGTGCAAGCTATGTATATTTAATGGATTTATATATAAATACCAAACACTTTTATAATCGATAAGGAAATTGAGAGACACTCCCATTTTCTGAAGTTTAGAAAAACTAATTCTTTAGTGCCCATCCTGTGGGAATCCGAAGTGTTCTTATAGGTTTTTCAAATCTCTTATGCTCTCACAGTATTCTCAAAAACCATTAATCAAGAAAAAAACATAAGAAGAGACAAGGGTAGATGGCTTACGGAAATACAACCCCTTTTCCAGGTTAAACGATGTAAGAGAAGAAAAAACGAAAAAAGAAAGATCAAATGCTCTTTAGTGAACAGTTGTTCTATTAAAGTGTTTAGGTAGACCTGGAGATACAGAGAATCAGAAATAAAGGATAATCTTTCTTTTCGTGTTTCCTGTTGCCATTCGACAATTAGTAGAAGTAGTAAGCGAAGTTTTCGAAGAAAATGAAGAATTTGCGGTTCGAATCCCATCGACACAATGGAGGAGCAGCTGAGGCAGAGTTTAATTTTGGTAAGTTATCTGATTATTGAAATACTGCATGTTTTCTTTCTACGAGTTTTTAAGAGAGACTCATTTGTGTTTAATACATAAAAAATTCCGTATAACGCAGACGTTTAGATATTTTAATGTTGGTTATACTTTACTCGCAGGGGTCTCGCCACTCGGACAACGAGTTACTGTAGCTCGTATCAATTTACGGCCCTCTATATATTTGTATATGCGCCTTCAAGATTACGGTAAATAATTGCGAAACAAAATCTTGATGTCCAATTCAACAAATGTTCACATTAGTAACATTCAATTTTAATTTAACGCTAAATATAGAGACTTTCTGTAAAAAACCCGATTTCACATTGATTGTCTAACTTTTTCAGTCCGAGTTGCCCGTATAAAATTTCAAAAGACTTTGTGAACGTATTTTATCTTATTATTCTTTTAAAGCTTCAGAACTCAAAACTTTCCAAATGTTCATATTTTCTCGAACACAATCCATTTTGCTTTTCCGACAGTTCTAACCATCAAGTACATGTTTATCCAGCCAAGTGGTTTCTCCTCTCTATATCACTTTCATTCTAATCGATCTCTCTTCCTTCTCACAAAACCGGCAATTGTATTGCGTGACGACGTACCTCTCATCACGCATTCTGAATGAATATTGAAAATTTGAATATTTGAAATGGCTATGAGCCTGCAACGTTCACTACTTTATTAGAACTCATCATGATTACTCATCTACCTGCCAGCCGATTGGAAGATTACTACTTGACTTCAATTTTAGGTGATTTTAATTTATTTTCTTTCTTCTCTTCATCACCAAAATGAAATAAAAAGAAACAAATCAATCATGCCACACCTCGAATGATTAGTACTAGACATTACTGAAATTAAAGAGACTTAGACAGTCATTCAACTGATTTGATAACTTGAAAATTTCTTGGAGTAAGTAAAAGATATGACTCTGTTCAATGCTTGAAGTGCCACGTCACAAGAGGAATGTTTCTCTGAATCTCTTAGAGACACACATTATTTTTTATTGAGTGCTTCACCTATTTCTTCTTGCCAAAAACCATTCCCGTTCAATCTCTATTGCTGAGCAAACAGTGTACCAAGACAAAAAGTTAAGGATGGCTCCAAACTTTTTCCCTTTTCTTCAAAGTTTCGTTTCCAGACCGTACCTTTTTTTCTTTTTTTCAATTCTAACTTTCAGTCTTGAATAATAATAATATATACATTACTTTCGATATCAAAACAAATGTCAGCTCCTCCTATCCGTTCTCTCATTTTTGGTCTCCCAACTTTAGTTACAGTCCTTCTCGTCTTCTTTTTCTTCTTATTGTCGTTCGTTTTTTTTTGTTGCATTCTTGATTGACTGCCCAGTCGACAGACAATGAAAAAAGAAACAGATGACGAAAAATCAGTAGCTACGGCGCTTCGATCCACTGCTGGTTTTACGGCGGCTATTCCTGTTGAAGGTATTTGAGTTAGGAATGCGTAAACCTAGAAGCTCGGTGTCTAAATTTGCTTGTTTTAGATCATGAACTTTGTGAAAAGAACTTGTGAATTCACTTTAAGTTCTAAAAAATAGGCTAGAGATTCCATCTAGATATGCTTTACTTGAATTCTGTTTTCACATTTAGAAACCAGGAAGCTAAAATTAATGTCTCGTTATAAGTTTCATATCGTACAACTGAACTTTTTTTCATTTCTCCCTATTTTCTTCATCTTATCACCTTCTTTCAAAACAAGAACGATTGAAGGAAAAATGAAGACATTCGGAGTTTTTTTTGGTCATTTCGGTGATGGCCTTCTTATTTCCAATTATCAGTTTTATTGCTGATAAATTTGATTCAAAGTTCCTAGAGTTGGTTCTAAATAGATTAAATAAATTTGTATCAAATGATTTCAAAAAATTCAAATATACTGCATATTAAATGTATATTAAATGTCGAGATACAAGATAGTTACAGCATTTTTACCATTAGACATGCACCATATTACTCCATTTTTTAGCAATTATTTTAGTTCATTTGCAGATATCAACGAATCTAATTACAAAATTACATTGGGGTTTTGTCTATGAATACTTCATTTTTAAACAAAGAACCCGAGTTATGAGCTATTAAAGTTGAGTAATGGTCAGTACGACTTCTACGGAAAATATGAGGTCTCTGTTAGTTTAGAAGAAACAAATTATCACGAGCATTATTAATGTCGAAGATTACTGAGCTACTTGTCCTATAGTTTCACACTGCAATAGTTTTTCATTTGTTTTTCCGTTTCTGAGTAGGAGTAGTAAATCTTTTGTTTGCTCACTGCAAACCTAGAATGTACAGTCAGGTGATTCCATCTACACAATTGTTTCATAGACTCCAAAAACAAATGAGTTTTCTTACGAGTAATGTTCTTAGTTTTTAATTTCTAACACTATGTTCTTGCACTATCACTGATTTGTGACCTTTTCTCTACCTTTTTTCAATTGACTCAGGAAGATTGTTGCAGGGGAAGTACGTCGTGCGGCTGCCAGTTTTCAAGAAAATCCACAAGAAGACGGAAAAATGAGTGAAACAGAAATCATCACAATCCGCAAACCGGACGGAACCACCGAAACCAAGACAGTGGTACGTGTTTGTGTGAGTCCGTGTAACCTGCCCCCGCAACGAACGAACAGGGAAAAAATGCTGGGGAGAAGCATGAGCAGTTGCTTGAGAAGCTTTTGATAATGAAAGGTGTTAGGGATGTTAGTGGTGATTTTGACATGTATCTTGATACGTTTGATACGTTTGAACACATCGAAATCTTTTGCCAAGTGCTTTTCAATCAGCCGGTTTTCAGTTGTTTATAATTAGTATTGGCAAAAATAACCATTTTTTGACAATTTTTGCCAATTCAACAAATTTAAATCAAGTACTATAAAATTTGTAAAAAATATTATGTTTGTCAAATTCAAAAATTATGTTAAGTGCTTTCATTCAAATAACTGTTTTCAAAAGTGTTTTTTTTTTCAAAATTGAACAGGATTTTTAAATAAGGAAGTTTTAAAATATGTTCCAATAGTTTCGGACAGCTAACCTAATCTAAAAAATCCATGTGGTGTTTATTCAGACATGTCATGTCATCATGAGAATGTATAATTATGAGTACTAGTAGTTGGTGCTATTGATAGATCCGGTTCACCCCTCTTCTTTTTCATACAGTCCCACTTTTTCACCGATTTGATCCTATCCATTTTGCTGTTTCATTTCTCTATCCTCCCAGTCTACCAGTTATTTATTTACCTGTCCATTTATTCGATCGATTCAAATTCACTTCTGTATTTATTCTTTCGACCGTCGTCGTTGCTTTACAAAAGGTAACTGAAGACCGCCTAATGATAGACGTAGACGAATGGATTGAAGATTTTTTTTACAATAAGAAAAATAGATGAAGAATACGGAAAAACCACACCTTCTTATCATTTTTTGTTCTTGTTTTGGTTTGGTTTAACTTCGTTGAAATAGATTGACCGGAAGAAGTTTTATTTAAAATTAATTTAAAATTATTATTAAACACACTTCATTTTAAGAATCATTCAGAAAATTTCCAATGGGAATTTTTCAGGTTTTTTCTCCCGATACATCGTTTTTTGGTTGAATGCATATTTTCCAAAGCCCATTGAGAAACTAAACATGGTCATAACTTTGCAATGTTTTATAGAAATGAAATATGTGAGATTGTGTGCCAAATTGAGCCAAATATGCAACTGTAAATACTTTATGAAACTATTTTATGTATCTTTTTGTGTTGACATACTTGACAAATCTCAAGCAATTGTTTTTCGTCGACCAAGATATAAGATTACATATCATCGATATCAAGATACAACCTATTTTTCTTAAAAAACCGCAATTATATGATTCACTCCAAGCTGATTTGGACACTGTGGTTTTAAATACCTCTTTTTGTAGAACCACGAAAAAGGCGAACAAACAAATTGAAAATATTTATTTTTTACTTTTTTTGATAGAAGAATGGGAACACCAAAGTGTATTTTAGTGTTTTATCACCCCGTTGGAAAGATAGAAATCATTCCAAGGTCAGTTTCTATTTCTCTTAGTATCTCATCTTCTTCCTTTTCCTCTCTCCTGAAATCTAAATTCCCATTTGCCTCCATTTCCGGATGTTTTCCACTTGAAGAAAAGAACATGACCCTCTCGTTATTTGACTTTGAGGAGTGATGTCCACATAGTTTCCGAACGTGAAAAGTGACACTTTGGAATCGTGTCTTCACTATGCCTCGATTCATTTCATGATGCGGAAGAATGATTTTCAATTGGCCATTCACAATGACATTTTGTTTATTTTTTGAAATTACCTAGAATTTATCAAATTGGATTGTTTTTCTCTAGTAATCAGCTAGGTTTATTTCATATCTTCTCGAGATTTTTTTTTTCATTTCCTTTAATGATACAATTATTTTTTAAATAAGAAATCGGATTTCAATTTCACTCAAAACACTTAAAAAATCACGAACGTCTGTTTCATACATGAATTAATACAATTTTGTATCGTTTGCAGTTCTATGTTTGTTCTGAAATTGTCAGGAAAAATACACGCAAATTTAAGGTAGCACAGTAAAGGTCCATGTCGCGATAACCCAAAAATACCAAACAATCTAAAAATATTTACGAAAAAACACGAATTCAGAAATAAATTAGAGCAATGTGCACAATGTTTAGATAAAAGTAAGTAAAGCTTAATTAGAATAGAAAATTTGAAGGAAAATAAACAGTTTTTTGGTCGAGTTCGAAACCTTTCTACAGAAAATGTGGTTTATGAGTACCATCTTCATTTTAAATCATTGAATTATTAGAAGAATGATTAATAACTAAACGACGATACCTATTCACCCAGAAGTATATATTCATTATATGTATATTTTCACTCAGTGATTTGCAAAGAACCCAAAAACCTTCACAATATCTTTCTAATGTGAAACATAACAGTTAGATTTATCCAATGTCTACAAGTACAATAGTCTCTCGATCTCTCATCTCGATTCTTGACCGCGTAATGCTATCATCACTTACGGATCTTCTTCTTCCCAATTTCCTTCTCCGGTCTTTTCTGTGTCTCTTCTTTTCAACTTCGATATTACTACTATATACACGTATCTTCTGTCACTTTTCTCCGAAGAACCAGGTCATGACTGTGTCTGTATTTATTTACAAAACTCACATTTTATTCTTTTTCTTCTTCTTTTTTTTTACTTTTCCACGCTTTATCGATACTTTTTGTGTTCTTGCTTTTGCCTTTTTGTAAAAAAATTGACAATGCATGTTTCTTGGCTTTGTCATCAAAAGACGAATACCCGAAAACATCCAAATAAAAGGAATCTAAAAAAGTTTGGAATTCTCCCAATACCTGTTTTTCTTTTTCATATTTTCCTTTTCTCTTCAACTTACCTATCCATAATCATAATCCTTCTACCATTGAAGAATAGAAAATGATGCAAACCGAAGAGGGAACAACCGTTGAATTGGGACCGGCCAAGGACGTACCCCATTCTGATGACATCACAAGACCTGATTCTTCTCCAAAGAAGGTTCCTAACTTAAGATTCAAATTTTAAAGCACTTAGAAATATTATTAATAACCCTAATTAAATGCACCAACCTTTTTGATAATGTGCAGGGCAGGTACACAAAATGTTAAAAATTTAAAATTATTTTTTAAACATCAAGTTATTTCAGGAGAAAAAGAAGCTTCAATTCCATATGGCTAATAAGGTGAAAATCATTCCAACAAACCGTCAAGGACAACTCAACACTGGTTACTTGGCAACACTTGCCGGAGTTTTGAAGATTGCTGAAATTGTGAGTTTGGAATGTGCTCATCCTCCTAATTTTTGAAGCTGTATTGCATGTCAATAGTTATTTTAAATTGAAAGATCGGCGGCAAAATAAGTCGAGTCACATCTATATTGTAGGCAGACAAGTAGTAATTTTTTGCTTGCAAATCATAAAACCTGAATACTTAACAGGTTCTTTCTTTCATCGCCTTCATCCTTGCCATCTGTGCTGATCGTCGAACAACAACAGCCGCCTGGACTGAGCATATCTCATTTGAAACTCTTCTTATTGTTTCTGCACTTCTTCTTGGTTATGTAGTCTTCCCACATCTTACCATCAAAGATGAAGCCACGAGAGAGGGACTTATTGTTGTGGTAATTACCAGGTTCATGCCGATCGAATCATAGATTTTGAAAAATTTAGGAGCTGATCTTCTATGGAGTCAACACTCTTTTGTACTTCATCTCAATCTGGTTAATGGTTCATTTGTCTGCTAGCTGGGGAACGGATGGAAGAGGAGCTGCTATTATGACTGCTGTAAGTATTTGTTTTCATAGTTACAGTTGCATTATATTGTTTTCACTTGCAAAATACATTAATTTCAGGTGATCTGCGTCGCCTTAACAGTATTGTTTGCTATTGAAACCGTCGTGAAGCTGAAGGCGTGGAGAGGAGAAAACGAGCCAACAACTGTGATTGAAGCCGGAAATGCTCAAGCTTAAATAAAAGTTCTTTCAAACTGACCAATTGTGATGATCCATTCTTAGCCTCCATTCAATTTGACTAGTCCTCAATCCAAATATTGAATTGCCAACGTTTATCAACCAAAAACCTTATATTTTCTTATTCTCACTTCACTTATAATTTTTCAAGAGCCTTTCCAATTTGTGTTGTATTGTTTAACGCTCACAGGTAGAATTAGCATTTTTATTGTTCTGAAACTTGACATTTGTTTTTCAATATGAAATTGCTTTCATAAATTTTTAATAAATTTATTTGGCCGTTTTGAATATTTCTTGCAATTGGAAAGTTATTAAAAGTTCACGGACGTTATTAAGATTGCAACGTTGCAAAACTCACGTAACGAATTCGAAAAACAGACCATTTCCAATGAAAATTTATTGCTTAATTTACTTGTGGCAAAATTCGACGGAAAGTTCAAAAAATGGTAAGTGAAATCCAATGCTGACTGTTCTTCAAAATCGTTTTTGAAGGAAAATAGCAATTCGACTCGCACTGCGATTCCAAAAACTGAAACTTCAATGTCCGAGAAGAAAAAGAAACCCGACAGCCTAAGAGCAGAAACTCCACAACCGAAAAGATCTACAGGCATTAAGGTATGTTATTGTGCATTTGTTTTGTAGTTCAATTTTATGTTTTTTAGGATGTAATCGATATAATCTGGGCTGCTCTCATCTTCGTTCTCATGATTGTCGTTCGGTTCCTTCATTCTGCATTCGAGATTCTTTCCGACATATTTGTGAAAGTCTATCGTATTCTTATCTTTTGCTACCGTAAACCAAATCATGCAAAAGAGCTCTTCAAATCAACTCTCAATATTATCAAAGTATCCTATGATGCTGAGATCTGGACTTGGACTGATATGTGGGAAATCTTCAAGTCTCATTTGGTAACTCCAATGACAAAACAGCCACCCGCACGTCCAGCTCCTCAATCTGCTAAACAAAAATAGGAAGGAAGAAATACAACATTGAAACGAGGAAACTAATAAAGCTTGTCGATTTAAAATTTTTGTTGTTTGGTACAATCTGATTGTTTTCTCAAAGGCAGCTGTTTATTATTTGCAATCTAAGTTATTTGTTGTTATAATATAGGGATTTAATGGAGCCTTAGATTCAGGCAGCGGCACCAACATCAACCCTGCCTACTCCAAGACTGATCACGCGAGACAGGTCAGACAGGCGTTTAGACACCTATTTGGAATACCTATTCAAACATGAGCTTCTCCTCTTCAGACGTCATAAAACTTTTAGTTCCCAGAAGGAAGTTGTCTTCCTCTCATCCTTTTCTCAATTATAATGCGCCCCCGCCCCAATTTCAATCTCCGGGACTCTTTCCACGTTTTCAACCCTTTTTTCAATAAGTGTGTTATGCACCTTGAAGAGTCTAAAAATATGTTGACCTATTTGAAAAAAAGTTGAGAAAGGAAAGGGTAAGCGGCCCACCCACTCAACCCTTGTAAAAGTATTATAGGAGCACTATGAGGTAATAACTCACAAGACTTGACCCAAACACTCATATATCATCTGGAACTGATGTTGCGATCTTTAGACATAAACTTGTTTTTTTTCATTCTGCGTGTAGTTTTCCTCCCGATTTTTCTTTTTAAACTTTCCGTAGCAATATGAAAATGTTTAAAAGAGATTACCAAATTTGGAAACTCAACGAAAATTATTTAATTTTAATTAACTGACTGATAAATTATCAATTACTGTTATTGAAAATATGTTTCAAATAAGTTTTGATGATATCAACCAACTGCTAAAAACTATAATTTTTCCAGGCTATGATTACACACTTTTCGTAAAACTCGAGACCATTCCTTGCGAGTCGTTGGCGCAAATTTCGGAGTTCTAGTTTTCAAAAAAGAAATCCGATAGGAAATTTAAACTGGGAATACATGTTTTTCGACAAAAAATTGGCTGAAAGTCTGTTTTATTTATTTCTTTGATTTCACTGTAGAAATTCGGTATTTTGTTCTATTAAAATCAACAAAACAAAAAATTTCTGACGTTTCTGTTTTTCATTCATTTTTACATTTTTATTTTTTCTTTCACACTTCCAACAACATAATAATACTTTTGTTCGAATTACCGGAAGTGCGTGCAAAGGTGACAGAAAGCACACCTCTCCTTAACCTTCTTCTCCTTTTCGAATTTCACGAAGTTTGGTCGAGGAGTTCAGATTCAGATTCGAAGAACAAGTCATGCGGGCGGAAAATGCGTTGTCGACTCCTCGTCGGATGTCGATGGAAGAACTTGTCTCGATACTTGTTTGTTTTTCAAAAAGAGCCGTGATGTTCAATTCAGGTTTTTTACCAGTATTCCTCGACTTTTACAGTTTCGATAAGAGTTTCCATACGTTCGTTTTCATTTAAAAAGTTGAATTCAATTTAATCCAGTAAGTTATCCCACAAAATTTGTGGTTCTCGTGTGTTTTCTTGGCCTATTGAGTGAATAGAAACTACATTGAAGTCAAGATTTTTGTTTGAATGAAGGACACTGAATGCCTGATCTTTTGATGTTTAAGAACTTTTTTATGTTGCTCGAAAGTGGATTCGGTTTTGCAGAAATTTTCATTTCAAAATAACGTAAAAGCATTTGAGTGTGGACGGAAATTTTATAAATACAAACTCAAAGAATCCGCGGATTACTGTAAGAGGTTTCGCGTTTGCGATGATTTGAACTATTTTTCTAATGTTTTTTGCATAATGTAATGATTGATATTTTTAAATGAAAACTGCTTCTTTTGCCTAATTTGGACACATGAAAAAGATTTGTACATCAAATCGTTGATTGGTATTGCAGATCTTTTTTTAAAGCGAATTCAAATAAGGAATGAAGCACACGTTGGAAAATCACAGCTTTAAAGTTTAAATATTTCGTCGTTCTCAAACTTTTTTTGTTTTGTGGTATTTTCGAATTCTAGATTATTTCTGGTATTTTAAAGACAAATCCCTAGTCACGCTACTCCCCCTTTAAGTCAATTGTCACAAAAAAAAAAAGTTGCCCTGACAAAATATAACAATTAAAGAGACTCCATGACGTCTACTTGTGTATCTAAACCATCCTGAAAATGTTCCTGGAAAGTGATATCTGATGTTTTTCGTTTATTTTCTTTAAAATGCACAAAATTGAAATAAAACACCTCTACGTTCGTTTCACCTTGTTTTTTTCTTCTATTTTCCACTCGGTTTCCAGTTACTGGAAATGACTGACTCATATCCGTTTTGGTAGACGTTTGCTAGACCTCGTGGCGCTCACATTATTTTGTTCAGTGGGTCAAATAACACAAAACTATACAGTCCCATGGTATTCGACTAATAATGTTTTTGTATCATTATATTATTATTTTTTAGTTTTCTTCAGTTTTTTTCTACAGTAAATATTCGTTTATTGTTATTCTAACACAAACAAATGTATTTTTTGAATCCAAAATTTCAATTTATGTTCGTCTGGGATTGAACACGATTAACGAGCCTATAAAAACTATCTCTTTCATTCATTCTTCTCACTTAATTTTCAGTTAATGCTCACTGAAAATGTAAGTTTAAAATGTCCAAACATCTTCTTTTCGCTTAGTGTTTCGATCGAAAAAAAATTGTAAAAAAAGAGCCCTCTCGTCGTCATCATGTTTTCTAATTTCCGGTCTCATTTCAAATTTCTCCTTAACTTTTTCATTTTGCATTTATTTTCTTACCTCTCAGTGACGGCTGCAAAAAATACTTGAAAAATAAAATGAGAAGTTGTAAAAAAGAACGGAAATTCAATCGATTTGCTCTTGCTCTTGAGAAAAGTCCCTGTGTTGCTGCACAAAACGGGAATTCAAGGAGAGAAGGGTATCGGTGAGCAACGTCTCTATCTTCACATTTTAGTTCCTTCTGAACTTTGATGTAAATCCGAAGCTGTTTCCAGTTGAATGGTTTTTAACCTTTGTTTCGACGACTTCAGCCACTTGTTTGAACTGTTTCCACGAAGAATTTCAAATTATATGAAAATTTGATTCTACAATAAATAATGATAGAGAATTTTTTACGGTTGTATTCAAGATTCACGCAAATTTCCACAAAAATTGCATTTTCAGTATCGTTTTCATTTTGCAACAATTTGCGTAATAATTTTTCATAAATAATTGGTTTTGGTATTTTGATATTGGGATGAAATCAGACATTAGGCTGCGACCTCATTCGTTCGTTTGGAAAAGTATTTGAAGCTATAACATTCAAGATTTTTCTTTCCATTAAAAAACAAATTTTTTCCATTTTTGCACTAATTCTAGTTTTAGATACTCAAAAAACATTGACACACACTGTCCATCCTTCAACATTTATTTCACTGTAACTATATTTCAATTTCTGATCGCTCCGAGTTTGTTAGTAGCAGTATTCATTTTTGTTATATTTTTTCAAATTGCATTACAATGTAGGAAGATAAACACTGATAAAATGTCTTGTGTCGATATTTCTGTATTCACAAAATAGTGATTTTCAAAAGGACTTTTCCAACATGAGATTTGAATTCAAAAACTGAAGTGTTTGAAAGTTAGGAAATTATAAAAGAATTGAAACGGAATAAATAAAATAAAATGATATGGCTCTGTTTGATCTAGAAAATAGGACAATTGAAATTGGTTCCATATATTTTTGCCGACAATGAAAAGTTTCCACAAACTGATATATCTTTAGTAATAAATTCGGTAATAGTTCCAAATTTTACCAAAGAAATTATACACTTGTTTCACAATGAAAACTGAAAGTTATACTAGCAAGGTCCAACTTTTTTGGAAAATAATCTAATGGATTTCTACATTTTCAGAATCATTGGCCTAACCCAAGTGTTCTAGAAAAAGAGACAGTAATCCAGAGAAAAAAGTTATTTTCTCGCTACTAACTTCATCTATTGAATCTATTCCACAAACAGTTGAAGATGTCTATGCGTTCTTTTTTTGTGAAACCTCATTGCTCTCTCTCTCTGTTTCTTTTTTCTAGAGTCATTGTCAAGACTATGAGGGTCTCAAAATGCAGACAAAACAAGTATTCTAACTCTCAACCCGTAGACTACCCACACCCATTTTCATTCTTTTACTCCCTACCAAAAAACGTTGATGTTCCGTGAGTCGATCTGTCAAATTTTTGAGTGACGCGTTCTGATTTCTCTACACTCTACTTCCATACTTTTTTGACTATTTTCTGTGGGCTTTTGTGAATGCTATTCACAACACAGAGTACGTCGCTCAGAGCAGAAAAAAAAACACATTTTGACTCAACCAGTCACTTTTTGGTATTCAGATGTATTTGGGCGCGTCAGTCTGGAAAAGAAATGTGATTGATATGCATTTCAAAATCATCTCGTTTTTAAGTGTTTGATAATACAAATTCGATTCGCTATTTTCGGATTCGAAGCTTAGTCTTTGATCAGATCAGAAACATTGTCACCGTGAATCTTGCTTCTAGTATTTTTTATTCTAGTAATATAAGTCAGAGCTGTCATCTAACATTCCTATTATCAAACATTTCAATTGAGTTCCCGATAACCAATATATATGTATGTCGTTAGTAACTGTATAATTTTTTTTCCAAATTGCCATCTCTTCAATTTTTAAGTTCAAAATACAAAATTAGACCTTCAAAAGTTATGAAACTACTGCAATATAATTGCCGTTGATATTTACTCTAATCTTTGTCTTTTGTCCTGAGAGAGCCTTTAAAAAGTGAGAAATTAACAAAAAAAAGAGAAAAAGCACAAAGTGCTTTTTCGTTTTCCAAGTTTTATTCATCAATGATTCGAGATCAAACTTTTTAGAAATCTTCACAAACTCCTACAAAGTAGCTTAAAGTATAGAAAATCATTGAAAAAAGTGACTTGAAATTAATCGGTGTGGCTTACTAGTTAGAAAAGCATATTTTAATTTGTAATATTTTTAGATCTTATGGATTTTTATCTGAATTAGACCAAACTTCCAATTAATTTTAGTATTTATCTCATTTCTGAAATATTACTCCTTTATTATCATAAATATTTCAACGAAAAGTTTAAAATTACCATAAGTTTGAATCCGATTTTCATCTTTGGACTTCTTGAAATTTATTTCTTGTCTAACTGGAATGACTATGATTTCTCATTGTTCGAAAGCATTTAATCAAAAGTTCTTCTAAACTTTCTCTAACTTCTACAACCATTGTCTACTGAACTTTTTCGCCCCTTTAATCTCAAAAATGCTCCCGTCAGAGAAACTCCCTTGTGAATTTATGTACTGCTCTTTCTCTGCCATCTCTTATTCTTTTCTCTTGTACACCAAAAACAATTTAATTTTAGTGATCTTCACTCCCGCGTCTCCTTCCATCTACCTAATTTTTAGGGAGCAATAGCTGCTTCAGGTCAACTGCAAATATTATTTTTCTCTTTTCTTTCTACTGCCAGCTCAGATTTTATTTAATTCAGACCACACATGTTCCATTTCAGTGGAACACTACCGCTACAACACGAAACAATTCAGTCAATAAAAATAGTAGAATAAAATAGAAAAATGATGAGTTTTTGACAAGTTCTATATACGTTCGCTGACACATTCAAGCGTCATTCCCTGTGATGCTTCACAATTCAAAACTGAATGTGGAAAAAGTGAAAAAACAGAACGAATAGGTGGTCAAAACACTCGAAAACTTTATTGAAGAGCAGAGAGTGTTCAGAAAAATTTTGCAAAAAATTGTATCATTAGAAATTTGCAAATTGACTTTCAGTTTTTCAAAACAACTTTTTCAAATATTGTTATTTGTTTTAATGTAATAATTTATTTTTTTAATTAAATATAATAGTCGTTTTCCACAACTTCAACCATTTTTTAAAATTTAATGTGACTTGAAAAATAATTCAGGCTTGGAATGTTTGTTTTCTACGCATAAAATGTATTTTTGATTAACTGACTAGTGAATTACAAATGAAAGTAAACGGTTTTTTTTTTGAGACGATACCAGTAAAAAACGCAACAGGAAAGGTTGCCGCATTTTCTGGAGATCAAACAGTGATATACTGATTACTTGTTTTATTCTGAAACTATAGAAAAACAACTATGCAAAGATTAAATCAACAAAATTTAATTTAACTCAAAAGTCTAGCAGTGTAATCAAGAGGGCGGTTGATTTTTGATTTTTGAGAATATTTTGAAGAAGGCTTACAACTGCAAAATGTGAAATTTAAATATTTCAAGTGCATATAATAAGAATAGAAGTACTTGTAGTCATCCTCCTCATCCATAACATTTTCTTTGAGGTAGTTACCTACTTCTGATTTCTTTCTTTTTTTCTTTTTCGTCATCCGTGTTTGATTTGTTTCATACGAAAGAAAACGTTGTCTTCAGCGACTTCCTAACTAATCGAATCGTCGGTTCCTTTACGACTACGCCACACGGAGTCTCAGAGATTTCTGACACTTTTTCAGTGATCCGTAGTTCAAAGTCTTCCAAATTGGAAGATATTGGAGTTTTGTCCCTTGGACCAAATTGTAGTTTCCATACATATTACTATTTTGGTCACTGCCGTTTTGGAGAAAAAAAAACCGCTTAACATTTTTTGAGAGCAGATTTTTCAAGGTCAGCACTTTTTGGAGCCTAGTTTCATGTCAACTTTGTGGTATCTCTTTTTTTAAGTTAAAAAAAAAAGATTTAGAACCTCAACTATGAAACGCGCTGAAAACAGGTTCCGCCTATTTCTTGTTTTTTTTTTTGCCTTCTCGCAACAAATTTCAACGAACTCTGGAAATTTCGTATTTTTACTTCTTTATTCTTACTGATATAACTGACTGGTTATATAACCTCGCCAAAACGCCAAAACTCTTGTTCCTTATAATGTTTTAAATTTTCATCAAACCGATGTCATTTGAAGAGGACATTCGAATTTGATCACTACAGAAATTTAGCGGCAGAAATGCACTTTGAACTAGAATAAAGGCGATCTGAATTGTTTCAGTATAACAATTTTGGATTGTCTTTTTTGAGAGACGATTCTGTTAATGTGTTAAGAAAAATAGTTAGAACACTTTCCGGGAATATCCGATTCAACAAGGGCAAACAATTAGGTTATTTAGACACTGTATATTTGTTTAATTCATCCATTTTTCTATCTTCATTAATTATATTATTAAAGAAGCATATGTGTCCTTAAACACATCTGAGACTCCCTGTCCATTTATTCATGTGTTTTTGAACCTCGTTCCGTCTCTTCCTTCATTTTCTCTTTTCTATGACTTTTTTCATCTTGAAATAATTCCAGATCTACTGTCATTTCCTTCTCCTTCGTCTTTTTCTTCTTTTCACCATCTATGACAACTCATTCTTTTTTTTTGAAGACGTTGTGTTACTTTCTCGACGGCTCAACGAACTCGAAGCATGTGTTGACTAGAGGTCCCTCTCTCTTCGGATACAAATCCATCTACGCTTCATTGCATAGGTTTTCCCGAATTCCTGTATAATGTGTATCCGATTTGTGCTCACACTCGTCGAGTACCCAATTCCCATTTCTCACACCTTCGGGTCTTTTCAATGATTATTAAAGAGAATAGGAGAGCATATAAAATAGTTTCTTGTAAAGAAACGTTCGACATCATTCCTAGAAAAAATGATTGTACCGGTGGTTGGCCATACAAATTTTTGAAAGATACGACTAGAAATTCAAGGGATTTCTTCAAAAAAGATTGAGTTTACATATAGCATATTTTTTAAATTTGCAGTTGTTTCGTTGCAGTTCATTTTTACAAACAGCAGTTTTGGAAAATTGCCGAATTGCAATTGCTGCCCACCCTTGGTATGTCAGTCAAAATTTCAACTGACTTACTTTCTGCACACATAATTCCATACTACGGCTATAATCACAGAGACCGGTGAAACAAATGCCCCCATTTTTCTGTGGTGTGTTTTGGTGCATTTTTCTTTAAAGGTCTTCTAGCAACCAAGCGGATCAAGATTTTTAAATGTTTTCAAGTGCTGAAATTGTCACCAGAAACCCGGCATTTTTTTTCTGATATCATTTTTCATCGCTTCTTTGCTAATCCTTTTTCAAACGGAGTTTTTTGTGTTGATAACGATGCAAAGAATGTTGTTTATTTTGTTTGCCTTGTTCAATTTATAAAGAAAATGTTTTGAATACAATAATTTAAAAAAAACTATTAGTGGGTTTTTCAATTTCAATTAAGAAATTCGAGTTAAAAATGGGACTCAATCAGTCAGCCCTCTTTATTCTGTCCTGTTTAACTAGGAAATTATCGGTTTTTCGTTATTTAAACTTATTCTACTGATATAATCCTAATATATGTACTTGTGCAATGGAAAGCAATTCAATGAATAAAGTTGTAAAACATTGTACAAAAAACGGGCGAATACAATTTTTAAAAATTTAATCCGAATTCTAACAAAAAGCGATCCCACCTTTCAAAGAATTCTTCAAATTATATAATAAATCTCCGAAATCAACCAAACAAAAAATCTTCATGTGCTGTTGGTTGGCGGTGTCGCTTCATCAAATGTTCTATTATTCAATTGTTATGCTTCTCTTCAATGAGCATCACCGGGCGGTCGGCGCCCTTTTTACAAATTTCACCGTCGTCTGATTCTGATTCGAATTCTGATTCCCGAAATGTATAGATGAATGAATTCCTAGCTATCGTTTCTTCTTTTTTGAGAGCAAAATTGCTCCACGATGACCAATCATCCATTCTTTCGTGCCTAGACGTTGCTCATTTCAAGCTCATGTGATGACAGTGATCATGTATTTTGAACCTTCTGAATTTGACAGTTGATGTAGAGATACTTGAATTTTGAAAGTTTGAACGCTGTCAAAAACACACTTTTCGATTACGTAGTACATCCATTCTATTGCAGAAATCAAAATTTAATACTACGAAAGTTTCTAGGAAAAGCCTGAAATTTTATTTATTTAATCTAGCTTCTCAGGTTCACTGCAATATCCTGTTTTTTGATTTTTCGAAATACTTTATTGCAAACAATGAGAAATCAAATGTTCCATGGATTAGTCAATGTGGATTTGCAATAAAAAGAAAAAAGAATGAAGAGAGTTGCTCTCGTCAGTTGAAAAGATTGGAAACTTGCCTGAGAGGAAGAAGTTCATTCTTTCATTTCTTCGTTTCGTTTTCAGCTTCTGCTGATGCTCAAAGTATCCAATGAGCTAATGAAACAAAAATCAACAACATTTTGAATTCTGATTAAACTATTGTTTTGACGGTTTCTTTTCTAATAATGCAAATAAATATTATTAAATCTTATTAAGTATATTGAAAGTTTATCATTGGAGAAGACAAAAAGTCTCAAAAAATGTAAGTTTTGAAGCGTAAAATACTCAGAATGTTTCATAGAAAGTTTTACGTAAAGCTTAAATGCTTTGGCTCTAAAAAAATTTAACTATCATAAAGATTGAAATTCTTATTTATTGTTTAAAATCTTTCAAAACTGTTTGAAAAGCTCTATTGAATTTTTTTCTTGTAAAATTTTCAGACGAGAAATATTAAAGTATTTTCTTAAATATTTTTTTAAATAAAAAATCAGCAAACACACTGCAATAGGCCAAATATCTCTATCTTAACCGGCTTGGAACCGGGCAATTTGCATGGTTTCTGATAAAAGTTTCTCTGTAATTTTTTAGTGTTGTAAGTTTTCTGACGAATTTCCTCGAATTTCCTCAGTTATTAGACAAATAATAAATTTCTAATTGTAAGAAAATTGATAAAATGCCGAAGCTAAAATTTCCTATTTTATTTTTCTAAAATATAACTGAGAAAAAACTCACAAGTTCCCCCCCCCCCCCCCCCCCATTTTTATACAGCGATGAACATGTTATGTAGTGGAACACACTTTTACATGAATCTAGAATTGCTTTCCACCCCTACCATCATCATCATCACCAGGACAATTATGACCATACTTTATCCCAAAGCTCCTTCTCTTTTTGTTTTCAAATATAAGAAAACATAAACTACATTTGAAGAAGAAAAGATTCTATTTTTCTATTACAAAGGTGATTTGATCCTTCATTTTTTAGATTAATCCTTATTAGCAAAATACCTAAAAGTTTATTTTGTAATGCTTTACATTTTTTTCTGCTGATCCTTTTGTGATTTTTGATGAAAAAAGATAGCGTGGGTTGTGATAGAAGGTAACAGACCATTTCACTTCACTGACCTTTATTCGTCTTTTTTTAGAAATCATCTTATACGTTCTGTTTTTCCCTCAAAATTTTATTTGAATGACGTAAAAAATGTGTAACGATGCTGATCACATGAAGAATAATTGATAACTCGTTGAGGTCTTATTTACAAAAAAAATAACTGCGAAGGCCCCTTGATACTTCCCACGCTTCGATTGAAGTTCACAGCTCTCTTCTGAATCATACATAAATATATGGAAAATAAGAACGAATATGGGAAAATAATGTTTTTTTGCTAAAAATTAAGTGAACTGCTGAATTGTTTGAAATTATTATTATTATTGAATACGTTTATTTGAACATAAAAATAAGAGAAGAAAAAGAGGAAAAATATCATTACTTATATATTAAAAAATACAGTTCGTCTGTCCATAGTTTGTAGTCTATGTAGTCTTTGTAGTCTGTGACGTCACACCCAAAGTCAGTGAGAGTTTGTGGGCGGGGCCTGTCACCTTCGTGGTGACACCCATCGTGGTGAGACCCTTCGTGGTGAGACCCATCGTGGTGAGACCCTTCGTGGTGACACCCATCGTGTTGAGACCCTTCGTGGTGAGACCCATCGTGGTGAGACCCTTCGTGGTGAGACCCTTCGTGGTGAGACCCATCGTGGTGAGACCCTTCGTGGTGAGACCCATCGTGGTGAGACCCTTCGTGGTGAGACCCTTCGTGGTGAGACCCTTCGTGGTGAGACCCATCGTGGTGAGACCCTTCGTGGTGAGACCCATCGTGGTGAGACCCATCGTGGTGAGACCCTTCGTGGTGAGACCCATCGTGGTGAGACCCTTCGCGGTGAGACCCACATTTTTGGCGAGAAATTCAAATTTTCAGTGAAAAAAATTTTGGCGAGAAATTCAAATTTTCAGTGAAAAAAATTTTGGCGGGAAATTCAAATTTTCAATGAAAAAAATTTTTGGCGGGAAATTCAAATTTTCAGTGAAAAAAATTTTGGCGGGAAATTCAAATTTTCAGTGAAAAAAAATTTTGGCGGGAAATTCAAATTTTAAGTGAAAAAAATTTTGGCGGGAAATTCAAATTTTCAGTGAAAAAAATTTTTGGCGGGAAATTCAAATTTTCAGTGAAAAAAATTTTGGCGGGAAACTCAAATTTTCAGTAAAAAAAATTTGGCGGGAAATTCAAATTTTCAGTGAAAAAATTTTGGCGGGAAATTCAAATTTTCAGTAAAAAAAAATTTGGCGGGAAATTCAAATTTTCAGTGAAAAAAAATTTGGCGGGAAATTCAAATTTTCAGTGAAAAAAATTTTGGCGGGAAATTCAAATTTTCAGTGAAAAAATTTTGGCGGGAAATTCAAATTTTCAGTAAAAAAAAATTTGGCGGGAAATTCAAATTTTCAGTGAAAAAAAATTTGGCGGGAAATTCAAATTTTCAGTGAAAAAAATTTTGGCGGGAAATTCAAATTTTCAGTGAAAAAAATTTTGGCGGGAAATTCAAATTTTCAGTGAAAAAAATTTTGGCGGGAAATTCAAATTTTCAGTGAAAAAAAATTTGGCGGGAAATTCAAATTTTCAGTGAAAAAATTTTGGCGGGAAATTCAAATTTTCAGTAAAAAAAATTTGGCGGGAAATTCAAATTTTCAGTGAAAAAAAATTTGGCGGGAAATTCAAATTTTCAGTGAAAAAAATTTTGGCGGGAAATTCAAATTTTCAGTGAAAAAATTTTGGCGGGAAATTCAAATTTTCAGTAAAAAAAAATTTGGCGGGAAATTCAAATTTTCAGTTAAAAAAAATTTGGCGGGAAATTCAAATTTTCAGTGAAAAAAAATTTGGCGGGAAATTCAAATTTTCAGGGAAAAAAATTTTGGCGGGAAATTCAAATTTTCAGTGAAAAAATTTTGGCGGGAAATTCAAATTTTCAGTGAAAAAATTTGGGCGGGAAATTCAAATTTTCAGTGAAAAAAAATTTAGCGGGAAATTCAAGTTTTCAATGAAAAAAATTTTAGCGGGAAATTCAAGTTTTCAATGAAAAAAATTTTAGCGGGAAATTCCAATTTCTGAGAAAAATCGAGAAATGTCTGCAATGTTCCAGAACTTTCTAGAAAATTCGAGAAAATTCCGGAATGGTCCAGAATTTTCTAGAAAATTCGGGAAAACTCTGGAATATTCCAGAACTTTCTAGAAAATTCGAGAAAATTCCGGAATGGTCCAGAATTTTCTAGAAAATTCGGGAAAACTCTGGAATATTCCAGAACTTTCTAGAAAATTCGAGAAAGTTCTGGAATGGTCCAGAATTTTCTAGAAAATTCGGGAAAACTCTGGAATATTCCAGAACTTTCTAGAAAAATCGAGAAATGTCTGCAATGTTCCAGAAGTTTCTAGAAAATTCGGGAAAATTCTGGAATATTCCAGAATTTTCTAGAAAATTCGGGAAAAGTCGGCAATGTTCCAGAACTTTCTAGAAAATTCGAGAAAATTCCGGAATGGTCCAGAATTTTCTAGAAAATTCTAGAAAGTTCTGGAATGGTCCAGAAGTTTCTAGAAAATTCGAGAAAATTCCGGAATGGTCCAGAATTTTCTAGAAAATCCGAGAAAGTTCTGGAATGGTCCAGAATTTTCTAGAAAATTCGGGAAAATTCTGGAATATTCCAGAACTTTCTAGAAAAATCTTGAAAAGTCTGCAATGTTCCAGAACTCTCTAAAAAATTCGATAAAATTCTGAAATGTTCAATTTCGTGGAAAAATTCAAGAAACTTCTGCAAAGTTCTACACAGGGTTCTGGCTCGACCCCGCGCTTCATTGGACACTGAAATGGCGGGAAAAAACTTTGAAATCGCAAGAGGAATTTTCACGCAGCGCGTTGAAAAAAGTGTATGCATTTGCGCGTGACGGTGTTTCTTCAAGTTTTGATACTCCTAGAATATTCTGAAGTTTCAATAATTTTAAAAAAATATCAAAAATTGTTATAATTTTCAGAAACGCTCGCCAAAAACTTTCGGAAAGGACCGGAAAATGTTTCATATGATTTGAAGAACGTAGAGAAAATTATACGTTCAAGAAATTTAGAAATAGTTCCAGGAAACTTGAGGTTTTAAGTTGTAATTGCTCAGAACTTAGTTATATAATATTTATGTTGCTCGAAAATTTCCGGTAACCAGGGAAAAAACGTTCCATCTGCAAAGAAGGCTTAGAAAATTTAGAATTTGATTTCAATTTTGAGTACGCCAGTCGGAGCACGCGCTTCAGCGCGTGCGAACGGCTGGTAAATTATATTGAATATTGTGGAATGGAACAGAAAAGTGGGAACGGGTTGAGGCCTTGTTACATAACCTTACCATTTATTAATGTTTCCAAAAAATAGGGATAAAGCCTGTGTCTGATGAACGAAAGTTAAGAATGATTGCTTTTTGCAAGGTTTACTATAGCACTGAGAACACGATGAGTGAAAAAATGAGTTCGAAGTTTGCTTTTAGGAGTTTTCCATCTGTAAGCGTAGATGTTCCTAGTTCTTTCAGAAGGTAATATTTATTCAAAAATTAAAAAAAAAATCAGAGCACATTTTAAAATTTCGTTTAGACGAACCCCATTTTTTGCGGACCTAAACATGATATTCAGGTCAACAAAAAATGATATTTACAAATTTTCAGAACTTACACACCAGTCGAAAATTGCATTGAGAATTTCAAATCAACCCAGGTTTTCTTGTTTTGAACAGCTCTTCGCTGTTCAAAAATTCATTCTAAAATTGTCCGATTTTTTGAACTATCCTTGTTCCTCTTTCTCTCTTTTTTCGGTCAATTCTATTTTAATCCAGAGCACTTTTAAATCGAATAAACATTTAGTTGGGATGCCAATTAACAAACATTTCGTCCCCCCGAACTTGATCTAATTACAACTTTCACTCCTTTCAATGTTCTGTTTGAAACTCTTTGAATCTTTCAGAATTTTTCCCAGAAAAACTTCTTCTTTTGTTCTCACGTTATTTTATCATTTTACATTCAAGTTCTGAAAGATCAAATCAGACTATGAATAAGGCAAACCTTTTTACGAGAAAATTGAATTGCGTTGGTGTTCAATGTTTTTATGCCGTAGATTAGTAGTTATCTGAATCAGTTTTGTCTATACATTTTCTTTTTCAACTTGCGTTGATTTCCACGTACAACTTATTCATTTTCATGAAGAACAATTTATTTGTTATCTTCAATTGTCCATCTTTTGCCTTTGCTCCTTCCAATTTCTTGATTTTTTTGTTTGTACGTCACTTCACATAGCTTCTCCTTTTTCTTTTTCTTCTACCAAATTGATAATTGATGAGTGGCGGAGCACCCAGTGGAGTAGTGTGAGATTTACATGTATGTGAATGGGGGACTAGATTTGTTTTGTGTTGTGGATGTGTATTCCGTTTCTTTATTTCCATTCATTCTATCATCAACACATGTATGTTCTTCCGGGAAACTTTTTTTCGCACTGGTTCCAAAGTGCCCGTAATTTGCAAGTTTAAGCTAAAAATCAATTCATTGTTGGGCTTGTCTAGGAATTTTTAATATATTCCAGTATTTTCATTATTTATCTACTAGAGATTAAAGCTAATAATGAGTCAAATAGTAAAAGACCGATGGAAAAATCAGTTCCTGAAGGTATTTTTGGTAATGCTGAATCATCCATCAAAACCTTTTTCAAGGATTCGTAAAATTACTATAAAGTTTGATATTAACAACAGTTAAAATTTTGCAATATTTGTACTGACAGTAAGTTCACTAATTTCAATAAAAACTTTGTTTAAATTTTTCTTTTTTATTTTGCCGTTGTTTTTGTTGTGAAAATTGACCAAAATTGATATTTGTATGTTATTATTCAAAAACTAAAAAAGAATCTCGCCAATACACTTTTATCATAAAACATCTTTTAAAACAAAACAATTAAACTACGAGTAGCCACAGTATTCTCAAACACTGTGATCTCCTGATATTGTTCTATATGGTGATAATTTATTATTTTATTTACACTAAAACGTGTGTGGCGTTATATTTTCCCATAACTAAACTTTATCAGAATTTCAGGAGATCAAACAAAGAAGGGACAATTAGACCACATGTGGTAAACTGTTAATGCCATTTTTTTACTCGTGATTAATAATTATCAGTGACAATTCAATTAAAGTATTCACCGAATGAGCACGTTAGACGAATTCTGTAAAATATGTTTAAAAACTTATTCCAAATAATAGTATTCTGCGAAATTATTTTTGTGATTTTATAAGTCACCGATATATAAATTTCATTACGCTGCTTTTGAGGTATGACTTTAGATTTGCGTGGTAGTAACTTATAAATGCTTGCCATAATCATGATGATGACAATTGTTATAGGTTGTCGAAATTTATTTAGAAGAATAAAATACTTGTCAACTGGAAAGAATACATTTCATTTTGAAACATACAGTTTTGTATATAATTTCGTAGATTGAATAAGCTTCCTGACCATAGACAAAAATCTCCGATACAACTTTGTGGTTACTAATTTAGAGTTAAATTAGTTTAGCTCCCTATTAGTATTCTCTAGTTACTTCCAACTATACAGCTTCGTTGCCTAATTGTCAAAATTTTTATGAGAACTATCTAAGCATTGACGTAGGTTTCATTAACTTGTTAACTCACGGTTGTATGAAACAAATTTCAGTTTTTAAAGTGTTTTCGATGTTTCTAACATTTCTTTCAAGAAACCCCATATTTTTGTTTGATCCGTGCACTAGATTAAAAAAAAAACCTTTACACTTTGGCTTTTTTCTGTTTTCATATAAATTTGATCTTGCTTTTTTACACTAGAGGTCCGAAAAAGTAACACCCAATTTAGAAAAATAGCCAAAACAGGAGGAACGGCTCGCAATTTATGTGCATTTTTTTGTGTCAACTCCACCCCAAGGCTTCTTCTTCTGCTACTTCTACATCTCTACGCCTGTCCTCCGCCCATCTCAAAGTTCGTTTATGTCTTGGGGACCGCATTTTCTCCGCCCCTTTACTCTTCGTTTTTTCTTTATTTAGTAAAGAAGAGATGTGGAAAAGATATTCATACTTTCCTTCCGTCTAAAATTCAACTGGCTTCTGAAGGTTTCTGCTCAGTCTAGGGCCACTTTTAATAGTTCACAAATAAACTATTGTTCAGTCTTGACAGAAGAAAAACATTCAATGACCTTAACTTTATTCCTTATTTTTGTCATTAGACATCTCGCACTTTGCTCTTTACTTCCTTGCCTATTTTCAAAAGACAACTCA
Source organism: Caenorhabditis elegans (assembly GCF_000002985.6). Lineage (NCBI taxonomy): Eukaryota > Metazoa > Nematoda > Chromadorea > Rhabditida > Rhabditidae > Caenorhabditis > Caenorhabditis elegans. The sequence continues at coordinate 9,607,686 of NC_003283.11, forward strand.
TCGTTGGACCCTTACCCCCCGAGATTCAAAAATTGAATATTCAATTGATGTGAAAGAAATCATCTGGGCTACCAGAGACGTGCCTCCTGGATTTCTTCTCTTTCTTGATAGATTTGGAGACATGAACCCCATCATTGCCAGACCTGCACTTTTAATTTTTTTTTCTTATTGGTGATTTTTGGGCTGCAATAACCTCAAAAACTATTTTTTTTTAAATGTTTGAAGGTCTTCCAAAATATTCATGACAGAAATACAATTGTTCGTGTTGGTTAATGTGCTGAAAGTCTATGTACAACTTTTGTAATTTCCACAATGACAACTTTTTTTCGTAGCTAAATTTCACATTTTGTGTGACTTCCCAACTTAATTTTATTATTTGTTGATCACTGATTTAGGATTAAGAGTAAGCTTAATGTGTGCTTTGTGTTAGAAATTTTAAATATTTTTAAAGATTTTACTTTAAGAGAGAATAATGATGTTTTTCAATGTTTAGTATTGATGTATCAAATACATTACGTTGACAGTCATCTGAGCATTGGTAAAGAATTTCAAACTTTGAGCGAAACACTTAGAACTTTCCAAGCAAATTATATTTTTCTAACTCTTCAGATTCTTTCTGTTATCGAGTCTAAAAAACTTCAAAATTCAATTCCATTTTTGAAGTGTTCCGTGCCTTTTTTAGTTTTAAAACATTCTGAGAAACTAAAATCTATTACGTTTCAGAAAGTAGGACCATTTGTAGAACTACTTACAGCAAAAAAACACTTGAAAATTTTTGTTCTTTACATTTTAGCATTAATCCTTGGAACACCTTTGTTTTTACCTTCTTCAAACCGTCTTGTTGGCTTAAAAAATGTAATAAAAAACTGTTTTAAGGTGATCCAACTCCAAAAAATGGAGGCCGGAGAGACATGGAATGTCTCCCTTGAATGGCCTCCACCCTCTCTTGATCTTTCAACAATCACACAAACACCATCAACGATAGTCGGAAGTGGAATTCCTTTGAACTACGCTGGACTTTCTCTTATTGTTATTCCACTCATCACGCTACTTGGAAACCTTCTGGTTAGTTAGAGTTCAATTGTCAGTTAAAAAATATATACAACTGTGTAATGTTACAGATAAAACTACTTGTTGATGTTTTTGATAAGAATGAAATCTTGAAAAATAAGAAATGTATCTTGATAGTCTAAAATTATCAAAGAAGAAAAAAAAATTTTGTCTCAAAACCCAGAAATTAGGGAGAAATCAGAAAACTTTTTTTTTTTCAAAAAATCGAAACATCAAACAACGAGTTCTTTTGTGCCTCAGTTCGTCTGACATTTAAAATCAATATGCCAAGATACTTCTTAAATTATCTTCGAAACGGTATCAAAATATTATTCAAAATTTGTGAACAAAGAACGATTCCTTGCGATTCTGGAGCAATGTCTTATAGATGTTCGTGTGAAACTCAGTTCCTCACATTTATTGTACATTTGGTTCAATTTCAAACTCCAAAGCACGTTCCAAAATAATAATAAAAAAGTATATTTTCTTTTCAGGTAATAATATCAGTACTCCGGTACCGAGCACTGCAATCAGCCATCAATTTCCTTATCCTAGGCCTGGCTGTGGCGGATCTTTTGGTGGCCATCATAGTTATGCCATACGCGGTTTATGTATATGTAAGTGATCAATTATATGTCTTTTGTTGGCAACCACAGCAACAGCTCTCCATAGCAGCATAGGCTCCCAATCTGCGTTTTCCTGAAGTGACGTGCTGTTCCACCTCTCTCTCTCTCTCTTTGCCTAACAAGGGAAACCGAGGTTGAGAAAAAACGAGAAAAGAGACATCAGCGACCAAGAGCAGTAATTTGTTGAGTGTCTCTCACAAGAGCTCCCGAGCTTTGCTCACACAGATTTATGGTTGTTTTCTGACGGTTGCCACGTCATAAGTTTTGGTAACTAGCTAACTAGTTGCAAACGTTGAAAGTCTCGTTGCATTTATAAATAGTACTAGAACACGTTGAAAATGAAAAAGAAAAGAACATCAAAGAGAAGAGACAAGACATGAAGCTGGTTGATGTAATCCCCTGACAGCTATCACATAACTCTATTGATGGACAGAGTGCCAAACGATACTTCTTTGTTAAGTTCCGTAGGTTTTCCCGTTGAAACAGAACTCTGCAAACTGACTTGACTTAAAAAGAATAGAAAAAGGGGCATGATGATGGATGGTACAAGGAGCGTGTGCGTGTGTGTGTGTGACGTGGAAATGAAGCCCAGTGGGGTGGAAAAGGGGAAAGAACGTGGTGTGAAAAGTGTCAAATTAGATGCACGGAAAGCCGTATTTATTGCTTCCTAGATCCTTCCAACCACGAAGGCTTTTCCTTTTTTTCCGGTAGATTAGAGAAAGCGTCAGGAGTGAAGAATAATGGAGAATTAGGGTAATGCGTATCAGATTCTGCAGAAAAAAGCAATTGAATAATAGACTTTGAAATTGTGTTTCAGTTGGGAAATTTCCATCGACAGTATAAATGAACACCATAATTACTATTGTAGTACAAAAACTAAAAATACCATATATTCTATTTTAGTGCTGCATCGCACTATTCCATTTTGGAAAGGTATATCTCGGTTTATTTTGAAGATATCAAAAATTACTGTTCTACAAAACTATAGAAAAAGAATTCAAAATGATTTATTCATTTGACAATTTTTAATAAAAGAAAAGATAACCGAAAGTAGTCAAAGCAATGGTGTACAGAAGTAAAGAATATACGTTATTCGTTTTTTCAACTGTCCATTAATTTTCCCTAATTTGCAGGTCACCAACGGCGACTGGTATCTAGGAAATCTAATGTGTGACATTTACATGGCATCTGATGTGTGCTGTAGCACAGCTTCTATTCTTCTTCTTGCCGTAATTTCATTCGATCGGTGAGTCGGGAGTTTCGAGTCATCTGAATAGAAAATGAACGTGTGGCTGTTATTCAACCAACCATTTTTTCTTTGTACTCATTTTTTGCATTCAGAATATGACGGGGAACAGCAAAGATCGTGGGAAAAATGTTAAGAGCATAAATCTAAGTATTTTGCTAAAATAAAAATGCACAGTTTTCTACAAAAAACTGAACTGTTCAATTATTTCAGATACCGTGCAGTCTCTTTACCAATTCAGTATTCAAGACAGTCACAAAATGTGAAACGGGTATGGACATTGATAGCTGTTATATGGTTGGTCAGCCTAACATTAGCCAGTCCAATGGTTTTTGGTTAGTTTCATACATATATCCTTTTAAAAAAAATCAAACTCTTCTGAATTGAAGGAGTAAACGTTCGTCCACCAGATGCTAACCCATACGAGTGTCGATTCTACAATGCTGAGTTTTCGATCCTCAGTTCTATGATCTCGTTTGTTATTCCTTGTTTTCTAGGTAAATTGAAAAGCCAAAAATGGTTTATTAAAATAGCTTCCCCGTTTCAGTACTTTTCGTCTATATTCGAATTATAATTGCTCTAAAAAAACGAGAAAAGGCAGCTAAAATGAGGAGAGAGAAGAACACAATTGCGCACGGTTTAACGTAAGATTTATTTGTTTACAATATTTGAAAATATTGAAATTACAGAATGAGGCCTGATACAGGCGAAGAGCAAGTTGACGAAGAAGCTGCAGGGCGTATTGTTGCTGGACCAGGTTAGTTTTCAAGTTTTTGTAAGATTGCATTCAGATGAGCGCACAAAAATTGACTAGGCTTTGATACTTTTTTAAGATTCATAGAAATTTCATAGAGAAGTGAAGTGAATTTTTCTCTTGAGTCGTATAACATAATTTATTTACTGATTTAACCTTTTTGCTTACAGTAATCTTATCGTAGCTTTTTGTGCAGCAGCGAAAACAGTTTCTGTGATTTTTCTTCTTTTCTATTAGTTTCAGATTAAAGCTTTAAATATTATATTTCAATGTCTTTCTCACGTTCTTTTTTTTTCAATTTTACTTCTCTCCTTCCACCTATTTTTTAAATTTTAGCAGTTTAGAATGAAAACTTTAACACATATGCACAATTTCCAACATTAACTACAAGACGAATTGAAAAGTTTTGAGACACACAACTTGGAAACTTATACCTTCCCCTAATATAGCTCAGTTTTGATACGATTTTCCCAAATTCCCTAGACATTTTTTAATTTCCGTTGAAAGTCGTTCATTTTTCAATCCTACATCAGCTCGAGCTAATTTAAGTTCTAGTCTTTCCTCTAAAATTATACTTTCCCTACACGTGTTTCGTCGTTTCCAGTGGTGAATGTCATGATGGCTGCTCTACCATCAATGACTCGTCGGATGAGACAATTCGAACGACATCGTCGCGCAATTGAACTCGCAGGTGATGAAGAATGGGAGGAAGATGAGCTGGACGTTATGGATGAGTGTTGTGGGGGTGACGATGCCGGTGACGATGATGATGATTATCATGCTGATAATGGACAGGGCGTCGTTGAGGCATCGGCACCTCGTACCACTTCCATGCTCCGAAGGATCATAAACGCAGCGTCTGTCGGAACAGCAAACTCGACTGCGCAGAGTGTTGCTTCAGCGTCCGGCATGCCTGCCTTCTTCGCCCAAAATATTTCCACCACCTCTCCGTCTTCTTCTTCGTGTGCTCGTACAACTACTACTACTTCTGCAATACCGAAGGCATCCGGTGATCTACCACTTCCTATGCTCCTGAGTATGTCGGAATTCATATATTCACATGTACTATCAACAGCACCGTTTCCTCATTTCTGCACAGACTATTGCACAACACGCTTCTACCACTTTCACTGATTTCTTATGTTCTTTCATTTTCCAGCTTCTCACTCACTATCACCTCAAGCTTGCAGAACGTTAGTTGCATGATTCATTATAGATAAAAAATGAAATATGGATATTTATTTGGAAAATAAAAATGTTTGCAGTGAAAACTAGCACGAAAGTTAACTCAGCTTGAGCATTTGGGAATTGCGTTGAGCATGATTTATATATTGTATTCCTTGAAAATATTCAACACAGTTTGGTTTCAGATGAAAGAGAATTTGGAAATAGTTCGACACCACGATCAAGTCTTGAATCACTTTCGGAAAATGTCAACGTGATTACAAATGATTTTGTGTCGGAGAATTGCACCACATTTTCAAGGTATGCATTGAAAATTTTACGAATATTTTAAATTTCGTCTCAAATGGACACTAAATTGCGCATCGATTGCTACTATTTTCGTAAAAATTTTGTAAAAATGTGAAAATATGCCACTAGAATGCAATTTATTCCAGAATATCTTTTTTCGAATTTTTTTCAGGGTTATTAGTACTTTTAATAACTAACTTTCTTGTGGCGACCCCTAAAAAACCACGCGCTTTTGGAAACACCATAAAATACTGCAAAATTACGGTAAAAACTACGTAGTAGCGAATTTGCAATAAATACATGAGAATAATTACACGAGAAGTGAAAGTGGTTTAGTTTTTCAACTTTTAAACCTATTTTTCACAATAGCTGTTGAACTTTTGTTGTCTGAAAATGTATTATTTTTGACTGAAGTATAACATATGTTTCTTCCCATATTTACTGATTAATTTTTTCAGAAGATCGTCATATGCTGACGACTCCCAACCAACATCGTCTCAAACTTCATCCGGAGATGGTCGAAGTTACAGTATCAAAGGACAAAAAAGATTTAGAAATTTGTCAAGAAACTATTCAACAAAACATCATAGAAAAGTAGTGAAAGTGAATAGAGGCAATTCTAGAAATAATTCAAGAACAGCATCAATGTAAGTATAGAGTTTGTTTGAAAATTTAATGAAATTCTGTTTGCAGAACAAATCAATCAGATGATGCATTGATTCCTGCAATTATTCGAACAATCTCTAGAAAAAGTCCCCGTTTATTCCGAAGAGATAAGACTGATATTAAAAAACATTCGATGATATTAGCCAATCCAATAACTGAACCTCCAAAGGAATACCGACGAGTATCAATGCCAATTCATCCAACAAATTCACAAACTGAAACTGAAACTATTTCTGCATCACGAGATATTGAAAATCTTCCCACTACGACAATTAGCAGAAGTACGACGGCAAATAGTGAGAATTATAAAGAATTTTGAAGAAAATTTATTTGTTTTTCAGGCGCAGAACTACTTGGATCACCAGATGATTTTGAAAAGTTTCCAGCGTTGATTACTGAAACAGTTTTAGAAGATGTATTAGCTGAAACAAGAGAAGGATGTTTTATGCAACCGACTGTTAGTTTTGCATTAACAGTTAGAGAAATGGAAGGAAATGCTTTGAATAATTTAAAAGGATGCAGTGTTGAATCGAGTCGACGTGTTTCGCAAGTTGATCCTCCCTTGGCCATTCAAATATTAACAAGACCCAGTTTACCACGTAAGTTTTTGAAATTCTTTTTTACATCAAAATATGTTTTTTTATTACATCAAAAAATGTTTTTTGAAACACTTCCGTACTTTGCAGATCTTGACCTCCAACGAATGGATTCAATTGGCACTACATGCTCATCAAAAACACGTGCCGATAGCTTAAGGTCCGTCGACTCGAAAGGCTCAAAGAAAAGCAATCGAAATGGGATTGCTGTCAAGTTGGTCAAGAGGGCTATCAAGCATGAGCATAGTTTGAAGAGGAAGGTAGGCGGATTTCACTTTATTCAGAAAGACATTCCAACTTTTTAGTGAAAAAGGGGTTTAAACACACAATTTCCAGGTCTCAAAAGCACAACGTAAAGAGAAACGAGCCACAAAGACATTGGGTGTTGTTGTTGGAGTATTTCTTGTGTGCTGGGTTCCATTCTTTGTTATTAATATTTTGAATGCAGTTTGCATTTTGCTCAATAAAGATTCGTGTCAGGTAAATGAGCTTTTCTCTTGATTCTTAATTCATATTTCTGAATTTCTCAGGTTGGCTATGATCTCTTCTTCTATTGTACGTGGATTGGTTACATGAATTCATTCATGAATCCCATTATCTATACAATCTTCAACACGGAATTCCGTCGTGCTTTCAAATCAATTATATTCGGCCGAAATTCAACACGCCACCATTTCAGTAACAAGCAGGCGCATGTCTAATATAACTTTTTTTCAATTTTCCATGGGTTTTTTGGGTGTTCGGGTCAACTGATGTTTATGATCTCTTAATTTAAAACTGAAACGATGTGCCAAAAGTTAGGAATTTTGTCTGATATGTACAAAATAAATATTTTAATTTTTCCCATTGAAATCTACCTCCACTTAAAGAGCTTCAATCAAACAATAATTAAGACGTTAACCTGATTAATTTGGGTTTAGTCGGAGTATAAAACCCGAATAATTTAGAGGCTACACCAATAACACACGGGTAACAAAGAGCATCGTCGCAGCTTTGAAAATAGTGGTTTTGGCCATTTTATGTCACGAAAGTTTACTACGATAGGTTGATGACATCTACATTTCAAACCCAAAGGTTGCAGCGATTTCCAGAGGTCAATACAAAAGTGCACAGCAAAATTGTAGAACCCTGATTTCTAGAGGAAAACAACAGTTCAAAAAACAAATTATTCCTATTGAAAACAATATTTCTCATAGAGAACCTCCTTGCTGAAGATCGATAGATTTTATTAAGAACAACGTCAATATGTGCAGATTTGAAAATTAATATGTAGTTGTAGAATTTTTCACATTACTTTGAAACAAGTTTTTCATATTTTGGAATAGGTGAACTTTACCAAGTCCCTTGTCAACCAAATCTAACTTTTGACAGCTTTTGCAAACAGCCCCTTCTATTCAAATAATTGATTGATAATCTGATTGTTGATCAATCTTTCTGCAAAAGAAAATCCCTCGGAAGAGTTCCGTCGCGGCAAAACTACAAGCGTAAGAGTCGGGTAATCATCAAAGATTATTGTGTATTGCGCAATCGTCCTGTGTACTTTTCTCCCATCACCACCAGTATCCAGTTCCCACGTGCGAATGAATAAGTCCATTGTTTACAGAATGTTTCTGGGCACAAAGCAGAATAAGCATCGGAGGGAATCCATCAACTCATTCTCTTCCAAAAACTTTTTTTGCCCTTCTCTCCCACCAAGAAACCGGAATTGTTACTCGAGTGTTTGTGTTCTTTGACGGCTCTCGTTGTGCTTTCTCTTTCTCTCTCTTTGACAGGCCAATGACTAGCCGCGTACCGGCGAGCCAAATCACACAAAACCCACCGACTGATACAAAAAAGTTGCCAACGAGACAAGAAGCATGTGTGGCGTGGTCAGTTTGATTGCTGCTTCTAGAGAGAGCTTTCCTATATAAACGAGAAATAGACGGCACGGCGGTTAGGTATACCTCACCACTCGATAATATGCGTTATCACTTGGCACCAATTGGTCTCTTACTATGGTAGGTATCTAGAAGATTGCGCCACGCATTCTGAACACGAAAACTAGCATTGAATGAACAATAAACATTTTCAGTTTATTTCTTGCTGACGCTCAGGTTGAGCAGCTCAATCCTGGAAGATATTATGCAAAGGCAGCTCCAGTTCTAACTCCCGATCTTCTTAGGCCTTGCTTATCCCCGCCATGCCCAATTGCTGCAAATCCTTTGGCTCCGGGACCTGTGGCACCTGCTCCTGGTCCAGCTCCAGGCCCAGCTCCAGGTCCAGCACCAGAAGAGAACCTACCAACTCCTCCACCAGAGCAATATCCTCCACAAGACTATTCTGTTCAATCTCCACCAGCTCCTCAAGGGCAACAGCCTATCTATCCAGGAGGCCAAACTCCACAAGGGTATCCAGCTCACAGACCTGTCTATCCACAACAACCATTACAAAATCCACAAGGTTATCCACAAGGATACCCCAATGCTGCTCAATCTCCTTCTCAGCCACCAGGATACCCACAACAACAAGCCTCACAAGGCTATCCACAACCTCCGCAGGCACAACAGACTCCTCAAGGGTATCCAGGTCCTGCTCAAATCCCACAGGGCTATCCACAAAATCAGCAAGCTCCACAAATGTCACAAGGATATTCACAGGCTTCACAACAAGCTCCCCAAGGTCATCCATCTGGCCCACAGCAACCTTTAATGACTGGACAATATCCACCATCCCAACAGAAACCACAGGGATATACACAAGGGTATCAAGATTCTGCTCAAGTTCCACAGGGATATCCCCAAAGTCAACAAGCTCCTCAGGCCCCACAAGGATATCCACAGCAACCACCACAAGATCCTACCCAATATGCTCAGCCTCCGCAACAACAACAACCATATCCATATCCATCACAGCAACAACTTCAATCACAGGCTTCCCAAGGATATCCTCAAAATTATCCACAGCAACAACCCATGCCATCCCAATATTCCCCACAGCAGGCTCAACAACAGTTGCCACCAAGCCAGTACCCTGAGCAAGGCCCCGGCCCAATTCAACAGCAATTCCCACAACAATATCCTCAAGGACCTGCACAACAACAAGCTCCTGGCCCACAACAATATCCACAGGGGCTTCAAGGATCTCCGCAAGGATCACAACAGCAGCAAATGCCACCTCAACCACAGCAACAAATGCCTTCATACAATCAGCCAGAAGCCCTGCGACAGGAGATTGACCAAATTCAGGAAGGTCCAATGCCTACACGTGGAAACCGTTTGCAGTTTGGAGATGAAGCTCAGGCAGTTTTCTCCAAGGCCGTATACACTTCTTCTGGCGTTCCTGCACCAAGAGCTGGGAAATATCTTCAACCACCAAGAGCACCAAACGCTGAGCCAGCTGGAGCCAAGGCATTCACTTATGCCAATTACTTCATTGGAAGTAACAAAAAGCCGTCTTCGGATTAAGAGACCCAACTACCGTGACAAAGCTTTGACGAACCCCCGACTACGATCTGTATTATTTATCTGTAAATATTGTATTGTAAGATCATTCCATTCAATAAATATTTCAATGACATTGAACACTTGTGTACATAAGCTTGTTAAAAAGACAGGAAAATGTGTGGATGAGTCAATCTTTGTGCATATTGTGTTACAAGTGAGGTCGGACATAAGGATAACTAGTAGACGGATTGTCGCGAAAATTAGTTGGGTCACTACTAGGATATGAATGCATTTATAGTGAAGAAACATTTTTTCATGGTTTCTGTTTGATATATTGTCGCTTGTTTAAATTCACCAAAGTGTGAAAGACCTATATACAAACCTACCTACCTGTCTCCAAGGCGCCTTTCGCCGATGAATTTAACTGAAAAAAAAGAAGAAGAAGAACAATATCTTAATTTGTTGCAGTCTTAAAATTGAGCATTTCAGGACTATCCTAATAAAATGACCTCATGAATCGAACAGAGATTTTTGACTTTATTGATCATAATATGAAAAATTTATATCCAGAAATTAACTCTTAATGAATCTGTAATCCCTTTTATCAAAATATCCGTTTTTAAAGCAAAATCTTTCACAAATCTCTTGTCAGAGATGCTTTCAATTTGGCAGCGTCTTCAAAAACTATCTGAAACTCAGATTCAATGACACATTTCATATTCAAATTATTCATTGTGCAGTTCACGGTTGCAAAATATACATAAAAGTTTTGAAAGATTTTCGTAGAAGTCACGCATCTTATGCCTTGACAGTCTTGGCCTTGTTGGATCCGATCCAGTAAGCGGCAGTTTGGAATGGAGCGTAGGCTGGAACTGCGGCTGGAACGGCTGCTGGGGCAAAAGCTGGAGCAAATGCTGGAGCGGCGGCAACTGGAAGTCCGTTGATGGAAGCAGCAGCAAGTGCTGGAGCAGCAGCAATCATTGGGGATGCGACTGGAGCTGGAGCATAAGCTGGGGCGAAGGCTGGAGCAGCGGCAACGACTGGAGCTGGTGCATATGCTGGAGCCAAAGCTGGAGCGGCAGCGACGACTGGTGCTGGAGCAAATGCTGGTGCCGCAAGTCCTGGAGCATATGCTGGAGCAGCAAGAGCTGGGGCGTAGGCTGGAGCTCCAAGAGCTGGAGCGTAAGCTGGAGCAGCAAAGGCTGGGGCAGCTGCAACTGCTGGAGCAGCGGCTCCACCGAACAACGCCTGGTAGAATGGTGAGTAAGAAGTGGATGGCCAGGCAGCCAATTGAGCGGTAGAGACAGCGAACAAAGCACAGAAGATACTAAAAAATTAAATAAGATTTATACAGTTTACAATTGAAGTATTTTTAAAATTGCTCAATAAGTCTAGATTCTGTAATTTTTAGAAAACTTAAAAAATACAAAGCTATAAAAAGAAAAGAAACTTACGCGACAGACTTCATAATGAGTTGAGTGGTGATAGCAGAAAAGCTGATGAAATTCTGAGTAATTCCATCCTTTTATACGTTTCTGTTGAGCAAACTACGCATTGGGGCGATTACGGTATCAGTCTTCAGCTCCCCCAGCTCCCTTCATTTTTTATGTTCTCTAACGGTGAGGGAGGAGGGTAAATAGGCGAATAAAAAATTCTCATGAGCAAACTTTCTTTCCGCGCGCCCGGCGTTCTTCTTCAGCTTACCGCGAGAAAAGATCAGTTGAAGAGAAAGAAGAAGAAGAAGAGCCAGAAAGGTGTCAGTTACTTTGTCGGTAAAAATTGGAAAAAAATGACAAAGTCGACCGGTTATCCGGTCTGTTTGCATTTTACCGGTGCACTTTCACTCGGTGCGTTTTTGGTAGACGCGATGCGGAATAAAAAGTAAGACTGGATGCCGATATTGTTTATATTGCACCATTTCTGTTTGATTGGAATTCAATTGTACTGTATAGGTGTCAAGAATGACAATTGACTGCGTATTGCATGAAGAATGAGCAGGTTTCTGAAAAAAGAGTTCAAAGAATGCTCTGAACATTGTGTAGTTACAACAGATTTGGAAACGGAAAAGGAATGTAAGGAGGGGAGCAAAGATAACTTGCAAACAGAAGTACGGAAGTTTTTTTTCAATTGGAGTGAAATCAAAATCTGCAAGGTTTATTAAAATGTTTCAAGCTGTTATTTTTGAAAAAAAATTAATTACAGTTTTCACAGTCAATTTTTTCACAACGTAATCTCACAACATTTGTATTGCGAACAGTCTTTTCCGAGATGGGTACATTGTTTCCAGTCTTTGATCGCAATGAAACCAATATTTTTCCTTTTAATAGCAACATGCGAAAACTAATTAAAAATCCGATGAAATTTTGACACCTGCCTTTGACACCTGATTTAATGTTATTCGGAAATTTTCATTTATTATGATTGTTTACTTTCAAAAAAATTATTATTATTTTGTGCTCATCATTTTTGGCAATTATGATTCTTTATTAGCAGACCAGCACACAAATCTCTTCAGTTTCCATGCTTCTCCGAAAATGATGAAAAACGATCTTCAGCGGGCGCCTTATACCAACACGCGTTCTTTTCTTTCAAAGTACGTAACCGCGCCCGACAGTGGGCATGGCTAATGGCACAAAGCATTGGCAAGGCATATAAAAGAGTCTACGAGACACCGAAGTATATTCATCAGACGATCACTACTTTTCTTCTCATCATGCAAACCTTCTCGTGAGTGAAATATACAACTAAAACTGTGTTTATTATCAAACTAATAAAATGTTATTTCAGATCTCTTCTTCTTGCTTTGGGTCTTTTCTCTGAAGCTTCTGCTCAATTGGCTGCCTGGCCATCGCAGAGTTACTCTCCATTCTACCAAGCATTGTTTGGTGGTGCTAGCACCCCAGTTCTCTCTGCTCCAGTTGCAAAAACCGCTCCATCTGCAATTCCACTCGCTGCTCCAGCTCTTCCAGTTCCAGTTGCTGCTGCGCCATTCTTCGCATCACCAGCACCAGTGCTCGCAGCTCCAGCTCCACTTTTGGCTCCACCAGCTCCAGTCTTCGCTGCCCCACGACCAGTCTTCGCTGCCCCAGCTCTTGCTCCAGTTGCTCCAATGGCCCCAGTTCTTCGTGGTCCAGCTTTCGCCTACGCTCCATCTCCAGTTCTTGCTCCAGTTGGAGTCGCCCCAGTTGCCCCAGCTCCAGTCTTCGCTGCTCCAGCTTTTGCACCAGTTGCTCCAGTTCTTGCTGCCCCAAGATTTGTCCCGGCTTACGCTCCATTCGCCCGTGCTGCTATGTTCATCGGATCCAACAAGGCCAAGACGTACGTTTAAAAAATATAGATTTATGAGACTTCAACTTTGAAATTTCAGCGCATAAGAAGGCGCTTCTTGCTCAAGAAGTCTTCAACGACAAATTATCATTTTTGTATATATCGATCACTTTTATATCTTTTCATTTTTTACCAACAATGATTATCTATTTATTATTCGACTCGTCTAATAAATTATGGATACTTTTTTCATTTATTGTTTTGAATCGACAAGAGTATTAAAATTATGTCGAATGGATAATAGATCAACTAATATTTTAACTCAAAAGTTTACAATTTCGAAGAAGCGGTAGGTATCCTTCATAAATAAAACTAGTACAACACATTCGACTTTCGACATTAAAAATAAATCGGAGATTCGTCTGTTTTCCAGGTGTCCTGGTGATTCCAGGTGACACATGCACCTACGCCTGAAGATGTGCCTGTCTACTATTAAAGTCACAACTAGAAGAAAGATTGACTCATATACTGAACGGTGACAGTTAAAAATATTTTCTTGGAAGTTTCCGAATGATTGAAATTCAGATCGTTGACAAGCCTTACAGTTTTTAGCTGTTCAATGCTTTAGTTTGTGTTTCAGAACCATGAAAGCTCAAGATTAAACGAAATCAAGAAAACCCCAAGTTAAATGAAGTTGAAACGGTTTTCTTTGTTTTTAATCAACATTCATTTTTTAACGATGTGTTCGGTCAAATAGTCAGACAATTTTTTCAAGTAATTTTTTTCAAACGTACAAATGTGTCCTTCTCTTTGTTTATTAATGTTTACCCTGGGTTTAGAGCAAACAATGCAAACAATTGACCGTCTACACAAGATCATGCTAAACACACGTGGACGACAAAAAGCTGATGATTGACGCTACTTTTCATGTTTCTAGCCGGATATGAGTAGGAACAATGAGATTATTATATATTAGTGGAATACCAATATTGTGATTGAACAAAGGAAATTTGGTCGGAGCAGATCTTCCTCACAGTTATAGCTTTTTTTAAGACTGTGTAGGTTGGAATTTAAATTCAAAAACGCCGACAAGACCTAAATTTCCTAAAAACAATTATTGGAAAACTGTAAGCCATATGAAAGATCTAAAAATAGGTTCCTCTCACACTTCGTTTTTCAGCCAAATTTTTTCGTACTTCTTGGAAGTTTTTCGCTCTGTCCTTTTTATTCTTACTAATGTGGTTTGGTACTACAGCTTAAGACAATAAGACAATACCCCACAAGCGACACTCGCCCTGTAAGTTTTCAAGAAACAATTTAAATGTGCATAATTTATTATACGGAGGGAATAATAAATAGTACAGGCAAGTTTTCGAATTATACAGAAATGATGACGTCGTTGGATGACTTCTTGAACAAGAAGTGGAAGCAAACCTTCTTATGCGCTGAAAAATTAGTATGTCATCCAGAATAATTTGATTCTGGGTTGTACTTACGTCTTGGCCTTGTTGGATCCGATGAACATCGCAGCACGGGCGAATGGAGCGTACGCTGGGACAAATCTTGGGGCAGCAAGAACTGGAGCAACAGGTGCCAAAGCTGGAGCAGCGAAGACTGGAGCTGGGGCAACTGGGGCGACTCCAACTGGAGCAAGAACTGGAGATGGAGCGTAGGCGAAAGCTGGACCACGAAGAATTGGGGCCATTGGAGCAACTGGAGCAAGAGCTGGGGAAGCGAAGACTGGTCGTGGGGCGGCGAAGACTGGAGCTGGTGGAGCCAAAAGTGGAGCTGGAGCTGCGAGCACTGGTGCTGGTGGTGTGAAGAATGGGGCAGCAGCAATTGGAACTGGAAGAGCTGGAGCAGCAAGTGGAATTGCAGATGGAGCAGTCTTTGCAACTGGAGCAGAGAGAACTGGGGTGCTAGCACCACCAAACAATGCTTGGTAGAATGGAGAGTAACTCTGCGATGGCCAGGCAGCCAATTGAGCAGAGGCTCCAGAGAAAAGACTTAAAGCAAGAAGAAGAGCTCTGAAATAACATTTTATTGATTTGATAATAAACACTAATTTAGCTGTATATTTCACTCACGAGAAGGTTTGCATGATGATTAGAAGACCAGTGATGATCGTTTGATGGCTTCTCCGTTCCATCTTTCACCTTTTATATGGCGGGGCGGTCGAGACAAAAACGCTTTCGCACGCACGAGCATGCCGATTTGCTCGGCCGCCCTATTCATTGGGAAAAAGCGACAAAGTTGCATGCCGTGTGTGTGCCGGTTACTTGTCCTGAAACGGAAGTGAAGACATACGTGAAATTGAATAGTACGCTAGTATCTGGGTGCGTGAGTATCGAATTGAAACTATGGGCATTCAATGAGTGCAATGAATTGACTGTGGGTCTGCCAATTCATCGATCAGAACATCAAAAGTTTAGTGGACTAAATTTTTTCGAAAAAGTATGGAATATGTGTGGAAACATTTTTAAAAGTCATTGTGCACATAGTCTAGGTGAGTCATAATTCAATAGACTCTTCTCAAAATAACTTTGCGGGTTTTTATGGAAGTAAGAATATTTTGTGATTTATTTTGTAATTAGAAGTTTGTAACTAGAAACTGTAAAAGACTTGCCAGGGATCAAATTTTTGATTTGAAAATTGACGGAACAACTCGAAAAAACATCTTCGTTTTTGTTAATTCTAAATGTTAACTTGTAAAATTAACTTTTGTTTTTATCACTACTCCGAGTTAATTTGGTGTCCCACTTTACCTATCAATTGTCATATCATGTATCATTCTTAATTTCTTCTACATACTTGTTCTCTTGTGTTGATCTCAAAGAACAAAACAAAAACATTTTTTTCTTTTCTCTCATTTTTCACTGTTCCCACACTTCTGTTTGCTCCTCTTCGGGACGCACCGAACACTTTTTTGCGCCACGTGCTATCGTCAATGGGCTCAAATGAATTCAAGTTATACGGCCAACTGATATCTGATTTGAATGAATGCAAATAAAAAGATTATCATAAGCTTAGAGACTAGTTACCTATCCTCCGATCACTGATTGTTCTTGGTTCAGACTAGAGTTTTATTTGAGCACTCGATTTGTGTTTGCACTTTGCACCTCGATTATACAGACTGTCTACTTAAAATAGAGAATGATCTAGTTATCTTGATATCTTATCACTTTGTAGTTTACTCCGCTTCATGATCCTCCCGGTTTTCTCAATCATGCGATCTTTGACGTATTTGTGATTTTTCTACTCTACTTCTTGAGAACGCGCACATTGACAAAAGAATGCCACATTTAGAAGAAAGAACGGAGTTCGCGGAGCACTCAAATGTCGGTAGATGATGATGCAAAAACATATGGTTAGCGCAAGAGGTGTGGAAATCACTTGCGGAATTTTTTTAATGAGGAAGAAAGAGAAACGAACAAAGGAGATCCTGAACGCATTGCAACAAGGAAAACGAATTATTTAGAGACCGGTCTAGTCTTAAAGTGAAGAGACTGAAAATGAATAGAATATCTGTATATCATTAATTGTTATTATGAAAACAAATGTGTGGATATTGAACGTATGCATTAACTTTTGAAGGACTAATCTTTAAAAACTCTTTGCAAAAACGTTTAGGTTCAAAGACAATTATGAATTATTTCCACTTGCGGAATAAATTCTAAAAACGTGAAATATCTGCTCATCTAAATCTGAAATGAAATCAATTTTCTTGGGTTAATCTATTCTGAACGTTTAAACCTTTAAAATAGGAGTGTATTAAGCCTTTAAAATAGGAGTGTATTCACCAGAAATCGAAGGAGGGAGCTCGAATGTCGGCAAATTAACTTTTTTCAAATTTTTAAAGTTAAAAAATCTAATCACTGATGATACAGTTACAAATCTGAATCTGAAATTGAATTAATTTTAAAGAAATTTAATTTTTTTTCAATTAAAGTTAAAATTTGTTCATCTATAATTATCTGGAGTATACTCCAGATAATTAAAATAATTTGCTCCATCTGCAATTCCACTGCAGAGTATAAGTAGTTTGAACTTGGCTGCTTTAGGAGATTTAAAGAACATAGTGTATTAGCAATTTATTTTCACATGTAGCTTCAGAAAGAGTCCAGACTAAACTCAGATGATTCCTAGTGCATGCCTAAAAATTTTTTTGTAGATTATGAAGATACTTAGAAACATTATCATAGTCATATTGTTTCAATAATGTCCTTCTTTTTTAGCATCACTTTTCCAAATCAGTTTCAACTTTTGCACAAATTCTGTTTGGTTCAGTTTTGTGAGACTCGAAGGATTGTTGTATTAGAGTGGGTTTTGCACTTTGAGCCCAAATTTTTCACGAACATTTGGCTTCTTCCTCATCTACAAGCATTTCTAATTCTACAATTCCAATCGTTTTCCTACCAACTCTTTAATCGCATTTACGGAGATGAGCAAACTCTGAGAAAGTGGGAGGACTCTGTGCCTTTACGCACCGACAGTGCTCAAAAACTCTATCGCCGGAAAAAGGAGGCGGAGTGCGGACAAAACTTTTTTGCACGCTTCACGCAAAACCTCCACCTTCTTTCATGACTACCGACCGGTCATGAAGGTACTATAAAAGCTCAAGAATGCTGAGCACAAAATCATCACTCGATCCTCTTTTATTACTACTCAACTCAATATGAACACTGTCATCTCGTAAGTTTGTTTCCTATAAAATTTTCACTTTTTTACATTTTCCAACTTTTTACTTTCTTTCACAATTTATTTTTAGCCTTCTCTTCGCCGGATTGGCTCTTTCGTCGGCTCAGGTCGCAATCAACGGACCATTCTTGGGACGTTACTACGTGGCTGCCAAGCCAGTGTTGGCTCCAGGAGTTGCACCACTTGCCGCTCCAGTTCTCGCTGCTGCTCCACCAGTCTTCGCTGCCCCAGCTCCACTTATGGCTCCACCAGCACCAGTTCTCGCTTCTTCTCCAGCATTCGCTGCCCCAGCTCCAGTCTTCGCCGCTCCACCAGCACCAGTCTTTGCTGCCCCACCAGCACCACTCTTGGCTCCACCAGCACCAGTCATGGCTGCTCCAGCTCCACTTTTGGCTCCACCAGTCCCACCAGTTGCTCCAATCGTCCCAGCCTTTGCCCCAAGACCAGTCCTTGCTGCCCCAGCATTCGCTCCAGCTCTTGCCCCAGCCCCAGCTTTTGCTCCAGCTTTCGCTCCAGCATTCGCCCCAGCTCCAGCATTTGCTCCAGCCTTCGCCCCAGCTCCAGTCCTTGCTCCAAGACCAGTCCTCGCTGCTCCAGCTTTTGCTCCAGCCGTCCCAGCCTTCGCCCCAGCTCCACTTGTCCCAGCCTATGCTCCATTTGCTCGCTCCGCATTCCTCATCGGAGGAAACAAGTCCAAGAAGGTGTCCGTGTAAGAAGTGTTCATCATTATTCGATTATTGTTTGTATATACCGACCTCCTTTTAATAAACATTATTTAATTTTCTTGCTCATGTGTTGTTTGTATTCTCAAAATGTCTTTAAAATGAATCCATCAAAGCGGATTGGTGACGCACATTATAATCGGCTACCTGAATATTCCGATAATTCGTTATCTTTGCCTTACTTTGAATTTTAGTAGAATGCTCTCGTTTTTCTCCTGGTACTGCTACATTTGTAATGGAATTGCAATATTTCTCAATGGGATTCTATTGTTTTTATCTTCTCACAAAAGTATTGAAACCATCCGGGTATGATTTTTAATTTTTCAAAGAATACATTTTGATCTAACTATGGTGCTCTGAAAGGTTTTCAGAGAATTATGAGTAATATAAATGATATTTTTTTCTGAAACTTGATCAAATCGTTTTTAAAAGTTTTTAGTAAAACTTCAGCAGTTAGACAATTATTATTTACACTGAAAATTTGCAGTTTTTGAAGTTCTTGGTACAAATGAAAAAAATTAAAAATGCTAACTAAATGTAAAAAATATTCTTTTGTAAGTCAAGGTTTTTCTTTTTTTTTTAGAGCGTTATTAAATGTGAAATATGAAGTACGTGCCATTTCGATTTCGGTTCAAATATGATACGTCCATTGCACTGGCTTCTGAAAAAATACATATACATATATAACTAGTTCTATTATTTTCTGGCCATCGTTCAAAATTTCCTACTGAATATGTTTAGGAGCTTCGTTACTTTCTCTCCAACATTGCTGCTTCTGGAATTGTTTTTGGTGCATCTCTTCTTCTTCTCCAGCCTCAAACAGTAACACGTGGATCTATGACAATCCGTGTAATTCATGGGCCGGCACAGTATCTTCCAGAAAACGCTTTGGTGTCTAACTTTGTAGAACTACAATAAATATTAATCGAATTATTTCAGAAAGCAGTTGGATGTGTTTCAGTAATTTCCTATTTATATGCGATACTGTCGTTTCCACTTTTCTTTTTCTATCGATCTATGATTCTTGCAAATAGGTTTGTTTTTTTCGAATAAAAAAGAAAATAAAAAATGAAAAAGTTTAATTTCAGTAACATGTTTGGACAGTATTTTACAAAAAACACACTGCTTATTACGTTTGTGGTTATTTTTATATTATGCTGCATTGAAAGTGTATTCTTTTATTACTCGAGTATTCCATATGCGGTAAGTTCAAAAAATAATTGTTCTTTGCATCACAATGTTTTGAGGATCTACTGGATCGTGCCAATCGAACAACATCAATAGTTGAAGAATTTGAAAACTCGACACTGATATTAACTCAACATCTTCGAAATATTGATATAAATTCTCAACACACAACTTCATCTTCAAATAACGTGTCAAGTGGAGTAATCCAGACTCAAGAAGAGCTAAGTCTCGGAAAGCATCACTTATCCTTATTTGGAGACGATTACAGCCGAAATCCTCTAATAATAATATTTCATGGAACTCTTCTCGTGTGCCATGTGCTCTCATATCTTATCATTCTAATCTGTGCACATTTCATGTTGAACACACTCAAACGAAAACAAGGAACAATGTCGCAAGACACGTTTCTCGAGAATGAGCTACTCGTCCATTCTGTGTTCGCCGAAGCCTTTGTGCCGTTGTTGTTCTCAGCACCGGTTGGAGCGAATGCGGTGCTTGTAACAGTTTTTGAGAATAGTCTGTGAGTCATTTGTAATCAGAGAGCAGTAATCGGATGCTTTATTGTTTTTCAGTAAATGGCAAGAGTTTCTACCAGCGTATTGCATGTCAATGGTTCCCGTTTTATCACCACTTTGCACAATTATATTCATTGAACCATACAGAAGAGCCATTTTGTCCTTTGTAACTTTGAAAGCATTACGAGGAACAATCAATAACTCAAACACCCAAAATCAAAATAATGATTCATAACTTTGACTTATTTGTAACTATTTTGTTATAGCAATTGTACTCTTTTTTAAACAGCAGTAATTTTTCAGTAATTCTTTTCAAAAAATTTGTGATAACTTAATTGAGACCTAATTTAATTGAGAGCGATCGTAATACTCAGGAACACTTAGCATGAAGATTTTAAATTGTAATTGTAAGTCGAAATAAATGTATTGTCATTAAATCGCAGAAGAATTTGAAAGGAAAACGTCGATCGGTATATACAGAAAATCAAAAATAATTAGAGCACGATGATTCGAACTTAAGCCTTGACGGTCTTGGCCTTGTTTCCTCCGATGAGGAAAGCAGAACGAGCAAATGGAGCATAGGCTGGGATGGCAGCTGGAACTGCTGGAGCAAAAGCTGGAATTGCTGGGGCAGCAAGCACTGGTCTTGGAGCAATAATTGGAGCTGGGGCGAAAGCT
Source organism: Caenorhabditis elegans (assembly GCF_000002985.6). Lineage (NCBI taxonomy): Eukaryota > Metazoa > Nematoda > Chromadorea > Rhabditida > Rhabditidae > Caenorhabditis > Caenorhabditis elegans. The sequence goes on from NC_003283.11 coordinate 9,628,587, forward strand.
GGAATAGCTGGAGCTGCGAGAACTGGTCTTGGTGCAAGAAGTGGGGCCGGAGCAAAAGCTGGAATAGCTGGAGCAGCGAGAACCGGTCTTGGAGCAAGAATTGGAGCGGGTGCGAATGCTGGGGCAGCAAGGACTGGTCTTGGGGCAAAGGCTGAAACGATTGGAGCAACTGGTGGGACTGGTGGAGCCAAAAATGGAGCTGGAGCAGCCAAGACTGGAGCTGGTGGGGCAGCAAAAACTGGCGCTGGAGCAGCGAATGCTGGAGCTGCAGCAAGAACTGGTGCTGGTGGAGCCAAAAGTGGGGCTGGTGGAGCAAGAAGAGGAGCTGGGGCAGCCAAGACTGTTGGAGCAGCTGCGAGCACTGGTGCTGCGACTGGGGCAACTCCTGGAGCCAATACTGGCTTGGCAGCCACGTAGTATCTTCCCATGAATGGCCCGTTAACGGCGACTTGTGCGGAAGAAAGGGCAAGTCCAGCGAAGAGAAGGCTAGAGAATAAGAAGATAAGGTATTGCAAAGAAACCATTTGGAATGATTACTAAATTGTGAAAATAAAATAAAAACTCACGCAAAGACCGAGGAGCTCATGATGATTATTGGATTGCTGAAACCGTTCGAGGTGTGTGCTGTCTTTTCCGATTTTTGAGGCACCTTTAAATACAACAGAGGGCGGAGAGCTCAAAACCAGTCGACGTTGTTTCTTTTTCTCATTCGGTTGCGTCAAAAAACGTTTGACGGGACGGGAGCAAGAGGAGCTCGCGGGAGCAACTTTGTGTGGATCACCACCTCTATTCACAAAAAAACTTTTTTTCATGTGGTGTGCGCGGCAATGAACGGCGGGCGCCATCTCGCGTAATGGACACAAACAAATGGCGAGAAAAAGTTGATGTTTGCGAGAGTGGCGGCACCGGGGCACGGAAGATGCGGAAGCGTTCTTTTTGATGGTGGAGATGGGCAAATAGTAATTGAGAATGTGGCATACTGATTTGAGGAATTGCACTTTGAACATTTTGTGTTCGTTTTGATAGAAAAAATAAATAAATTTTAGACAAGCCTTCGATCTATGAACTTACATACATACTAGCAACGTTTTCAAGTATGTCTATCTAGAAAAAACGCCAAGTGTTTCTTATAATGATTTCTAACAATTGAGGAACCATTAACATTACGTCAAAAATACTTAAACCTATCTTGGTGTAAACATCTTCATCGAAAATACGGAAGTATGGGCATTCGATTATTACAACACCGGAGGGCAGACAAAGAAGCTGCAAGAACGCCGCCCACTCTAATGGGCAATTCAAGGTTGATTTCACTTGACCTTTATGGGTATAAAAACAATCAAATGCGTGGAAGAAGACACATCTCAGCAATGGTTAAGACTTTGGTAACAATCGCCAGCATTGGCAGCGGAGTTGCTGTTGTTGCTTGCCTCTTCACTGTTGGATACATCTTCAATGATATCAACTCTTTCCATGATGAGGTCATTGACACTATGACTGAGTTCAAAGTGAGTCCATAAGTTCATAGCTAGATGATACAAATACTTTTTCAAATCATGAACCACCAAGTCTTCTCTCAAATTCTTTTGTAGAATAAACCTGATTAAAAATGAATTTCACAACATTTTCAAAAATTTAGTTCAACGAGCAACAAGCATGGAACTCAATGATGAAGCCAACTGATGTATTCGGAAGAATCAAGCGTGGAATCAACAAGAGAGGAGCCCAATGCAACTGTGGAGCTCAATCCAATGGATGCCCAGCTGGACCACCAGGACCACCAGGACAACCAGGAGCTCAAGGAGAGGCTGGACACGCTGGAGAGGCTGGAAAGCCAGGAGCCAACGGAGTTACCATCGGACTTACCGGAGGAAATGGACCATGTATCACTTGCCCAGCTGGAGCCCCAGGACCAGCCGGAGCTCCTGGAGCACCAGGACCACAAGGACCATCTGGAGCCCCAGGACAAGACGCTGTTGGAGAAGGACCAGGACCAGCTGGACCACAAGGACCAGCCGGAGATGCCGGAGCTCCAGGACAAGCCGGAGCACCAGGACATCCAGGAGCCCCAGGACAAGGAGGACAACGCAGCCGTGGAACTCCAGGACCAGCTGGAGCTCCAGGACCACAAGGACCAGCCGGAGGACCAGGACAACCAGGACAATCCGGAGGAGCCGGAGCACCGGGACCAGCTGGAGCTCCAGGAGCACCAGGAGGACCAGGACAGCCGGGACAAGATGGACAGCCAGGAGCCCCAGGAAACGACGGAGCTCCAGGAGGAGACGCCGCTTATTGTCCATGCCCAGCTCGCTCTCAAGTTGTCAAGCACCGCAAAGTTATGGCTCACAGACGCCACGCTAAGATTGTTGCTTAAATTTGGACCATTTTGAAGTTTAACTTTCTCTCAATAAAAATGCATTTTCCAACTTGCTTCACTAAACTGTTAAAGTTGAAAATAGGTGAATCCCATCAATTTTATTTGCTGGAAAATATTTTTTTACATGCGGCAACAGACATCATCTCTCCAAAAAAATTGCCTTCAGTTTTCAAACAATACAATAATTTAAATATTTATTTACCAGGTTCACGTCAGAAGTTTAATCATAATATGCAGTGTACATGCAACGTTTTCAAAAATACATTTCATTATTTTTAGAATGGTTATTTATATGAAACGAAAACTTTTCGTATTCTTCATCACACTTGTTGCTTTTCTTGTTTGCAATGCTGGACAAAATGGAGAATGTATTGGTGGAACTGTTGAGGATATTCCTAATGATTGCGTAATTATCATTTCAAAACCATTAATTATCGCAGAAAAATCTCATGGCAAGTATTCAAAAATTTTCTTTTCTAATATAATTGTTTATATTTCAGAAAACATCCTTCGTTCAAAACTGGCCAAAGTTGAGAAAATTAAAGCCGGTCTTGAGATTTCAAATATTCGTTTTTCAATGTTTAACTATCTACAAAACACAGTATCAATTGAAAACCCAACTGGTCCGGCCATATTTTTTAATGGAAACCAAAAATTGCAGCGAGTTTTGCTACAGAAACTGGAAAGTTTGAAAGGGAAACCGGTGAGAAATAATAATTGTAACATAATTTCAAAGCGAAACGATTTTTAGAACGAACTGTTATTTTCTAAAGACAACTTTATTCATTCGGTTTTCAAAGACGGAAACTCGTAAGCATAAGATTAAATATGAACATTAAACATTTTATTTTCAGAATGACTGACTTCATGAAACTCAGAGCTGCCGCTTACAACTCCAGTCGTCAAAAATGTGACAATAACTTCTTTGAGGTTCTAGACAGTCAAGCACCAAACGTCGTGGTTTTGGAAAGAATGGAAATTTCTATGGCAATTGGAGCTATAACTACTATAGTGATTGCAATATGGATTTGCTATTATTTCTGTGTTTCCAAAGAGAAAAAGTTGAAGAAGAAATATTGTTTAATTAAGAAACCGAAAACAAAAGCTACAACAAGCAGTAACAATGAAATCAAGAAAAACGTATTGAAGATGGATGTGACAAAGGATAAAGATCTGGAAAGTTCAAAACTTCCAACTGAATCTAAGCGCTCTTCATTACAATCTCCACAAAGTGAACTCAGTAAAGTTGAAAAAGCCCAGGCTTCTATTAATTGTTCCATTTCCAAGAAGTAAATAAATTGATTCAATTATAAAAAAATTATTTATTGAATATTGAAATCAGCTTTTGGTAACACTCTTTAGGCAGAAACCTTGGCGTGACGTCTACGGAAGACCTTGCGGTGCTTGCGAACAGCGCTGGCACGAGCTGGGCATGGACAATATGCGGCGTCTCCTCCTGGTGCTCCAGCGTTTCCTGGTGCTCCTGGGGTTCCTGGGGTTCCCGCGTTTCCTGGTCCTCCTGGTGCTCCTGGAGCTCCAGCTGGTCCTGGGGCTCCGGCTCCTCCGGATTGTCCTGGCTGTCCTGGTCCTCCGGCTGGTCCTTGTGGTCCTGGAGCTCCAGATGGTCCTGGAGTTCCACGGCTGCGTTGTCCTCCTTGTCCTGGGGCTCCTGGATGTCCTGGTGCTCCGGCTTGTCCTGGAGCTCCGGCATCTCCGGCTGGTCCCTGTGGTCCAGCTGGCCCTGGTCCTCCTCCAACAGCGTCTTGTCCTGGGGCTCCAGATGGTCCTTGTGGTCCTGGTGCTCCAGGAGCTCCGGCTGGTCCTGGGGCTCCAGCTGGGCAAGTGATACATGGTCCATTTCCTCCGGTAAGTCCGATGGTAACTCCGTTGGCTCCTGGCTTTCCAGCCTCTCCAGCGTGTCCAGCCTCTCCTTGAGCTCCTGGTTGGCCTGGTGGTCCTGGTGGTCCAGCTGGGCATCCATTGGATTGAGCTCCACAGTTGCATTGGGCTCCTCTCTTGTTGATTCCACGCTTGATTCTTCCGAATACATCAGTTGGCTTCATCATTGAGTTCCATGCTTGTTGCTCGTTGAACTAAATTTTTGAAAATGTTGTGAAATTCATTTTTAATCAGGTTTATTCTACAAAAGAATTTGAGAGAAGACTTGGTGGTTCATAAATAAAAAAAAGTATTTGTATCATCTAGCTATGAACTTATGGACTCACTTTGAACTCAGTCATAGTGTCAATGACCTCATCATGGAAAGAGTTGATATCATTGAAGATGTATCCAACAGTGAAGAGACAAGCAACAACAGCAACTCCGCTGCCAATGCTGGCGATTGTTACCAAAGTCTGTACCATTTTGAAGAGGTGACTTTTCTGATTTTAGCTACCTCTTTTATACTATTATTTCTGCATGAAAACGGAAAACTATCCGTTATTTTTTCAGTATATCTTTTCTCGTAGAATGTGAAATAGTTTGAAATCAAAAGAGACGTAGAGAAATGTCATTGCCCATTTTCAGTTCCGCTTTACTACAGGTGGTCATCAATACCAATAGTGATAGAACTATATTCAAAGATACGCAGAAAACTTTTCCTTCTCCTCCACCTATTCGACCTTCAAACCTCCAAGATTATCGGTTTGAAAGGAGTAGTAAATAAGTAGTAAGATTCCTTTTTTGTGTCTTCTTCCGCGTTTGCTAACGTAGTTTTCTATCTGAATGCACCTATTGATATCGAGAGAACGCTAGTGTAACTTTATTTAATATAACTTACAGTAAAAAGATAAGCTAGTATGTGATGTGGATATATTCTAAAATACCTACAAGACCGTATATGGATCCAGATCTTCGAAGATACATTTGGAACAATGAACTTAAGAATTTCAAAAGTTTTTGAAATGTGATGGCGGTGAATCAAATCCAAAAGTAGTACCAGGAATCTGATTACAAATTCTTCCGAATGGATTAAAAGTAGATTGATTCATAGTGGCCAACCGTGTAAAAACATGATTTGGTCAAAGCTTGGTCATTTGGTCAAAGATTTTGGTAAGAGCGTATCTTACCCTAAAACTAGGCATTAACTGCCACCTTTTCAACTAACTTGCGCTCAAAAAAACTTTATTAATAGTTAGCAAAGCCTGGACGAAACTTGAAACAGCACATCACCAAAGTCTTGCACAAGTTAAAATGTCACTGGAAAATATTTGACAAATTATTGGCAATATTTTTTGATCAAATTGGAAGACGTCGCATAAGTCCAACAAGATCAAATTGTTGTGTGTTTGAAATCCGAAACGTTGATTTCTTAAAAATGTGATAAACTGATCTTTCCACAAATTTAATTTGCTATTGAAAGAGCTTTGCTTCCAGTTGACTGAAAATTCTGGTTTGAAAGTCAATAAGCTCAAATAATTCAAGAGAAAAGAATACACAAAAAGCTATATTTATTGTGTGATTAAAAACATAGTAGTTCCGACGAGCTACTACTATCAGCTATGACATGATGATTGTCACTTCAAATGTGATCCTCGTTGGCGGCTTCAATTCTGAGCCCAATCCAAGCCATTGTAGTGTTGGCGAGAGTTGAAGCAACAAGCTGATATCATCTATAAAAACAATTGCGAAAGGTCAAACAATAAACATCTTTTTTTAATTAGAAAAGTTTCACGATGCATTCAAAAATGAAACAAACATTTTTGGACAAGTTTTTTTGAGCAAATTTTAGAAACTTTGCCAAAATGATTTGAGAATGTTTTCGGGTACAATTTCCGTTTTCATTTTGAATTGAATTTCCTAAAATTACTGATGTATTCTTGCTAGGGGAACAATTTCCTAGCTGAAATAATATTCCACCTGATTCTTTCTTATTTTAAGTTTAGTTTTTAAACTGTTAAAAATTAAAAATTTATTCGACAGATAATATCAAGCTCAAATAAATATTTAGTTCAAAGACCGGTAATATATTTTCAAATGAGACCGAGATAATTCATGTTACACGTAAAAAAGAGATCTTAGAGGGTCGCCATCCAACCGAGATACATCTCACTGAGTTTCTCCTCACTGGTCGCAAGTTCAATGAGTGATGATGCGAGTTGTGATACTTGCATTGGATGAGAGATTGGATTACTTCGATAGAGCTTTGCCGTCATGATTTGACCGCGAAGACGTCCTGATACTAGTCGCTTTGCTTCTGACATATCGAAATCTTTCTGAAAATACATTTTCTAAAAACTATTCAGATCAAAAGAATCACTAACCGGAGCTCTTTTGTTACTTGGAAAATCTGCAACAAGATTTGGCAGATCAGCAATATATTTCTCAATTTCGTATGAGTTTTCTCGGAAAACTCGAAGTGCTTGTTCACATACTGTCCTGAATTCTCCATCAAGTGCCACTTCGCCCATTCCGTTGATCATATTTTGTGTAAGACGGAATGGTACCAATTCAGGAGTTCCCAATGTTTCACCTTTGTTGAATATCATGTCAAAATCTACATGAATACATTTTCCAGTCGTATGTACCATCAAGTTTTTTGTATGTCTATCGCCGAGTCCAAAAATATATCCGATAACAGACATGACAGCAGTTGATTTTGCAAACAATTTCCGAGAGGCAAACCATTGCCCTGCTTCTGGATATTGGATACGGAACCATTTTCCCATCACAACTGGAGTATTTTTACAAGCAACTTCGCGGAAGTATTTTGTTCGTTCTTCTTTTCCCATTGGTTTCATGTGTGTATTCCAGAATTTCAACTTCTCCAACCATTCACCAGAAGTCATTCCCATTAGTTTGTCAAGAGTTTCGTAAAATGATGTCACTCCTTCCATAAATTCAATGATTCCACCTTGTTTTCCAAGTGGAATGACAGAATATGTTGTGGCTGTCATTTTTTGGATCCGTGTCTGCTCGTCCTTCATTAGTAGATCGTTGCACATCTAGAAATATATGTTTTTTTTTCGAAGTAAAATCAATTTCTAAACTACCTCCACCATTTTCGTGAAATGATAGTCTTTAGAGAGATCGTCGTCTTTTTTACAAATCAATCTGACTATTCGTCCGGTTTTCGTCGTGAGTTTAATGATTACAGGTTTGGTGTTCGAATGAAGAACCTGTAATAAAATAAAAATTTAAAACCTATAAATAGTGGTTGGAATTCGTCGATTTTTATCTAAAATCAAAACAATTTGGTCTTTCCATTTTCATTTTTAAGATATAAGTATATTTCAAAAAAAAATTTCGATTTTTGGTCATTTTTCTTTATGTTTTGTGTACTTATTTTTTTCAACAACCTAAACAAAAACTTATACAAATTTAATTTTACGGTTAATTTTCTGAACATTTTTTCCGATTTTCCCTTTAAAAATTACCTTGACTTTGTCGCTGAAATCATGAATAAGGTATCGATCGGGCAAATGACAAGATTCCTCGAACCCATCATCCCTAATTTCGGTGTCGTGAACAGATTCATCAATAACCGAACGGACAGGTACCATAATTCCACTGAGAATCTTACAATCACAGTCTACTCTTCGATTCATCACCAACTCTTTCGGATCATATTTCTTATCTCTGAACATAGTCTTGAGACCATCAACCTTCTCCGACAATTTACAGTCATCTGATTCAACTTTTCCAGAGACCGTATTAAATACTCCAGACGCATAATCATATTGATCGATTAACGTTACATAACATGGAGCTTTTCGTTTAACTTCTGTTAACACTTCCATATATTTCTCTTTGACAGATGCAATGTTTTGACGAAGCAAGTATGCTGATTGCCACATACATTGATGTGGCATTCGAAGAATCAACTGTTTCATGATTTGTTTGATGGTTCGTGTCACTTCTTCGTCTTGATGATCAATGTGACGAGCGAGAACTGCGTATGCTGGATAGAATGCACGCCATCCAATATGTTCCAGGGCTGTTTGAATTTCTCGATTCATGGACTTGATGTTTTGTCGTAGGTCCGAAATTTGTCCTTCTGGCAGTTTTGGAACAGAGGATATATGAGTGCTCTGAAAATTGGTGTATCACATTTTAAAATTTAGTTTTTTTTTACTAATGAAAATAAAAAAGTGTGGAAAATATAACAAATAATTATAAAATTTGAGAATTAATTGGTCTTCTAGGTGTAAAATTATTTTAATTTTTTCATTCACTAACTTATCATATTTTTCTATTTAGAAAATCTTACAATTTTTCGAGTATTGCTTAACCAAAGTGATGTCATTCTTTCAACTGCACGGGCTTGTAAAACTTGATTCTTCTCGTACTTTGCAACTTCTTTATAAGCTTTCAGTAGCGGAAGTACATGTTTGCTTCTTTCCTTATAATTTGAAAGATAATCCAACAACCACGCAGCTTCATACATAACTCCAGAATGAGCAAAACACTGAAGAAGTTGAGTTGTCTCGTGATAAACTTTATCAAAACCAATTGTATTTCCCGCTTTGATCATATGCGAAATTCGAAGCATTTGGACTGATGAGAATAGATTCTTCGTCTCTTCTTGATAGTGTTCGATTTTCAATTTGGCAGATTTCTGGACATCTAGATTTACAGATTGTTGGGTATCTGTGTAAATTGTATGAAGATCTCCAAAGTTCTTTGAAATAATGCTGTCGAGCAAACTCATTCCGTTCAGCTCGTCCGATGTCTGTAGTTGAAGTTTGGCCTCTTCCAATACAATTTTGTTTTCAAAGGGTAAAACTTTTTTAGCATTAATCAGTGACAATTGAGCTCGTTCGAAACATCCAGTGAGACGAGCAATTCTAGCACTTTGAAGATGAACTTCTACTATTCTTGAACGAATATTTTCTTTATCTCTTCCTGTCATCGATTGCATTCGAATGTCTAGCATTGATCGTCGGACACGTAGAATTGGTTCCAAAATGCTAATTTTCTGTTCACTATCATCAGTCCTCTTTTGAATATTCTTCCAAAAATCCGAATTAAAAGCAGAAAGCTCATCGTTGCTGACATTCTTTAATTCGACAATTTCATTCAATTTCTGAAGTTCAACCAAAAATGGTGTTGCTATTTCGTAGCTACATGATCCTCCAATAGCACATTCAGACAGCCGTTCAATAACTTTTGATTTGGCGTTTTCAATAGCATTATTCACAATTTCATCTCGTTCATCATTTCTAATCATTTTCAGAATTGTCGACTCTGTTGCCCAATATTCAATGTTTCTGGAGAATATGTGAGGTGATGGTCCAATCTGAAATGTGGGAATGAAAAAATAAATTATTTATAAGATTGAACATACATCATTATCAATATTTACCCACTGGGATAAAGTTTTCAAAGAGTTCAAGTAATCCTCCTGTTCGTTTCTCTCAATTTGAGAATATTCCAGACAATTCAGCTCGTCGATAAGCTTCTGGATAGCTTCTGTTGACTGTAATAACACTATTAATTTGAAAATAAATATTCCTTTAAACTTACATTAAACGGTTTTCCTTTTCCAGTCATTCTAGCAAAACAGGCTGCTGAATTAAAATCTCCAAATGCTTCCCGCATGGAAATCTTTCCGTAAACATGATCAATCTGTATTCTACTCAATCGAGCATATGCTCCTCTTACACCATTCAACTCATGAATTCTTCCATACAAATTCATTAAAGTGAAATAATACGCAGCTTCAGTTTCACTCTCAATTTCAGTCGACGTTTTCCGTTTCTGTTCCATAAACATTTCCAGCCATAGAATACATCGTTTCTCCATTCCAAATGTTTCAGCTACTTTGACAATTAACGGTTGACCATGTCCATTTTCATCTTTGAAAGTCCAACTCATCATAGATTTCCAGAATGAAATCACCTTTTCCCAAATCTTTTTCTTTTTTCGAAGCTCTTCTGAACTACTGTAAGAGTAGATAAAATCGAAGACATAGAAAACAAATGAAGCTGGTCCTCTGTCTGAATTGGTCAGTCTTCGATGATTTGTATTTGTCAAAGCTTCTTCGAAAGTTGATAGAATCTGGAAAAAAAACAACATTTTCGGAAATTCTAGCAAATGGCCTATTGCGCCATGTTGTTCTCAGATTTTTAAGATTGAAAATTAGTGTTAACGTATATCACGGTCTCCTCGGGTGGAAACGAAGGGGGAGGGAGATTGCTTGCGCGTTTCACCGATGCGCCTTTCGCGTGCTGGCGCACTTCTGAATATTGAATTATTTTTGCGGAAAAAATGCATTTCTTTTATGAATTTTTCTTGAGAAAACAAAGGAAAGAAGATGAAATGAATTTTTGAAATAGTTTTCTCAGTTAAAAAGAGAATACCTTGCTGCAAAAGGTTAAATTTATTGAAAAATTGAGAAAATAAGAAGTTTATCTTTGTTTTCACTACATAAAGTGGGGAAATCTCAAAAAATTTGAAGACAATTAAGAAATATAATTAAATATATAGCCTGAAAGTCAAATAAGAAATGAAGGTTTGGTCACAAACAATATTATCTTTGAATTGAAGTTTTGAGAAATGATCATGTGCCAGAATCACCAAATCTGTGACATTCAGCCCAATTTCTTTAATCTTCTGTGGTTTTATCATGGAAGTGTGGCTTTTTCCGTGATCTTGCCAGTTTTTAACAAGTTGAAATTGGAAAATCGTGAAGTGGGAATCTAGCAGTGAAGCTTCCAAAAATTTCAAGCCTTACTGAAAGGAAAGTATTGGAAGCTAAAAACGAAAGCTTAAGAAGATACCGTTTTTATAAATTTGAGTTTTGAAAGGCCGTAATAGGTTTTAAATACAGTTTCCTCAAGAATTCAAACTTGTAACGATTAAGTTGAGGCACAGAATAAGATGGTAATACTAAGTTATGTTGAATAGAGCCAAGAAAGACTGTAAATATTGCTTTCAACCTGATTTTTTGTAAGTAATGTAATGTTGAAACATTATTCTTCATAGTTCAGCACTTTGTATGATTTGAGCCCAAATGTACAATAGTATGTGGCAAGAAATAAAATATTGTGCCAACAAAATTGGAGCCGAAAAACCCATTATAAAATGTTTTATACGTGTATTGCTTCAATAAAATACCAAATATTAACTAGATTCACTGTCTCGACTCGTTTAATTCAGATTAATAACTTTTAGCTCCTCTTTTTAACGAACAATTATAACTGGATTTCACACAAAGAGTTCGATCTGAGTTCTTTCAACAGGTACATAGACGAATTATATTTTAAAATGACGACAAAAGTTTGCTCTATAAACGTTACTATTGCAGGTTATGAGAAAAACTTAAATAAAAATTTAATTTCAAAAAATCCGAAATTTCAGTTGATATTTTCAAACAGTTCGTTATGCATTTCCACCGAACGGTTTCCGATAATTTTTGTTTCTCCACTTTCGTTTCAGTCTACTTTATAATTGTTACTATTTTTGAAATAGAAAAGTCGGCGAAAAACTAATAAAAAACGAGGGAAATCACTTATCAATGGTGAAATCTCGATGGACGCAATGAAGGTGCAGCAAGCGCGCCCTATCGCAATTTCCACCCGAGGAGACCGTGCGCGTATAAGTATTTATTTGATTCATCTGGAAATACCATTTCTTTTAACTAAAAAATTGGTCAAAACTGGCCTTTAATGTTAAAATATACATATAAATCCACTTGATTTGCCAGAAAAAAATATTTTTCGACTAAAACATTGGAGAAAACTCTCAAAAAATGGTCGGAAAGTTGCCGATTTCCACAGCAATTGACAACTTTGTAAAATATATTTTTTTTAAATAACCGCCCACACCTGTTATAAACCACCTACCCATTGGGTAACTGAATCCCTTTCCATATGTATAACAGTCAGAATAAATCGCATTGCAAGTTTTGAGAGGAATCGTGTATCGTCAACATGAGCAATCGAAGCCAAACTGGAAAGTGGAGCATCTTCGGACATCTCAGCACATTTTAGAATAATCACAGTTAACCATCGAGAAAACGACTCTCGTCTAGATCCTCCAAGACTCAATTCATCAATCGTTTTTTGCTCAATCATCGATGGTTCGGGTTTCTGAGAGCAAATCATCTTGGCATACATGTTCTTGATTCCATCCAACGTTGACTTCATCCTAAATTATTTTTATTATTTTGCTCTAAAGTCTAGATTTAGAACTCACTCTGGTGATGCTTCGTTTGGGTTGAAAAATTTGTATATTTCACACATGGTACGATCAACATACTCGATTTTCGACGTTCCAGTCATCACTTCCACAATTCCAGCACAGTCTTCTAATACTGCTTGAGTCAACTGTCTTGGCTCACAGAAAAACTTGAAACGTGTATCCCATCGAATGAAATTATGATCGGGAAGATCAGAGCAGATAATGGGAAGTTTTTGAAGAATTTTAATTATTTTGTTCTGTTCTCTCTTCGAATGACACTGTGGTAGAATTCTAGACAATGAGCCAATCTTGAAAAAAAAATTAACTATATGACCTATAAAGGAAGAGATACCAGTTTAGGCAATTCTTCTTTGTATACGGTTTTTCTTTCGATTTTACTCGCAAGATTGTCGGCAAACTGAACAGATGGATATTGTGGAAACATTCGAATGAATTCAAGAACATCTTCGATCTGTCTCGACTTTGATATTTCAAATTTCAAATCAATTCTTTTTTCGACTTCCAGAGGAATCAACCAGAACACACGTTTGATCATTGCATCACTGAAAAAAAAAGAAATCATGAAAAGGTGATGGTATATTGAACACTTACGTTGAAATTTTATCGATAACCATATCATAGCTCAATCGGTTCCAAACTTTTTCTATTAGTATGTCATTATTTTCAATTCTTGAGATATCTGTGAGGATTCTCCAAATATTCGAACGAAGAATGGAATAGTTGATTTGTTCAATAAACGAGATCCATGATGATTGTGTCGAGTCGAGATTCAGAGGAATTTGTCTCAGAGTCATCAAAATTATGTACCAATTTGTATCAAAGAAATCTTGTTTCATGTTTTGTAACAAAATTCGAAAGCTCTCAGCAGTTGCCTCTCGCGTCAAGAAGTATTGATCGTTTGTGAAATATGTCCGAAAAATGAATAAAAATTCAATTCCTTCGTTACGAGTTTCAATCGCAGTCGATATCATAAATTTCTCTCCTTTCTTTATATTTTCGTACGTTGCACGAAGTTGTTCCACGATCATTGATGGGTTTCTCGGATTTAGAAATTCTCGAGCTGACACAAGTAGTAAATGCATAAAAACTTGTTTTCTGTACGAGCTTATCACGGTTCGTATATCTTCATCTTTAAAATCACAGTGATCCGAACAAAATTTCCAAAACGACGTTGTATTCCTATTATTTTCGAAAGCAAGAAATTGAACAAGTTGTGCAAATGTCTCTGTGATCAGTGATTTTCTTTGAATCATAACAATTCGAATATCACTTGGATTTGGCGAGATTGAAGACATTGAAACACTTGCGGCACTCATTTCTTGGCAGATAAAGTCGATAACAGAAAGTGTAAGCTTCGAGTTTATTCCGCGAGCACTGGAAAGCAACGACCAGTAGAGAAGACTTGGACGAATCATGTTGAATGTGATCTTCTGATTCGGAAAATTGAAATCACTTAGCACGTGAGATAGATAACATCTTGTGATTTCTCGAATTCTGTGTTCATCGTAACTTGGTTTTTGAGCTCCAGCTGAAGAAGCATCAAAGAAGAGTCGGTTTAAAAAGCATCGAGTGAAGATTGTAGAATATCGTTTGAACATAATTTGAAGTGCTTCCTCACATGTGCCTACTGGTGCTTTTATCAAACACTGAGAGAATTGTGTTTTCCAGGTATATGAGACATTCCAATCGATTTCACAATTTTTGAGCACGGAATGAGCAAACGAAGAAGCAAAGAGCGTAGCTTTGACTGTACTTGACAATCTTGCGGATAACACATTGCTTAAAAAGCCATGAACTTTCAAAGCAGCGTCATCTCCAAGCAGAGCAAATGAACGGCCGATGAGCGGGATATACATCTGTAGTTTCTTCTCGACGGTGGCTTCACTTCTACAGCATACCAGTTCCCAGACACGACTGAAATTATTACAGATGGATTATTTGTATTTGTGTAAACTTACAAGTATGCATTGGCATTTTCTGAAAATCCAATGTCAAGTGCTTTAATAATTGATGTGAACGAGGAAGCAATTCCTTTCGAATCGACGTGTAATAGCATTACACGGGAAGTTTGCAGGAACTCTCGAATTAGTTCTTGAGAAAACGTATTTCTTCTCGCAACAATTCCTTTGATCAAACCAGAAAGCGATTCATAATCGATTTTGACATTTTCCTTTGAATCCGGATCAACAAAACATTCTTCTCCGCACTTTTTGCAAGAATTTCTTCCATTTGCAGCCAGGCAGAATAATTTTTGCAAAGTCTTGAAATACTTCAATATTGTTAATTCACTATAGAATTCTTGTTTTTCGCATAACTTCGCGATGAGAATAGTGATAAAGTCATTAATCAACTGAAGATTATCTGTCAAAAACAGAATAAGCGGTTCGAAGCTATTTGCAATCCGGTCGGTTTGAGATTTCGAAAACACTGCAAGCGACATTTCAGCTACCAGATTGATATACTTTCCCGTCTTCTTTTCAAGTTGAA
Organism: Caenorhabditis elegans; assembly: GCF_000002985.6. NCBI lineage: Eukaryota > Metazoa > Nematoda > Chromadorea > Rhabditida > Rhabditidae > Caenorhabditis > Caenorhabditis elegans. Next base: position 9,643,594 of record NC_003283.11, read on the forward strand.
GAGCACAGTTTACAGCTCGCAATTTTGTAGATTCCGATGTGCTCCTCTCGAGAACTGTAGTGAATCGTTCCAAGTTAATTAATTCTGACGGCTCCGATTTTGGTAAACCAATGAATCTGAAGTTGTCCCATTTTGAGCCAACTCGATCACGAAAATCCTGGAAACAAGGAATCAATAAAAATGGAATAATTTGTTTCACTCCTTCATCGTTATTGTTGGCAAATGGACAAGACGCAGTCACAATGACAAGAGAGTTTAAAGTAGCTCTCGATGACTCGCCATTCAATAATGTGATCCACAATTTGTCTATAGACGGGACGAATTTCTTGCAGAATTGCTGGCAATGAGGATTCTGTACACTGAGTAGAGATCTAAGAATTCGTGGCCAAAGCGGATTGTTGAGGGAATGATGAGCCTCAATCTCTGTGGCAAAACATTGAAAAATGTCTAGTTTCTGAATTCGAGCAAGTTTCAGCAGAGACGCCAATATGTCCAGGTAATCAGCAAGGCAATCAGTGTGTGTACTTTGAATAGAGTGTTTGATTCGCCGCTGTAACAATTCCGAGATTTAATTGTTTAATATTCTAATTAACTCACCATGCAAATCTCACTTGCTGTCATACATAGCCTCGCAGGAAACTCATGTATATCATGGTTTGTCGATAAATCTAACAACAACAAGGAAAAGTTTTCTAGTAGTCCAAACTTGTCATTTGCATCATCGATTAACTCTAAATAAATTATGAGCCATTGAACTGGTTTTTGTCGAAGTTCTTTATGCATAATCAAAACTTTGCCATGATCCTGTAGAAAGTGTTGTATCTCCTGAAATTGATAAATTATACATTCGAAGTATAAAAATGAAATTACATTCAATAGCTTTGGAAACGTCATGTGATTGGTCGACTTCTTCGCAGTTAATGAGTTAAATGTGGCAAACAGTTCATCAATGAACAGGGCCTGATCAAGAATAGAATTGTGCAGTTTTTTATATTTTAAGATTGTCAATCCAGCACGCAAGCAATTTTCGGTCATCGAGCAATCATTTTTCAGTTTGTCTTCCAACTGTGATCGGCAGTGAGGCCAAAACAGAACCAATTCATCGAAATGAACGCATTCTCCTGCGTTTTCTCCGAATAAAGTTGAAATGATATTCCACTTCAAATGATATCTAAAAAATCCTGAGGCACCTAATGAAATAGCTGAAGCAATTTCAGGAGTGATTAATTGTGGCAGAGAAGACGAAGGTTCGACGTCACAATATTTAACAACTTCCAGTAATCCTTGCAGGAAATAAATAGTTTCTCTCGGGTCTTGTTTCGTCACAGAGATCATCAGTACTGATAGAATTCGCTGAAATAAATAAAAAACATTGAATTATTGAATATAATTCTTGCTAACGTCAAAACATTTTGCCAATTCTTCATCCTCAAAGGCACACATCGACGCAATCACTGATTGAAATAATCTTATTTTTTCCTCTGGAACGAATATATTAATACAAATACTAAATTGTATTTTCTACCTGAAGAAAGTTCCTGCTTCTCTGTTATTAAATGTAATGTAAATGTTATACTCTGAAGGATCATTCTGAAAAAACATAAATATAATCATCATCTTCTACATTTTCCAACTCACATCTTTTCCATGAACTCATTTTCGTCTAACTGCTCGATTCGGGAAACGAAAGATTTCGATAACAATTTAGTTATGTCATCTAACAAGAATTTCATTTTTTGTCTGAAAATGTAAAATAAAAAAGTTAAGATAAGATTTAATAATTATACCTGTTGAATTCTTTCTGCGTCACATATTTTTTCGCCGTACATAGCAGAGCTGAAACATCCTTATCGATATTCATTCCCAAATATCTGAAAGCCTGCGCACGTTATTTCAGTGGTTCGATGGATATTTAACAATATTTAAAATATATTGCTAACGTTTTTGTGATAATATTATGAAGAATTCACTAATACTTACTAAAAATAAGGAAACGAACAAAGTTTAAAAATAAATTCCTTCCGCAAAAAAAATTAAGCAAAATATAGAGTTCGATTGGATCGAATATATTCGAATTTGCATTGCAAATACAAACTCGCCCTATTGAAACGGCGCGAAATTTTAAACGATTGCTCCAGTTTTTGTATTGTTTTGTTGAAAATTATTATTTTCTCGTGAAGTTCCAGATTCACTTCGTTTTATTTCGTTAAACGTGGACTGTTTTTTTCAATAGTGCAATTCCCCAACTCATTATCGTAAATTCTCAGACGAATTTGATCAAATTCAATATGGAGGAAAGTACAAACGACGGCGATGAAAACAAGCCTGCAACTGGGAAGGTAAATTAAATATTTTTGTATTTATCAAAAGCAAAACAATTTCAGAAGCGACAACAGCTTGAATCTCCGTTTTCTGCTGCGACACCGAAATCGCGTCTCGGAAAGGAATCGAAAAGGTTTTTCGGGCGTTCTGCTATGAATTTGGCCGATGGAAATCTTGAAGAAACTCGCATTGAGCCAGACTCGCGCCATTCGTCTACCAGTACCTCCGACTCTATTCTTGATGATTCTTCAATCTCCAATTTTTCCACACTCGCCCCGCCAAATACCTCCGTTGATGATAACAGTGTCTGTGAACCGCCAAGAGCTTCCTCAGCTCATGATGTCGATCCTAATTTGGAACAAACGAAGGTTTACAGTGAAGACAGCATCAGCAAAGACTGTAGCATTGCTGACGAGAGTTTTGCGACTGATGGTGACGTCACACTGGCGAACGACTTCTTCCAACAAGCAACGATTCAAGATCTAGAGAATACTCCGTCAACACCACTTCGGAGCCAGACACAAGTTGGAGACGAAAGTACACCAACTGCTCCTTCCCCACTTCGTTCGAAAATTCCAATCGAGAGTGAGGTTGTGCAGTCAACTTCTGTAGAGTCAGTTCAGTCAACATCTCAGCATGAAAAATCGAGAATTGAATATTCTTTGTAAGATTAATTTAAATTTATTCCCATTGTTAAATTGTTTATTTCAGATATGAATTCGAAATGCTGGAGAAAAATATCGAGCATGATGAAGTCGTTAAAGATCTTCAATTGAAAATTGAACTTCTTGGAGAGAAACATAGACAAACTCTTGTTGAAATTAAAGAAGCTCGTGAAGTTGAAGAGAAAATGCTCATGCAACAAGTGGAGGAGGCTGTAAAAAAGACGAAATCTGAGCGCGAAGCTGCAAAAACTCTGGAACAACTTCTTGAGAAACGGATTGAAGAGCTCGAGATGAAATTAACGGAGCCGAACGGAGAGAAACTACAGTTTGAACATCAGTTGGAAGAGTTGAAGAGTCGTTGTGAAGAGCTTACTGACAAAGCACTGAAGGTTGATGTCATGCAACACAGCATTGAGGACTACGAAAAAAAGTTTGTGGAGTTGCAAGAAATGAAAGAGGAGGCTGATGAACAACTGCAAAAGGCTAAGGAAGACATTGAGACACTACAGATGAAGTATGTGGAATTGGAGACAACGATCAACAAAGAGGTAATGCAGTTAATATCTTGCCTGAAAATTAATTATATTTTTTCTTAGGTGTTCTCCAACTCTGAAATTGAAACTCTGAAGTCGGAACATGAAATTGTTCGTAAACTGATGTTGGATGAAATCCATCGTCTTGAGAATGAAATGTCTGCTCTTCAACCGAAGAATGATACTACTGAACTGGAAGAACTTCAGAAGACTCTCGATGATCTCAAAATTGACTGTTGCAATTTGACTTCAAAAATGCTTGAACTTCAGTCAGAGCTCGTAGAAGTGAAAGAGAAAGCCACGTCAGAAATTGGGGAAGCTGTTCAGAAAAACGGTGAACTCCTGGAACAGGTTCGTAGTTCGAGTTTAGAAATAATTGCACTATATTTCTTATTTCAGATCAATAGCCTTCGCGTCGAAAATGCAAAATTGGTGGACATGGAAGGTCAGCTAAACGATGCACATCGTAAAGCGGAAGATAAAGATGTTCGAATCAGTGAACTATTGACTACCATTGAGTCTCTTCGTCAAGATTCTGAGGCCAGCGATAAACTTCTAATGGATTCGGAGTCTACACAAAATGAGTATTCGCTTGCTCTTGAAAACACAGTCTCTGAGTTGGAAACAATGCGAAGAGAATATAAGGCTTCGGTGGATAAAGTTTGCAGTCTTCAACTGGAACTAGAAGAAATTCAACATGAAACATCAGTTGAATTGGAAGAGGCGGAAATAAGAATTAAAGAATTGGAGTTGGCACAAGAAGAAGCTGTAAAAACTGGAAGTTCACAGCTCAAGAAGCTAGAAATTGTTCAAGAAGATTGTCAGAAGCTTCGTGATCAATTGAAGGAGGAACAAATTCAGCAACTTGTATCTCTTCGCGAGACTTCTGAAGTCATGCACCAGGAATCGGCTCGACATCAAGAAGAAAAGTACCAGATTCAGAGCAAGTTGATGTCGACGGAAGCAGAAGTTATTGAGCTGAGATCCTCTATTGATTCTCTCCAAGCTGAAGTTCGAGTGCAGTCAGATTCCGCCGCAGACCAAAAACACATCCTTGAAGATTATTTGAGAAAAATTCGGCAAGCAGAGGAAACCAACGAAAAACTTCGCTCTGATTTGGCCTCCTCTGAAGAACAAATTCTAGATCTGAAGAATCAACAGGAATCATTGATTGATGATTTGAAGGAAAAATTGCACTCTGCAGAAAGTACGAATCAAGAATTGCAGGTCTCTCTGGAGATGCTCAAGATAGAAGTCAGTAATGCTCGTCAGAAAGTGATGGAGAGTGAGGTTTTAAAAGAATCTTTCGAAGCCCTTCAACTGGAGTTGTCGGCATCACAAGAAGTTTCTCGATCAGTGGTTGATGCTGCAGTTCAAGAAAAAGATGGTCTTCTGAGACTGGTGGATACGCTGAAGTTGAAAATTGAAGATACGGAAAAGTCTGCTCAAGATCTTCAACAAAGCTCTGTGGAAGAGATAAAACAACTTCAATTGGACCTTCAAAATTTCAAACAAAATGCTGAAGTTCTCGAATCTCTGAATGAAAAACTAAATTCTAGTCACAAGAGGGATATGGTGGCGTTGGCATCTCAACTAGAAGAGCTTCAACATAAACTCGTCGTCGGAGAATCCCAAGTGGAAAATGTTAAGGAAGAACTGATTGGAGCTAAGATAATGAACAAGGAAATGGTTGATGAACTGAATGCGAAGCTTGGGGATGCTCTTGAAGGGATGGAAGAACTGAAAAAGAGCCTAGAAGTATCCGAAGCTAAAGTTCAGAGAAGAGAAGAAGAGGTTTAAATTCCTTAAGATTTCAGTCGAATTAAACTTGTTTTTCAGCTAATCGCTCAAGTATCGAAACATCGTGATCAGCAGGAGCAGCTTCAATTGACTCTCGACGAGCTCAAATCGGCTCAACATTCCACGGAAACATCCCGTTCCCAGTCAAATGAACTTGCTGCTCGTATCGAAGAGCTTGAAGCTTCCATCTCCTTTGCACAGAAGGCTCTTCAAGATGTAGAAGACGTCAAACATCAACAAGACATTCAGATATCTGAGGCGAATGAGGCAATGGTAAAGCTGAAGCAAGACTTTGAGACAGAGGTATATTCTTTCGAATTTCGAACAGAACATAATTTATTTCTTTTCAGAGGACATCACTTCAAAACGAGTTCAACCAAACTGTTTCCGCAGACAAAGAGCAGCTTGGTCATGCTGAACAAATGATTGCTCAGAAAGAAAAAGAGATTATCACTCTCCAAGCTCGAATCGAAGCGATGTCTCAGCAGTTCGAGGAGCGCCTTGAAGCATCGAATGTTTGGAAGACCCAAGCCATGAATGTCGGTACACTGACTGAATCGTTGTCTCAGTTACAAGTACAACTTCAACAAATGAATGAGAAGCTGGTTGCATCGGACAAATACGCAGTTGAAGTGGAGCAGCAAGCTCAGCATGATATAACTGTGATCCAGGAAGAGAAGAACGAGCAATCAGCGGCTCTAGAAGAAGCACTATCCAAAATAGCGGAACTTGAGGAGCAACTGGGAAGAGCCCAGAAGGAGATTGTACGACTCGAGAAGGTGTGTGACGATTTCGACGACGTTGAACGAGAGCTGAAGGATGCCATCTCGAAGCTTCAATCTGAGATAAAGCAATTGAAAGGAATCAAGAAACCACCAAAAGTAATGGGACTCCTTCAACAGGCCAGACTTGGGTAAGTCTCCATGATTTTCGACAAAACTCAGATATGTAAATCTTTGATATTTCAGAGTGAAGCCGCTGAGTCGTGAACATTCTCATGCGGAGCCACCAGAGCCTGTTGTTGAGGACAAGTTCGAAGATGCTCAGGATTCGTTCCAAGAAGAGTTTTCCCATTCGCCAGATGCTATCACGTCATCTACGGTACTCCATCCAGATGATCATCTTCAAGAAACAACTGCAGTTGAAACGCCGTCGAAGAAGGCGAACCGCTCAAACTGCAACCAGCAATAATTTGAACTCGTATTTTATTTATTTTTACTTTTTGTGTGCCATTACGTATTTCCGCGCACTACTCAACTGTGAATGTCTTTCCGGGTCAGAATAAATGTCTTTATGTGAATTTAAATTTAGATGATTGTGCTTTTATATTACATAGTCTTCTTCTTTGATGCATTGAATTGATTAATTAAATCCGAAAAAATACAGATCATTGATTATATTGAGTTTGTTTGATTATCATTTAAAAAATTGACCGTGATATTATCGAAAAAATACGATCGCACAAATTTCTCATAATTTATTTTTGATCTACCTTGTTGACTAGGCTCCTCCCCTTCCTTCGACAAGACGGCCACAACAAAATAACAACGGCAACAAGATTGGAGTTATGAGTTGGACTAACGAAGGACACGCCGACGGACCACATCTACCAAGAATGCAGAGTTCTCCCTTTGAAAGAAGAATATAAGCTCTCGACGCAACAGATGTACTTGGCAGCGATCAAGTCAAACACGCACCCGTGCAGAGACCTGGAAGCAAAGCGCCAACTGGAACGAACCTCTAAACCGCCAAGGATCCCGCCGCTGAAGCTATCGGACTCTGAAAAGCTCAGACTCGACAACATCCCAGGCGACAAGACGGAGGCCCAAAAGAAGAATCACACGAAGCTGGTAGCGGACTTCATCAGGAATGCACCAAACAACAAAATTCTCAACAAACCTCCACCAAGAGTGAACTACAGGGACGAGAGGACGCTGCCAAAGGAGACTCGATGCGAATTGGCACGGCTAAGATGCGGTCACTCACTCCTCGTCGAGAAATACAAAGCCCGGCTGGAAGAAAGGCAAATAAAGAAATGTCTGAATTGTGGAGATGAAGAAGGAGATGTGCAACACCTATTAAGTTGCCTCCAAACTCCAGTCCCCCTAGAGGAACTCTGGACTTCTCCACTCACGGTGGCGGCGGCCTTAGGGCTCCCCACAAAAACTCCATATGACCCTGGAGGAGGTCATTAGCTATGCGAGACATAGCTGGCTGCTGCGCAGCCATTGTTGTTGCACAACAACAACAACAACATCTGTATTTTTTCGGATTTATGATCTATTGTATGTGTACATTTTTCTTTTTTCTTCAACTTTTTCCACGTCTCCTCGCGAGCGTAAATAAATTAAATTAAATTAAATTATATATAATATTTATTACTCAAAAAATGACGCGACTAGCCATATCGTAATTTTGTAATAATTTGTTCCTCCTCTTTAATGACACATAATGTTTTTCTCGAGTAGGCCTCGCCACGGTGGTTATTACAAAGTGCTCAATATCGTAGAATTGCTTTTGAATTCGAACAACTTCTTCTCGTCGTATTTATTCTGAATTTCAGCCTTAGAACGAGCGAGCTTCTTCTTATCGAGCTCTGGAAACACAGGCGTGACTTTCGCTTCTAGACGAAGCTTGTCGAGAAGATCTTTCTTCTTCGCATTGATTCAATGATCTTCAGATGACCGCCACCCGACCAGTTGCCACCGATTTCATCGATGATGCTCGCCGCCAACTTCTGCTGTACCGGCTTCTGCTCACCCACGGGCTCTCACCGCGATTCGTTCCACTTTCATTAATTTTTGTGTATGTGTCAATTGACCGTCTGAAATTCTGTTTGTTAAAAAAATGAAAAAATTAAGCTTAATTTTTAACAATCAATAAGCAAAAACAACAAATTTTAAAGCATTTAAATTATTAATTATACAGACGACGTCGCTGCTATTGGCTCAGGAGTGGCTTCCTTTGAAGCATCTTGATCCTTCGGAGCTCCAGGAACCTCCACAGGTTCTTCCTGAGCAGCAGAATCCTGCTCCTTGGCCGCCTTGCTGTTCGATTCTTGCCAACTGCGCAGTGAGCCAACGCTTTTCCGACCGCCGACGAATGGAGCTGAAATTTAAAAAAACTGAAATATAAATCGGGAATATCGTTTATTTTTTACATTTCTCTTCTACAGAAGAGCATTCGCGTGCTCAATATCGTACAATTGCTTTGAAGTTTAAACAACTTCTCTAAGCTTTCTGATTTTCAGCAGTGGCTCCGCGCAGAGCTCTGGAATCACATGTTGGCATTCGCTTCAGAGATGAAGCTTATCGACAAGATGTTTCCTTGCAATGATTAAGCTTAATTTTTAACAATCAATAAGCAAAAACAACAAATTTTAAAGCATTTAAATTATTAATTATACAGACGACGTCGCTGCTATTGGCTCAGGAGTGGCTTCCTTTGAAGCATCTTGATCCTTCGGAGCTCCAGGAACCTCCACAGGTTCTTCCTGAGCAGCAGAATCCTGCTCCTTCCATCCTTTTCAGCCATCCTGAGCAACAGTAACTGCATCCCAATTTCCATCTTTTTCAGCTTCAGTAGCCATGGACAAATTGGTAGGAGGCGAATAGAAGGTGATGAGTCTGAAATTTGAAAAATAGATATTGGAAACCACGATCCGTCAAACAATATTCGACAACCATCTACATGAAGTCACCATGGAAGAGGAGAATCGAGGAGAAGATGAGACAGCTCCAAATGAAATGCAAGAACAAAAAGCTAAGGGGAGAGTGTATACCCAAGAGACGGAAAATTCAAAATTTGGAAAGCGGTAAGACTTTTCTTGTAATATATATTAATAATTCTGAAATATTCATAGACAACGTTTTAATACTTGAACTGTATATTTAGAACACTAGCTTTTAGAAATGTAACGAAATTGACAACTTTCCACGGGCAAATGCATATCCGCTATATGAGTAACACTTATTTTTTCTTTATCACACTCCGGTTACAATCGCGGCAAGAGTTTATAGGACGTAGTTAAAATGCTGTGTTGTTCGCTTAACTAGTTTTAATAGTTATTTTACTTGATGCACGTTAGCTTGATAATAATTTAAAAATTCAGTATTAGAATGCTAATATTATGTATTATTAACACTTATAGAGAGGAACAGTGATATCATCTCATACAAGAAAATGATTGTTGAACTATCAATTGGGCAGAAGGCAGAAGACTGCGGAAGTAGAAAAATATGGGATATTTGCTGAAAAGAACATTTATGAACTTGTCTTCTCCGTGTTTAAGCGATTTGCAGGTTATTTAGCCAAGTGAACATAACGACTATAAGACAGAGCAAAACGAGTTAGCACAAGGTAGAAATTATTTTGAATGAGACTTCTAAGAATTAAATTGCACGACTGAATAATAAGTTACAACCTTTTAAATCAATTTTTTGTAATATTGAATATGATTCTTAATTTTTATGTAAAAAGCGGTACTGTTGTGCTTATTAGTAGTAGTACGGTACCTCAAAAAAAGTTTTGTGTTCTGGAAAAATTATTGAGGCAAAGATCTAGTAAAATATGAAAATTGTAGTTTTTTGAAGTGAAAACTTTCAAGAACATACCCAGAAATACTATCATACGAAACCCCATTTCCTATACCAGTATCACACTCGGCCTTGATTATAACACTAAAGAAGAAACATAAAATAATACGTGAGATTACTAGCTGAACATTTCGTTGGTAATTTTAAAAAGAACTTAAAACGGAACTACCAAACTTTACAATGGTCGGAATTTGCAGTGATACCCCAAAGATACATTTTATCCGGTCGAGGCATGGCACTGTAATCTAGCGTCATGGTGTGAACATTTTTTTTCCGTAATTCTGATGCTCAGTTTACGGATTTCAAAATGACCGAATATCATAATAAAACCTAGCCAAATTACAATGACATTTTTTTTGGCAGTCAAAGTTCTCAGGTTTTGCCATTTATAAATTTAGGAATAATTTTGGAAGTCGACCAAACAAAAAAGTTTCCTACATTTTTTATACATAATTTTGTTTCAATTATTTGTATCAAAACACTGTAGTATTTATACAAAATCCCACTGGCGCTACTCCACCTTCAAGTGATATAGAAATATATATGTATATGGTGTCGTGAAAATCTAAATCCCGAACGCTTCAATCAGCTGAAAAAACACTTTTCATTTGTTCATATTTCATTTTCTGCAAAAAAAATCATTTGTTCTTTAAAAGCACTAGATCATACTTCAATGATGAAAGCCTTTTAATCAAGATGTGAACTGACCTTTTTACGTGGCCATAACAACATCTGTCCTATGATAAGAATTGGAAATTTTGCACGAAGGTACAATCAGATGATCAAAGAATTGAGATCACTACACAAACCAGTTGAGAATTCTTCCAGATCTATGACCTAATCGGGCGATTTTTCAATATCAAATCAGAAATAACAAACAGATATGGAGGAGTGTGAGAAGGAGAGAAAGATAGAGAGATGATACAAAACATATCATTTTCGATTGATAATGAATTTGTCTGGATATCTATTGAACATATTGTTCATGGTACAGTATGCCTGCTACAAATCACGAGAAGGCGGAGTTAAAGAATGTTGCATTTGGAATATTTGAAAATTAAAAGAATGAATCGTAGTTTGTGTTCATTTGAAGAATGGTGACGTCGACGACGGAAATGATCTATACCGCCCATCAAATCATTTCAAATAGTTCATAAGTCAAATCAAGAAATTTTCAATTAGGTGATTGTTGACTTGATTCATTTCTTTTCTTGTATCTACTTAGAATCAATGTTCTCGGTTTTAGATATGTCGATTCTGATTCCAGTGGCTCTTGCATTGCTGTTTGTTTATTTATTATCTTTCTATGATACAATACGTTTAATGCGAAAGTTCTGGATTTATGGAGGAAAGGTAAACCTTTTTTAATAACACAAATGTGGCACACTTGTAAAGACCACCCGCAATGATAGGACATGACATATTTACAAAATTCTAAGTTTTTTTCTGGATCGTTATCCATCGAGAGCCTCGATTAGTAAACTATTGTTAAAATGTTGATGTCGCCGCGTCGTAATTCGCGATTTGCAAAATAAATCTAAATTATTCAGACTAATAGGCATTTTACAAAACGGCGCTGTGTACACCCATATTTCCGTGCGACATTACGTATTAATACTCATTTTTCCGCAGACATTATATTCGAAAACACATTTTGAGATAGTAGATCAGACACATCAAACGCTATTCGTTATTAGTTAACAGTTTTTTATCAGATACTTTTTCGGAGAGAGAGAGAAAGAATTATGTCACATTTGTTTGAATGAAACAAGTATTTAAAAGTGAACTGGCAATAATGGGAATTTTTCGGATTTTGAATTTCTGTAAATTACTTTCTAAGTTTGAGAAAAATTCGGCTGAACGAACTTTAATTTTTTTTTAATTCTAGAAAAATTACTCATCAATCGAATTGTTTCGGAGTTTACATCGCCACTGATACTAATTCCCGAACCAAATTTTCGGCTTCAGCACGTGGTGTCAGGCTGTCCCATCGGGGCTTGATCTACAACAAATGCGATAATTTTTCCCACAGAAAAGTGTGACCTCAGTTTTATATCGAATTTTTTCACTTAACTGTTATTGGCGAGTTTTTATTCCAATATGGAGAATCTGTCCTTTTTGTGGGCATAGTTTAGTTTAGACATTATATCCAAGGTTTCTTAAGTTAGGTATTCAATCAAGAATTATGGCTAAATTTTCCCAATCCTGCAAGTATAACACAAATCAGAAAGATTAAGACACAATAAACACCGCTAATTGTTCGTGGAATAGAATAATAAAACATGTGACATACCGTAACCCATTTATAAACAGAATTTCAGATGCCCGGCCCACCTGCCCATCCAATATTCGGAAATGCTTCACTGTTTAAGAATAAGACAACCAAAGGTAAATAAATTTTTATCAGCTCCACGAAATGAGCACAATAATCCCGTCGATAGCTCAGAGCGGAGGACTGTAGAGTCAGTGGGTATCCTCCTTACAATTAGGTCTCTGGTAACCCGGCTTGACGGAATTGTTTTGGTTTTCAGATTTTGTAGAACTCTTCGTACAACTTGCACACGAGGCAAGATCAAAAGGAGCAAACTTGATGAGAACCCAAGTAATGAATAGGATCTATGTATGGCCGTTGAACGGAAAAACTGCAGCGGTAACTGGATATGGAAAATTAAATATTTTATTGAGAAACAATTTCAGACAATTCTAGAATCATCAACAGAAGTGAACAAAGGTGATGACTATGCATTCCTGGTACCATGGCTCGGTGGTGGATTATTGATGGAAAAAGGCGAAAAATGGAAAAGTCATCGAAGAATCTTAACTCCAGCTTTCCATTTTGCAAAGCTAGAGGGATATTTAGATGTTTTCAATAGTGAATCAAAGGTTCAACATTTTGTTTAAATTTCATTTGAATTAAAAGACTTTCTAGATTCTTATTGACTGTCTGGAGAAAATAGCAGAAACTCAAGAGACTGTGGATTTATTCCCATTTTTTAAAAGATGTACATTGGATATTATCTGTGGAACTGCAATGGGAATCAAATTAGATGCACAAAATGTTCATAATCTCGGATATGTGCAAGCTGTGGAGGGTTTCAATAAACTCACAGTAAGTGAAACTTTTTTTAAACTTAAAACATTGAAATTAAATACTGACTTTGTAGGTGGAATATTCGTTGAATCCATTTTTATGGAATCGATTTGTTTATTGGGCTCTTGGCTATCAAAAAATGCACGACGATTTTCTGTACACTCTGAAAAAGTTCACAAATGATGCAATAGTTGAAAGAAGAACTGTAATTGCTTCAGGAGAAATTGAAAAAGAAACATCAAAACGAAAAATGAATTTTCTTGACATTTTATTGAACAGTGAAGAATCAAATGAACTGACATCTGATGAAATAAGAAAAGAAGTGGATACATTTATGTTTGCTGGGCATGATACAACTTCAACATCTCTTTCATGGCTTTGTTGGAATATTGCACATAATCCAGAAGTTCAAGAAAATGTTTACAAAGAGATTATTAGCATTTTTGGAGAAGATCCAAATCAAGATGTAACTTCTGAAAATATCAACCGATTGGAGTATACGGAACGAGTTTTGAAAGAATCAAAAAGAATGTTTCCACCAGTTCCAGGATTTCAAAGAAAATTAACAAAGGACATAGTTATTGGTTAGTTTCAACAAAACGTATTTCAAAAAAAAAACCTCTCAGTCAGCAAAAGTTATAATAACCCCTCTAATAAACTTTTAGCTTTATTTCTAATCGAATGACTACAAAGTGTTGTAGAAACAGAAACAATAGTATTTTTTCAACAATTTCAACATTACATTTTTAAACAAATTAACATTACATTTTTAAAATTTGTATATCCTGGTTTTGTCCCTAACAGGACGAAAAAGTTGAAAAACAAACTGTTTTGATAATCGATAAAACCATGTACTATTAGAGACACTATGATGTTTTTCAAGTTCTCAGGTGTAAATAAGAATCTTACAACCGAAAGGGAGAGCTCATAACCCCAAGCACATCTAAACAATTATATTTTTCAGATGGAATAACAATACCCTCAGAGGGTAACATCACTATCTCCCCAACAGTTCTTCACTGCAATCCGTTTGTATACCAAAATCCTGAAAAATTTGATCCAGATCGGTTTCTTCCTGAAGAGTGCGCAAAACGACATTCCTACGATTATATACCATTCTCCGCTGGACTTCGAAACTGTATTGGACAAAAATTTTCGATTCTTAATGAGAAAGTCATGTTGATACATATTCTAAGAAACTTTAAACTTGAACCAAAACTCGAGTTTTATGAGACGAAACCTTTATTTGAGGTGAGTGAATGTAATGCTTCAAATAATAATGTTAACGTCATTTAGGTAGTTGCAAAACCATCACATGGTATTCCGGTTAAATTGATAAAAAGATACTGAAGATCAAAAAATGGAGAAAACGATGGCTAAGATGGACGGGTTGTGTTGTGGTCATCTAACTTGCAAACATTTTGTATTCAAACTTGTAGATATTTTAATTTTATTTATAAGTATATGAATGATTGTTGATTCATGATTAGAATGTGTTTCCATCATAAATAATAACTATTTTTCAAAGTATGTAGACGATTCTTGATACCACTCAATTACAATCACTACAAACCAATTAAAGTAAAAAATATGTTCAGATACCTGTTGATAACAATTGAAACGGACTGTTGGAGTAGTACTATTTGTGACATAATTTTTGTATTTTGCAGTTTGAATTGGAATATTTTGCAAAATGTTTAAAATATTATAAATGGAGCAAACTGCAGCTGGTCTCAAAAGATGGAATTGCAAGATTTGATCTCTTGAAAATAAAAAAAAGTGAATAGTTTTTATGGATAAATTGAGCTAAAAACTCAAATTTTCTCATTTTATTAATTAATCAGATATTTCGGCTAAAATTATGTGTTTTATTTTTCAAAAATTTGAACAGCTATAAAACATTTTGAGAAATTTTCGATTCGTCTTATTATGAAATTCGGGGTTTTGAGTAATTCTGATTCTGATAGAGAAAATGTCTTTATTTTGAGATTCACTAGTGAAACTTGCTAAAAAAACGGAAACTTCAGTTTTTTCTAATTAATCGGAAAGTGTTCTAACACTGTAAACAGTTTTGTTGAGAATTACCTTGTAAAAAATCAGTTTCGTAGCTTGAAAAACCTGGTCAAGCAAAAGATGCTCGAATATCAAATTTTGAGCTATTTATCAATTTAAATACTTAAGTTATCAAAGAAAACAACAAACTGAGCTAGGAAGATTTAAAACAAAATGGCAACGGGCGAAATTCTCAGAAACATCCAACAATAATTTCAGATAATTTTTATTGTTGTAAGTAAAAATTTCAGATACATTCAGTTGGATAAATTAACGGAATGAAGTATTCGAACAACCCGTTTCAGTACAAATAAAAAAAACACGAAAAGAAACATTTACAATCTAAAGAAATTGCTGGAGAATGATAGTTGCTCCGATTCCAATAATTGCAGACATTGGGAAACAGAGAAGCCAAAAGAAACATATTTTTCTGAATGTTCCAAATGAAACTCCTTCACTTGTTGATTTGGCCATTCCAACAAAAACTACTGCACCGACAGTACAATGAGTTGAAGAGATCGGAATTCCAAATTTAACGCAAATGAGAACGGTGAATGCAGTTCCCACTTCGATGCAAAATCCAGATATTGGTGACATATCTACAGTCATTTCATGAGCTAATAACTTGATTGTCCTATGTCCAAGTGTCACAAAACCAACAATCATTGCCAATGATCCATATGCAAGAAGCATTTGAGTATCATCTCGAGTTTCGGCATTTCCAAATGCATAACCGGACTCATAGCAAAGCCAAATGGCAAGCAATGGTGCAATTGTGTTTCCAGTATCATTGGCTCCATGAGTGAAGGAGAGCATTGATGATGAGATTATTTGAAGAGTATTAAACACTTTTTTAGTTAGACGATCTTCTGGAACATACGCCCAAAGATATTTGTACCATGGAAGTTCTTTAATGTTGTCAGCAACATCTGGTTCTCGCATATCTTTGATTTTGTGGCTTTCTGGAAAATAAAGTAATTGTCATTTTTATAACTGGAAACCCAATTTTAATTAGATTTCAAAAATCTAATCGACTCCAAATAGTAAAATATGACTTTGGCAAAGTTAAATAGCCACAAAGAATAGCCCGGGAGTTGTTTCTAACTTAAGAAGCATACACCTATTTTTATTTTCACTATCTCGGCAATTCGCCGCAACTTCTAAACCAACTTCCGCAACTTTAGAAATATCAATCGCAAAAGTTGCTAGTTAACGGAGGAGTTGATATTAATTTCCAATTAATTCTCACTTGTAGCTTTTCCAGCTTCCATTCTTCTTTGCATCTTGACGGTTTCCTTATCATAAAGCCGATGGGCTCTGTTCGGAAGCCAATTTCTCAATGGAAACGTCAAAATTGCCCATCCAGTAACTCCAATAGCTACCGATATTAAGAACGCTTCAATGGCATCAAGTCTATCAAGACCGAGATCTGAAACCTTCACTCAATACTTTTTTGAAAACTAGAAACACTTACACTTTGATCCATCATAAATGCAGGCATAAAGATTGACAACAAGAGTGAAACACATGAAAATTGGACAAAGTCGAAGTGCCCATTTGAATGTATCTTGACGAATTAGTACTGAATATTTGATAATATAGTACATTGTCGCAGCGATTGTTCCGGCAATGATTGGAGAAATAAACCACGAAACGACTATATTTATTATTTCTCCCCATTTGATCCCAACATTTCCTCGAATATAGAAAGATGTTGCAACAGAAGCCCCAACAATTGCATGCGTTGCTGATACTGGAATTTTGAAGCAAGACGATAAAATCATGAATGCTGCGACACCAGCAAGAGATGCTGTCTGAGTGAGCATAAAATCTATCGAAGTATACTTGGCACATTCAAGTGGTTCAGCTCCTGGAAGGATATCTGGAGCCTTCCATCCACCAATAAGTGTCGCATTTCCGCAGTGATCCACAGTGTCGTATTGATGTGTTGTTTCATTGTATTGTGCATAAACATCAAATATATCGAACTCAATTATTCCTGTTCGCAGAGTTTCGATGACTTTGTATCCTGTAAGGAAAGTGTAACTGCTTGTTTCAATAATGATGTATTTTTTACTCACTCCTCTATAAACTTACTTCCATTATTTTTCAAACTAAACAAGTTCAATGTATGCCCGTTATTAGTATTGCACCCCTCTAACACACTTTGAGAAATTTTTTAATTAACTCAACACGAAAAAATGAAAACTTAAAGATTTTATTGTCAGTTGTATGTCTCGGGATTTTTATGAAATACTACCTGGATTTTTTTTTCATAATTATTTGAATATAACATCACAAATTTTGGTTCTTCAATCGCACCACCGTAAACCAGTTTCTTAACACGTTGAAATTCATGTGGACATGTAGATGTAATAAAATTTTCGTGAATTTCTATTTCTACAGTCCCGTTTTGTTTAACCCTCACATATGACACTTTGTTGATGATTTAACTTAAATAGAGTGACCGGTCAAAGTTCCGTGTTAGTTTTTTTTGCATCTCAATTGAGAACAAAGAGGCAAAACATTTTCATTGACGGATATACCTACAGCTGATTGACCGGTCAGGGGAGTTGGAAAACTTTATCAGTGATATTGTTTTTGAAAAGAATTCAATTAAGTCTACTAGGTCATTTTTATAATTAAAAATTGAATACACCTGACTGATACTAAGACCATTAAATAATAATAAAATTCCAAAAACGCTCTTTTCTGAGGCTCAAACCAATTATTTAATTCAAATACCTAGTAAAACTGCTCCAGCCACATTCAGAATTCCTGATAAGAAGTATGCTTGAGGCAGTGTTACTGTTCCAGCACCAACTGCTGGACCCCAATCATTACAAGAATCATTGGCACCCATTCCATAAGATACGAAAAATGCAAAAATGAAAGCAACGATTACAAGCCATGTTGCGTGTTCGGTCCAATTGGGAGCGTATTGTAAAAGTATGTCGAGCATTCTGAAATATAAATTTGTCTTCGGATAGTAAGGGGAAACGAAATATATAAAATTATGAAAACTGGAACGATTTATACTAGATCTCTTCATCAGGAAAACGGAAATGGGCGGTCAGGAAAAAAACGGTTTCTACAGTATCACTTCAACCGCCCACTTTCTATTTCTTCGTGCTCTGTTCAGAAACACAATAGAAACCAAAAAGTAGCCTGGTTTAATTTTATAGAAACATTGGTTGACGTCTTTTCAACAGTTACAGTAATGATGTTTTCATAAATTTGTGATGAATATTGAAAAATAAAATGTTCAACTGAATCTAATTTGGTTCCTTTTTAAATTCTTTTATAGATCTACTTTTCTTGTCTATTGGCTGACTATGAGAAACAAGTTGACCGGTCGTTTGTATTGGGTCACGCACTTCCGATCACGTCTTCTCGCTTTCAATTTAAAGAGGACGCAGTCGAGAGATCTATTTTCAGAAAGTCGAGCTTAGCCTGGTTCAATTTTTATAAAAGGTTTTTTGAAACTACTCCATACAGTAGGACGATGTAAAAATTATAAACAAACGAATTTCACAGTTGAAATTAAACTTTCCAGTGGTATTTTTGTGGAAAAATTTTGCAATGCCTCTGAAAATATGCTTTAAAAAAGTGAGTACTTATATAGGAATTATTGTGATCAAATATTCAAATTGAAACTGGACAAAGAAAAGGCTTTCCAAAATACCACTTTATCATTTTTACCCCCAGCACGACCAGTAACCAAGCAAACCGCTAGGGGATTTGCATCTAAACAAAATGAATATTTAGGTCGTGAGTTCAAACATGGAAATCAGTGATGTTGCACGGGGAACTGAAAACTAGTTTTCTACAATATGTGATGATGTTGACGTCGCCAGTGCAAAGTGTTCTAAATAAGATGAATTCATAGTGGACAATTGACCTGTCTTGGAAAATTTTTTAGGTTTTGGCCTGATAGTGTTCACAGCACGACATAGCACACTTCTGGCTGAAATTTCAAAAACGAACATCTTTTGTTTTGAAAGATCGCGCTCGATCGATCGTAGGTTTCCCAAAAAATTTTAGCAGTTTAATCAACCTTTAATTCTAGCTTGTTTCAAAAAAATCCTCAAAAACAAAATTTTGATTTTTAGCAAGTTGTAATATTTCACAGAAAGGTAAAATTTTGTTAATGAACCAAACTTGATGACCAAGTCTCAAAAAATCACATATTTCGATAAATATTTTTGAATTTGTTCTGTTTAGGGGTGGCAATGGGTCGACCCTCTTTTTTGGGTCGACCCGCGACCCATTGGATGGGGGTCGGCGGAGAGTCCATTACGTTCCGTTTGTCACAAATACGGAACAGAAGTGTATTTACTTTTTTTGTGTTTATAAAACAGTTTGATGGCATCCTTTTTGATAAATCTCGATTAATCATATTAATGCGCAGAGTAAACAATGATCCGTGTGAGCGGGTCGCGGGTCGACCCGCGACCCATCGATGCAAGTCGCGGGTCGACCCATTTCGACCCATTGCCACCCCTAATTCTGTTACACTGTACAGCATTTTTCAGATTATACAGGTTATTAGTGACTTTAGGCAAATGATTACAAGTCAGAACCAGTGGCTTTGGTTCTGACTTGTAATCATTTGCCACATCAGATTAGAAGTTTCGGAATTTTTATCTTTCAGTATCATAACATGAACACAATGAGATATATTTTGAACTCAAATTTCTCTTCTTCGTACTTTTTAGATTGTGAAATCAAAAACCATAAAGCCAACTGTTAAAATTTTAGTAATATGTGATATCATCGATGAATTGGGTTGATTTTGAAGCGTCATCATCAATTTCTAAAAAATGAAGTATAAAGGATACAATAATGCATTATAATTTAATCATAAGTTCGTAGATAGATAAAGTATTCAGAGATATCCACCGAATAATCGACATGTTTTTCTTTTTTTTTTGTTGGTTTTTTTTAAATCACATATAGTAGACAAACAAAACTTACAGTCTAGTTCTGATTTTCTGACCGGTCAACTTGTTCATACAACCAAGTGAGAATCAAATGCTTTTGGAGACCAAAGTCATCGGTTATTTTTTCTGTTAATGCATGTCTGTAGTTCAGTTAGTTTAATTTTTAAAAAAACAACACATTAATCTTTCTTAGTTTGCTTTTTTTCTAGATGTAAATCAATAAGAATAAATAGATACCTCCAATAAAAATATAAAAACTCTCCAAGAACAAAAGTTTATTTTAACAAAAAATTGTTACAACTTTTCAACTTTCCTGGAACTTCCATTATTTCCACAAAACAACAAGCTTGCTCTTCTGTTTCCACTTTTGAAAACTCTATTCATCAACTAACTCGTTCCGCTTCATACACACGCCTACTGCCTTCTGCTCATTAGTCAAGGTACTTGATGCTGGGTCCGTTGTGTTGGTTGCTCTCGCAACATTCATCAGTGAGTCGTCGTGATCTCCAGATACACCATCTGTCATTTCAAGACTCCCCGGGTGGTGCATGTAATTACGAAATGAACGATGAAAAGCGAAATGAAAAGGAACAGAACACCCACTTGTTGGGATAAGTGAATTGTGAATAAAATGAAGAGGTCTTTATTTATATAAGGAGAGATAAAATATGATGTAAATATTTTGTAAATAGTCACTGCTTCCGGAATAATTCGCTTTGTAAACTTGTCAGTAATTAAAACAGAAAACCAAAAAAAAATACGAACAACAATTCGAGTTTTGATATTACCATTTTTGTTTTGATGGATTGCAATTTTATAACTCAGCAGATCCATATCAGGTATTGATCATTTTACAAATGTAACAGTAAATGAGGGTTTATTAATTATTTTTTATTTATTGCATCAATATGTAAAGATATTCCGCATTTGGAACGTGGCGAAATAAGTTTCCCATGGATATTGAACAACTTATTGTAATCCTACATTCTCGATGTCTAGATGGATTCTGTTCGAATGTTCACAAGTTCTCAATCTATTCTTCTCCTTCAATCCAAAAGATGCATTTCCTCGCCTCGTTTTCCCACAACGCATTCTCTACGTACATGAAAAGAGAAAGAAAATGAGGAGAGGAGGAGGAAGGCTTCGACTTCACAACTGGCAAATTGCCAAATATAGAAAGAGAAGTAGAGGAGAAGGAAGACGAGGACACAGACAGCATGCTGGGCATGGAGCACACAAACACACCATGCACATGCACAACACCAGTCCAGCATGGACAGAAGCAGCCTCCAACGACGGCTTCTTCATGTTTCAATGGACATTTGTCTCTTCTCTGCTTCCACAACGCACCCGCCTTTCCGCTTCTCATTCCGTTTATTGATGTGCCGTTCAACAACTAGAGTTCGTATGCGCTAATATTGATATTGATGTGTTTGACACTTTTTTGAAACTAGGTATATGATCGTAGCGTTGCACAAAGGATTTTAGCTATTTTTTTTACTTTTTTTTTCTTTTCCTCGTGTTTGAAAAAATTTACTTGTTGATTGTTTCTTAAATTCCTTAAATTCCTTTCTAATTTTACCAAATTTCTTATGAGAACTCAAATCAAAAATCAAAGTAATCCCTTTCCCTTTGGTTCGTATTTAAATTTAAAATATTCAAATATAATATAATATTTAGCAAATAAAAAATTAATAAAAAAGTGTTACTTTTCATACGATTTTATTTCTTCAGTTTTTTTGCTGTTTAAAATCAAACGTCCATAATATCGGCTTTTGTAAATGCAGTTCAGTACAATAAAAATCAAAAATTTTCCATTGCATATTCTTTGTTGTTTCAGTCTCCATGACAACAGCATTTCCCATCAACTAATAAGCTCTCATTAGTTTGAAAGTCTCCCGTCTAGCTTGCCATTTCCCTCGATATCTGAATTCTGTCAAGCCTCAAGACATATATTTTTACATGTTTGAAGAAGCAAGTCCACTCGTTTCGAAACCTCATCTCTATTTTATCTGGTTGTCATCTTTGTTGGGTGGTGCCAAAAAGAGCCCACGGACAACACTACCATCGATAGATTACTTTTACTGGCTCTCGTGGGACAAATGTGGCGAAAGGCGCCAAGATGAACGATGGGGCCAGAAAAATGAATAAGTTAGAGGAATAGAGTTGGGAGAGAGAAAGAGATGCTCCAGTGAAAGACATGAAGGGACAAACTTGTGAAATCTCGCTAGATGCACGGGTTTATTTTTTATTTGTAGCTTCTTTTAGTAGCCAAGTTTTATTTATTTTTTTTGCCAACTTTATTTTAACCGTCGAACTTACCAACTCTGTGATAGGGGTAATTTTTGAGCAGCCGTTTTAGCTTGAGTTTCGTCTGCAAAACAAGCCAGTAGCCTTGGAGCTTCAACTAAAACCCTATAAAAATATATTTGATTTCACTTTTTTGAAAACAAGAACATTTTGATTGTGGCGGAAAATTCTCCGGATATATTCGAAAGCCAAAATAATCGTTAGTTTCTAAAGTTTTACGCACTTTGCGAAATTACATACATTGAATAATTGAATATTAAGAACATTTTTTTCGAGAGCTGTAAGTATCTAATGTTCTCAGTAGTTTATGCAATTTTTATTAAATTCGTATCAGTTTTGATTAATTTTCCAACATTAAAGGTTTTTTTTAAGTTTTCAAGATTTTTTTTAAATTCATGTAAAATCACCTAGCAACCTATGGGATAAGATTTACGAGCCCTATAAAAAGCTCTTCTCTTTCTTTTCATCTGTCATTTCATATGAACATTTCTCTGAACCGTCCGTCAAAAAAGCGTGCCTCGTCATCATCTTCTTTTTATTTTTCTTCGTGTAGGTACCCTACAATTACCTCTTCTAAGCTCGCCTAGTGGCTTTCCCAACGACGTCGTCGTCCATCAATTCTCTCTATTTTTCTTTGCTTTCTGTCCTTTTCTTATGCCTAATGAGTCGTTCGTTTGACACCTTCTAAGCCATGTGCAAGATTAACGAGATTTCCGTCTCCGCATGCATTTACTTTTTCTCAATTTTCTTTCTTCGAAACGACGCACTTTACTTTTCGAAATGACGACTTTTTAGGGACGGGAAGAAAGGATAGAAGCAGTAGAAGCCTGAAAGAAGAAGAAAAAACAAAAGACAAAGTGGAGAAGAAGACAACACAAATTTGTTGTGTGAACCAAAACTAGTGAGGAGCGGTCAGTAAGACCCCAATTTCCGATTGGGACCACACAAGCAACGCCACCGCGAAATTGGATATCTCCGAGAGTGAGGCGACGCCGGCGGCGGTGCGCAGAAGAAGACGTGAGACGAGCGAGATGGCATCCGAGATGAGTAGAGCTAATAATTACTGTTGCGAATGTGTTGCTTCACAAGGTAAGAACAATGACTATAATCTAAAAACTTTTAGTAGCTTAAAAAATATTTTTGAATAATGTCTGTTTAGAAAAATTCCGGAAAATTCTTCAACTCGCGATGAATAGCTGAGAAAACCTTTCAGATTTTATTACTACTAAAGTATAGTTTTTTTTTTCAGTTTATAATTTTTCAGGTAGATGTAGTGCAGATACGTGCCCGTGTGTAGCCGCTAGAAAAACTTGTGACGAGCACTGTGAAAGTACAAGGTAAGTAAAGTTCCCTACCTTTATATAAATCTAAAAACCCTAGACGCAGACTACAATGTACGTCAGAGTCTCATATCAAAATGCAAATTTACAAAACCTTTCCTCCACTCTACGTTTTGATTTCTCCATTTTCATTCTTTTTCTTACCCACACTTACATCTTCTCTTCCTCCTCTCACAACAACATATCAAATATCACAAGTGCACTTGCCCGCTCAATTGGGCAATTGGGAATCGGAAAGAAGAGACCAAAATATTCTTCATTTTACTTTTTGGTTAGAAAAAGAGAGCATCATTATAGTTGGAGAAACAAATAATACATAGTGCAGTTTTGAAATTTTTAGATATCGAGGAGACTGTCTAAATCAAGCAATTTGTAAGTGTTCTTGTGAAGTAGATCCTGCAAAACCAGCAAAGAACGCGTGTGCCAAATCGGAACGATGTGATTGTCTTCGAATAAAAGAAGGATGTAGTAAGCTGTGTGCATGTAAGCAGATTTGTAAGAACAAGGTTAGTAAAAGGGAGATTCTCTTCAACATCACACTTTTCTCAGGAAGCACCAAAGAAGCTGGCTAAAGTTGCGAAACCTACATCAGGGTGTCAATGTGCAAAAGGAAAGAAACAATGTGTGAAAAAGGAATGTGCTTGTAGAACTGTTTACGGGTTCTGCTCAGCAAGTTGTAAATGCGGAGGAGATTGTACAAACGGAGCATCGAAGTTTTCGGTTCCAAAACATGTTCAGAATTGTTTTTTGGAGCACAAACATGAATCATCTGGGTTGATTGTTACATTGATCGGTGAAGATTACGTTTATCGTGGTGATTTCTATCATGAGTCGAAAGGAGAACCACATGTAGAAGAACAATTAGTTGCTGCAATTTATGATCTCATTTCCAAGTATACTGTAGATCTTCATGAAATTCAAATCTTCGTCTCGAAATCTCCTTGTTTCCATCAGGATTGTGAGCCGAAATGTGAAGTTGTGGACGAATGTAAAAGCAATAAAGCATGTGCTAAACTACTCGGATTGCTTTTGAGTAAAGTTCGAAAAGAAATCAAAAAAGTTGATGTGAAGATGACAGTGAAGTTCTTGTATCCACATTTGAACCGAGGAGATTTGTACACTAAACAAGGAATTCTGTGTATGCTTCAAGCTGGTATTAAAGTTGAGCCATTGCTTATGAAAGATTGGTGTTCAATTATGGATTGGAGTCCGCATGTTGATCATAAGGGAGACTATCTTCAACTTTGGAATAATCATCACTTAGATAAGGTGAGATTTTATTGAAACTGAAAATTTTTCTAAAAGTGCCAAAAATACTTAAAAGCTAATAATGCTAAGATTTTGGTGGTAACTTATAAATGTACATCAAGATACATTTTGTTTATAAAACTTTTTATATCTTCTTAAAGTTCCAGAAATAAATATTTTCAGGCCGTAGCACAATCGCAACTTTTCATCAACGAATGCCGCCGTGCCCTCGGTCTTTCAATGAAATTCTGGGTTGCCGAAATTCATGAAATAGTCAAAGACACAATTCTACATTTCTCCGATCTTCGTACCAAATGTGGGGATCTTAACGATGCACTCAAACAACTAGATCTGACTGCAACTCCTCACAAGATTCGTTCAACACCTTCAAAACGCAGAAGTTTCATTGATCTTCACGAACTTCGAGACAAATTATTGAGATCGTCGTCGTCGGACGGTGGAAAGAAAGCAGGGTCTCATGTGTCAGTAGCCAGGTAGCCTCTCCCGCATCTCGCTTTCGCTATCTCTGTTCCAAACACATATTTCCTGTTTTAATGGAAATTAGAAGGGTTCAGGTGTTTTTTTGCTAATTACGCCTTCCCTTATTACTTGCAAAATTGAATGTTACTTTATTGAAATCAGAAATTATATGTGTGTTGTCCCACTGTGTTTAAATTGCACTTCTGATTATCAGCATGTGAAAATATGATATTTCATAGTCACCTTTCATCAAAAATTCGTTTCCTAGCAAATTATGGCATTTAATCAATAACTTTTCATCTCAACAGTTCGAGGCAACTTGTCAAACGATTTTCTTGAAAACCAAGACAATTTTTTGATAACATTTCAAATAAGTTGACAAATTGTTGTTATCTTGTTGCTAACAAGTTTGTTTGGAAGATCCCAAAGTGTGTCGGAAGTTGTAGATGTTTAGCAGGAAGTAGCAAGTTGGTTTAAAATTCCCAAAAATATATTTTTATCCAAGAAACTTTTTCATTAAAAGATAGTAGGCTTGATGACATCCTGACAACACTCTAGCAACTAACTTTTTGGCATTGCCTCGGAACTATTTTCATTATTCTAACTATACCTAACTACACAACGCAGTAATCTCACAAAAATTTATACCAGTTTCTGTGCACGAGCTTTTAACACCTAATAACAAAATACAACTAAAAATGAACAAACCTTAACAACATTTTACAAATTTAATTTATTTTTCAGTGAGGATGCTCAAGCTCAAGCAATGGTTGCTTCTTTCTGTGGACGTTCATTCGATGATTGTGAGACTGATGAAATCGCTCAAAGAATCCGTCGTGCAACTGCTAACATCAATCTGGAAATTGAAACGCTCATGGAGTTTCTCAATCACAAGGGAGCTCTTTCTTGAAACATCAAAAAATATTCTTCACACGCACAATTTACTCTCTCTCTCTCATCGGCTTTTTCTTTCTATTCTTGTGATTCTTTCACCTTTCTTCTTCCCTTTAAAACTGCCCGATCTCTGATTTTTTTTATTTATGTACCATTTGTAACAAAATAATGAACAAATTTATTTATTACTAATGGTTGTTAGTATTAATTAATAACATCGATATGTGGTGCACAAAATTCAAATGGAATGATCAACTTTTCGGAATTCAAAATGATTTTAAGATACAATTTGATATTAGCGAACAAGATGTAGTTCTCGTATTGTAGATTTTCCAGTCTAAAAAAATAAAATTTACATTTTATATTATGGAAAACTTCAGTTTAGCCCTTCAAGGTTTCATGGATACAAAATTGTTTTTCAAAGAATTTTCATGAATATCGTAGGATTGAAACATCTTAGAATTATACACTTTGCTGATGTACAAAAGAGATGAGGCAACTATCAATTGAAGGAAAGAATGTAGAAGGTGGTACAACTGAAAGAAAGTTCTCATCATTGGATAGAACAGAGAGTACATCTTCTGGGAGTCCGCAATAAAAAACGTGTACACCAAGTTTCAAAGCATCTTTGAAAACATCTCGCAAAGCATCCACTCCCATTATATCTATAAATGCAACTGAACTAGCATCAAGGATAATAGTTCGTTCATCAATTAATGGATCTTCTTCTGGAAGTTTTCCGATAGCTTCTCCCATATCATCTTGGAACGCTGTCACATTTGCAAAATGAAGAGATCCGGCGAATTTTACAATTTTGACATTTTCAGGGACGTTTTGGCGTGGAGTTTCGTCATGCAAAACTGTAGAGAACGATGGCCATTGTTGACGGAGAACGAGAGTGTAGAGAGAGAAGGCAAGAGAAATTACCAAACCAGTGGTAACATCAGTGAATATTGTTGAAAGGCATGCGACTAGCCAGATTGCCTAAATTTAGAAAAATTGAAATGATAAGAAAAATTATTCGGTTGGAAAGTTATTTTTACCGCAGTATAGAGAATTATACATATAATTCAACAGACAAGTTTGGAACAATATATAATACGGTACTTATTTACACTTTCGACTTTTTTAGCTCATTTCTGTTTGAAATCAATAAAGAAAATGCCAGTAACATATTTTTGAGTCATGAAATTTGACGTTTAGCGATTTTTAGCAAGCTATTGTAAGTTACATGTTTTCAAGTTATGATCTAAACTTGCTAAGAGATTTAAAAAAGTTGACTTCATCCAATTTTGTAACTTTTTATGCCCATTCTAAATTTGCAACAACTTTTGATTTAAAAACAGAATTAACTCACAAAATCGTATTTGCTTATCCTGTAGAGCCTTGGTAATTCCTTGACTTGCATGAATAGACTTTTCAAACTAACAATGACAATACACGCCAATATGCACATTGGAAGTGGCTCGAGGAATGGTCCCAATAGAAGAATAACGGTCAGAAGTAAAAAGGAAGAAAATATTGTGTAGAGTTGTGTATTGGCACCTGACATTTCACAAACCGATGATCTAGACAACGAGGCGCCAACAGGGTATACTGGGAAGAATGAGGATAGTGCACTTGCAATACCAATTGCATACAATTCCTGAGTAGCATCTGTCTTGTATTTGTGCTTTTTAGCGAACAATTTTCCCATGGACATGACGAACATGTAGCAGACAACTGCAATTGGAATTGCATCAGAAAGAAGTGCAGGGAGGAAATTGAGACGTGGAATTGATGGCAATGGGAATCCACGTGGAATTTCATAAACTGTCTTCACATGATATTCAGCATCGAGATTGAAAATCATTGAAATCACAATTCCAAAAATGACCAAGATAAGTTCAAGTGGAGGTGGAATTGGTGAAAATTTTTTCACAATAGGATTAATGTATGTTCTACCCAAATCAAGAAAAAGTATTCCAAAAATAGAAATTCCAAGTGCAACAAAGTTCACTGATCCTAGAGACATTATCATATCTCTATACATTCGAACAATCATTCCAATTCCCTCGTGACGTGGCAATTTGATACCGAACACTTTGTTGAGTTGTGAAGTGAAAACATGAACAGCAGCACCAGTTGTAAAACCAGATACCAATGAATCAGATAGATATGTGGTAAGGAATCCGAGACGAAGAATACCCATTATGATTTGAACAACTCCGACAAGAAGAGTGAGAGCACTTGTAAATACAAGAGGATCCACGTATTCACCAAGGGGATAAACAGAAGGATTGATATCAGATGAGTTGGAAATTGGAATATCTGGAGCCAGTCGAAGTCTTGCGGCTCCTACCATCATTGAAGCTACTGCGAAGACGCCTGGAAAAATGATTTAAAAATGATATTGATTTTAATTAGACCGTTTATTTTGTAAACTGTCATTTCTAAGCCTTACCAATTGAAATATGTCGTGCAGTACCAAAAAACATGTATATTGTGCTCGCAAAAAACGATGAATACATTCCATAAACTGGTGGTACTCCTGCTAAACTAGCATACGCCATTCCTTGTGGAACATGCATAATTCCAACAGTCAGACCGGCAATGACATCTCCATGAAAATGATCTTTCCATTGATAATTTGGCAGCCATTCAAGAATTGGTATGTACTTCTGAAGCTTTTTTCGAAACGGAGAACATTCTTTCTTTTCGACAATATCTTGATCCGTAGTTGTACAGGGTTGGTACACCTGAAATATTGGAATGAAAGAACTGAAAACATGGAATGTGATCATTTGATAACAACAAAAATCATCTTATCAATACGTTGTTCATTGAAAACAAAAAAAATGGCACTTTGATGAGCCATTTTATTAGATAATTTGATAGCTAAAACTTGGAAATTAATAAAACTGATAGTGAGACAAACATGAATCTAAAATAAACTGATTCCCTAGTTGATGAGTTTCTATTCTCCGCAGAACTTTCATGGAAGTTGAATTTACTTCAAAATAAATAAAAAACTGAATTCAAAAAAGTACAAACAACCAAAAAAAAACTCACCTCCTTCATCACTTTCTATCTGTGAATGATAGTGTCTGCAGTATTGCGGCAATTCCGATTTGAACCTAAATAATGTAAATGAAATGCAAAAACTACGAGATGAAAAGTGACAAAAGTCAAGTATACTATACGATTCCAATGATCATTCTCAATTTTTGTGAACCAGATCATTTTTTTGAAAATACACAAGATATTATTTAATTCTGCGATTTTACCTCACTTTTGGCAATTTTTTTTCAAATTAATTTTTCTCGGGTTAAAAATTGAAGTTGAAATATTAACATTTTGAAACAGAAACACTGAAGAACATCAAGAGAAAAAAAGGAATATTTTTAAGAAACTGGTAGATTACAAAAAATGTGATTATAAGACCATTTTTATTTTCCTTTTGACATTTTCATGATAAAAAAGTAAAAAGCAATTTTAGAAAGGAACAAATATTTGAACACTTTTATCACTTGTTGTGTCATAGAAAAGACACGGTTAATGTATGAAAACTCTGGTTTATGGTGATAAGATAAAAATATATCTACTTCTTTTAAACCAACTCACTTGATTATACGTTTCGTTTCCGTGGGCGTTTTCAAGCACGAGCCACCGATCATTGTTGTTATTCGCCGACGTCTAATTAGTTTGGTTGCAGCATTTTTAGAGCTAAAATCGGTAATATTAAAATGTTTGTTCATTCAATGAATGAAAGCAATGGGGAATATTCTGTGGAGCACAGTTGCATACACTTTATGCGGGTGTAAACATTCAATAGACAGAGAGGAATAGAGAAGAATACAAAAGAGTGCGCAAGGGACATAACTTGATGAATTACTTTAGAAAATCTAGGATGTTCATACTGGCCGGGATTTTTGTTCGTTGAAAATAAGACAAAGAGTAAGAAAGATAATTAACCTGTAGCCTGAAAGTTTGATAAAAAAAGTGTTCGAGAAAACTAGTTTTTTCAGTTACTTCAAAAATAATAACTACAGTGTTTGCCACTTTTTTGAAATTGTCGTACATGTCACCATCCCAAAAAATGATTATAAAAAATTTTCCTTTCCTGTAGATTTTTTTCCTGTGAATTTTATTTTTTATGTGAATTTTATGCTCTCATTAAGTTTCAAATAATCATATTCTAACACTGTAGGGAATTGTTTTTTGATATTATAAAAATTCCCAGTACTCAATTGAAATCCACCGAGTTCCTTTTTTCAGATCAGTACAAAATTCAATCATCTGACAAAAATGTACTTTCCTTCATTTTCAGATCAGATCAACGATTTTCAGGAAAATTGAAGAAAACAAATTCGAAAGGCTTTGCAATTGTAGCAGGATGTGACAATTTATTTATTTGCTTGTTATGAATCTTCAAACCCTGAAATTACAAATTTACATTTACAGCGTCATTTTGTCTTTTCCCAGTTCTTCTTTTGTCTACCTTTTGTTTGGACACAAATCCCTATTGTTATTACTACCGTACTTCTAAGATTTCCTGACCAAGATTTTGAATTTTAAGACTACGTTATCTCATTTAAATTCCTTTTTACCAAGCCGCCTCTCAATTCCATTTTGGTTTGGGTGTGGTGTGAAAAAGATTTATGGAAATAGAAATCGGTCCATGGAAACGAATCGGAGCGTTTCGACGGGAAGAATTAAAGAATGGGAAAAGCTAAGATCCGTGAAATTGAAAATCAATTTCCCTCTATTTTGGTGGATTGTATTATATAACATTAATTTTCAGTCTGATTTTGTCAAGTTTTTATTATTTTTATTATTTTGTTCAATAACTTCATTGTAGTCATTTTTAACAATCGCAAATCAAAACTTAAATTATTTCGAACAGTGTGTAATGAATACATATATACATTAAAATCCAAGAAGTAAAGATTCCATGCTCATATATAAGTTCCAAGGATGAGTTGGAAACACGAATGCGTTTGCCAGAATATAAATATCTACCAATTTTTTAACACTTTGGTAATGATTTGTATTTTTCAAGCGAGTGAGCCATATAAAAGTTCAAAGTTTCTTTAAAAATATAAAGTTACGTGTATTATACGATTCAGTTGAGTGATACAAGTTCTAAATTTACCGATAACTTTCTGGCCGGTTTCATTTCAAGAATTTCTTTCCAATTTTTTTTTCATTTATTTGCCCAATTTTACCTAACTGTGAAAATTCTAATACAGTTTATCTCACCAGGCTCAGCCTCACTATCAGACTTTAATATAGTTTCTTTCCCTGTTTTGGAAAAAACATTTGAATAAAATCTGGGCAAGCATTTGCCAGTCGTTGCTGATATAGTTAGAGTTTGAAACTTCCAGAAATTACCAAAACTGTTTACCGTTTACCGATACTTCAAGCACAAAATCCAATATTAAAAATCGTGATTATCCCACCTCATAAGCATCTATTTGTTTGCTAACCAAAGGATCTCTGCTTAAAATTTATTTAGACTTCTCACTCTTTCCACAATAATACCAGTTAAAATGACGTATGTAGTTTCGTACCTCTCCAACTACATTTCATCAGTCGTTCCCACCACCTCCACTGTTTTCTTAGCTCCACCTCCTTTTCTTAAAACGAAACATATAAGAAGCTGTGAATGAGCCATCTTCTTCCAAAACGCCTCCTCAGAAGGCGTGGGTTGCAGGTGTTTCAAGGATCCACTCGAGTGGACGACTTCTTCGTTTTGCTAAATTGTCTCTGAAATATTTATTGCTTTCTTGTGGGAAATACTCTAACAAGAGAAACTTTCTGTAAAGTTTGAGCTCATTTTTGTCTGGATTTTCTCTGAGCCAATGGGTTGTAATAAGTTGTTTTTTAGAGCCTCGTATTTTATTTCTCATTTAATCATTTGCCTGCTGATAGTTTTAACTTTGTGAAACTTTTAAAAATTTAACTTTTATTGTTGCTGTTTGCATTTTAATACCTTTTTAATGTTGCCATTCAAACTGGAGCAGCGTTAGTGGGGGTTAACAATTTAGAGAAATTTGACTTTATTATAATCAATTACAAATACTTTAAAGACAATTAAAATATAAAATCCATAGCGAAAACTTTATTTTGGTCGGTTTCCAAGATGAAGTGTGGCAAAAACTGGGTAATCACCACTTTTTGAGTGCAAATTTAAAAATTTAGAATGTTCTTGAATAGTCCTCTGGAAGTACTCCACCTTTAATGTGTGATCATAAACTTTTGCCACATTTTTTCATTAGTATCCACTTTATTCATAAGTTATCATCATAATCATCATAATTTGTGCATCATCTTGCTCTTTTGAGTCATCATTTCATTTAAACATTTACACATACACTCTTACAACCATCCAAAGAACATGAAGTCTTGGTGAATAATACACGACAGTCGCATTACACTAATGGGCCCATCATCATCTATCTTGCTCCCACCCGATTTCTTCCTATTTTTTACACGTGACATAGACACAGTTTCAGTCGTGTCACTATTGCCTTGCTGAAAATTAAATGTCACTCAAATTTACTTCCTGTGACCATTTCACAACACCACACACTTCCGGTCGGCTGGAATTAAATGATTATGAATTATACCTCGTGGACCTACTGTAATGAGTTATTAATAACGTTTGTTGCAATTTAAATATTGAAAAAAGACATCGACTTTAAAACTAAAGTGATACGTGATAATCATTTGAATCGTTGCCTAATTGTTTGAGGTGAGATGGAAATCTCTTTTTAAAAATTTACAACCTCGTGACAATTTCATAAAATAATATTTGGTGTTTAGCTTCGGTATACAAGTACAAGCATATGGTGTCTACAGTAACTACAATAACCTTTCTTGTAATACTTCAATTTCAAAAATAGTTTTTATGTTATAATTGGTATACTAAATAATAAAGACCTATGTTGGTACTGGCCCATTATATTTTATGACGTCTCCTCTCGTTTTACTCATTTTTCCCAAACGAAAGAGCACGTTGGCAATGAGCAATGTGATTTTAAGGAAAAGAAGGGCGGAGCCACCAGACCCATATGCAAAGCAATCCCATTCCTGGTCTCTGCCTTTTTTCCTCGGTGCTCTTAAAATCCGTCTCCTCTCATTTTTACCGCAGTGTTTTGTGTGAACGATTGTTAGGGGGTGAAATCTAACAAAATGAGGAATTGGGTTAGGAATTTGGAATGTGTGTTCGCGACGATATTTGCAGTGTAATGGATGAAGAGTTAAGTGAGGTTTAGAGATCATTCTGTGCTAGACAGATAGATTTGTGTTGTTACAAAGGTAAGTTTTTTTTATAAAGTAGCTTATCTTATCAAAACAGAACTTTTTTGATTTTAATATCTCCCTAAAAGCTTTTCATTTCTCAGATGATGTTCGGAGTTGTTTTATTTTTGGAATTCGATAACTGGACTATTGTATACTTTCGTTTATACTGCTCGATCAAAACTTTGTTATTGCAAACTGTGAAACATTACTAAAGGATCATTTTTGTCAATCTTACGTCTG
This sequence comes from Caenorhabditis elegans, assembly GCF_000002985.6. Taxonomy (NCBI): domain Eukaryota; kingdom Metazoa; phylum Nematoda; class Chromadorea; order Rhabditida; family Rhabditidae; genus Caenorhabditis; species Caenorhabditis elegans. The sequence continues at coordinate 9,677,394 of NC_003283.11, forward strand.
ACAGTGAGAATAAATTAAAAATTAAACAAATCAGCTTTGAGCGGATTTTGCTAAGTGAGGTACTCCGATTCCAAAAAAGTTGAGTTACTTGTGGTGATTTCACCAAACACGGTAGGATGAATTCTTGCGTACCCTAATTATGAAAGTAAACTTGATGTTTATAATTTTTCAATTAATGGCAACGTAACACTTCTTATGAACACTAGAGTTATAAATTTGAGTCCACTTTTGTAAAAATATATATTTTCACTTTTTCACAAATTAACAAAATACGAAAACACGATTTTTCTTTCTTTTCACGATATTACATCCCACTACTTTGCTTTGAACAGTTATGCAAATTGTCAAAGTTGAACTGATGGGTGGAAAACTAGCAGAGGTAGAACGGTACGGTGTACAACAAAAAATATTTTAATGCACTTGCTACCCGCGTCTCGCCTCTTTTTAAGATTTTAAAAATTTTTGGTAACAAAGATTTCCGATATCTCAAATTTACGCACCGTCGACCACATCTTACCTCATTTTCCAGAATCCCTTTAAAATTATTTGCGTCATGTGTTATTGATAGAGGTATATATAATATCACTCTAAAAGTATTACCTATACACTACAAAAATTGTATGTCTATAGTTATAACGGTTCTCAATAAATTGCCGAATAACAGTCAACAATTTTTCATTTTCCATTTTTATTGACATCGAGTATTATCGACACATTAACACCAAACTACTAGATTTGATTGACTTTTATGCTTCTTTTCTATCTTTTCTCAATTGCCCATATTTATTTTCAAGTGATTCTTGTTCTTTAACTAATTCCCAACATGTCGTTTTTCTTACTGCTCTTATTTTGAATCTTGCGCTAATTCTAGTTACAATTAAAGGTAAAACAAAATGAGCTGCTCCTCGTCATCGATGCTCTTCTTGGTGCTCATCGCGACCACTGTGCTCATCGCCGAGTCTCGTGTATTCTATAACCGATTCGACGGCGGGCTCTCCTCAGATCGTTTCATGGAGCAGAAAAGGGATGGTGCTGAAGCCTCGTACGACTATGACGCCAACCAGTGAGTTATTACAATTTTGAGAGCTTTGACATAGAGACAACGGAAGAATATAATTGAAATCGGCATCGAAATCTAAAAAGGTTGAATTGGAAAAACTCAGATAAATTTAAATTTTTTATGTGTAAAACATCTGAAAATTTGAAAAATATTGAAAACTTTGAAAAGTCCCTGAATATCTTATGTTACCAAATTTAACTTTCAGTTACCTTATAAAAATATCCATCGGAGTATTTTTCCCCTTTTTTCTAAACATTTAATTAAAGTTTGCCCTATTATATCATGAGTTTCCCCACATTTAGGGTATTCAGGGTAGTCACCAAATTTTGTTTCAATTAATTCAAATTTTTAGTGTTTTCATAAAAAATCTTTAAAAAATATGTTTCCATTTTGTAAGGCAAAGTTTCAGAGTAATTCGAAACACAATGAAGCGCAACCGTCAATGCCTTCTCAACGCTGGTCTCTCTCAAGGATGCGATTTTTCTGATCTCCTTCATGCTCAGACTCAAGCTCGCAAGTTCATGAGCTTTGCCGGACCAGGAAAGTGAAGAGAATCGAGAAGGACACCTCACCTCAAAAGCGACGAAAAATTTACAAAATATTCTTCCAAAGCAATCAAATAGTGCACAATTTTTACAATTTTCAATTGTATATAAAAACTGAAATAATCAACAATAAGAATAATAATTTACATTCAATCAAAAATAATAATAATTTGAAACAAAACAATTCTCTCGATCTCTTTATCCATATTCTCCATTTCCTTTTCTCTCTCTCTCACTCTCTCCGTCAACTGTTTTTTGCCCATCAATGCACTCACTCTCTTTGAAATGAATGATTACAACTGTTAACTGTCAATTAATGTCCTGAAACTAAAGTAAGTGACGCTAGGCGGGTGGTTGTAAAACCGTGTCACTAATCAAAATTTTGGGAAGGCTGCCATGTTATCACTACTGTCATTTCAAAATGACGCTGCGGCTCCAAAAGTTTATGGGTTTACTGGTTTTTTTACTGGTTTTATGTCTTTTTGATGATGCTTTTGCTTTAAAATGCTATGATTCAGAAATGCAGGTAAGATTTATCGTAAATTAGCTCTTTTAAAATATATTTTCTGTTTGAATCTTTAGTTTTCGAAAGTTTTTGAATACTTGGTACCGTCAAATAATTTGTTTTGTGGATTTCAAATATGTTTGTACAGTACTTCGAGAACAATTCTGACATTTGCAGTATCAAATTATGTAATTAATTAAAATTTAAAAAATAATTTAAAATAAATCATTGATAGTGTCTGACATTTATAGAAGTTTATGACCTCGTTATTTTTTAAACCCTGTGCTAAAAATGCTTTTTGATTCAATTGAAATACTTAAAATAAACGTAACTTCAGACGGCAAATTGTGAACCTATTCAATTATGGTGTATCAAGTTTATAAATGGTTCTACAATAACTCGTGGATGTGCAAATGTGAACGACTACTGTTATGATGAGGATGAAGGGTATTCTTTTTGTTTTCTTAAAACATTGTTTTAGCAGTAGTTGCCTTTTGTAGATGCTACCCGACACGCGAGGAAAATGGCGTCACACAAAAATGGTGTTGCTGCCAAAAAGACATGTGCAATTCAGTAAATTCTCCCATGGCACTTTTTTCAGTTTTCTTTATAGTTGTTTCGTTGTGGGTATACTTTTGAAGCTTTATTTTCAATTTTAGTTTTTTTTTTAATTTTGAATTCTTTCAACATAAATAAATAAACTGAACAACTATGAGGTTATAAAAAAAAATAAACAATGCATTGAATGTCAAAATTTACATACATGGGGATGAGAATGAGCAAAAAATGATAGTTGCGAATTTCGCATACTTGACCGAACACATTGTGTCTTTCCCGTTTATTTGAGGTTTTGAACTTATTTGTCAATTAGTCAATCATCTTCTACAATTGGATCATCATTCATTGCCATCAGAAGACGCCTTTTGTAAACAAGATTGTATCCTTGATTACAGCAAAGTCGATTGCATTGAGAATTGCTCACAAAGTTGTTCAGACTTCCAGTGGGTGAGAAAGCAGCTCCACGACAATTTTGGAAGCTAAATCGAACACATCGATCTGCCAATGGATCGTAAGTAAAACGAATTTCACGGACAGGTTCGAAGTCTGGACCAGAGCAAACTGAGATTGGTGGACGGGATTGTAGGCAGAAGTTCACTGAAATTAATGAAAATATGTGTATGTGTTATTGCACACTTTGATGTGCGAAACAGTATTTTTTGGTGGTAGGCGTAAGTGATTTTTTTATGCACAAAGATAGTTGTTTTTGTGATACAATTCTGTGTTTTTAACTACACAAACAGTTCAACCTACTTGGTGATGGACAACAATATGCTTCGTTTCCTCTCGGAGTACACACATGATCACCGGGACACTTTGCTGCTTTCGACGGATCACATTGAATAGGCGTGCCATCAACAGTAATCAATGGATCTCCTTGTGGACACATGTTCCTCGGCACGAATGTGAATGGAGAAGAAGTTACCGGTGGTGATGGCATCAGAGTTGGTGGTGGAGGAGGAACAGCCGACATTGGACTGTTGGCCAGAGCTATGAATTGAAAACTAGTTAAATATTCTCATTTGAATGAACTCACAACTAAATTTAATTCCATTTGCCACACATGTTTCCAGACAATCAGTAAGTGAATCAAAATTGTTCTGATTTCCACCTTCTCCAGAATATATAAAATGAAGGCATTGTCGATATTCCGGAGAGAAGAAATACCGGGAAAGATATTGATCTCCTTGACCACTAGCTGCTGGTTGTGAACATTGTGATGATGGTGGTGGCATTGGAGATTGGCAAGTCTTCATACAATCATTTCGAGTCAAAAAATTATTCATATTACCACCGTGTCCAGAATAAAGGAAAGATGTGCATTGACCTGCAGAGTAAGCCCAACGATGTTCAGAAAGAACTCCGAACCCAACATCAATGGGTTGACCACAAAGATTGTTCGAAGCATGGGTTGCAGGTACAAAGTCAATTACCATATTGGACGATTGTTCTTGTGGCTGAGAAACTTGAGCGGGAGGTGCAGGAATTGGCATCTGAACAGGTTCGAATGGTGGAGCAGGAATTGATTCAGGAACAAGATGGCTCGTTTTTGGACAACAAAGGTTGTGGGGAGTCGATTGAATGCAGTCATGAGAATATGGGCAATCGGACTCGAAATTGCAACTGAAAATAAATTTTTTGAGAAGACCAGTGATGTTTTACAAGAATTGAAATTGTCTATCGTTTTACTTTTGAAAACAAAACTCACGATAAAAGATGTGTATGAACAGACATCTGCGGACTTCCTCCAGAACAAACATTTGTTGCTCCACAGGCTCTGCTACAAGAATCAAACGACTGGAAGTTATTCTGATTTCCCTTGAATCCTTTGTAGTAAAACGGCTGACACAGTCGAGTTGCTGGATCGAAATACCAACGTCGAAGAAGAACGTTTCCAACTCCTTCTTCAATTGCTTGCTCACACGGCGGCTCATCTGAATATACACTATGGTTGCACGTCATCTCAATTTAATTACCCATTATTGGACAGCAAATACTCTGCCCTTGTCCAATTTGACAGAAAGTTCCCATTGGACAAATCTCTTGGCGATTCTCGCACATAATTGTAGCATCACCATAAATTGAACGACTGCATGGAGAATCGTTGTTGTCAGGAGGAGACGTGACGTACTAAAAATACAAATACCTTTACTAATGACAGACTAAAGATAATACCAAAAATAAAAACTGAAAATAGTGAACTAACCGAGATATTTGGTGGAAGAAGCGTGGGAAGCGGAGAAATTGTGGTGGTGGGTGGAGGAAGGCTCGGGTATGGGTATATATTGAATGATGGAGTACCAGCTGTTGGTGATAGTGTTGGAATCGGATTAGATATAACATATGGATCAGGGGGTGGGGAAGATTGGGAAGGAACGATATAATGAGTTGGTTGTTGAACTGAATTCTCTGTCTTAATGAAGTTGATCGAGACAACAGGTGAAGTGGATGTCGATCCAGTAACAAAAACACCAACTTGAGAAAGTTGAGACGGGGGTGCGATAGGTCCGACGTTGGGTATTTTAGATTCACCACTTCCGGAATTTGATGAATTAGTGGCCGATTGTGACGAGTCCGGTGCTTGAGAAGAAGATCCTGAATTGGATGGTGGTGGGATAGGTCCAACAAAAATATTGGAAGTAGCTGACGCGGGAGAAGAAACATATGGGATTTGAAACTGAGAAGATGTATCAACAACTGTCGAAGTTGCAGAATTTGTAACTGAAGCGGAAGCAGGGATTGTTTGAGGAGAAGTATTGTTCTGTGATTGGGTTGAACTCAAAATAACTGAGGAATTCGGTTTTACTTCTGGATAAGCTGGTTGTGGAAGGTAGATAGAAGACGATGGATAGCCTGGTGGAAGCATGTAGTCAGTTGTTTGATATGGCTCAACCTAAAGCGATGGTTTATTTAAACACAAACTGGTATTTAAAGTTTTGATATTTTTGGTTGAAAAAAGGTGATTCCTCAGAGACCTTAAAATTATACGGGTTCGTCTTTTAACCTAATACTCATCAAAACTTTTGACTCAAAATCCGAACAACTTTTAAAAAATGATATTGTTTTGCTCACCTTCATTCCAAACTTATTGACTGTTGGTTTTGCGGATCCAAATGGATTCATAGGTATAGGTTGTTGTTCAACTTGTCCAAATGGAATTGTCTCGTGAGACGAAAATTTTCGTGGGGTCTCCCCAGTTGTTTTCTGATCAGTTGGAACATGTACAAACTCTACTAATTTCTGCTGTTGAGTATTCATCAAACTTGAAAAAACATGATCGACAATTGAAGGAGTTGTGGTCGTCGGTGGATTCAATGTCGGTAGTGTTTCTCCATGTGGTTCATAGATCAGAGTTGGATGTGGTGTAGTGCTGTATTCATAGATTGATGATTTTTCGGTAAATCGTTCGATCCATGGTTCCACGGTGATGCGACTTTGAGTTGGAGTTGGAGTGACGTAGTCTGAAAGCTGTGTAAATGTGAGTTTAAACCCTAAGCTTTGACATACATCGAATATACAAATTAGAGATATTATAGCGAACTTCCCCTTTTGATTTTTGAGAACTCATCCTAAGGCATCCCTTATTGGATTCTGGAGCCCCAAAATCGAATCTGAGTAATATTGGAGCATACAACAAAATGAAATTCAATTACATATCTAGCTAACGACAAGGGGACTTTCTCCGTAACAGCCCTGCCCCGGTTAAGATAGGTATACGTATTGTACATTTTTTCTTTCTTTATTAAGGTTTTAGTTACTTGCCATATGGATCGGTATGAACTCTAATATCTGCAGTTGGCGCAAACGTAGATGTACTCTGTGAAATTCTTGTTTCACTTGGAACCAAATTCTGAATAATACGCAACGGCGTTGATTCATAAATGACAGATGGAGTTGAAGGCGTGGTTGTGAACTCGTAGATATTCTCCTTCTTTTTGGGCTTCTCTGTAAGTTGGAGTATTTTATACTACCCTTGATTTTTTTGTAAACCTACTTCTTAAGCAGAGTCTCTCACACTTGTTCTTTTTATAGAACCTATTATCATTTCCATCTCTACCGGAATAGAAGAACCGTTCACATTTCTTAGTGACTCGATCGAAATAATATCGAGGAATATTGAATGGCCCGTTGCCAATTGCTGGTGGAAGTTCACACGATTTTCTGGTTGGTTTTCCTAAAAAATTAAATAAACTGAATAAGTTCCAAACGTTCTAAAAACTCACCAATTCCACATGTTTCCAAGCACTCTTCCGATGTTTCAAAGCGATTTGAATTTCCACCTTTGCCGAGATACATGAATGGACTGCACGTAGTTGATGTGGGATCATAGTACCACATGTTGACAGTAACCGACCCAGGGAATCCCTTATCCGGAGACAAAGAGCAAGGATTTGGATCAAATACTTCTGGAATCTCAGCTTCGGTTGTTGTTGGTTTTTGCTTTGAATGCGTCGTGGAAAGAGTTGTTGGATGTGGAACTGAGCTTGTTTGCGGAGAAACTGAAATTTATTCCAATTAAAGGTCAAAACAGTTAGTAGAGTATTTACCTGTATAGAAAGATTCATGTACATCGGCAGGTTTAGTTGTTCGCAAAGATGGTGGTTGAAGGGAAACTGGTGCAGCAACCTCTTTTGGATATACCATTTTCTTTTCCTGAAAATGTTTTTGTGCATAAGAAAGAAATTGTTCAAAACAATCTTAATTTCAGTATTCTTACCATTTCAGGTTTCTCCATCTTCTTAAAGTCTTTTGTTGTTTCTTTTGGAAGAACTTTCATATTACTTGGCAACAAAATCGGTGGTTCTCCAGCACCACGACAGACTCGTTCGCACTGTTCGTAATCCATAAAAATGTTCTCATTTCCTCCGATTCCTGAGTATTGAAGTTCGTGGCAAGCGTCGGTTTTCCAGTCAAAGTAGAAACGACGCATTCGTTGTTTTCCATAACCGACAGCTGGCGGCAGGTGGCAACGGTTTGCGACTGAAAAATTAAAGTATATAGTTGGAAAGGAAAATACTAGCGCTAGCATGATGAGTCTGTGACACTGTAATGTAGCAGAGTCGGTGGCACTGTTCAATGTGCAAACGCGTGGTTGTACATATTATTAAGTTTTCCTAGTGGTTTTGGTGTTTTGAGGCAACGGTACAGCTTGGTGAAGTAAGAACAAACGTAGGATTCTCAACTAATTCCAAAAGCTCGTAGAACCTTTGTTTGCACGACATGATCAATTTGTTATAATACGTTTAAAAACTTACATTTTCTGCTACTTGGACAACAATAAAAACTGTGTTCTGATTGTCCTTCGTGGCACCAGAATCCTGTTGGACATTTCTGTTCTTTGAGCCATGGTCTTGGTTGACATGGTCTAGGCTTATGATCTTCCATTAATAATGGGATTCCATCAGCACACAGCAATGAAAAATCTGAAATTTAAAAAATAATCGTACACAGCTTTAAATAATTTTTTAAAGTTTAGATACCCTCATAATTGACACTTCGTACTGTTTGCGGTGATTTTACAATTTTATCAGCAGTAATCAGATGAACTATTTGAAGGACACATAACAATTTCAGACAATTGAGATAAAGTATCGACATTTCTGACCCATTCGGGCCAAAGGTTTCGGATGATTTTTGGAGCTGAAACTGGGTAAAGTAAGAAACACGTTTAAAATTGGAACGGAAAAAATTATGAAGTATAACTGATAGAGTGTGAGATTATAAAATGTATCAAGCTCAAAATGTGTTTTCTAAATATAATAATCCTCAACGATGACAAAGTGTTTCGCGGCGGCGAGAGGTCCTCCCTGTTGAACGGAGGAGCACGGCGCATGAGGGTGCTCAGTTTCCGAATTTGTTTGTTTTTGTCGCCGATCTGACCCCCTTTCAACATCTTCCAGGCTTTTGTCCTCCACCTTAGCAGCTGCCTAATGAGTTTTTCGCCTTTTTGTGGGAGGAAGAGCTGGTGGGAAGAAGCACAAAGAGCACTGATGAATGAACGGAAAATCGAGAAGTGCGAAGAATGAGAGGAATGGCAAGATTTGTTGTATCTAAATATTATATGACAATAAAGGAAAATGTCAATAAATAGTGAAATTGCCAAACATCAAACAACATGTATTCTCAGATGGCACTTCTATATAAAATTGATGGATCATGAAGTTCGGATGTGTGTAGTTCAATGTAACAACTATTATTTATTGGAGAATTTTTACTGTTAATAGAAATATAGCTACTTTTAATGAACGTATATCTCTTTTGTATTATCTTGGAAATCATTTTCACCAACAAAAAATATTTGAGAAAAACCACATACGGCATCAGAAATACAGCCTTCGATTATTTAAAACTGTATTTATTTTACTTGATTTGCGCCACATTACACTATAACTCATGTCTCAGTTTTTTATAAATCTAATTTAATTATTAATCAAAAAGCTTTTAAAAAGTCAATAAAAATATTTTGTCAATTTGCATTCTTTTGATAAACCTAGAAACAAGCGAGCCTGTAAAGTTGAGCAATTCAGTTGTATCTTTTTAAATTTTCAGATGGGATCTCTAAAAAATTTTTTTTTGTGAAAATCAAATTTAAATTAGTGTTTAAAAAGTTTTGAAAACATTTCTCAAAAAATTAATTCAATGAACTTGATCCAAAAATCTACGTTTATAGAATGACAAAAATATTTGAAAACTTCAAAGGAATGTGATAAGAAATCAAAAATCTTGATAATGTTCAAGCCATTGCAGTGAATTCTAAATTAATCCTCACTTAAGCAGTGTGAAGTGTTTCTGTGCCCATCCCAAATCAGGTCAGCTCCTCTATTCATCTCCGAAAACCTCCGATTATTATTTTTCTCTGAATCTCTCTGTCTCCTATTATATTCACTCAATCCACTGTTCCTATCAGTGTCGCTATCCTATCCCCAAGCCGCCCAAATTGAGCCGTTTTAGGAGAGGAGAAGAAGGCTCTCGTACGATTTCACGACTCTCTGGGAGCAAGACACTCCTCCTCGTTTAAATCAAATACAGTGCGAGAGAGTAGAGATTGTTGGGATAAACAGGTGGATGAGCTCAATTTGAAACTTTAGATAAACGAAGCAGATATTTCCTTTTTTTGTTGTAATAGTAGAGGGATCAAGTGAACAGTTGACGTTTAAAACAAAAAATAACTGTAATTGGTCCTGTTGAGAAAGCGGGAAGTCGAAGTATTACTGGTATTTATCCAAAATGGTTTTAAAAATAAAAGGAACGAATGTTATTGCTATTACATGACCAGTATTTTACAATCTGAAAAGTTTTTCAATGATCTAAGATTTCATAGTTTTTGCAGCGTTCTCGCTAAATCTTTTCTGAATTTTAGAGAATAAATACTTGTAGATCAAACCAAACAATTTGACCCAAAATTGGGATGTTGGATCAATGCTTGATAAATTTTTGGTTTAACGTTTTGGGGTGATAAAACTCAGAAGAACTTTACTGGCTTGATTATTTGACTTTTTCACAATGTTCATATAATTTCATCAAATTAAATAAATCAGAAAATCTTACCAAATACACCATTGTCAATTCTATGCTGCCCACGCAGTGAACGATCCTGGGAAGGGGGTGGATGTACTTTTACATGGAATAGTTGACCAAAGTTATTCGATATTCTAGAAGCGTAGGCGGAAGTTGTGACGGGTTTGTCAATCGGAAAAATATTTCGGTTAAATAAAATTTAAAGAACTAAGAGCAATAATTGTTTTATCAGTATGTTTCATAATTTAAAACTCATCTTGAAACTTCTTATTTTAACTACCAAATTCTTGGGCAGATATAATTTTAAAACTATTCTGCAGAATGAAACACGAACATTTTAACACATATCTGCCACAAACTGAAACTTGTAATCTAAAAACCTAATAAATTGTTTTGAAACGAATTTATCCGGTTGTTTCGTTAGTGATTAAAAAAAACAATGCGCTCTGAAAATTTGAAAGTCATAAAAGCAGGCTTCAAGCCTCACTCATGTTTAAAGACAAAAGAGGAGAGCCTGTGTCGATTTATAAGTAACAATTTCCTTTAAAATTGAGAGACTCACAAGAGGCGTGAAAGTAATAGCAACAACAAAAGTTTATGATTTAACTATTTAGACAAAAACTTTAGAATTCGAGCACCGAGTTTTAACAAGCTGATCAGCGTTGGGTATTTTAATCATCCAGTATCATAAATGTGAAAATATTTATATCTTCCATTTCACCTCAATTGATATTTGATATGCGATTTTGCAGATATAATAGATTTTTAAATAATAAGGATATTTTACCAACCTGTAAGGAGTGAGCAATGTTCACTAAAAATTGAAATCCAAGGACTAGAATCATCTTTGAATCATTGCCAGATCGAATTTGGCTTCCTGGAAATGAAAGAAAATAAAAAAGAAACTGAGATTTTGCAACAAAAACGAATGGATAAGTGGCTTCAATTGAAATTCAGCGGATTCCATCAAAAAGTTGTTCAATAAAAATCGGGTCTACCTGCAGCTCCACCTATTCTTTTTTCTCTCAAACTCTTGTTTTCTACTGCTGCCTTGTGTCTTACATTCCCACACTACAATACAGATTCGGACGGTTCGGATATAAAAAATGGGATTTCCAAATCGGGGAGTGGATCGAGGAACACGTTCAACAAACATACACTGTATTGGGTAGGGGAGTCGGTTTGCTTGTTCCGACATGAGAATCTCGAGTTACAACTCGCAAAACCAATTAAATCTTCTCGCAGACAGTAACTGATCCCCGTGGTGTAAATTTTGACCTATTGGTGTTTGATCTGATCACTTCGATGATAACAGAAAATATATAAATATGTAGCTAAGTTGGAGAGTACGGTAGGTTACGGTGTGATCGCGGTGAGATATCAGGTGATTATAAACTATATAGTTTAAGTAAGCCCAAAGCCCAATAGCGGCCTGAATATACCTCGTTTTTAAAGAAACGTTTTAAGTTACTTCAGAATGAAAAAAAAACAGTCTAGAAGTATTGGGAATTAAATTTTCGAGTGGCAGTTATATTAAAAAAAATAAACCGATGTGTATAATTTTCATTGAGTTTTGCCCTACTTTGTGAACTTCAACACTTCTAAATATGTATGAACAATTTTGTGCAATTTGGCATTCGGAGGAACTACTGTATCTGAAATCGTGGCAGGACCCAGCCAAGAGAAGTAGTGTGCGCCTTTAAAGTGATACTTCACTTTTCATGAAGTTAAGAATATCCGCAATTTAGCAACGTCGATTATTGAACAATAAACGTTTGTAGACAGTTTTAAAAGCAGAAAATTATCTTGGTCTATATTAATGAGAGAACTCTACAAAAATCAGTATCCAAAATTTAAAAAAAACTTTGGCACAGAAACGAACAAGCAATCGTAATAATCAATTATTACGGAAAGGAATACGAAGAAGCGGCGAGAAATGTGCTGCAATTCGGTTTTGAACGTTTTAGCCGAATTGCAAATAAATTACGCGAGACGAGACCTCCTCCTTTTGCTCCGGCGGCTTGAACGGTGCCCGCAACCTGAACCTAAACAGCCTAAGCACATAAACGGCACGAGAATTGTCTCGTTGAGAATTATGAGACCAGAGGACACAGTTCATATTTATATTTTTAGCGGAGAAAAATTAAATATTCAAGCGAGGAAGGATGATTTTAGAAGGTCAGAAGGGATTGGAGATTTGAATAAACAAATGAAAAGTGTCAGATCACATAGAGACTAACACGTCTGGATTTTAATGTGCTTTTTTTTGGGACGAATACATATTCACAAAAGGAAATAGAAGAAAAATCAGTGAATACAAGTAAAAAAGTGTGAAGAAACTGCCCGGGCGGTTGGCAGAAGAATGAAGATCGATTAGTGTCCGTACTTTTGGAATTCCCACTCACGATTGTCCAATGGGCATACCTGAAAAGATAGAATTAGAAAATGTGTAAGCTTTTTGAAATGCTAGTTACGAGTACTTAGTAATTGAAAAAAATTAAATTTTCAAAAGTTGTTTAACAAAAATGCATGCGGCAGGCTTCTGTTCCGCTTTGACATTTGAATAAATATCATTTTTTCAAAAATAAGCACGTTTAAAAGCAACCTACCTGTCGTGTCTTCAGCCAACGAGAAATGCAATGGAAGTGGAAAGCGTGATTACAGTTTCCCCATGCAACGGTACACTCATCCTTGAGCCCGGCTGCTTGATTCGCTTGGCACTCGATGCACAGATCCATGATGTGATTGCGGCAAATAGCGCAGTTGTCGACCTGAATGTCCCAGGCCCAAAGTGCGACGGCACTCCATTTCTTGACCTTAAATTGCACTATGTTTGTTAAAGCATGTAACATTGTATCTGTGTTACCTCGAAACGCTTCTTAACTGTCTGATTTGTGGCCTCCTCGACCTCCATAGCTGTGCTGTCGCTTGCTTGGGCCATTTCTGGAAAAAATACAAATGAGAATAACAGTAATCATTTCAAAATAAGAGCGCAAAAGTAGCATTGATGATATAATGAAATACTTAATATTGAACATGTTTATGCATACTATAATACTATAAGCCTAAACTAAATAGAGGATATGATTGATAAAATTGTTGTATCAGATTTTATGAAAAATTGTACCCTAGAACAAGTGATTCACGAACCTAATACAACATTGTTGTACAAAGCCGCCGATAGAAAATGAGGAAACATGAAGGACTTGACATTATTGCTAATATGTATTGAAAAAGGAGATACGCTGTTGTAAAATAAATAAAATGAAATCAGACTGAGCAACACTGCCGAAATTCTTTCGAAAGAATCATCAAAAACGCTTGTCTGCACACACCAGACGCTACGCGCATTTGCGTACACCGTACTCACCTATTTTCTGTCTTCACGCTTTCGCTTTCTTTTTAAAATTTACTCGTCGCGTCTTATTTCTTGCCGAAACGAACAAAGAAGAACAGGTTAAAAAGAAAAATTGTATTTAACAAAAATAAACCGTATCAGTTAGTATTTTAACAGTAATTCTAACAATTGGGACGATGAGAAAACAACTTTTAAATCGTTTCAAGATATTTATTCTGGCAAATCCGTGTATCCAATTCTCTTTTTCTTTCGCTCCGGAAAACATTTTTCAGTAATTTCTTTCAGCTTGTTTCCTAGATTTTTTCGATAGTCAATAACCATGTCGCAGTCGATGGTTCCGTCGGGTCTCTCGTGATGGCTTTTTATGTGCTTGATCACATCAGATTTTGCAATTGTCTGCCATTTTCTGTGACAGATTCCGCACTCGTAGAGCTCATATTTTCCGTGACGCGTATTTGCATGATACACCATGCTTGATCTTTGTTTGGAAACAACGTCTCCACAAAGAGAACATTGAATTTGTTGCTTCGGCTTGATCGGACCACCGCCATCAGATGCTCCCTCGAATGAAGGACCGGCTCCACGTTCTTCTTCGTGACGTGCCAGAGTTTCGTCTGAATTAAATCCAAATGAGTGGGAATCATTATTATGTGTAAGTTTACCTAGAAAGGCATGATAAGCATTATCTACGAAGACAACAGGAGAAGATGACTGAATAGGTGTGCCAGTTGCTTCTGAGTTTTCGACTTTGACTCTGTTCTCCACTGTGCTTGACACCGCATCGCTGATTTTCCCTTCAATCCGCATAGATCGACTCATTGCAATGCACCGTTCGAGCTTTTGGGTCAGTTCCTTCTTTTTCATACTCAACTCCGGTGTGTAGCGATATTTTATCTGCAATTTAAATTATTGTTGAATTTTTTTTCTGCGTCTCTCAACATTGGAGACTTACAGAAAATTCGGTGAGTCCATGATCATTCATACAGTGACTGACAAGGGCGAATTCCGTTGGAAACTTAGCGTACTTACATTTTTCGCATCTAAAATAGTAAAGCTACGTTCACCACATATTAAAAGTTAAAGACTTACTCATATGGGCATATGTTAAGATGATCACTAGCAATGTGTGCTTCGAGATCTTCCAGTGTGTTGTAGGCCTCAGTTTGAACGCAATCTAGACATCCCAGTAGTCGGTTCATTTTTTGAATGTAATAAATATATTCTGCAAATTTAGTAATATAGATTTAGAAGCGAACGGTTAACAAAATGTGTTCGAAATCAACTGAAGACGCGTGGAAAAAGGAAAAGAATGGTGAGAAGAAGAAGGAAGGAAAATGGAGAGAAGGGGGTGGTTTTGTGTGTGTGAGGAGGAGAAGAAGGCCGGGCGGGCAATGGCCAGTCTCTTCCTCCTTTCTCCTTCCTTTCTTCTCCTCTTTCTTCTTTTTTCTTCTTCTCATCGCTCGGTTCGCGCTACATTGAAACGGAGAGAGAAAGGGAAAGAGAGAGGACAAAAATGCGACGACTCGTCTTCTTCCTATCTCTTTCTCTCTGCTGTGTGTGTGTGTGTGTTTTTGTGGCGATAGGAAAAAAAGAAAAAGGAGCGGGATGGGCGGAAGAAAAGTGGGAAAAACTGTTGGAAAAATGAAAACGTGAGAGAACAGATATGAGTCAGATTTTTGTGAAAAATAATTAATTTTGAGATAAAAAGTTGATGGTACAAATACCATGACCATGCATGGCAGTCTCTTTTTTGTTGAAATTTTTGTTTAGAAAACTTATTTAAAACCAATTCTTAAGGAATATGCATTTTTTTTAAACACGAAATTCGCTTTAAACAGAGTACTTCCATTGGAAAATGTAAGGGAAATAAACGATAAAGCAGCCGAAGCTACCATAAACTTTTTTGCGCATCGAGACCAGTCCAAATCAATCCATGCGCCTTTAAGAAAGTATGCCAAAATCTTGTAAAATTAAGATACCATTTTTTCCTAGCAAGAATTTCTCGCTTTCTGATAATTAATTTGGTAAAAAATTCTAAAGCTTATCTGAAACCTTTCGTCTTATAATTTTACAGACTCGGTTTATATTTTATTTTGATAATTAAAAAATAATCAAGATTTTTCAGAGAAAAATGAACACACTGCGACGAATATCGACATGTCGATTCACAAGTAATACAGCGTCTTCAACTTCTTTGGAGTCTGCACCGGCTCCACTAAATCCAAAAGTTCAGAAAGCTCTGACTCCTGCCACGTTTTCAAATCCCAATCAGCTGGCTCGATACCTATCGAAAAAGGTTTTGGCTCACGCTCCAGGTCGATTTGTAGTGTTGGAAAAGCCATATGGATTGTCATGTGTTGGACAACTTCAAGAAAATGGTGGAGTATTTGGGAATAGTGTTCGAGATGAGAGAAAAACTGAAAAATGGGCTGGTACAATCAAAGCAAGGACTCAAGAACAAATGGGAGTAACAATTTCCGATTGTATCAAAGATTTGAGAAAGTTGCTCCGTGAGCCTCAGCTCAGTTTCTGTACAGGCTTAAAACGATACTTATCTGGTGCAATTGTTCTTCCATGTAATGAAAAGGATTCCAATATTCTGAAAGAATGTATCAGAAGCACTTCTTCAAATGTCGAACCCCCTTTTATGTATAATGCCTTGTAAGTTTTATCAATTTCTAAAGTTTAATTTTAGTATTTATTATTTTAAAGTTCAGAGCAATCACAATTGGAAGACCTGAAAAGAGCAGTGGAGTCATAACTGGATTTGCCACGTTTCGGAATGTCGGAAAGCACAAAGAGTACATTTTCGAAGAAAGAAAAACAACGAAACGGGCAAAAACTGGAAAATACGCTGTAGAAGGACATATGAGCTATCGAGTACTGGACACAAAAAATGGAATTTCATTGATCGACTTTTCAGTAAATAAATGTAAATTAACCAAAAATCTTCCGAAAAAAATCATCTTGGTATATTTAATTTCAAATTAAAAAGTACGACGACGCTGGGTTTTTAGATAACAAATGTTTGAATACATATTATTTTTGTATTGAATATTATATTTCTTCAGTTGCTCGTCATCTCCCACGACTGATGCTAACTCAGATGTCTTGTCCGATCCTCGGAGACACTATCTACTGGAGACGTTTGGCCGACGTGGATGGAGTTCCTGAACTTATCAGCGCGGGAAACATGGGGCATAGAATTGTAAGTCACCAAAGTTATTTTGTAAAGAAAAAAACTTGAATCTTATTCAATCTTACAATAAGAATTGAACTTTTAAATCTTAAAAAAATGTATATCTTAAATACTATCAAAATCAATCTGTATTGTACTGTTTTACTCCCCATATATTTGCAAAATAAGTTTGACAAAACTGGAAAGTTGCCATGTTTTTCTAAAATGACTATTATTCCAGTTCATCCCACCTCATCTTTGTTCGACGCTCGAAACTTCAAATCGAAGTCTACTCACTTCACTTCCAATTTATTGCCACGTGTACAACACAATTTTCGAAGACGTCGGTGGTCATGAAGCACATGGTCTCGTTGCAGCTGCGAAACCACCGGGTATAAACTTTTTTGATTTGCAAAATCTGAAGCTTCCTATATTTTTAGCTCATTTCATAGCAATGCTCGATCTACTTGGTCTTCGTCATGCTTATAAAGATTTTATGAATAGATCTGAAAAACCTTCAGAAGACTCATCGTCTTCAACATCACGAACATCGGGAGATGTCGTATTTTAGGATCTCAAATTTTATTAGTTCAGTTATTGTAAGAAATCTTGTCAGTTTTTTGTTGTTGTCTGTTGCTCTTTGTTAACTAATAAAACGCAATTTTTCTTGACGTCGCTCTGCCATAAATTTTCAATCATCTTCTCTTCTCTTTCTACTGCTGCCGTTGCACCCTGGGTTTGAAAAATTTCTCTTTCATCCCGTTGCAATGGTTTACGGATTACGGTAGATGTCTCGGTTCAGTTTGAAACGTTAAACAGTGTATTGAAATTACGATTGGCATCGGATTTGAACTTTCAGGTACTGATGGAGACATAATTTGAATAGATATTTCTAGAAATGAAAACCTTGCAGTTGAATATTTGAATTGAAATATTGGATATCAAGAAATTACAACATTTAAAAAAATCAAATCAAAATGGCAAAACATTCAGAGAAATGAGTTTGCTTGTATTACTTGGTTTTAAAGGCGCATGACTCTTTGAGATTACTCTATTGAAAATTTTTGAAACGTGAGAATTTCTAGTTCGCAAATTCGTAATAAATTTGATTAAAAAATATGTTGAATGTATCTAATTCACAGTTGCAATATTTTTTCTTACTATTATTTTCCATTGTATCTGAAAAATTAACAAGTTTCTCATTTTCATTACTACATAGTCATCGTGAAATTTCAAACACTAAATATATTTTTTCCAAGTAATTTTTGATTCCAATTCTTAATTATATTGATGAACAGATAGTTATTTTTGGGCCAGGAAAATAAAATTCAATGTAGCAATATATATTTGCATCAACGGAGCTCAACACCATTATATATCCTTATTTTCCCTGAATTGCCTTTATTGTGCTCGGTTGTAGCTACACTTGTAGACCCACGTCATCTGTCCACACCGCCTACTCGTTTGATCTTCTTTCCCGCGCATTCGATCTCTAAGTCACTCAATCTCCTATGCTATTTTAGTGAATCACGCACATGCAATAGCATTTGCTCACAATTGCAGACACTCAGTTACTGTGAGACAGGCAATATAATGGCCCTTCGGGATATCGAGTGTTGTCTAGAATGAGGTAAGTTGTGAGAAGATAGGAAGACAACGAAGTAAGATAAAGGAATTGTATTTGACTAAAAAATGAAATATCAATTTGATAAAAATATGTTTTGAAACTGTAAATTAATTTAATACATTGTTTTCTTTGACAGATCTTTGCATGTTCAATCAGTTTCTGATCTGAAACTTTCAGCTGAAAAGTATAGACGAATAAATAGTCAAATTTAAGTAAATTGATAATCTTAGATAGACCTAAAAAAGTAAAGTGAACCAATTCACGATTCGGTACGTTTCTGCCATAGAATACAACTCATTTCTTAAAATGATATAGAACAATACTTTAAAGAGTTATTCTAAAGAGTTCTAAGAGTTATTAAGAGATATTACTCTAAAGAGTTACTAAAGAGTATTCAATCTGAACCTTAAAGGAACATTAAAACTGAAGAAGATTATTTTGTTATTCGTTCTATCATTACTACAATCTTGCTCTTTTGATCTCTTGTCTCATGAGTATTTTGGTAGTTCAATCTGACAATTAACAAATTGTTATGCAGGATATTCGCAAATTTGGCAATCCTTATCATATCAATTACCGTCAAAGGTGGAACATACCATGTTTGAAACGAAATGAAGTCAATTGGAACATATAGAACGGTTACAGTATGCTCGATAAAGTATAATTTGATAAACTTTATTTTGTAAAACTATTGTATCAATCATCTACGGCATTAATCCTCAACCTTGAAAATAGATATGAAAGTAAAGTTGACAAGGCACAAAATTGGAACATAGTGATCGAAAATAAAGATATCTATTAATTGGAAATTGTTCGGCGAGGGGCTCTTCGAAACATTTACTGGGGTTTTATGAAAGTTTCTTCTAAAAAACATAATTTAAGATTGAGAGGTGCTCTCAATCAATTCAATATTTTCAAAGAAATAATCATATTCTGTGAAATCAACACTTAAATTATACATTTTTTCATATCTTTTAAAAAATGGAGTTGTATTTACAGGATTTAATGAGATTGTTGAGAGTGACGTCACTGACGAGCAGATATGTTTCAAACATGAACTAATTAGTTTCTAGTATAGTTTTGCCTAGTTTCTTATATATTAAGCAGAAACAACGGACCAGTTCTTCAGCTTCTGAGAGTAGATTATATCTTAGGAGCATACATGAGCACTGTATGTACCTTCTTTGTCTAACTTTCTTTGAGTATCTAAGTCTCTTCAGGTTCTATATCCATCATTCAACCAAATGACACTGCAGGGATGCCTATCTCCTGACTGAACCCACCAGTCGTCTCTTGCTCATATTCCTCCTACCTTCTGCTTCTATTTTCTCAGCGCATCTTGTCCACCTACAGTAGTAAATCTCCTCCCTTTCCTTACGTTGCATTATGAGATATCTCCCAATTTTTGTGTTTCTCGGATCATTTGGCTATACGGAAACTACATTAACAAAGGAACTTATCAAAGATGCAGCTGAGAAATGCTGTACAAGAAACCGTCAAGAATGTTGCATTGAAATTATGAAATTTGGGTGAACCGCTTTTACGAGCACGAACAATGCGATAATCGGTATAATTTAGAACCCCAATTCGATGTGGTTATGACAGGGATCCGAAGCTACCCGGATATGTCTACAAATGTCTTCAAAATGTGTTGTTTGCAAAAGAACCAAAGAAAAAGATTAACTTGGATGGTGAGCGTTTTTTTTTCAGGTAAAATTCTCCTCACAAGCCAAGATATCAAGTTTTGTTTATTCTTAAGAAATATAGGAAATGACTAATACGGTATGTACAAGTTAGTTTTAACTTGAGGAAAATCGAGAAACCGGTGGCATAGCGCCCGCCCGTGAGGTCATTGATTGGCCGGAGGCAGAAAGACCACACGCATTGAAAAGTCACAATATCTTTTCTGCCTCTTTCATTCGTATACTCTTTGGAAATTTTCAATAATTTTGAACATTTTTTTTTTAATATTCTTGCCTCAAATTGTTTTGAAAAAAATCAAAGTAAATCATCAGAGGCTTCTCTGATTTCAAAATAATAGTTAGAACGTAAGTAAAGAGAGAGCGTTTGAAATTTTTCATGAGTAAGATTATTATTACTACTTATCTTTAACTATTTGAAATTTAAAAATGGCATGCAATGTATGGGAGAAATATTTGAAGAAAGCGCCCAAGACTTCAAGAATATCTGAATTTGAGGAGTTATATCACAAAAACTGAGCCTGCAACCTATACTAAAAAGTATACCAAAACAAAGATAAAATTAAAGTCTTTGTTTCTGAGTATTTATTATCATTTGAAAAATTATTTAATAACACGTAAAACGTCTTCAAACTAACCCCAATTTAGAATGTTCGCGCTCTCTCTTGCTGAAATCAATTATAACTATGATAGAATGATTATTCGAATAATTCATAAGGGCTATTATTTTTTCACTTTAAATTATAAAACGAATACTTTACCAATTTTGAAACAAAGTTTCTGCCAATGTGAAATTAAACTGGAAATTGAAGTTTCACCGCTAAGTTCGAAAGCAAATGTTGGGCATTTCCATAATCCGAGTTACAGCAGAACGAGATGTTATCATATAGTAAAAAAATTGTTCAAACATTTTTCGATATTTTAGAAATTAGAAAAAATGCAGTACGATGACGTAGACAATGGTAAGAGGAGGAAGATAGTGCGTATGTGTGCGCAGAGAGGTACAAGGCTTCGGGCATTGGGCAGTCGCCACCATACGCTCGATCGATATATTCAAAGTCGGTCAGGCTTTTAACAATTTGAAGCTTACTGATATCAGTAAATTTGTGATAAATGTCAAGGATACCGTGTCTTTGAAGCAACTTAAGCTCTCTATAGTTTCCTGATTTGATTTCACTTCAACATACTACATTTCCAGTTATTGATAACACTTATCAACTAGCATTTAAACATTTTCTCATATCTATAATAATGTTTGATTTCCTGTAAATAGTTTCCTCTTCCATTTCGAATTGTAATATTTCCCTCAATAACATTGGAACCTTGTTCAACTAAATAGGGATCACTTTGACAACACCTAAAGCATCTACAAAAAATTTTTGGTAATGTAACAACCAAGTTTTCTAAAAGAATTTGACATGCTCTATTTGTTAGAAAAACTTTTTGATTATGTTTCAGGCTCAGTTTTTGAGATATTCAACTCTAAAGTTGCAACTTGTTCTAGGTGGTCCGTTCAATTGTCCTAGGGTTGTGCAGGCAATTGGTATTGCGCAGGGAGAATAGACGGACCCTTGTGTCTTGCGTACCACCTGTCATCATGTTTCGAGAGTAGATATTCTTCAAACCCTCAAACTATTTAGAAATATATTTTTTAGCCTCAAAAAGTTACGTTTTTCGTTCAGAATTCTATTAGGGCTACGTTTTAACATAAGTTTTAAAATAGGCTTCTTTATTTGTTTTTGAGATATTCATGGCCAAAAAAAAACTTTACAGTATTGAATTTGGCTCTAATATTTTTCAATACTTGTTCTCTACAATGTTAAAAAAAAATTAATTTCGCCTACTCATTTGATCATTTAATAGATTTATGAAAACATAAAAATTATGATAACAATGTCTTTGAATTCTCTGATAATGTTCATAATTTGTTTTGATCTTTCTCGTGTTATCTCTCCAAGATAAAAGAGTGTTCTACTGCGAGCACTGATACCATATCTTTGCATGTTTATCCTTTTATCAGTTGACTCACTCTTTTGTTAGGTGTATTGATTAGATGGGAGACTCCCCTGCAACAATTGTCCTACAGGAGCAGAGCAGTTGCTTTTTTTCTTTTGACATCTTGCATTTTTCGTTAGAAAGAAAATATTTAAGTGCCGCCGGGAGCAATCTGTTTTATTTACAAATATATCAGAATGCACGGCATCAGCTAATAAATATTGAATAAGTATTTTCTTGTTCTCACCCCTGTACAGTTTGCTTTTCTATTCCTCATTACACCTCCCAATCCAGGTGTGCTTGGTCCTTCATCTTATTAGATCTGCCATACGGTATAGGAATTACGATCTACAGTCGTCATAAAAGAGTCCGCAATACCGTCATGTGTGTCGAGTTGCAACAAAAGAGTATATGGGAAATGAGAGACTACGGTAAATGAGAGATACCGTAGACGAGATATAATGTAAGAGAGTGGTAGATCAAATGAGATGAAAAACGCGTCGATTAGGTCCATCCAGGAGAAACTAGATTGCGTAGAGCAAACATAGCTGTTTTGACGGGAACAATGTTTTTTGAGACTACAAATATCATAGCTTCAGCTACATCTGAGGTTTTCAAATTTTTCTCGAATAGCTGATAAAGTGAAACTTCATAATGAAGGTAGATATCAGTGCTCAAATAATGTATACCGTATTCCCCGTTATTGTATTAGACCTTATTGTTCAATTTTACCAGCTTATATTTTAGTTAGCGTTTGTTCTATTCAAATATTGCCAATTGAGAAACTATTATTTCTTTTTCAATTGCTTGCAGTTAAAATTTATTGATATCTTTAAAATGAGTTGATAGTGAGATATAAAGCTTTCAATTAAAATAATGTGGTGCAATACTATTAGAGAAAATACAGTAATCTTACTAAACTAAATGCACGCGTGATTAAATCCAAAAAGTACAGAACTTAATTGGTTTATTTAGGTGCGTTCCCCTGAGCAGAAATTGTCTTAATATAAATTAATTTGAAAATCTGAAATTCGAGAAATTTCTACTTTCTGTAAAGTTGTGAATATTCACTAATTTTATTGATAATATGAGGTTTATAGAAAAACTTACAAATGCATTTGACTCACAGAATTGCTATAATTTTACGATTTCCCAGAAGAGACTTTCCCAAAAGAAATCGTTATTTTTGAGGGACAAATTGTCTTAATTATCGATCTATTATTTGCCTCTTCACACGTAAAACATGCCAACACCTGTCTCTTTTGACTCCGCCTCTCTGATTGCCCCGCCCATTTGCCCATCCCACGCCCTAATCTCATATTGTCTTTATTCAGACTCCGTGTGCTGCTCCGTGTTTGGCAACGACCAAAACGATTCTGGAAGAAGATGTGAGAATCGTTGCAAGAACCTCATGACCAGCCCTTCCATCGACGCTGCCACACGTCTGGACAGCATCAAAAGTTGCTCGCTTCTGGATAATGTACTGTATAAAGTGAGTTTTTGTTAACACAGAATTTCAGTTCGCCTATTCTAGTTAGACAAACGGGTAAATTGAAAATATTCGGTGCAATCTGTCTTATGGTTTTTTCAGCTCCTGCCTATTTCAGTACGTAGTCCTAATTTTTCCAGTTTTAAAGAAAGGATCCCTAGTTGACCAAAGCCAAGTTTAAAAATATTAAATTATCTCCAACTCTGTAAAAACGGCTGCGATTTGCAGACTTTTTCTTGGTCCAGGCAAACAATTTTGGAGTTCGTCCCATCCATTCCCTCGTCTATAAAATTCATCCTAAAACGGAGAAAATTAAAAAAAAAATTCAATTGGCAAGCGGAAAATCCGATAGTGGATAGATATCACCCCAAAAATTGTTCGCCTAGGTTGAGATACATTTTTGGAGCAGTGCGTCAGTCCAGGAACCACGTTTTTCAAAGATATCTCATTCGATATTCTAATCGTTCAATTCGAGTTAATCAAGTGTGTCATAAAACAAATTTATTTTTCAGTGTTTTGAGAAATGCCGGAGCCTCCGTAAAGATGGTATCAAAATTGAAGTGCTCCAATTCGAAGAATACTGCAATGCAACGTTTATCCAAAAGCGAACTTTCCGAGGAGTCTGAATCTGGGCTCATTAGCCTAAAACATCCCTAATCCGCCGTTGTCATTATGGCACTCTCCATCATGAGTGGTCCAATTTTTTCTTTTCTTTCTAAACCTTTTTATTTTATTTTTTGTAACACCTCTATGTCTACCTCTTAATCAAAGCTTTGAGCTTTACTCACTTTGAGTTATATTTTTAATCTTGTGTTCTCCTTATGTTGAAGAAAATTTTCGATACGCAACTTGTCATATTGTTGTATATATTTTTAATAGAATTTTTTGAAATGTCCTATTCTTATTGATTTCTTCTTAACATTCTCTTCAAGAATGTTTTCGGATGCGCTCAGATGTCATGAAGGCGCACTACGGTGCGGTCCTGATTTTATTTATTTTTTTTTTCATAAAAAATATATCTTCTCTTGTTGGTTTCTCCTAAAGTTGTCAAATATGAATATTCAAGTACTTTCTACGATCTTTTTTATTGAATAAATTGTTTTATCAACGCACAGAACCCATACGACATAATCAACAAAAAATGATAAGAAAGTGATTTTCGAACTACAAATTTTATCAATTTTTTTTCAATTCTCTGCTTTCTAACAAATTCTAAATTTTATTTGTAATTTTAGTTATTCAAACTGCAAAACGAGCAAAACTTTATTTCTTATCCGTTTTGAAAGATTAATAAACTAAATGTAATGTTGTTTCTCATATTCTGCTTGTTATTTTAAACTGAATAATGCTTTAGAGCTAGCAAGGAAAAATCAATCAATTCATTCGAAATTGATAAAATGGCCATTAAGGTTTTTTTTTAAATTTTATGTGTTAACACATGTGTTGGGTTTCATCATAAACTTGTACTTGGTGGAATTCAAACTATATAAGTTTAGATTTTTTGTAAATCAACACAAGTTACCAAAACTGTTCAGGCGTGATCCGAGTTTGAAGTATGGATTCTGCTAACTTAAGTTTAGAATACAATATAAGAATAAAGTTAAGAAAACAATTAACTCAAGAAATGCCGATGTTCTTAAAAGCAATTTTCAATGTTCAAGCCATAGAATTTAAGTACTTTTTTATTGACTCTCTGCTAAAAACCAAAAATGCAAAAACTTAACTGCCAAAATATGATTCTGATCTAGTTGTTTTCGGAATGACTACATTAAGCTCAAAAAATGCAATGTGAGAAAACCAAATGTCATTCTGAACTATTTTCAGATGTTCCAAACGTTTAATATCTACGGCTATACAATTGAAACTTATATTCAACTGACTACAAAGATGCAACTCGCTGAATTTTGAAACTCTCCATGATCTTAACAGAATTTTCTCGTATGACTAAGTAGAACAGAATAAAACAGAAATCTCACAAGTTATAGGGCACCTTCACTTACTGAAAAGCTGAAAAAAAAAGCGAAAAGAACTGTTCATGTTTGCCTGACGAATGACTATTAACAAATAAGCTTTTTTTCTCTTCTTCTTTCGACTCTCTTGCTCACATTTATCTTTGTTTAAATTTCAGGGCATTTGTCGTAATTCCACGAAATTTCAGATTTCAGCTGAAAAAAGTATTAGTGCTCCAGCAGGTGAATAAATTTATAAGAAACATGTTTATATTATTTTATTTTCAGAACAGAGCAATGAACAGTTTCATCCTAATCAGGCCGAAGGCCCACTGTTACAGAATAATGGTAAGTTTGGAATTAAAAACGCAAACAGTTTCTTTGTGAATATTAAACTTAGCCTATTATTAGTTACGATAGAAGTCACAACATACAGTAACCAATCCTGTTTTTTCTCCTTTATCTTCCTAGATTACGTAAATATGAAATAGATTAGATTTAAAAAACTTCCAATTTGTTCGATGAAACGGTCCATAATCGTTTATAAATATTTTAAAAATCGAACCGAACGGCACACGCGTGTTGTTATTTTTATATATATAACCTAAAAAATAGAACTTTGTAATATTTTTACGTGTTCTTTTTCAAACTTTATCTGAACTGAAATGAAAGTTTATTTCAATTTCAGCGAAATGTATTGGAACGGGAATTCCAACAAATATCGTTTTTATATCAAGCTTGATAATGGTAGGGGATTTCAAAAGCTTTTTTATTTCCGAAAACGAAAAAACAAACTACTTTTAATATATTTGAACCAGTTTCAAGCCTACTGTACGGCTTTCAAGGGAGACGCACGATAGCGCGCGATTGGGTGTCGCCCCGCGAACTATTTTTTGACGCATGCGCCTTTAAGTGTACTGTAGAAATTCTGCGATGAATTTTCACGCTTTTTTCGATTTCTCTCTTCATTTCCCTTCTATTGTCTTCCGTAGGGAATCAAAATCATACAAAGTTTTTAAAAAATTAATAAAATTTTGGATTTTGTAATCTGTTTTATCGTCTGGAATTTTTTTAAGCTTAGAAAAACTTAGTAAATTATGTAAAAGTTTCGAGATTGTTAGCATTTAACTTATTGATCATCTCACTATTGTTGATGAAATTTTTTGTTCAAACTTTTGATGTTTTCACTTTCTCCTCATCTCTTCCGTTTTTCTACAGAGATTTCTTGATCTCTCAACGGTGACTCAACATTTTTCATTCTATACAACTGTTCCCTCACTTTAAAAATTTCTATATCTCTATGATATAGTTTTTCTTTCGATTCATGTTCCAGTGTTAGATGTGAAACACTGCTTTTAAGCTTCACTGCTTTTTCAAAAGAGTAGTGGTCTTCGAGCATCAACACATGCGTTTCTCTTGTTTCTCTCCTTTGGCCGAGGTCGTTGTATTTTTTGTTTGACCTGGCGAGTAAAAGAGAGACAACGTTTCATTGCTTTCTCTGTTCCTGTTTTTCATAGATTATCACGTCGTTCTTGTTCCGACAATACAAAAAAGTCACCGTTCAAACTAAAACCTACATTTTTGAATAGATGCTCTATATTGAGAACTACTTAAAACTCTTGTTTTCTGGTCGACATCGATTTTTTTTTGACGAGGCAAACCCCGACCATTGCAAACAATAGAGACGCAGATATCCAAAGCCTTGGTCAGTTTACTGCGTCTCTTCTCTCAACGAGATCTCATCACAATTGCCCGATGCTGCATTCTCGTGAAAGTGAAGAAGACGTGCCATTCTGTTGCGAAATCACACGTCTTCTTCTTCCACTGCATTTTGGTTTTTCTACTTATTTGAAGTCTAGGCATGAATGAGAAAGATAATACCCGTCTCAGTTTTCGAACGAAGAACGTTGAGCGTATTTACTTTCCTATCGACAAATATGAGTACATTCGTTCTTTCTGCTCGAACGCTAAAAATTCGTGCTCTAGCAACACCAGAAAGTACCGGAGTTTGAGTTATTTGTAACTGCATCTGAAAATCTTTCTATAATATTTTGTCTTCTTAAAAATCCGAGCACCAGTATAAAACACACAATTTTAATACTAAATCTGTAGAAGCTCATCTTTTTAAACTAAAATATGACAAATTCTTCATTCCTGAAAACAATCAAATTATTTTCATCTTCTCAACCATTCTAATCCTTCAATCTAGATATGACTTTCCCTCTAAGCCTTAAAATAATCTTATTTCTTCCTATAACTGACGCACATTTCTCTAGCTACTAGAATTTGTCTGAAAACAGACGAGAAATTCCCCTCGTGAGCTGGAGAACCATGTTTCCATGGAAACTCGAGTAATGTGATAAACAACTGGGACTTTTTAAATTGCCATTTCCATGAAATTCTATACTTTTTTGCTTCTATCTCACTTGTTGACTACATTTTATTCTTGTATTTTCGTTTCAATAATATTATTTAATTCCAGATATGTCGTACAATCAACAGCCATACAACCCGGCTTATCAGAATCCCTACCCCAATCAAGGCCCTCCGCCACCAGGATTCAATACAGGCGACGGACAAAATCAAAATCAAGGTGAGAGATTTTTTAAAAACAAAATAAAAAAGTCAGCGATATCAGAAGTTAGACATAAATTAAGAATATTTTAACTTCCAAAATAAATAAGTAAAGAAGATATCGAAACTTTTAGCAACTAGCTCTTCGATCAATAAATTTGATCATTTTTTAATTGTATTTTTGTAATGTGACGTCATTAATCGAAATACCAAAGGAAACCCGAAAAAAAATCGACAAAATTTGTTAATGCGCAAGGTGGATTTTTTTCAAAAATTTTACATTGAAACGTATTAAATTATATTTTCACAACTAACTGTTTTAAAACGATTCAAAACCTCAATATTCTTAAGGTGGAGCCTATTTCTCACCACCGCCACCAATGCACGGAGCTATGTTCAATCAGATGGAAAATGGGCAACACGGTGGTGGAGACAATCCAGATGGAAAGTATTCATTCCAATTTTCTGATAAGACTGTCCGCGCTGCTTTCGTTCGAAAAGTTTTCAGTTTGGTCTTTATCATGGTAAGTAGTACTTTCAAAAAGTTTTAAATCTATTTTCAAAAAATTTTAGCTTTGCATCGTTGCCGCAGTCACTGTTATCCCGTGGGTTCATGATGATACGATGAGAATGGTCCGCAGAAATTCGGCTCTCTACCTTGGGTCCTAGTATGTACATAAATTGAAATCTTGATTAATATTTAATATTTCCAGTGTAATCTTCTTCGTTACCTACTTGTCATTGGTTTGCTGTGAAGGAGTTCGTCGTAAATTCCCAGTTAATTTGATTGTCACTGGAATCTTCGTAAGTTCATTTTAATATAACAAGTTTCCCTTTATCAATCCAAAAATCGTTTTCAGACTCTAGCAACTTCAGTTATGACCATGGTCATTTCAGCTCATCATGATGCTAACGTGGTTCTTCTGGCATTGGCGATCTGCATTGGATGTACGTTCTCCATTGTCATTGTCGCCTCTCAGACGAAATTCGATTTGACTGCGTAAGTTTTTTTTTAAATCAAATCTTTTTTTCAAATGCTGTGCTAAACCTGCAATAAGCGGATTTATACTCTAACAAGCACCAATTTTCTGAAATTTAAGGTACCTAGGTTATTTAGTCGAATTTGAAACTAATTTTTAATATATTAAATATGTTCTGACAAGATGTACGCAGATTAATTTTTGTAAATAGCAAAATTGGCAAAAACTAAACTTAGTTCAGAAATTAGAATGATGACGAATAATTTATAACCACTGATCTTCAAAAAATATATCCGAAATACTAAATTTTCAGCCACATGGGATATATCTTAATCATCTCAATGTGCTTCATGTTCTTCGGACTTGTTGTCGTGATCTGCTCAATGTTCTTCAAGATCAAGTTCTTGATGATGGTATATGCTCTCGGTGGTGCTCTTATCATGATGCTCTACCTCTTCCTCGACGTTCAAATGCTGATGGGAGGAAAGAAATACGAAATCTCACCAGAAGAATATATTTTTGCTTCTGTTCAAATCTTCATTGACATTGTCCAGATGTTCTGGTTCCTTCTCAGTTTGTTCGGATCCAGGTAAGAAATTCATTGGGAAACTTTGAAATTTAGCTAGACATTCTCAATAAACCCTCTGGTTATTTCCAGAAACTGAATCTTCTATTTCTCTATCACATTTCGTGTGGTAAGGCGGTTGAGTTTGTGGTATTTCAAAAGGCACGTTTACTTTTTAGATTTTTTTGTGTCATTGTTCACTAACGCTGTATTAGTAACATTGTGCCAATTTAAATGAATGTGTATTATCGAAAAAATACGATCGCACAAATTTCTCATAATTTTTTTTTGATCTACGCTGTTGACTAGGCTCCTCCCCCAATCTTGTTGCCGCTGTTATTTTGTTGTGGCTGTCTTGTCGAAGGAAGGGGAGGAGCCTAGTCAACAGGGTAGATCAAAAATAAATTATGAGAAATTTGTGCGATCGTATTTTTTCGATAATATGTGAATCATTTGGTTGATAAAAGCAACAATTTTCAGTTTCTATGTTGTGAAAAGCTTTTTATCAACTTGTAAACCTAATTATTGTATTTTTCAGCGACTAAACAACGGCCTTCACCCGACTTCATCGATTCTCGATTCTTCAATTCCTTCTTCTTTTTCTGTTCTATACTAGATTCCATGCCTAATTTACACACTGGTAGTTCACTTTGTTCTTCTTTGCCTGTCCCCTGCTCTGTCCCTCACCCCGAAAAATTTCTAACAAAAAGAAACGAAAACTGCTGTTGTTTAAGATGTCTCGTTCGCTACTTTCCCGCTTAAACTCGTAATTATTTGTGAAATGAAACTTAATATATATTTTTGAATGAAATAAAACATGTATTTACAGCAAACAATAAAACATATAAAAATGTGAAAAGATCTAACGACCTCTTCCAAAGATGTTGAGAAGCATCAGGAAGATATTCAGAATGTCCAAAAAGATTTCCATCGCAGCAAAAATGTAATCTTCTGGTGATAATTCATATTTACGACCACCCATCAGAAGTTGTACATCAATAGCCAAATAGAACATCATTAAAAGAGCAGCAAGTCCAGAATAAACGGAATAAAGGAATTGCCAATTGAATGCCAAAGTGAAGATGAGTGCAAAGATTCCAAATGAGAAAAGAACCATTGAAAGCATGAAAGCGATTCCCATTTTGCTCGTCAAATCTGATTTCGTTTTCATCGAGAAAATAATGACTGATCCACTGCATACTGTGGTGATACATAGACAAATTAAAACTGATTGAACATTATAACAAGCAGTAACAAACATTGTCATGACTGCTGCCGAGAGAGTCTGAAATATACAATAATTTTAGATTTCCTTTTACGAAAATTAACACATGTTTCCAGCAATCCTACCGTAGCCTACCCTATCTCAAAGCACATTAAGAATTCTGAAATATCCAGAAAGAAATTGAAGTTATCTTGTCAAGAATGTTCATGGTTATACATATATTTTAAAGAAAAAAAACTATTGTCCACGAGGTGTCAGAGTGTCCCATGTCGGTTTGATCTACGTAGATCTACAAGAATTGCGGGAATTTAAACGCAGACTTCTCAACTGATTTCGCATCATTAAGAGCGTGCTGACGTCACATTTTTGGGAAACAATTCCCGCATTTTTGTAGATCAAGCCGTTATGGGACAGCCTGACACCACGTGATTTTAGTGGTTAAAATTAGGAAAATAGAATTTAAAGCGGCCCGGGACTCTCTAAAATAATGATTGCGTTTTTGGAATGTGATAGAACCTTACAATACGTTTTGTAACGTTTTTATTTTCTTCCTACTAAAAACCACTTTTTAAAAACCTTTTTACTTAAAAACTTACGAAAATAGTGAGAAGAATGATATTGACTGGAAATTGCCTTCTCAAATTACCACAGCAAGACAACGCAATTGCAACAACCAAAAATACAATTCTGAAATTTATATTATCATTCGAAGATAATCAAAACTCTATTGTAACTCACATCGCAATGAAATATACCCAAAAGTTGTTCTTAACCCAATCCTGAAACGGTTCTGATACCATAGGAATTACACAGAACGCTGCTGTGATGGCAAACTGAAAATGTGAAAAGTACAGGTTTGTTGAAAGTCATTTTGGATAAACTAACCATAATTGTGACAAGCATAAACACTTTTCTGACGAAGGCCGCCCGGACTGTTTGACTTCTGAAAATCAAAAAGTTTAAGATCTCCAAGTTTATTCAAAATTTTGTAACGTATGTGTTCGTTAATGTCTTTGTTTTTGGGAAAAAGAGAGGCACAGTCTTCCAAGGTATGTAGGCACGCCTAACATATACCTATATACTTAGAAGATAACCAAAAGTTTGCTTAAACACGTGAAAACTCGGAATTTAGGAGAAACTTTCTGGAAAAAAACATTAAAAGCTGCTGATTGCCAGCAAGTTTAAAAAAAAAATTGCCAATTTTTAACAGGAAGTTGCCCCTAAATTACTCTAATCAAATTATTTGATTTTTTAAATGTTTAACTAGGAAATTAGATGTTTTTCGTGTACATTGGCAGGTAGGTACGCATATAGGTACATAGTAGGAATAGGTCGCCTATAAAGCGATCATGCCTGTTTGTGCTTGTTTTTTCAGAAGCCTAAAACCATGTTTGGTCTGGAAAAGCCCAGTTATTTTGTATAAACAAAATAAACAATTAAGTGAATCAAAAAATATTAAAAAAATGTTTGCAACAATTTCGTCTAGGGTAACCTTCAGACTTTAAAAAATAATACTTACGAGAAATGCAAGTTGTACTTTCCATCTGGATCATCTTGAGCTGTTGTGGCTCCATATCCTTGCTCCATTCTGTTAACTGAAATGAACTTGAAATCAATAAATTAATAATCAGCAGCCTCAAAAAGTGGAGTGAGCGATTGGCAGTCCAAAATTTTTTGCCGATGACTAACAATCACGAGAGATGAAGAGACAGAAAGAGACTGCAAACGTTTATTTGCACATTGGAAATAGAAAATAGTGATGTGGAAATAAGAGTAAAAGAGAATGGAAATTCGAGAGCATTCCTGAATATAGGTACTTACTGAAGTATGTTACTTGATAGGGTATTATCTGAGTTCATGTGAAAATTGTTCTGAAGCAGTTATTAAACTAAAAATTTATCATTGATCATGATAATGTATGATAAATTCAGTTCAAAATTAAGGTAAACATCATTGACCCTGGGAAAAATGGAAAAAAGTATTGAGAAACTGTGAGCTCCGCGGAGCACAAATATTTGATTGATGATAGAGAGTTAGAAAATAATTCCCACATTTTTTATCATATAAAAAAGTTTGAAATTAGTGCATGCTTAAATATCTTGAAATTTAAGTTACTAAAACATACTTAAATATAGATTAAGCTTTCAGAAGGTATTCAAGTTGTAATTTTCCTTCAGAACAATTAATTTTTTAACCTTGAAAACAGTTGTTAAAGTTAGCAATGATTTCATAATATATCTAGAAAAAACCAAAAGAGAATGAAAAAAAGAGAAGAGAGAAAAGTAATGCAAAAACATGGAGTTGTTGACAAAAGGCTCGTTGATGTTTCTCTTCTGAATAACTACACCGGGCATAGTCACACGATTGAAAATGGAAAAATGAAATAGAATACGCAGTGACCGCCTTTTTTCATGTATGTTAATGTGAGTCATGAACTGGGTTTGATGAATTTTTCAGTTGCTACATGCTTTCTAGAATACCTAAATTTGAAATTACGTTGGTATATTAGCACTGGAAAATAACATTCATCAATTTTTTTTTAACTTTTAAAGTTGCTTAAAGCAAATTTAATAAATCTTTTGAAATCCTCTTATAAAAAGCAATAACTTAGGAATAAGTTCAACAAAGTGAGTTACCTGAAAGTCTTGCATTCCCTTAACTCTTCTTTGACAGCTCTTATCTTACGGTGCCCTTACTAAAAATATATTTAACAGTAAAAATACGTCCCAATTATTATTCCATATTTTTATAGTTAAACAATTTTTGATAAAGCCAAAACAATTCGAGATATGAACTGTCGAAGTAAAGCTGGTTTGCTTACGGTGAAAGACCATAGGAATCGCGCGCATGTTCTACTGACGTGTAATCTTCTGATCCGATACTCAAAAGGTTTGCACATTCAACAGTTCAACGATTAAAAGATGAAATTCAAGTACATTAAAATTTCAAATCAATATTCCAAAAGTGTTTAAAGCAATATTGAATTTTACCTTTGAAAGACACCAAAACGTGGTTTACCGTTTAAAAGGATAAATAATGAAATCGTTGATTATACAATGAAGTAATAGAAGAAATAGGTTCTATATGCAGTTTGAATGTACTGATAAGACGCCCCACATGACTCACAGCGATGTACCGTGCACCAACTTATTTGAATATGACTTGTGATGACGAAACGAGATTAGTTTCTGTGTAGTGGTGTTGCGAAATGGTTCTGACTCAATTATCTAATCAAACAATTTTCATTGGTATCATTGGTCCGGTTAATATTTAGATCACAACCCTTGGTAGTAGGTTCAACAAAACAAGAGAAAACAAAACAATTTTCAAGACTTCAAATTTTCAGAAGTGAATTTAGAAATCAAATGTTCTGCTGATGCATCTTGTTGACAGCACAACAACTCCAGTACAATATGTTCCTTTCCTTTCGATACTTCACCATATCTTATCATATTGACAACCGTCACTGAATACATGAGATCAGACAAATGAATGTTGTTTAGGAAACGAGTACAGCTGAAATTTTGTATTCTAAGTAAATATGTTGATTTCAACTTTTCCCTACCTATCTGCACAGTCCTTTGCGAATTCCCTATGTCTATCTGTCAATCTGGCCCATCCCTCATTCTCATACTCTTTCCATATTTTAACTTCTGGCAGCACACGGTTTTCCATTTCTTCTACAATTGATGCTGAGCGGCTAAACTTTTTCTTCTTTTGTCCACCTTCTGTTCCATTAGTCTCTGAATTATTTTCCGATGGCTCATCCGATTCCGGAGCGGTTGGAATGGAAGTTGATTCAACTTCTGGCTTGGAGTCCTCATGAACTGCAGATAACACAGGAAGGGTTCTAAAACAATGACTTACAGTCTATAGAGAATACTTTTGAATTGTTAAATTTCATATATATTTTCCTCCATCATCAACAGAAATTTTTGAACTCACTTTTGACGAAGAACCTTCTTTTTCTTCGGTGCAGCATCTTTATCTGTTTTTTCTTTTCCGTCAGCTGGTTTCTTCTTTTTCTCGGCTACTACCTTCTTTTCAACTTTTTCTGTTTTTTGAGGAGTCTTTTTCTTTTCTGTCATATCAAGAATTTCATTAATATGAACAATTCCTCCTTCTGGCTTCAATGCTTTACAGGCTGCCAACCAATGTGCTCGACAAGACGGTAAAAGTCCCAAATATACTCGATCCGCCGTTTGATCAGGGCACACTCGACGACAATCACCATGTATCACAAGAAGACGATCATCAACATTGTTAACTTGTGCACTTCTGATTAAACTTTCAAGAATCTCATCATTCCAATCAATTGCTACAACTTGTTTAGCTTCACACGATACAAGAAATGTGAGAGTGTAATAACCGAGACTGGCATACATATCCACAATTGTCTGTCCTTGGCAAGACCATTTTGAGATTCGTTTCATTTCTGCTTTTTTCGAGTTTTCAAATACTCGCTTTGTGGCATCGTAGCAAAACTTGATTCCACGTTCATCCACGTAATCAACCCATGCATCTGCACCAAGAAGAAGATCAACATGAGGAGTACGTTCCTCATCAATCAGCCTTTTTCGGCCAACACGAGCAACATTAAGAGATTGTGCAACAACTGCCCACAGTTCACGACCTGCAATTTGGAGACTATGAAATCATGACTCATTAGATAAAACACGTATACAAAGAGTACACATATTTTAGTACTTTCATAAAATTGTTGACGGAACTGATATTGAAACTCATTTTAAAACTATGAAAAAGTTGTAAAACTCAGTGACTTGGAAAAGTTAGATGATAAGCAAAAATGTAGCTCTTCCTTTTTCGTGAGATAACAAATATTAAATTGTTTTTTCTTCATCATCAGAGAAAATTTTAAAAATATTTGTTTGGGTCCAGTTAAAATTTGATTCAACCAATATTTTACCAAAACTGTTTATTTTAACCTTGGACAGGAGAACTTATCAAACTTATGGTTAAAGGTGGTCTAAAAAAAGTCTTGCCTAGGTTTTGCTCAAGATTTGGCAGCTTGTGAACCAAATCTGACAAACTTTTAAATCTCATATTCAAATTTTAAATTTCTTACTTACCAATATATCTCCAATTGATATGGGTAAATGTATTCTGTGGAAAAACAATCATATCTCCATGCTTTTCCCATTTCTTTGGCAAATCTCTCTGCATTTCATCGTCCCACAACGACTTGCTCAATGCTAACTTTCTGACCTTAAAACTGAGAATTTAAATCCACATCACATGCTACTACAATCTTACATCTTCGAGCATCTGGCCGAAGTTTGATGCTTTTGCCAGGACACCATCACTCGTCTTCCGTCGTAAACTGGACGTTCTCTCCATTGAGGTTAAAAGAAGAACGAAGTCCGGCTGATTGGTGGGTAATAATAGAATTGATCTGTGTGAAGATAAATGAATGATATATTGTGATGGGTCGAGGAGAAAAAATACGTAAGTGGCGATAGACATATAGTGAAAGCGCAAGACAATCTTAAAACAATATTCAAGACAATAAAGAGATACACGATTTTAATATGAAATACTGTGAAGCAGTCTTTCTTCAAGAAACGAAGTTGTCTAAAATTCTAAAATATCATGAGAAAACAAAGAAATTAAGCTAACTTCTCTGATTCAATCTACTCCTGAAAAACTCTAAGATCAATCAGCAGACCCTACATGTGAATGAATCAGTGATGTTCATTCAGCCCATTTTCGTTGAATGGTTTCAAAATGGGCGGAAATTCCGTTTTCTGTGGATTTTTAAAAATTATTTCCCACTTTTGTAATGTTTCAGGATTTTGGACGATTTTGAGTATTTTATACCAATTTCATTTTTAAAGTTGACATTTACAGAATGTTCAAAATGTTATGGTTTACCATACGCCGTTTTCGATTTTATGGAAAAAAAGGAGCTTTTATAGCCAGATTATAAAACAACTATGGAAACTGACAAAACTTCAACAAAAGAACACTAATCCTAAAAATACAATGAGGAGAAATCTGAGATTCAAGAAGTATCCGGAACATTTTTTGGATAGAAAGGAACGGATCAGAACAAAACAGTGAAACCGAATCCCCATCATGGTGTTCTCTATAACATCGTTTTTTTTGAGGCGCGAAAAGCTTAGCGTGAAGAAAAAACATGGTTCTCTCCCTCTTTCTTGTGGGAGGTAGTGAGACATCTTTCGTCAACTTCTCCCGGGAGCTCAATCTCCTCCCCGTCGGGATGTGGCAAACAATAGAAAGAATAGAAATCGAGGAGATCACAGACAACTATTTCCAAGTGTCTCATTTTGTTGCCGAAGGGATGGACCTTAGGATTCATCTGCGTCTCTTCGAGTGACCACAGTCTATTAGATAAAGCGCACTCGTTATCAGTGGGCAAAAACACTTGATGGATATTTAAAAATATATTAAAAAATTTGAATTTGGAAGCAGATAAATATTACCAGTTGTGTTTAAATACATTGCTGGCGTCTTTATTGGTGTTTTAACGATATTCTCAAACACGAAGTTATTGCCAATAGTTTCACAATGGAACAAACTTCAATTCCTAAGAATATGATAATCGAAATTCTAAAACATTATTTTAAAATCCGAGAATAGAGTAATGAGTTAGCACGAACAGTGTTACAACTTCTTTCATCAGTTTAATTGGTTTTATGAGTGCTATCAGCGAAAAAATATAACACGGTGTGCAGGGTTTTTGGTATTATGTCAAATTTGTCCAATTTGTAAAAAATATTGGCCGTACAAGTTCTTAACGCCATTCTAGAATTGTGGAAAATTTAAAAGTGTCCTCATTTTGAAAAACTACTAAAGTACAGTAGACGCACTACATTACGGAATTTCCGTAACTTTCCAGAACAACTCATTGAAAAAAATCTTCATGGAATTTAAATTTGGCACGATTTTATCAAATATTCATAAGTTCACGTTTCCACATATTATTTTTTGCAACGAATTTTCCAATTATTGTAATTCAACGTAAAGTTGTTGCTAAACAATTTATTTCTCAATTCGCTAGAAAAAATGGAAAAAGGTGCACCGCAAAACAATGCTGACGAGGAGGCAAAAGTAGAAGTTCCACCTCCAGCTCCGAAAACCGTAAGTTGTCCAGATCGAAACATTTTGTAAAAATGCATTTAGACATCCGCCGAGAGAGCTCCTGAGAAAGTTTCAGCCGAAAAAGCTCAGGAACAAGAGAAATCCGCTATGGGCTCAGTGCCGATTCCGCCAGAAAGAGAGAAACATATTAAAGAAAGAAAGACCGGATACGAGTATTCAATTGTTACAATCAACTACAAGCCTGGAACGAAGTTTGGATTGGGAATCAAGAACGTCTTCAACAAGAGTATCTATGTGATTAAAGTTGAAGAGAGTAAGTTATGTAGTATTAAAATAAATAACTTGAGACAAGAAGTGAAGAAGGAGAAACAGCTACTTAAAAACAAAAAAAAAGAGAACAATAGTTTGATTGCAGATTCACTTGTCAGTGGAATATTCAACGTGGCTGATCGTATCATTGATGTTGATGGGGAACCAGTGTATGACAATGCAAAATGCAAAGGACTTCTTGTCAAAGCATTGAAAGAGAAGAAAGTTTGCACGTTGTTGATTGAACGAGGAATCACTGAGAGTGCATTGAAGGATGCTACTGTTAGGTTTTAAGAACATTTGGATAATTTATTTAAATATATTCAGAACGAGATGAATGAAGAGCACACTCAATCTGTCATGGCCCCACCTGATGTGAAGAGTATCATGCGTAAGCTTGAAGCTCACAATTTCCTTCGTAAATCTCCATCTTGTGAAAGTGCGGCTGCTCCAAATCCAGTTCCCAGTGCAATGACGAAAAATAAAGAAGGCAAAGGAGAGAGAAAGGCGTGTATTTTGGAAGATGGTCACAAATCTGTCATGATTCGTATGGATAACGAGGAGAATCGAAACAAGCTCAAGGTATTCTGAAATTTTTAAGCACATTTTGAAAGAGTTTTTTTTTTCAGAAAGTGGAACCCAAAGAGCCACCGAGAAGACTTGATCCTAAGACTCCACCGAAACCAGCGGCACCTGAACCAAAACCGGAAGGAAAATAATATATTGAACTTCAATGCCTTACTTTAGAATGAATAAATGGTTCAATGACATGTGTTTGCTTTTAAGTCTTTAGTATTTGGAAATATGTTCTGAAATTATGATAAAGCCATTCTAAAGGTTTTATATAAGTTTGAAAAATTTGATTCAAATGTTTAATTAGTTTTTGATCACTTGTATTATTTCCTTCAAGTTAACCAGGAAGTAAGTTTTAAAATCAGAAGCATCCGTTCTCGTGATCACAAAAATCGTTTTTATTACTGGAAAGACAATGATTCTCAAAGGACATTGTCTAGTCAAACTATGCTAATATATATTTTGGATCTGTCTGTACCCCAATTCAGTTCGGACGTTTATTTCTGGAAACAATGGTTTACCAACTGACTTGCACCGTTATTTCTTTGTTTCTCAATTCAATTCTCATATGTCTGATCTGGAACAAGTCACCCGCGCAAACAGGAAAATATCGATGGCTCATGATGTACACTGCATGCTTTGAAATATTTTGGGGAATATACGATTTGCCTGCAGAAATTGTGAGTTTAAATTACATCAACAATTTTCCAATGTTTTACTAACAAGAAAACCGCAAGTTTTTCAAATGTATTCTCTCCAATTTTTTAACTTTTCAATATTTTCAAAAATTTCAAAAACTTTTAAATGCAATCAATAATCAGATTTTTGTAATGTTTATCAAGTGCCACATTAGTTTAATCGGTTTTAAGATAGCTCACTCCGTTGGTAGTGCATTCATTGTCTTCCGTATAAACCATCCCGACTCGATTCTAAATTCCGAGCTGTCTTCATGGGTGGTTCTGATATACACTGCAATATTCGGTGCATCGATGGCTCTATTTGCATCTCACTTTGTCTATCGTTACGGATCAATTGAAATGTAATGATTTTTTAAAATTGTTGTTAACGGATCATTTTCAGCTCGTTTGGCAAAAAGTTCACTTCTGATTGGAAACTCGGTATTATTCTGATATTCCCTGTAGTGTATGCCATCTGGTGGGCGGCAACTGTACGATTCTGCTTTTGGCCCAATGAAGATTTGAGGGAGTATACCAGGTAAACTAGAAGTATAAAGTACATCACATGAATGTTTTTGTTTTTAGGGAATTGATTATGACTACAGTCGGACAAGACATTGAGAATATTAGCTATGTTGGAACACGATTTTATATTGATTCGGTGAATGGAACAAAACATTTCAATATAACCGCTTGGATTGGAGTTTGTCAAATGTTTTTCATGGTGGTCCGTTAAAATTATAGGAAGATCAATTAAAAAAAAAAATTTTTAGGGATCTTCCATGGGATGTGTATTTGGATTTGGATTCATGTGCTATTTACGTCTTTCAAATCAGATTTCAATGGTCTCGATGGCTGTCAACAATCTCCAAAAGCAACTTTTCTATTCACTTGTTCTTCAAACTCTTATTCCATTTGTTCTCATGCACATTCCAATTACAATTTATTATCTTTGTCCCATGCTCGACATGGATTTGGATTTTGCTAGTGTCTTCGTAGCATCTACAATAACCTTATACCCGGCTGTCGACCCACTGCCAAGTTTTTTCGTAATTAAAAGTTATCGAGAAGCAATTCTGAAATTTTTTCGGAAAATCAATGTAGCTTCCAAGAATACAATGGTTGTAACATTTACAATGAATAGCGTTCGAAATGAATCAAACGTTGGCCACACACCTGCTATATTTTGAGTTTTACATTCAATTAATAATGTGTTTTACTTGTCTGCTGTTGTAAATATGAATAGATTTGGAAATTGTTCTTATTCTAATGAGTAAAATTAATTGTTCACAAGTAGAACTTAGAGGTTCGAATAGTAGATTAAGAATTGATGTATGTAGTATACAAGAACTTATATCTTGTTATTCAGTACTAACTACATGTTTCAGCCCCTGAGATTTCTTTTAAATCACTATATATTTATTTTGATTAGGTGGGCACGTTTTCGAGATATTGAAGTATTGTCTAGTTCACAATCTCTAGAGGGCCAGCTAGACGTTAATGAAATACGCCCCTTTTCAAATTTCTTCATACTTCCTGTATGAGTTTTACGTCTATTATTTTCTCCATACCTGATAATTCAACTGATTCACTGAATTCAATGATAGTTCAACTGATTTGTACTATAATTTCTGCGATCCTAAATTCAACTTTGATAGTTTTAATATGGACCAGATCCCCTCCACAGACAGGAAAATACAGATGGTTAATGACATTTACCGCTGTTTTCGAAATATTTTGGGGTGCATTTGATCTTCCATCAGAAATCGTGAGTTTTCAAAAGTAACTGTCGTTGCTATATTTTTTAGGATTTAGATTGCTCATTCGGCTGGATGTGCATTTATTGCTTTTCGTGTTGATTATCCAGATTCAGTTCTTCAACCATATCATTCTGGATAGATGCTGATGATTTACTGTGCAATTTTTGGAGCATCAATGGCAATTTTTGCTTCACATTTTTTGTATAGATTCGGATCAATTGAAATGTAAGCTAATATGTCTTCAGATTCTTCTATTCTGAATATTTCAGAAAATTCGGAAAAAAGTTCACAACCGGTTGGAAATTCAGCCTTTTATTCTTGTTTCCCCTGATGTATGGTATCTGGTGGTGGAAAAATCCCGATATGGATGAATATATGAGGTCAGTACTATCAATTTGTTTTTTTTTTCTGATTGAAAACTATTAAAGAGACTTGATCATGAGAACAGTTGGGCAACCATTTGAAAGAATTACTTATTTTGGTGCAAAATTTTATAATTACGACGAGGAAGGAAGAATGTCATTGAACAAAAATGCTTGGATTGGACTTTGTCAAACTTCATTTATGGTGGTGAGAATTTGTTAAAATTTACAGAACAGTGTTTAGTGTTCTGGATTAAGCACAGGAAAAAGAGAACATTTAGATTTGAATTAGCCAAATTTTCTAAAAACTTTTTGATTGTTCAATAATTGCAGAGCAGCTCTTTGGCATGTGTGTTCGGTTTCGGAACATTGTGCTATCGGCGTCTTTCGGATACGTTATCAATTGTTTCAAATGCCCCAAATAATCTTCAAAAGCAACTGTTCTATGCATTATGCTTCCAAACTCTTATCCCTTTAGTTCTAATGCACTTTCCCATCACCATTTTCTTCCTCGGTCCAATGCTTACTCTTGATACTGATTTTACCACAACGATTGCATTCCATACAATTATAATTTATCCAGCTGTTGATCCACTTCCAAACTTTGTTATCATCAAAAACTATCGCGAAGCTGTGTTGAATATGTTCCGTTGGATGTTCTGCGGAAGACAAGCAAATTCTCAAAACCCGCACGGTGTTGTTTCCATTAATAGTTTGAATATTCATACAACAACTTTGTGAAGAGAAAATAAACGTTTTAAGTAAATATTATTTTATTGCACAAATCGTTTAATGTAGATATTAAGAAAAAGAACACCCGTTCATGACAACACAGAGTAAAAGACAAGTGGAAGCAGCTTCTAAATAACAAAAAAGTTCACATAAATTACAAACAAAGAGTATGAAAACAATTATTTCCCCGAAGACATGATCACACTTCACGTCGAGATCCGCTGTCTGAATCTACCGCCGTATTTGAAATACTTCGTTGTTCGAAATCTCCGATTGGACGAAATTCAGGTTCATCTCGGGAGTCAGTTTCTTCTTCACGTCGAGTACGGAGCTGTTTATCAAGTTTCCATTGTGGACGCATTAGCATATGGATCACTCTTTAAAAATACAATTATCTAACATTTGCAAAATCTTTTTGAGGAACATTACAAACATCGAGAAAAATTATTTTTCTACAAAAATGTGTTTCAATAAATACAGCTCACATTAGAAACTCAAGATAACTCTGCTAAAGCCTATAATATTCCATTCGACTGAACGGTAATGCTTAAAACAAAAATTGAATTCAAACACTCACAATTGCCCTATAAAAACAGTAATCTGGAAGCATCCTGACACGAAAAACGCAAATCCCGGCCACCAAGTAAGTGTCATGTTGAAAATGTTGTTGAATATCAGTGATGACAAAATTGGTGAGAATGAAATAATAATTGAGACAACAGTCAGTAATCGAGCCGTCTCTTCTTTGGCAACCATTCTTGGCAAAAATGAACGATACGCAGGCTGCATACCACCCATTACTATGCCAAAAATGCATGCTGAAAGTGATATCAATAGAATTAGTTTGAAATTGATTGAATCTTACTATAGAAGATATGTTCAGTTCGTGTAGCAAATGCTGTAAGGAATGATGTGGCTGCTGAGCATGCGAGAGCTGCAATAATCAAAAGAGAATCCTTGCCAAGCCAATGAGAGAAAGTTAGAAGAATTGGACATAGAATCATTCCGAAACAGTTAACAAGTTGTCGTGTTAAAGAAAAATAACTGAACAATTTGTCATTCCAGGCGAATGGAAGACGTTTGACCAGAAGGAGAAGAAGTGCTGGGTCTGAATAATAATCAAAATTTAATATTTAAAAATTTCACGAAGACATCATCCGTTTACTGATATTTTTATGAATATCCAAATTAATAAATTAACTTACCAAAAGAAAGGAATTCAATGAACACGAAAGCCAATGATACACAGAGGCATAATCTTGTCCATCCTGGTCTTCTTACTGTCAAAACTCCAAATACATTTTCAAGGTAGGAAGTGAATCTTCTCATTCCAATGATTTTCGGTGGAAG
The DNA here is from genome assembly GCF_000002985.6 of Caenorhabditis elegans. Lineage (NCBI taxonomy): Eukaryota > Metazoa > Nematoda > Chromadorea > Rhabditida > Rhabditidae > Caenorhabditis > Caenorhabditis elegans. Next base: position 9,721,066 of record NC_003283.11, read on the forward strand.
CTCCTCGGCTTCAACTTCTTCTGCTTCATTCAATTGATTGTAACTAAAATCTTCTTTCTTTGGGAAATGGGTTTCCCTTACAAAGAATATTGCATAAATCAATGAGATCAGAGAAAGTGCAGTTTCTAAAATATATTCAACAAAAAACTTTAACAAAGCATTGGACACTTACGAATGAATGCACATTCCACATAACTTAGCGCATGACGTTCTACTGAAATGATAGCAGGAACTGCTAATAGTGAAACTATTAATGTTCCATTTAGCATCCCGATTGATTGCACAAAAGAAGCAAGACCAACACGGAATGGAACTGTTGACGAACCCTGCAAGCATATTTTTCTTTTCAGAAACTTATTTATTATTCGAAATTAAAATATCTTACCGGTTTCAACTTATGCCGACAATCATCAGTGACAATAGCCAATGAAGTTGAGAAAGTTGCAGCGCCACCGCCAAACATTCCCAGCATAAACTCGGAAATGAAAAACCAATAGTATACATTCACAGTTTCATATGTTAGTGTGGCACATAGAAGTATGAAATTGTTAATGAAAAGTCCGAAAAGAGAGAACAAAAGTGGTGATTTTCTTCCATTTCTATCTGACCAATTTCCAATTAATGGTGAAACTATCAACGTCGGTATTGTACCCATTATCTAAATTCTTATAATTTATCAGTATAAAATACTGAATGCCCACCTGCAAGTATATTTTTGTATTTGCAATATCTTTTTCCACATCATCTTGCAACGTTCCATTAGAACTGGCAATAGAAGCACATGTGTACGTGGCATTGTCTGCCAGTTCACGATGTGTCTGTGCAATTTGAACACATCTTGCCCAATAGGTGAAAAGTGAGTTATTTGTAGTCATGAGGCCAAAACCGCACATCACAAGAAATAGAATAGGCTCCACATTCACCGGACAACTGTAATAAAAGTTGAATTTGACTAGGTTCATTTTTTAAAATAAGTTTTTTCAGACTTTACTTTGGGTAGTTCCAACAATTTATTTGCGAAAAAAAGTTATTCCAAAAATCTATAAAGATGCAGTTTCGCTTTCAAAATTCTATGCATCCGTTGTGAAAAATTTTTTTGATCATTTAATTTATGTTTAACTGCATACAAAAGTTTGAATACATATTAATAGACTTACCACCAAACTCCTTTGGTCTCATTGAGTGCATGGAAAGTTGATCTTCTCCTAACCTGAAATCAAAAATCATTTCCGGTTTCTTCTTTATTGTGTTAATCCTATGAAACCGTAAAAGGACATAACTTTTTATAGACGCTACCATCAAACAATTTTGAAAAATGATAATGAAACATCAGTTACAACGTTTTTAAGAATGTTGTTAACACATTTGAAAACGTTTGCCAATTTCAAAACATACAATTTAATTTCAGCTTCCACAACTATTTCATAGAAAAGTGTACAAAAAAATACGAGAAGGCGTTTTCAAACTTTTGTCATGCAAATTAAAAATCTCGAAACTACCTTTTTCAGTTCTCTTCCAGCTTTATCAAGTTCCCTTAATGGTATCATAACAAGCAAAATTAAGTCTCTTCGATCTCCAAAAAGCTTGGAATAAAATCAAAACGAGAGCTCTTAAATTGAGACGCCCAGTGCGAGTAGAGACTCAAAAAGAGAGCTGACGCAGAAAGAGAGAGCCGAATGAGGGCGGAGTGTTAATATAAAAAAGAGCACGTTGCAATTGTCGTCCACGTTCAAAGTCACAATGAGCCATTTTTTATTTGGTTTGAACTAATAATTTGAAAGACAAATAAAGTCTCCGAAATAGATGGTTTTTAGTCTATTTTCGCATGTTTTCTGTAGAGAATAACTGTTCCCTTTTGTTTCTAAACGAGTTGGTTGTGGCCTAAAAAAGAAACAGAAAAAATACTGTATTGCATTTGTTGTACCTGGTGTGTCCTGCCATTTTATGATTTTTGCTTTCTTTAATCGGTTGCAAATGATTTTTATTTAAAAGCACATAAGCAGATGAAGAGAATTAGAAACAATATATATGACTCTATGTTTTATGTTTACAATTTTTGGGTGCCTGGACTGTGGAATGTGGATGTGGAATAGTTACAGGAGTGCGTAAAAAAACATATGGATCTTCTAGAAAAAAACATTTATAAAAAGTTTGCATGACTTCTAGAAAAATATTTGTAAAGGAGCAAAACTATTAGGTCAGTCAATAAGTTTTGTCGTTTTTTCTCAATTTTTATTATTTCTTAGATATTTTTTTTGTGGTTATGTAGAAGACTGTTAGTAATGATAGCCCAACATCTGAGAAATAATCTAAATTGAGAAAAGACGACAAAACTTATTGACTGACCTAATAATTTGACGGCATAGCACTTTTAAGGTTTGGTTGAACTAGAGTTAAACTTGGTGAAACCCTCGTGTAAGAACTTTACAATGAGTTAATTGTGTTGACGCTCTACGTGAAATTTAGGAAACCAGAAAATGAACATCTTCCAGCCAGCATTAGGGTAACTTGTTCTAGAAGTTTTTTATAAGTTGTCAGAGTTTTCCCAGGACATTGCCCACAACGGCGAGTCTATGTTAGATTTTTTAGGTACAGTAAAATGTCAGGTATCTCTGTGTAAGAACTTGGCAAAATTCTACTAATTGTAAGAAGCTAGAAATTAATTTAATTTTCAACGTTTCAATATTTTGAGAAAGTCTATAGACCTTCTAAAAAACCTATAGGTTAGCATCACTTACCTGTTCAGAATGTTTTCAAATATAATACATGAAATCTCACCGAAAACAATCGTGTATCATCTGTCACCACTGACATTGAAATTTCTGATTGTGGTGGCTCTGCATTCTCAGATTCAAGTCGCCTCCGAACAGGCTGCACGTGGTTATTATGATCCATTCTAGTGAAGAGTCATATCTAAACCAACTATTTCTTATGGATTGGTATGATGCTGATCTACCCAGCAGAATAAAATAATTGACAGAGGACGATACAAATTTTATTAATAAATCAACAAACTGGGCAGATGTTACTGTTTGAACATGCAAATAGTCTTTGAAGAATAAAAAATATAAAGAGAAACTATGAGAATCCAGTGAAATAAACAGTCAATGTGACTGACAGAAATAGTGTGAAAGAATAAAAGATTTAGAGAAAAAGAAAGAAATTGAAGAACAGGTTGTTTATTATTGTTGACTTCTCAGTGTGAAAAAAATCTAAACAGAGAAAATGCAGTACACAGCTGAGCGACCGTAACAATGAACCTCCATTAGAAAAGAGAAATAGAGATTGAAAGAGAATAAAATAGCCAGCAGTACATATGCTTACGGGTGGTCAAGGGTGACAGACCTCATAAGAAGGGAGAGAGAAAGAGAGAAAGAGGTCCAAAGGGCTGCTGGTAGGGTCATTTGAGACTCTAGACGCAATACTCGTGAGCTTCTTACGCAATGAACGTAGCACATGCGATTTTGAGCTGACATGGTATGTTTAGAGTAGAATCAAAGTAAAAACAGCTTATTCTTTTTTTTTCAATCAATTTTGAAAAGGTAGCTTTCGAGATGCTTTAGATTTCTCAACTGATTTCGCATGGTTAAGAGTGCGCTGACGTCACATTTTTCTGAGCAAAAACTCCCGCATTTTTTGTATATCAAACCGTGATGGGACAGCCTGACACCACCTTTAAGAAATTAACAACTATGGTTGAGTCACGCCGAAGGCCACGGCAGTGTAGTACAGATATGCACAAGAAATTTGTTAAGAAATCATACACGAAATATTTCAACAAAAACCAAAAAAAATGCAGGAAATTTTTGAGAAAGGTTTGAATTGAATTTAAAAATTAAAATTAAGGTACAGTAACCTACGAGATTTTTCATTGTGCAATACATAATTAAAACAAATTGAGAAGTTCCATTTTTGAAAAAGTAGGTACTGTAATTTTTTGCTTTCTTTTCTTCAAATAGTTGCAAAAAACGAGAATTAAATACTTACGATCCCGGTAGTGACCAGAATAAACAAGAATCTTTCAATTTTGAGTATTTGAGTATGATTTTAAAGTTTAAAAAAATCAGAACCCTATTTTATGCTAACATATTTTTAGATGTTTTAATGAGTTTGAAAGTTTTTAGCGTAAAAACAGATGTGTTAACAACACGTGCTTACAACTTTACGAGTATAAATTTCGAAAGATCGTCGTCGAAAAAGATGTGAATATCATAGAAAAAAATAATTTTTGCTATTTACATGTTTTGCTGTTTCTAGTGGTATCGAGACACACATTTTTGCAAAAAAGTTGAACTTGGGGATAACGATTCAACAAATAAAATACTATTTCAAGGGAGTTCGTGACTTTTTATTTGGGGAAATTGTTTGCGTTTTTTATGATTTATGATTTGTTTGTTTGTGCCTGTGAAGTACGGGGAAAGATCATAAATTACAAAATATAAACAAAATCTTTTTGAAGTTTCTACAAAGTTGGTCTACAGATCCCGGAAGAGGGTGGGGAAATACACAACTAGAGAAAAAAAACGGACAAGAACCTGGGGATCTACAGTAATTGGTTAACAGAGTTTTCATTGAAAAATCATAAAATATTCACTTACAAATAGGAAGACTAATAGTAATACAAATCAAACTTTATATTGAAATATTCAGGAATTGAAATAGTAAAGTTCTGATTATTTTCAAAATCATCGTTTGATGACCATTCGATAAGAAGGGCACAAAACTGAAGTTACAACTGGTAAATGCGATTAAGAGTTCCGAGTTCAGAAGTCGAAATGACCACTCAAAATTCGTTGAAAATAATTTTTTTGAATGTAGAAAAAAGCTAACTTCTATAACTTTGATAAGGAAAAATTAGAAGTTTCCAATGTGTCTTGTCATATGTCTTATCAGTGTTTTATCATCAGGTGCTGGAATTCGATGCGAAAAAATATTTTTTTAAATTAAAACTGGAAAAAAAATCACAATAACTCAAATTCGTAGGAGGGGAAAAATAACATTATAACATTGAAACAATCACAAGAAAAATGGCGATGTTCTAAAACATTCAGATCCCGGAAGAGGGTGGGGAAATACACAACTAGAGAAAAAAACGGACAAGAACATGGGGATGGATAGTAAAGCAATAAAGAAACCCCAACTGTTGGAGAAAAAAGTACAATTGACGTTCAGATAAATACATATGAAATGATACCGAAAAGGAACCCAATTTTTAAACGATGAACAGAGTGTGGAAAGATTAAAATTCGATATGAACTTTGAAGCTCGACGTAAGAAGAGCCTCGGGTTTGCGAATGACAAGAACCTTCGAGTCGTGATCGTAGGAGAATTCGAGTGATTGAACTGGATCGGAGACACGGGTGATCTGGAATTCAAAAGATATTTGTAGACATGAGCATCAATAAAAATGAATAAGGATTTACCTCAACTTTTTTCGGTGAGCTCTCCACACCGCGCACAACAACTCTTTCAATCCAATTCTTGGCAGCGTACTTTCCATCGAGATGCTCTCCTTCTAGCATTGCAGAATTCTTAGACAATGTTGTGTACTTGAACGAAGCCTTCACAAACTGGCCGCTTTGATAATCATGAGTATTTCCGTCATCCAAGTAAATTTCTCCGTTGGAATTTTCATTTGAGTCAAGTGCAACAAACAAAGTAATTGGATCGTCTTTCATGAGTGTTGCGGATCTACGGATTCGTTGCCAGGTTGGAATAATAGTTCCTCCACGTTGATAAATAGGAGTGAATGTGATTGGAGCGTCAACGTAGATTGATTCACCACGAACTTCATTTCCAGAAACCCATTCAAACCATCTCTCCGTCTGAAAAATGATGTTTAGATTGGTCAAAATATTTCGATAATTATATAAATTTTCCAATACAAACCTTGTGTTCTCCTCGTGGAAGTTTTACTTGAACATTGAAAGTATCCTTTTCGACAACTGGTCTTGCGAGGATTCCACTTCCAACCATCCATTGCTTCTGCTCTTCGAGCAATAAATCGTCATTTTCGAATTCATAGAATAATGGTCTCATTGGTGGAACTCCATTTTCAGTATGTTGCTGGAAAAGAGTGTACCAGTACGGGAGAAGAGCATAACGGGTTCTTAAAGCTTCACGAATGATCTGCTGAGTTTGCTCCGAGAAAAGCCACGGCTCACGACGGCGAGTATCAATATGAGCATGAGCACGGAAGAATGGTTGGAAGGCTGCAGTCTGATACCAACGGGAGAGCAATTGTTCATCTGGATTTCCGAAGAATCCTCCGACATCTGCTCCAACAAATGGAACTCCGGCAATACTCAATGAGAGGGTCATTGGGGCGGCGATTTCAAGATGTCCCCAATCGGCAGTGTTGTCTCCAGTCCAGATTGCCGCGGTTCGTTGAGTTCCGATGAATCCAGCACGACTCAAAAGGAAAGGACGTTCTTTTCCGCCTGTTCTAGCAATCATGCCATCAAAAGTAGCAGATGTGTACATCATTCCATACATGTTGTGAATTTCACGATGTTCGATTCCACCATAGTGAATTGATTCTTTGTCCATTGTTATTTCAGGTCCACTGAACACAGATGGTTCATTCATATCGTTCCAAATGTGAAGATTGCTTGACGATCCGGTGTATCTATCGAATGCGAATTGATCCTTCCAGTATGACCGTGTATCTGGATGCCAGAAGTCAAGATATTCACTGGATCCTGGCCAACAATGTCCTTCAAAATCAGATCCATCAACTCTTTTGACAAACAATCCCTTGTCTTTAGCATCCTTGTACACATAATATCCATCATCTTTTTTGATGTGAGGATCGACAATAGTAACCATTTTTCTACCTTTTGCAGCAACTTTATCAACCATATCATTTGGAGTTGGGAACTTATGCTTGTCCCATGTAAAATATTTCTTTCCGTCGGTGTGCTCAATGTCAAGCCAGATTACATCCATGGGCATATCGTGATCATCAAATCCTTGATTTACAGTAGCTACGTCTTGTTCATCATTATAATTCCAGCGACATTGATGATATCCGATAGAGAAGAGAGGTGGAAGTGGAGTGACGCCTGTCAGCTTTGAATTCTGGCGTTGGACATCTGAAAATAACATCGTTTAAGATTCGAACAACAGCATAATGTATTTAAATTTTGACTAAACTGATTTTCAAATTGAAAAAAATTAATTTGGGAAAACCGCTCGAAAAAACGAAACATTTTCTCAAATTGTTAAAATAATTACTAAATTTGAAATTGAAAACTTTTATGTTTCTTTCAGTATTAATTAGTAAAATTCTACGCAGTAAACTTACCCTTCACAGTTGGTCCAACGAAAAAGAAAACATCTACAAGGCCGGATTCAGATATAAAGTGAGCATCAAAATGTGGAACATTATCACTGGATCCAGTCACTTTGTCGAGCATTTTTCCAAAAAGTCCCTTTGATGTAACAGATGACTGAGTGTCAACCCATGTTTCCGCTGCGTTGAACCATAATGCTCCAACCGATCTGTTAGCACGGTGAGCCAAAATGTATGGAATTGAAACATAAAGTGCCATTGGATTGTTCAGTTCATACTCGAAAACATCTAAATTGTAAAGACGGTAAGGATCACTGTTTCCGACTGTATTGCGAAGAGCAAACGCGTCAGCGTGTTCTGGAAGACCATAGGCAGTTTTGAAATTGACAAATGAAATGTCGACTCCGACGCTGCTTGAGCCGTGTTGCTTGTGATCAGTGAATCCTTTGAATCGTTCCTCCCAGAATCCTTCTGGATACTCTTTGCCCTCTTCTTTTGTGCGGAACTCTTCTACCTGAAAATGAGAGATTTATTGTACGATTCTGGTTTTATTTCGAAAACCTTGAGTTTTCCATCCCTATTAAGTTGAGCAACGAGCTCATCAAATTCGTTAAAAATGCTGACGAGGAATGGTTTATAGGTGACTACAACTTTCAATTTTTTATTTCCTCCAATAATCTTAGCCTCTTGATCTCCATTCTCGACACTAGAAAATTCTAGTTCTTCTGGAAGAGAAACCAATGCTGGATTCGGAACATAACGCTTTCGGATTGCACTTTCAGGCTCATCAATCTGGACACGCACTGTTGAATCCTATAATTTGGGGATTCATTAGTTTTGTTGGATTTTTCGGAAACTCACTGCCAATCCTATAACATTGATCTTGAGTGTGTTCTGGGAATTGCGAACATTGGCCGTCCAAACTGCGCCGTGGTGTGTGATGGAGTCAGCAAGAAGTTCATAGCCAGTTGGCTCCTGAAGACTCCAGTTATGATGGTTTTGAGACCCACGCCTCACTGTTATAGCTCTATGCTGTTTGCAAAATGCACTCTGCTCGCAAGTTTTAAAATCGTCTCGTTTGACCATCTGAACGGCCAGCGGAGTGGCCAGAAGAATGATTGGGACGATCCAACTGCTCCCGGCGGTCATTACTGGAATCGAAGGTTTGTAAACTTTTTCTCAAAATGCCTAATACGTCTCAGTTATTTATGAATTCAATCAGTTCTTGATGAAATAATTATGTGACAAGGAAAGAAAACCAATAATCTTAACAAAATAAATTATATTTAGTGGTTGGGGAAAGAGATGTACATAGAAAGTAATTATTTAGCAAATTTACCCAAACAATTTCTAAAATCCGCGTAAAAATGTTTTGAATCGCCTCGAGACTCAAAAATGGGAGGATTGCTTGTTCCTTTGAATTACGGTAGTTTTTCGTAAAACTTTTAATTATTTTCCTTTTCTCTATTTTCGAATGCCAAAGTTTTTGATTTTCTTTTTTAGGTAAAAATAATACTCAATTAAAAATAAATCGAGAAAAAAAAACCGATAACAGCGTTACATCGAATGGTGACGTTGACAAAGTGCCTGCTGTGTACATTGGTTTGAATGAGCGTCTATAGAGCGTGCTTGCATAGTTTTCGAGTTTTTGAAATGCGGGACGTTTAAATCAGAATTATTTTGTTTTTTCTCTTGTCTACTTTCATTTATTCTACAATTCTCTTAATTTATAAAAATTTAGTAATATTTCAGATACTTCGACGACGTGAAAGCCATTTGAGACTTCAGCAGCAGCCAATTGTCACTGGTGAGTTCTTTTATTGGTTAAAATTTAATATTGAAAATCGATAAACTAAAAAACTCTGCATAATTAAATAGTAAATTCGTGTTCAATTTCGTTCTTTCCGAAAAACAATGTTGAATTCAATCGTCGACTGAATTTCTGATTTTTTTTTCTGAAAAGATATCACATTTTCTATTAATTCTAAGTAGTCTGAACCAGCTGGGCGACAATTCCAATTTCGCTATTTTGACAGTTAAACAATTGCGGAAAATACTGAGTTATCGAAAGTTCATCAATTCATCAATTTCCAAAAATGCCGATTGCTGGGAAATTGAAAATTCTCTAAAAATGTTCATATCCAAGAAGAAAATCTGAAAATCTGTAAATTTTTATAAGTTAATATACAAAGAAAAATTAGATAAATCTTTTGCCACAAAAACTTCACTGCTGTACGAATTAAATTTTCTTTCATTTGTAGATTTTTTTCAAAATATTTTAAATGTGCACAAGACATTTGGCCAAATTTTTAACTTGATCAATGTCGATCAATATATTTGCCGAAAATGTTCTTTTGCCGCCCATCCTGGTCTGAACTTAAAAATGTTTGCGCAAATTTGCCTCTAAGTTTTTTTTCTAGTAAATTGGAGAATAAAAATTCGCAAAAAGATCTCAATCACCTCATAGGCAACAATTGCAAAAATATCCGTTCAATAATTCTTTATGCAAATACTGAACAGTTAAGATAATTTCATCATTTCAATATCTCGACTTTGCTTCACAAAAGAACAATCAATAATTCGACGGCAAGCTGACAAATCAGCCATCTATCCATCTGTCCGTCTGTCCACACAAAAACATACAAATCGAGTATGCGGAGGAGGAGTCTATGTTCTTTCCCTCAACTCTCTGCTTCTCTCATCTTCTCTTCCCTCTCATCTCGGCCCGTACAGCTGCATCAAAGACTCTCAAACATCGGCGCGGCGCGGGCGCACGCTAAATAAAAGGGGGAAAAGGTAGTGAAACGACACGTGGAGACGCAGAACAAGCAGCGGGTACCGTAGTCGCGCAGACCTGCGAATCACCGATTTGTCCGCTGTATATAAAGGAGGGAAGAACGCGAGGTCTGCGTGTGATCGGCCAGCGCCTTTCTGCTCCTATTCTCCGTTTTTCCCCCTTCTATCTCCTCTTTATACACTATTTCCCTTAGATTCTCTCGTCTCCTCACCGAAGCGCTCAATCACTCGTCTTTACGCGCTCTCCTCCAGTCCTGGCCAGTAGATGTGTAAGTGTGTGTGTGTGCGTTGACATCGAATCGAATCGACACGACGCAGAATGGAATAAATGGCGTTATCATTAAAGAATGAAATAACCAAAATGAAAGCGAGAAATAGAAAAAAGGAAGATACCATCACGCCTCTTTTTTGTTATCAATTGTTGTACTGATGTGATGATCTATATTGTTATAGTGATCGATGAGACCCGAACGGCTGTGTACATACAGAACATATAGAACATAACACACTTGTTGCGAAACGGAGTTGCTCTAACGGGAAATGAAATATAACAAAATCTAATTATCTGAATCCCTTTGTTACTGAGCACAGAATATTTTAATAATTCCAATCAATATCAAATAGTGACCATTAATTTTAGAAAAAAAAGTTTGCGTTGATTATTCATGGGCTCTAAATGTCTTTTCCAAAGTTGTTAAGAGAGCTTCTATGAATGAAACATCATGTCCTTCTTTCATGGTTCAATAATCTCTCATTTCATCGCTTTACCTCAAGAGTATTATACAGTAGCTTCCAACTTTCAGTTAGTCTCAGGCCCATCATCGATGACGTCTTCGGAATAGTTCTATATCTCTCGAAAACCACCCGTTGTTCGTTCTTTCTCTCTCTCATTTTGTGCCTCCAAATCTCCACAACATCGTCTTCTCTCGTCAGCAACGTTTCCGTCGGAGACACTGACACTTTTGGAAGGAAACCAGAGAATACATATTTCGAGAGAGGAGAAAACAAGATGGATCAGAATAGAGGAAGCGATGTTGGCTTTGCGGTGCCGATGTTACCCGTCAATTATGCATCGGCTACTCGTTAGTTTTGACCTTATCTTTTAGGGTGGATGGAACAAAAAAGAAACTCGATTATAGATAATCGGAAAACGTACATTCATAAAATCTTAAAATGAAAGCTTATTTATTTTCAAAAACCCTTAATTTGTTTTGGGTAAAACCGTCAGTATCCGGCATCATTTCTGGATCATGAACTATCTAGAAACTTCAAAAAATATGCGACTTAAAACAATTTGTAGATGTAATATCTAAGAATTAACAGATTAGGATCAAATCGTTATTTAAATTTATTTTTCAGAAAAAATGTCAACGTTGGCATCCACTTCATCAGCCGGTGCTTCATCATCAACAGGTAGCAGCAACCAACAGCAGCAACAGGCAGCTGCTGTGATCCGAAGACGTCGTTTCAGCACTGCAAAAATTCAGCCAACACGCATAAAGAAGGTTATGCAAAGTGATGAGGATATCGGAAGAATGGTTCAGTCAGTTCCTGTCAGCATCGGAAGAGCAATGGAGCATTTTGCGGAGAAGTTTTTACAGGTGAGAAGACTCAGTCATAGTTATTTTGAACCTTGAATATATATTTGAGGCTGCCGCAGAAGCTACTCAATTCACATCTTCAAAGACGCTAAACCCTCAACACATGAAGCAGGCGGTTCTCAACACTCCACACTTTTCATTTCTAGAATCAGTCTTCAAAGATGTTGCACTTCCACAGCAAGCATCTGAATTGAATACTGCACGTACCGGCATGACATTGAGAGGACAGCAAATGCTCCAAGAGCAACAAAATTCAGATTTTGCTAGTGCAATTCTTGCCAATGCGCAGATGCAAATGATGCAAATGGATCAACAAGCATTGAAACAAGAAGATGGAACTATTTCTCCTTATTTAGTTGATCCGCAATCCCCAGCAGCACCACTTCCACTTTATCTTCAAGGGATTCCATCCAATTATCCAGTAGTTCAAGAACTCACAGCCACCGTACCACTTTCTCCTAGCACTCCGACAACTCAACTCGTAAATGGTATGCTAGGAATGCTCAAATACTCGAAAAAAGATTCTGAAGGACAACGTCTCACAGGATTAAAACGAGCATCTACTGATGGTGATGGAGAAGACAGACCAAAGCGAGGACGCCCAAAGAAGTTAAAACCTGAAAAATGTATTGATGATGATCTCTACGAGGAAGCTTCTAGGAATATAGCCAAGGTAATATTTGAAAAGTTTAGACATAGAATCAAAATGTTCTAAAGATGTAATTTGATTTACGGTTCTGTGATCCTTTTGATCTAAAGCAAAATTATCATTTTCAGGAAGACAAGGATCGCGAGTTGATGCCTCCTCCAGCACTGCCTATTGGCCGTCCGTGATCCTCACTTCTCTATGAGAAATTTTATTCTTCTCCTAATCGTGTACTTTTCAATGGTCTCGTTGCCCTCCATTTCTGATCTAAATTTCTCCTTTTCTATTGCTCCAAGTTAAGAAAAAAAAAACAAATCCTCACCGGGTCTACCCTATTCTCTATTTCTCTTGTTTTATTCATTTTTTGTCGTTCACTGGCAAATCAAAATTTAATCACTTCGATGTTCTCCCAATATGAACCATTACCGACCCACACCTTCATAAATCAGGATGCTCGTCGCTTTTCATTAAACCTTCCAAATGTTCTCTGTCATATGTTTAACTTGTTTTGCTCTTTGTCTCTCTAATTCAATTTTTCTCTTCATTTTTATATTTGTCATGCTTTAGAATTCAATTTCCGTTTTTGTAGTATTTAATATAAAAATTATTCAACCAGAAAACGTATATTTCCGACAGAAAAGACCACTAAACTCGCGCAACAACTAGAGCGATCTACATTATATTAGTATTCAGCTAAATTATGGATCTGAGCGAAGATGAAGATTTATTAAACATTGAAGAAGAAGGGGAAAATGAGAGCCAAAAAGAAGAAGTAGATTCTGTAATTGTTGGTTTGTAATATTTTGTCCAATTTAAACAAAAAAGGAAGTTCAGAAGATATTCGACGTCGTCTTTTCGATGTATTCAAGATGTTTGACGAGGATTCTGATGGTTTGATTGAAGTGAGGATTACTGTAGTTACTGTTGAAACTTGGCTTTTCACGTGGTGCTTTTCTCCAACTTTCTACTCATTTATATCATTAAGAACCGGATCAAATAGACATTCCACCTAGTGTAGGCGTCACGGGGAGCCTATTCCCGCCTTCCCACTCGCCTTCCTCGCGCCCTTCAGTAGGGTGAGTGAAGAGGCGAACACGCCTCGAGTGCATGAAGTTATTTTTCATACTTCATAAACTCTTAAATGTTTCTCCTGGCTCTTCCAATTAGTAGGAGCGTCGTCAATATAAAAGTTGTACCTATAGCTGAAAATTTCTTATTGATATTCGTTGAAAACTCAATTTGCATCTCTATAGGTTTTCTTTGTTTTCGATATTCTAGTATTGTTTTGGTTATTTTTATTGTAACAGTTTAGAGATTCAAACCCGCGCCAATGCATGAAATATCTCAAAAAGTTCACATTTTTTGAAAAATTTGGTAAAAACTGACTCAAATTTTTCAAAAGTCGAAATACTTTTTGGAGAGTTTTATTATGATATTCGGCTATTATGGACCTCCACTGAATCTTTTAAATCCACTGAATCTTTAAAATGTCTCCACTGAATCTTTTAAATCTTTCTTAAACTGAAATTCCAGACCGACGATGTGAGTCACGTTCTCCGAAGCTTTGGATTGAACCCCAGTCAAACGGAATTGCAATTGGTCAGTGAACAAACTGCAAAGAAAAATGGAAGAGTTTCATTCGATGACCTTCTGCCCCGTGTCGTATTGGCAATTCAAAATGAAGAATGGAAAGATGATACTCCGAAACAAATCCATGCTGCATTTCAAGTAATAACATCTAATAATTATGTTCAAAAAGATACATTATTGCAATTGCTCACTTCAATTGGAGAACCATTGACTCCACAAGAAGTTAAGCAATTTCTGAATCATGTCAGCATTCGAGCAAATGGAGATATTGACTGGGTTTCGTATGTTAAAGACACTTGCGAAATGATTACTTCTAGAGATTAAATCTTTAATTTTAGTTGTAAGGATTATCACTTTTTTTTTTGGAAAATTTCTATAAATCTTCATAAACGTGGATGCCTTCAACCATCCCAACTTTGTTGGAAACTAAAGCCAAGAGAGCAAATTTTCCAGAAAATTAAGATATGTACGTTTCAAATCTTGCGTACCGTCTGAATTTAGTTGCAAACCCTTTGGACATGGCCTTGTTCTCAGAAAAATAACATTTTCACAGACCCACTTACACTTCTAGTTATAACCTTGTGACACACTTTCTTTTGGATCACTGGTAATCGTAACTTTATGATGAGTTGAACAACTTTCCATATCAAAACTAGACATGAATAAAAGTGATTCAACGATGTACCTTAGGGCGTTGACGATCAAATTATCATTACCTACGGATAATCAGTATCTATTATAATACGAATATGTCTTTTCGGTGATGGAAATGTCTGAAAATCGTTTAATATGTTGCAGACGGATAATTTTAAACAATACAAGAAGCTAACTCGTCAATGTTTTAAATACATCGTGAGCCCGTTGTCCCCAGAATTTCAGGCCGTGCGTGACTGCAAAGTTTTCAAAACCACAATTGCACATATCAGCCCTCCTTTTTGTTGGGCCTCTAAAGAGCATGACAACTTTATTTGTTAAGCAAAAAATTACCAATTAGTTTGTGTTCTACAGGGGAGCAACACAAAGGTTTTTTGGCACTAAAGATCCTTCAAGGTTATAATTGCCACGTTTTCAGAAAGACTAACAGCAAATTGAAACACGGACTACTCGTGTGTTATTTATCAGATCAACTGCAATCATTGCATAGTTCAAAAATCTCTACATATAAACCACTTTTCTAATTAGAAAAAAAATCGGTGCAATCTCTCAAAACTGGACACGGACTGTTTTTATTTAAATACATTTTATGCCAAGAAATATAAATAAAATAATATAAATTACTTTTCCTAAATGTTCCTCAATTTATATATTCTTAGTCGTTTTGGTCTAAACTCTCTGGTCATTTAGAGCAACTTAAAATAAAATATCTACACATATTACAGTCGATCTTGGTGCAAATAGGGAGAAAATCCAATTCATATTTAGACCCATTCATCAATATTTCAGTCTGTTCGGTTATCAGTTGATGCACAGCGTTCTATAAATAATCCGTGATAAGCCTCTAGCTCATTGTCACATTAAAAAACGGCGTCGAAATTTGAAGAATTCGATGATAACTCCATTTGACGGGAAATAGTGTGTAGTATGGTTAAAAGTTCAAGTTTTGTACGGGTATGATGACAATATATTTTTCTTTGAAAGGTTATAGTAAAATCATCGAAAATTCAATTCTTTGGAGGTCAGTATTGTTGACGATGACTTGAAATAGGAATTAAAGTAACAAACTAGAAATAATAAAGCTATCGAAAAATTAGTCAAAATGGTCAAAATGAGTTGACCAGCAAATTTGGAGCATAGAAAAAAGCAAATCAATTAAATAACTGAAACTAAAAAAGTGTAGCTTTTCTGCAATATTAAAAAAATATTATGCAGGCTGGTCGCAAAAAAACTGTTAAAAAAATGTAAGGAAGATATTTTTCTAACTTTGGATTTTAAATTGGTGTCATCTTTTCATCCTACATATTTACCATGTTAAAAAAACAAGTTCCAAGTTAGTTTCAGTAAAAAAAACATCAACGTATTCCAAAAAAAATTGTTGTACACAATGTATTAGCTGAATTTCAAAATGTTTAAATCTTTGTCTTTAATACCAAATCATTATGATTTTAAATACTTCCCCGCACGTTTTGTCTGTCATTTATGTCGTTCAATTGTTTCTCATTGTCGTTATGTTTGTGCTTTGCTCAACGAGCCAGCCTTTTCCGGTGCCAGTATCTTCTTACCGATTATATCAGCTTAACTCATTTTCCATTAAAAATTGTTTGAAAAGGAACTTCTTTTCTAATGACGTAAAGACTCTAAACCGCTTGACCTAAAACACTGTTCTATTTCACACTTTTAGTACGCAGATCACAAACCAATTCCACACATTCCATTCTAGAAAAAAAATTGTTTCTCTCACTCCGAGGCTATTAATATTTAATATAAATTTGCACCACCTATAGGTGTGGTAAGAAGTCATTTGATTATGCTTTTTCAGTTGCGCCCTCTTGATTATCACTAAGGTACAATTGGCAGCAAACCGCCTCACTTTTTCCCAACAATACGAGACACTTATCATCATGATAATGAGCGTTAAGTCAGAGCCCCGCCTCCACGTTTTGCATTTGAAACTATTTCTGAAGGTTTTCAAATCAGAAGATTCTGAAGTCGAGAACGAAGATGGTGTCACCATACGAAGAGGATTCCAGGCCACCATATATGTCTTCTTACGCAGTAAGTTTCATACTTATTAACTGATAATTTATAGAGTATTTTTATATTATTTCTACAGAAGATATAAATTCTTTTAAAGTACGGTAGCTAAAATCCAAGTTAAATTCATTTCACCAAAAACTAAAATTTGAAGTAACATGACTAGATTTTATTTCACACGTAGACTTAAAAACAATAATTCTGCCATTTGAAAGTGTTTTTCAAGGGTATGCCACAAAAACTGTACTCTAAGCTGCTAACATTCCGATCAAACGTTTTGTAACAGTCTCTAGCATATACAAAATTTTACTAAATTCTCTTTCAAAAGTTATAACGTAAATACAAAGTTTGAGTTGTAAGGAGTAAGATCACAACAGGAAGTATCGAAAATTTGTAAATTATTATGCTAAGTTTAAAAAAATTATAACTAGGTATTGTGAGACTGCAACAATAAGTTTTCAGGAAGAAACATGGGGTCAGCCAGCAACTACAAATCGTAAATCTTCTTACACATCAAGAAAGAAGGAATATTCATTGCTGACAAAATGTGTTGCAGAGTTTCTCGGGGACCTTACATTTGTATATGTCGGTAAGCTGCTGTGCTTTTAAAAAATACCTTTTGAATCGAAACATTACATTTTTCCAGGTACAATGCAAGCAAGTTTATTCCAATATGCCGATGGAATTCTTCACGCAGCCTTTGCACACGGATTCACTATTTTCATTCTTGTCACTGCCTTCGGTCATATCAGGTACAATTGGGAGGTGATGAAAACTTTGGAATAATAGCACATTGATAGTAGCGATGCTTATCAAACAGAATTAGGCTCCTTTTACAGTCACACGTATGGGAATAAAAACGAGTTTTCCGCGTTGGCGAAACAATTTGCACGCACTAGAAAGCACGAAGTTTATGAATTAGCGAAGATGGCAAGACTATAATTTTTCAGCAAAACAAACAGTAAATAATCATTTAAAATAGAAGAGAACATTGTAAATTATACATTTTGTCATTGAATTTGTCATACGAAAATTCCCGGCATCAATATAGTGTAGTTTTTAAGAAAAGGATCCCATGGAAAAAATAGAGATTTCCGTGTCTGAATGGCGAAAAAGCGATAGCAACTATGAATTAGACAATTTAAATTTTAAGAATGTTTCCAAATTACAGTGGTGGTCATTTCAACCCTGCAGTGTCATGGGCGATCGCTGGAGCTGGAAAGATGCCAATTTTCCACCTTCCATTTTACGTCGTATCTCAACTTCTCGGAGGAATCTGTGGAGCATTTCTGACAGCAGCAGTTTTATCCCAAGAACAGCTAACAAGTTGCGAAGCCGGAGCAACATTACTTTCTCCAGGCAGTCAATGGTGGCAGGGATTAATTGCTGAAACTGTGGTTACTTTCTTCTTGGTTCACACTATTCTGATCACTGCAGCTGATACTGATACAGTGAGTTCACTGAACATAAATTTGTACAAGTTACATTTTTAGGTAACATTAGCCCCTCTGGCAATTGGTCTCACGCTGTCGATTGATATTCTTTCAACGTAAGTATTGAAAATATTGCTAATATACGATGCCTCATAAATTAAATGTTTCAGTGGATCCATCACCGGCGCCTCGATGAACCCAGCTCGATCACTGGGTCCAAGCATTATTGGTTCGATTTTTGCAACTCAAAAAACATCTTTTTACTGGAATAATCATTATATATATTGGGCTGGACCACTTCTTGGATCCACAATAGCTCTTTGCATTTACAAGTAAGTGAAGAATAGCAAATTGAGGTCCAAGTGGGACGAGTCTCGTTTCCGTTAAATGGTTAATAAAAATATGTTTAAAATATTCATAATTTTCAGACTTTTCGAATCACGAGAAGAACGTATCGTGCGATGAACACGCTAAATTCATTACGTTTTGACATTTACCTGTGGTATTTATTTTTTATTCCCTTTTCAAATTCATATTATTTCTCATCTTTTCTTTCGAATCGAATAAATCGAAATCTTTTATTTCAATTCATTGTCGTTATGGGTGAAACAACATCTATCAACTGTGGGTTTTAAACTTTATGTAATTGAAAAATGTAACATTGAAGCTGCAATTTCAAGTAACAGTTCGTTGTCTTTGGCAAGCACACAGGTTCAATCACCAGAGAAACCAGTGAGACCGGCATGGCTACTTGCATCATTCTCTGAATCGACAACTTCTGGATCTCGTAGAATTTGTAGAATCTGTCAAATGCACGAGGGAGATATGGTTAGACCATGTGATTGTGCTGGAACGGTTAGTATTTAGTGATTCATAAATTTATGATAGTTTCGAAAAAGGGGACATTAAGGGCCTCAGAATCTCGTGGCTTTATGTTTTTGTATCCAATTTGTTTTGTAATTTTCGAAAAGTCTTGTATTTTTTTATATCCTTACTTATAGCCACGTAGAACAGATTAAGACAAAACCCCCACATTTAACAACTGACTTAAATATATTTTTTCTGAACATTGAATAAAATCCTGACACAAGACTACACAAGAAAAATATTGTATTGTTCAAATTAATTTACCAAATTCAGATGGGTGATGTGCATGAGGAATGTCTCACGAAATGGGTAAACATGTCAAACAAGAAAACCTGTGAAATTTGTAAATCTGAATACACGAATAGTGGTGCTCAGTTCAAGCCAATCAAGCAGTGGAGTAAACCAAAATGCTCATTAAATAATATTTTCCATGTTCTGATCATAGTTCTTCTTGGACTTTTGATTTCATACGTGGTAATTGTAATGGAAGAACGATGCTTTTACAAAAGAATTATTGAGAAGAATATGTATGCTCGCCCAGATGATACTGGAAGAATTTGTGAGTTTAAACATATATTACTTTCCAAATAACGACCTGTAGAAGTTTTTATCGAGAATAGTTACCTTTTCCGACTTTATAGAGGTTTTCGAATTGACAAACAAGTGCGAAATCTAGATCTAAGCAGAAAATAACAGAAATAACAGAAAAAAAATAACAGGCGGAAAATAGTTTCATCAGTAGACTTCAAATTACACATGTTCCAGGTGTGATTATAATTCTCTCCCTGGCAATTCTCAACAACGTATACACTCTGATTGCTCAATTCATTCGCTACTTGAAGAGTCAACGTCAAATTCGTTTCATTAATAAACATTTAACAATTTAAATTCGAATGAAGTGATGTTTTGTCTGCATTTTTTTCTAATTTTTTGTAATATTGTAAATTTATTCGATGAGTCATCTAGGAATCAGATGAAAAG
The DNA here is from genome assembly GCF_000002985.6 of Caenorhabditis elegans. Classification (NCBI taxonomy): domain Eukaryota; kingdom Metazoa; phylum Nematoda; class Chromadorea; order Rhabditida; family Rhabditidae; genus Caenorhabditis; species Caenorhabditis elegans. Next base: position 9,740,965 of record NC_003283.11, read on the forward strand.
AAAATGTATCTCAAATAAGAAGAGAGATAGACATACAGACTGCGCAAAACGAGTTTCTCGACCGAGAATGCAAGATGCCCACCCGACTGTCCGACGACATCGACGGCACTTTGTTGTAACATCGATTGACAATACAAACTCTGACATCATCGGTCACTTGTTTTATTTTGTTTTACTTTTACTCTTTTCTTAATTCATGTGACTACTTCGTCACTACTCCTCTGGTTTAAATTTTTAAATTCATTCTTCAAGTTCTAGATGTCGTCGGTGGTATCTGACCAAATGGACATTGAGTCCTCTTCTGCATTCTCCCCAGCCGAGCCAGTTGTAGATGGAGCATTCGTGTCAAAACATAATTTGAGCGCGGAAGCATATCAGGTAGGAACTTCAGTAAAACCTCAGTTATTAATTGTGATGAAAAGTCACAGCATTTACTGTTCATGATGCTGGTTTCAGGGTTTCAAAGAATGTGCAGATTCCCTTTTATCGGGGAAAATTGCCCAAAATGAGCAACTCCCATTCATTCAACGAACGCTGCAAATTTGTGAAAATGTGATCTTGAATTTCGAAGACGAAAAACAACATTTGATGAGCGATGTACTTCTTGTATGGGCTATGAAACAACAGAAGCTTAGTATTGCAACTCTTCACACCCAACAATTACATTACAAAGAATTAGATTTGATCAATTTACAATTTGAATATTTTGGGGAACTTTTGCAACAGACACTCTCAGGACTTGATTACTTGAAGCAATACTATCCGAACGTCGGATTTGAAGAGGTTCATTCAAAAGTTCGCAATTTGACCCATTATTTCCTTTACTACTCAATCATTGTCAGTCGTCAACCACCATCAGTGATTGTTAAATGTGGTGAAGCAGAGAATCATAGAAGAAGCAGATTCTGGTTTAATACTGAGATAAGGTTAGATTTATTCAAAAAAAAATGTTGAAATTTTTTTGAAGAAACAAGACCGGAGAAATTACATAATAGACCTAAATTTTGAATTAATTATTTGATTCAGAATTCTTGGTGGATCCGCTTTTGGAATTGATACAAACAATGAGAATTCAAATGTTAATTGTTACTTGATTACCGATGAGACTGCTAAGCAATTACTAAATAATGCTTACCTTGATATGTGAGTTTTGTAAATTATATCTGAAGCCAATTTCTTTTTTATTTTTAGTTTTGAATCTGAAGAATTCTGTATTGAGCCAAACACATCCACGTTTCAAAAAAAAGATGCAAGAGGAATAAAAGCGAAATTTGACGATATGGCGAGTTTTTCATTTAAAGATGGGAAATAAAAACAATTTCTTCTCAGAAAGTTGCAAAAAAGGTTGCACTTCGTCGAGATTCCGTTGCTACAAAACGATATTGTCTGTGCTATAATATTCAATTGCAAACAAATTGTGGAATTGAACTTGTCGGAAAAAAGGTTATAAATTGTTGGAGTGTATATTAAAATTAGATTTTTCAGGTTTCGCTTCCATTTGCTGTTCTTGTTGGTCCAAAAGCAGATGTTGAGGCAAAATTGTTCCTCGAAAGATCTTTTGCTGACTTGGTAAGTTTTTTTTTGGTATTTTTTAAAAAGAACACACACTATTTGGAACTCGAAAAATTTTTTAAATATCAACTGTGAGCTTTTTCAAAAATCTTCGAACAGAATTAAATGATCAAATTCCAGGTCCGCCATCCGCTTTCGGATATTCCCACTCATGTATCTTGTGCTGAAATGGCTGATGCTCTGGAAATGAAATTTCAAGCAATCATAGAAACACCTCAAAAAAATACTGATGGACCTTCTGTTGTTCAACCGAGAAAATTCAATATGCAAACAAAACAACACTTGGTGATGAGAATGAAACCAAATAATCAAGGATTTTTGCCACTTGATAATTTTATGAAGGTATGCGTTTTTTTGAAGTTTGGAACTTTATTTAAAAAATTATCGAAAATTGTCAAGAAAGGGAGAAAAGTGTCAAACTAGAAAACTCTCCATTCTCAAGAATCCCTCCATTCTCAAGAACCTAAATGGCAACTTGACAGTCCTTCAAAATCCTCATTTTTTGTGGAAACAGTAACAAAACGTTTATGTATGTCCTTGTAAACTTCAAAGAAAAAAACAAGTTCCATTGTCAATAGAGTTCCAAAGTAATGGAATACTCTTTTCTTTTTTCTTTTTACTTCAACTACAACTAAACCCCCTCAATTTTCAGCTTCCGGTTGCAGAAGAATTCCAGCATAAGAAAAGTGCCTCTGCGGAAGGGGATTGGAAATTGGTGCCATTCTACGACTGGTTCTTTAAACTTGCAGAAATTACAAATAAGTACCTATACAGTATGTGGTATGACGGGTAGGTAATGACATATATGTGACGCGAAAATTAAAGCCTTTCTGTTTCAGCTTGGTTTATGGGTTTTGCAGTAAAGAAGACGCAGAGAATATTTTGAGATGCATACCGAGAAGTGTTTTGTTGGTTCGATTTTCGGATATTGAATACGGAAAAATTAAGATTTCAGTAAAGAATAGGAATGGTGGTAAGCTTTCAAAATCATCAAATGAATTCAAGGAAGTTCGTGAAAAACGAAGGGTGTGACATTACTTTTGCGATTTCGATGAGAAAATTCAACAAAAATTCAAGACCGAAATCTATACCAGTTATCTCAGTTTTTCTCTGTTTCAGAAAAATTTTCCCGTACTTTTCTTTTAAATATACTTTTATGAATAGGACTGCATTGAACAGAAGAAGAAAAAACCTCGCAAATAATCCAAAAAATATTTTTAAATATTCAAAAAACAACATAAACTTATCATATTCTAACATAGTTGCCAGCAACATTCTACGCACTTTTACATTTATAAATTCAAAATCAAATAATTTTTGTTCCGAAAACCGAATCAACTCTGTTTGTTTTCTAGAAATTCGTCATCACTGGTACGAGCACGCTGATCTAAATGCTCGATCCCTGAATTCAGAACTTCTTTCAAATCACAAGTTCTCCGACGTCGATCTCATTTATCCAGACATTGATCTAGAGGTATGTGTTTACACAGAATATTGCCCCTTTCATTTCTCATACATTCGATAAGAATCTTCATGAAACGCTTATTAAATGCCTGAATATGAATAATTGACATTTCGTTAATGACCAAACAACTTCAGGTTGCTCTCGGAGGACGGAATAAGCCACGTATTCGACTTCCACGCAATCTTGCTCCCGACGAAATCTATTTTGATAATCAAGGAGCCGCCACTTGAATGAACGATAACTGAGCATTTGAGATATCAGTTAGATTGTTATAAGTACAAACACACTCACTCAGAATTTAATAAAATAAAGTAATTTTACAATCAAAAAGCGAACTATCAACACGGTTCATTTACGTTTTAGGGTTGAAATGAGTCATTGAGAGGTAATCGGAGACATCATTTGGCAAAGAAGGAATACAAATAAACACACATGGTGGGTTAATTGAGAAACTTGTACAAATGGTAATAAAGAATAGAGAGGAGATTTGTAGTTTGAACTAACATTAAGAGGTGGAAAAACCGTCAATTTGGTTTTTGATTTGGTTCCTTGAACAAAAAATGAAGGGGTCAGGAATCACAAAAAAACGGTCTCGATTGAAAATAATGAATTTCTGTAACTGTTGAATATTTGAATAACAAAACGTTATTGAAGACATTCTTCAGAAACATGTTATTAACTACTTTGTGTTTAACTTTTTTAAATTTCATATAGTATGTATACGCAGGAGCCTCATAAAAGGTGATTATATCGGCTCCCGCTGCACTTTGCACAGAAATGTCCCAGAGTTTAGAATATCTTCAGTGTGCCCAAAGCAGATGTTGGAACTTTTTTTAACACTCTTTGACTGAAAACCTAATTTTCTTAAGTTTTGCGTCCACTCGGATCGCTTATGCCGCTTATCATCTCAATTTGACAATGATAACACTTTCTATTCTTCTAATGATAATAATCCATCAGAGAAAACCATTCCTTCAAAAAAACATACACACATCCCGGATAGTTAGTGTCGGAGGTCTCCACTCCTTAATGCACTATTTTTGCAACACAAAACAAGTGGGCGGAGTTCGTCTGCGCTTCACCACGTCTTCGCACTGTCGCCGCCCGTTCCACTGCTTTAACCAAAAGCAGAGGCTGAAGCTGCGCATTTCTCAGAAGGAGTGTTGTGACAAAATCCTTCTTCTTATTCACTTTTTATGTGTTGCTTTTTTAATTGGTTACTTTTCAAATGTTTTCAGAATGATTCGATATCTGCAACTTGCTTTAATACCGTGCTTTCTTGCGGTTCACGTCGTAGGAGACAGTAATGAAGTTACCGTTCCAGCTGTGAGAGTTGTCCGTCTTCAAGTTGATTACAGAAATGCATCTGTTTCAGATTTGCAGAAGATTCACAAGTTTGTTTTTTTTTCTGAAAACATTAATGAATTTGAAAAATATTTTTTGATTAATTTGAAAAAAAAAGTTTATTGGAAGAAAGCTACCTGATCCATTTTTTATTGTATCGTTTTTTCCTATAGGACTTGTTGCCATATCTCGATTACCCTTATATTTATCAATACACTTTTTTAAAAAGTACGGGACCAATATGAACTTCACCTTTTTGTGGATTTTAAACTTGTTTTTATTAATTTTAAACTTTCAGGTGGAATGCTATCATGCGAAATAGTGTGCTTGCATCCCTGAAGTTTATCAACAAGCATTGGCTTATTTGTGGAGGATCTCCATCTGATACGTGAGCTTTATTGTAAATACAATTTCTTGAGTATACAATTTCAGACCAACTTCTTCAAACGCAGACTGTGGAAAAGCTCAAGTGACTGGAGAAATTGTTGGAGATAGACATTATAGAATCAATGTTACTTTGATTGCTGAGAGGTTTGAACTGTTTTTTTTTCTGAAACTGAAAAAAACTACAATTTGTTTTCAGAGATCCAGTCAAAAACGCTAAAGTCGGAGCTACCTCAACGGTCTACGCAGTTGCTCATATTGGATTAAAGGGAGGAATCTTCCAATACACGAATGCCCTGAAGGTATAAGCAAACCCATTTACTTATCTCACTCTATTCATTTTTCAGACTCTTGGAAAACCAGAACCAAAACTCGCATTCGATGAAGCATTCTTCTGCTATCGCGGAGCAACACTTGTAGATACTGATAAATGCCGTAAGGAAAGAAGACTTCGTGATTCTCCACTGCTCGATGCAGTTGATACACCTATACCTATTGCCAACTTACTTGCACTCTAATAATCTAATACTCAATTAACTTATTCGTCGGGATTATTAACCGATTGTGATTCAACTTCAGCACTTTTCCATGCATGCATATATGAGTAATAAACACTTTGAAAAATGAACTGGGATTCACCTTTTACGACAATGCACAATAAAATGGTGTACTAAATTATTTTAAAAAAATACAAGGGAGGGTCAAAATTTTACGAATTCAGAAATTTAAATTTTAGCATTACCGGAGACTAGCGCGTCAAGCGCGCTAGGCTTCGCAGTAGATTAAGTTGGTAAACTGGGGAAAATTTGGATCTTTTTTAACCAAAATTGACTGAGCCGTGGCCATTTGAAGATAATATTTTTTCTGGGTCTTTTTTAAGTGTATTCGGGCAGGCGGCACTCATCCTGATTTATTGGGCTTAGAGTAGGTTTAATGATTGTCCAACACTTCTATGTGTATTCGGGACTGCGGCCCTCAATCCGAATTAACTGGCCTTTCCAAAAACAGACGTAGTCTCATAGGAGCCTCCAGCCTGATCTGCTGGGAGTAGGGATAGAAAAGGTCTAAAGTTTCTAAGAGTAAGAAGGCGGCCCTAATCCCTGATTTTTGGGTTTGAGTGAAATGCAATAGCATCGCAGGACTCCGGCCTGCCCAGCTGGAAGTGAGGTTAAAATTTTCGAATAGTGCGGTCCAGGGGTGTGCGGCAAATCTCAAAATTTTTATTAACCATCACTATAACTCAATTTTGTGCCATTTTACAAAACTTTTGTAGACCAATAGTTTTTGTCAAAATTGCACTGCCAAATTTTTTACGTGTGCGGCAAAGTTCAAAATTTGCCGAGCTCGGCAATTTTGGCAAATTTGCCGCACACCCCTGGTGCGATTTTCAATAGGATTAGAAAAAAGTAGAAATCTCGAAATATCTTAAAAATTAAATTCTCCTCACGTTATAAAAATAAGAAATGAAAATGATCGAATTCATCCCCAAAATAGAGAGAGAGAGAGAGAGAGAGAGTGGTAGGAAAGTTTTTCACGTTTAATCCATCTTTTTAATTTTGCAAAATTTGAATGATGGCCTACATTTTGGAAAGTTGGTCAATTTTTTTCAAAATAGTTTCAAAAAATTGGTAATTCGAAGTTTTCTCTTGTGCTCAAATTGGAACCAAATGTCAGAAAAACTGCTCGTATGGGATTGAAAAATATAAAACTCTTCAGTACAAAGAAAATATTCAATTTTCGCAGTCTCCAGAAACCCGCGCAAATCAGTGTTCTACCCTTCCCAAAACCAATCCCCTCAATAATGACCATGGTGGGGCAACTATTTTTGAGTCATTCGCACTTATTGAACGCAAAAGCGCCAGCTATGAGCCAAGTTATTAAAGCTCAAAGTTTGTACATTTTTGTCGGACACCCCATGTCGAAAACGTGCCCTTATTTTTTATTTCTGTCAAGTATGCAATTTCCGGATTTAATATAGGAAGAGGCAGATAAACAAACCTTACAATTAAGCACAGCGCTGTGTTTAAGCCGACTTTGTTTTCTTATTCGGGCGATAGTCAAAAACTTATTTTCACAATTTTCGGCTAGGGAGTATATTTACAGTTAATTTGCGATGTGTTCATCGTAGAATTACTATCATGGACACACGAGACATGCATCGAAATTGGCGTCAACTGACGTCTAACGTAAAATAAAATGATTACGTGGATGTCGGCGCCAGAAAAACTCCTAGCTCATAACCTCACAGCTCCTACAATGAAGAGTGAATAAGCTAAAAACCAATAGCTCGTATCATTGAAAAAAATCTCTGTTGAGGCCTATGTACCCCTGGAACAATGTATGACGAAGTTGACGAGAAGTGTGTACCTTGTCCACGTGGAGAATTTCAAGATGAGCATGGAAGAACAACTTGTAAGACATGTCCAGATAGTACGACTACAGTAGGTACAGGCACACAGAAAAAGGAACAATGTGTTCGTATGTTTCCATATATTTTATATAGCCACCTGATCAGTTTAATTCCAGATGTTTGTCCTTCGGGATACTTCTACGATACTTCTTCGAAAATGTGCGAGACTTGCGGTTTGAGAGGATATCAACCAAAAAGTGGTCAGGATCGATGCATTCCATGCCCAGATGGAACTGTGCCAATTTATCAAAACTCAACAACAATTGGACATTGTCTAGGTCGGTTTATTTGCAAAAACTGTTGCTTGATAATTCTCAACTTGATGATCCATGTTTTTAGACAAATGCCGAGCTGGAATGCAAAGATCTTCTGATGGTTCCACGTGTGAACCTTGCCCAATTGGATCGTTTAAAAGTGCGGATGACATGGTTTGTATGATGTGCCCAACTGGAAGAACTACTCTTTCAAAAGCTTCGAAAGCATTGTCTGCATGCCACATTAGTGAGTTTTTGAATCATTTCAATATCAAACAAATATGTTTAAGAAATCTGTTTCCCTGGGACAATTCTTGACCACAGTACTTTCAAGTGTGAACCTTGTGATTTTGGAACCTATATGGATGAGTATGATGGAAGAATCTGCAAAACTTGTCCGGTATCCACAACAACTTATCAGCAGGGCGCAAACACTGCAAAAATGTGTGAATGGACGAACCAGTGCAAAGCTTCTACTCATAACTGTCATTGGCTTGCTGCTTGTATTGATTTGCCCGATGAGAATCATAAGAAAATGTACTCATGCAAGTGCAAGCCGGGATTTGTTGGAAATGGATTCCATTGTGTTGATGCCTGTGAAGGATTTTGTTTGAATGGAGGTTCTTGCTTAAAAACTGGAAGAGGAGAAACGAAATGCCTCTGTGCAAGTGGATTTGCTGGAAAACGTTGTCAAGCCACAGAATAATACATTTCATTTTATTGACAGTTTCATTTATGTTCAGTTTAACTCAGGATTCTGTGTCAGGTTCCAAAAAAAATCAGGTGTTTTATGTAAAATTTATGTGACAATAAAACTAATTTTTCACGACTAAAATTTGTTTCTGCGGTTTGAACTAAGATGAATATCAAATAACTTTTGCAGAAAGTGTATACACAGCAAAAACGTTCATTTTCCTTATCATATTTCGTTTTTCTTGGACATACTTGAACACAAATCGCTGACACGAAAAGCTGAAACAGCGTTTTTCGACCCGACGTATGACATCAAAGATTTGTACTTTTCAGTTTTGCAAAATTGGTTATAAGCTGTTTTGTGCACAAAAATTGTTTCGTGTTTTAACATGTGAACATTGATATTTGATGAAGTTTCGTCGTTGAAGGATTTGTAGTCATTGTTGCTAAACCATATTACGATAAATTTTTCAAGGTCTGAGAAAGCATTGATTTTGCAACAAGGAGTTCGTAATCATCGTTTCTCAAGTTTTTCACGATCAAACCACAAATTGTTCCGAGATACTTGATAAAAACATTTTACGACGAATTTTAAAAGTATTTTCGATTTAATCTATGTCTCCTGGGAAAAGTTGAAAACAAATTTAAACATCCTTTATTCAGCAGAGTCTTCTATTCCATACAGCCAACTTGAATTTTTAGAATACACTGTAAGTCACATTAGTGTCGCCAATTTCAAACACCACAATCACTTAAAAAATTAAGTTTCGTGGTATAAATATCAGTAAGGCTTTAAATGTTTATTGACATAAATAGGGTGAAAATAAATATACAATGAGGTAGTACACATTATCAATCATTACTACTAAAATGCCGAAATTAATTCAGAGTTTTGCTTGAAGAGTTCTTCCCCTTTCCTTGAACTCAGTAATGCTGAGGGGGAAGTTGCAGTTATTTTCAAAGCAAACACAAAAATAGAATTGATTATCATTTGTGTCATCCACCTGAAAAATAAAATAATTTGTTTGAATAACGGATTCCCTTTTTACCTGACAATCTTGCCCCTCCGAAAAACTCCAATTGGATTTGCTCTTTGCAGCTCGAGAATGGCTCACTCCTCCAAAACTAGCTACTTCCACGTCAAGATCGAAGACAGCGGTACAGAAGGCGTTACCGTGGGTTGTAGAAATTCCACCAGAACGTTCATTGTAATAATAACACTCCAATGTGTATATCGGTGATAAGCAAATGCCAAGAAGTATTGAAATGAAAATAGGTTGCATTTCAAACGTTTCAGTTTCACTAAGCAAATGAACACTCATTCTATTTTATACTCAACTCGAACCCCGCCCGTTGGCTTTCCCATAAAGCTCCGCCCATTCGGAGTGCTCTGTGGTTTCTGTCAAGAACTTTTCATAAGAAAAAAAAAGTTATCAACAGTGAAATGAGAGATATTTTCCAATTTGGTGGAGATTAGTAGTGCATTACGATATTTACATTATGGTTAGAGTTATGAGTACTATTGGTTAAAACCTTTAAACCAATTCCGTGTAGTGGTCAGATGTTTCTTGAACGAAATACATATATGGGTATTTTGAACGTATGGACTCAAATTAACAAATTTCGTAATGGGGCTTCACAAAAAATTATTTTATTTATCTTATAAGATTAAAAATTATGGTAATCACATCCAACTTCTAGCTAAAAAATTATTTCTAACAAATTCGTTTATTCCCTGAGAATGCAAACAGCAACTTTTTCATTTACTGACACGGTAGTCTCGGTTGATGATCAGACGACTTTATTTACCAAATGGGAAAAAAGTGTTTTTGCAGTTTTCTAGATGTATTCAACTTAACTGGGAACGCTGGGCATAATACGCTATAAGAACCACTTTGTAAATGGAATTTTATAAAACCAGTTTGGCCGTTTTTTAACTGTTACAGAGGACACTGGAAAATCGAATTGCAAATTTAATTATTTGATTGGTTGAAAATCTTCATGTAAAAATAAAAAAATACTCAAAGGCTCATATTTTATGCTTGTTTTAACACAATTTATCAGTTGAACTTCTTTAACATACTGGAATTATTGGTATCCGTTGCTATGAGAAAAAAGATGTGCCCCAGAAAAAAACTTTATTCTTGTTCTGTTTACTCGATGGCACTTCAAAAGAGTCTTTTCGACAGTTACCCGTTTTATTTTTGACTCTATCCCTAAGGAGGATCGCGTTCCCTGTTCTAATTTTCTGCCCATACACAACAAAATGCAATTTTCGTTTACTCCGACGTAGGTCTGGCAACACTGTGCGGCCATTTAACGGAAAATTTTGTTTGTAGATGGTAAATACTGCCCAAGTATTGTTATCTTTCGCCGTTCGAAGATTCTCTTTTTATAAGAGTTTCGCAAAGCTCGACAAAAAGCCCAACAAACAACAATTTCTGAAAAGTGCAACAATCTCGAAAACGTCAAACTATGAAAGTCAGATTGATGCAGGCACTGCTCCCGTGAACTTGGGTTGCAATAATCGGAACTCTACTTCAAATATCAAAAATTCAAGAATAATAAACGGGAGAAAAATATAATTTTAAAAATTTATTTTTTTTTTTACAATTAAGCCACTTTTCCCTAGACCATCTTCAAATGTTTGGTTTATTTTCAGATGAAATTTTCTGAAATATGTACTACATAGAATTTAATGTTAAGCACAAAATGTATTTTTGGATTAAAGGACCAGGCGAAAAAATAATTTTTCTATTGTTAGCTTATTGTCCTGATTAAGTGAGCTCTCACGTGAGTAAACACGATTTGATGTTTATTTTTTGAGTAAACACCATAAATATATAATATCAAAAAATTAGTACAACAATAATTGACTAGGTAATAAGGCTAACACAATTAATACTTTAAAGATAATACATGATCACAGGGAAAGTAATAACCGAAATGTAATTTTAAAGAAATAATAAGAGAGAACACACAAAATAGATTAACAGGATGTGATAGTTACGGTAGTAAATGTGGCTGTGGTATAGCTCAACCCACTTCCGATTCCAGAATCATCTTCAGTTGACATATTACTATTGTTTTCCGCCGATTCGCAAACGGTTTCCGAGTCAAGCCTAACAGTCCGACGACGGCAGACGATCCAGAGAACGACGACGAGGAGAATAAATAGAACTGCTAGAGCGATTGCGAGAATGATATGAAGGATGACATAGTTCGAGACACTGAAATAAAATGAAATTAGTGATTTGAATATATAAGTTTAGATGAAGTTATCTTACCTGATTACAGCGAATGATCTTGAAGACGGAATGGAGGTTGAAGTGGATACAGTTGTTGGAGAAACAGATGATGTAGTTGTAGTTGAAGACTTAGTTCCTTTGACTTTGATTCTCTGACATCTCGATCCAGTAAATCCACTGTCGCATTCAAAACTTGACTGTACAAGAACAACAACTTCTCCAAATACATAGAAGTCTTGTCCGGCATCTGGAGACTTTCTCATTTCATAAGTGTGCTCTTGTGGAGCTCCTCCATAAAGTGAGAAAATAACTTGAAGCGTTTCGTGGTCGACAAGAGAATGAAAGCTGACAACACGTGGTTTTCCCATTGCCAAATGAAAATGTTCCGAATGGAGAGAACTTGTGGTCAATTTGATAACACAGTCATGAGATGAAGTGAGGGTAAGTTGGAGATTTCCAGTTGCAGAAATTGAATGAATAATAGTGAAAAAAATAATAATGGCAGAATAAGTGCGGAGAGAGAACATTGCTCGGCTAGACTTACTGACTTAAATGAGCTCAGCAACTGTTATTTCAGATATGGTGATTTATCGGACGCTACAGAATGATGAACCACGCCCCATGACTGATATTTGTCATCATATCGATATCTGCACATCAGGATGACAATTGAAGAGCCAATCTGAAAAGGGATGTGGCGATCTGTAGGTGACGATGCGGGGAACACATTGGGTAACTCTAGAATACATATATTCTTGTCAAAAATAGTGAAAATATGAACTAAAGTTCAAGGTTAAAAGTAAATATATCTCTAATTGTAAACATTTTCAATTGCAGGAATTTGACAAAAAAAGTTATACTTTTTTACTTGAGAAATAAAATGCGTTGTCGTTGCACTACTGCAAACATCAATTATAAGTATCTGAAGGCAAGAAAAACAGCCCGAATGCATCCGTCTCACAGGTTTTAAAATTTTAATCCAACAACAAAAAAACCTGCTTGTTACGTGGAAGTATACGTTATATTTAAAAAAAATAGAAATTTCGATTTGTATAAAAAGTTATACATATATCAAAATCCCTCATATTCTCATTTCTAAAAATTCATTCAAGTTCTGGGTTCCTTTTCACATTTACAAATAGAGTTCACTTTTGATTTTTCTTCTGTGGATTGTCGTATGTTCCAGCTGGTTTGGTTGTTCTCAATTCTTGCCCATCAGTCGATCCATTCGAAGCCACCTGACCAGTGAATGCTCCGGCCGGACGAGTGGTTTTGAGCCCCATGCTTTTCGGATCCACAGCTCCTCCTGGAGTTGAAGCTGTTTGACCAGAGAAATTACCAGCTGGACGAGTAGTGCGGAGTTCGCTCATAGGATTGTCGTTTGAGGCAACAACTCCAGTAAATGCTCCAGCAGGACGAGTTGTACGGAGCTCGCTCATGTTTCCAGCTTCGTTAGAAGTAGCAACTCCAGCAGGATTTGTATGCTCAGCTCCTTCGACAGCTCCTTCGTCATCTTCCTCATCCGATACAGAATCACCCTCCTTTCTCACGAACATCACCACAGTCGCCTGAAAATTCAGTAATATATGACTCGCAAAACCAGAAACTATCACAAACCTTCTTGCCCTTTGCAGTCTCGACCTTACTCTTCGAACGCAACTGTCCTTGACGATCCTTGTCCTCATCGTCGTCGTTATTCGTTGGTTGCTGTGTTTCGTTCTCTTTCTGATCATTGACTCCTTGGAAAAGAATGGCAATCTTGTGCTTCATTGTACAAGTTTTGTGCGCATTTTTCCATGCTTTTTCGATAACTACATTCTTTGAAGCAGCAATGTAGACTACGGTGAATCTGGAAAAATCTGCTTTTAGCAACTTTTAACTAATAGAACTTCAAAGTCTAAAGCAAGTTCTTACCTGTCATTAGTCTTGCACTTTTCCTTGGGAAGCCCTTTGAAGATGCACTTGAAAACTTTCTTCTCTCCGACTCCGATCTTCGCTTGAGGTGGTTGTGTCTTGTAGACATTTGGTCCAGTGTTCTTGAATTTGACTGCCACATCACTAGTAGAATTGTTAATCACCTCAATCGAAACAGCCTGTTTCTTCTCAACTGGAGCAAACGTCACGGACTTGGACGGGTTGAAAACCACCTTCGTGAGATCTGGTGCAGTTGTCATTGTCAGTTGATCAAAATGGTGATCCGATGCTTTCGATTATTTCGAAACAAGACGAGAAAACGAAAAAAGTGAGCTTTTTCACTATTTCTCGCCCTTTTATACGCTTCTTTTTCTTCGTTTTTATTTGACACTTCATATGTTGTCACTTTTTATTATTTTTATCAGAATCATAATTTTTAATTTATTCGAAGTTTAATTTAAAAACTTTCGAACTCGGCCACGTAATAAATAACATAGGCAATACATTTTTGCCCGAAAATCCTGAATTCCTGTTTTAGATGATTGAAAACGCCGGACGTCGAATTTAGTCCGGCTTGTAAACCAACAAAACGTTGTGTTAAGGCTAAAAACTAACTTGACTTGTTTTCCAAATTAGTTTTTCTCTAATATTCGAAATAGTAAGGGAAAGGTACTCGATCAAAGCCTAAACATAATTCAGATTGAGACTCGCCACAGGTACCGCTGATCCCAATTTAATAATGTTAGAAGATTATTAATATTCATTTTTATTAAAAGATTTTTACAATTAATAAGTTATAACTACACGGCGAAAAATTACAGTGCGAGTTAGGAAATGGATTCATATGTGGCATCAGTCAAGCCTGACTCGTTTGGAAAACCATCGTATCTTGTTGAATCACTATTTCTTGTTTTCAGCGACTCGCAATAGAAAACTGGATCAATGTAGAAACTCTGACGCCGAAAAGTCGAGTGAAGAGCATATGTGATGAGGAACAAAACAATGACGATAAATGCCAAAACGATGCAAATGATAATGTTGAAGGAAATTGATGATCTGGAAAATTAGTTGGATTATATGAATTTAAAAAAAATTAATTTACCTATCGATACGGAATAATTCTTGCGCTTGTGAAGAGATTTTAGTAGTAATTGGAATAGGTATTATTGTCGAGGTTTTATTGGCATCAAAAAGTTCACATTCAGACCCAGTAAATCCTTCATCACATTCAAAAGTTGAGAGCACAAGAATAACTATTTCTCCAAATTCAAAAATATCTCGAGTCTTTTGCCCAACAGGTTTCATTCCAAAAGTATGTGTTGCAGATTTTCCGACTCCAACATTAAAATTGATAGAAACTTTAGCCAAAGTTTGAACATTATAAGTTTCTGAATTGCCTATCTTTAAATGAATAACTTCTGACTGAAGATCTTCGGAGATGAGACAAAGTGCACAATTATTTGATGAAATTATATCAAGACGAAGGTGTCCAGAAGTAGATATAGACGGAATTATAGCGAAAATCAAAATAATTGCCGAACAACTCAAGAGAGCAGCCATTCAGAAAGAGCTAAATGATAGACTGATACTATTGAGGTTTTACAAAATTTATACTTCTTGTATGCCATGACACGCCCATTGGGATATTCAGAATTGTCATCAAGTGAATCTGTTGTTGTAAAAAAACGATGACTAATATGGGACTATTTTCTGCAGATATAAGTAGGATATAGGTGAAAATGGAAACTGAGGATGAGCACAAATGATGACATTTGGTATCGTAGCTAACTTTGCATTTTTTCTATAAAGTAATTTTGTGTGCAAAATTAACACAGACGAAAATAGAACAAATCAAGTCAGATCGTGGGAAAAATCTGCCCTGTTTGAATATTTTTCAAAATGAGTACTGCAGCAAATTGCACTTGCAGTTCTCATTATAGAGGATATTTAACGGGGAGATTAGGATGAGTTGGTAAATCGTTTTTAAGGATTTGGTTTCTTTCTCCTGGTACTACATCATATTGCATGTCTTTAAAGCATAGTTCTTAACTTTCAAACTGACGTCATTATGATCATAACCATCGTCATTTTACCCGTATCTTCATTCTCCCGGAAGACCATTTAATTAACCTCCTAATTAATACTTAACTGTCACCAATGCATTATTTGTAACTTAAATGTGTGATAAGAAAGGAGCATTTGATGATGATTGATATGATGTAAACTAGGTGATTGCATTAGGTCGAACATATTGCTGGCCACTATATAAATATGAGAATATACTGATAGAAACAAAAGTAATGGTCAATTTCACAAGGTCTTGTAGTCTTTTAATCATACTTCTTTTCATATTTTTGATTTCCAATGTGGAACTTCGGCCGGTAAGTTTTATCATTCATAAAAATTCATCAACTTTCAATTATTGTTTAGGTTATGAAAAGTGGATATTCTAAGAATCATCATCTTTTCCGTCCAAAAAATTTGCAAACTGATGTAAGTGATAATGTTAAATTTCTCATCCATTTTTTAAACTTCAAAAATTTCAGTCAGAAGAAGGTTTTTGGAATAATGTTTATTTCGTGATCACTGCGAGTGACTCGTTTTTTGGTGGATAATTTGAATTTTTGATTTTGGTTTATCCTATCGTTTTAATGCAATGCGTTCACATTTGTCTTTCGTTGTACAAAATCATTTATTTGTATTCAATTGTATTTACCCGCGTTTTTTTTGATTATCGTTGGTTTCAAATCAAATAAAATTAGATCAAATCTACGTGAACTTCATCATCAAGATTTGTGACCAAAGTTGTTGTACTGCCAAGATATGGCTGCATTTTTATTGCATCTTCTAGGTCTTCTGCGATTTTTTCTCGATTCGAGAAGCTCAAACTGTGGACTTGAACCGAACTGAGCAATGAGAAAGCACTATGAACAATTGATACTGAAATTTCGTTTTTTTCTCAATTGAATTTTAGAACCATACCGATAATAAGAGGAATTGAAACTGTTGGATCCGAGTGAGGTAGGAACAGTTCCGCTACCAAAACTACCGAACATGAAAGCCTCTGAAAGGTTCTTGATTTATACTTTTTTCTTTCATGATTCGCTCACCAAGATGACTAGAGAAAGTACCAGGCGTAGGTAGCAAGTTGTATTTTCCCGACTCTGCAGAAGAAAGATATTATAGAAATTAAAAGTGAATGATGTACTTACAAAATCCAGATACAAAAGTGATGCGAATGCTAGTGTTGAATCAAAAAGTAGCAGAAGAGCTGGAAGCCATGAGAAAAATGGAATATGACTTGAGAGAAGAGCTCGAGATCCAAGGATGAAGGTTATTACAGTCTGGAAAAACATTTATGGAGAGCTTCATGCCTAGCCTTATATTTTTTGCATGGAAAACTACTACTGTGAATGTAGGAAATTGGGAAAAATAATATAGTTGACAAACTTTTGAAAAAGTGAGAAAAATACATAGGAATTTTGAAATTAGAAAGTTGTTGTTAACTTTAAATAATTACTAGAACCATTCAAATTTTAAATACGATACAAAAACCAATTTTTCAACAGAAAAAACTTACAAATCCAATTTGTGAATAGAATATTTTTGCATGTGCATTTGCTTTTGAGTTACTTGTTGTTGTTTCTGATCTTAATTTTATTGTATCATCTTCATTTAAACTTTCAAATATCTGCATATCCTTCTGGTGGTTATATTGAATTCATTGAGTTTCAATCTGGAAATAATTGTACTTTTTGAAGCATGAATGAAAAATAGAGAAGCGATCTAAAAAGAAAACTTCAAAACTCCAAAACTGAAAAAAAAAACTTCAAAACTGAACAAGAGGTGTATTTAACAACGACATATGAATAAATGGCAAAAAAAAGGAGAAAAAAATATTTGTAATTTGAACCTTTTTTTTTGAGTGTTGAGACTGAAAAGGAGAAGATATGTTTGTTGTCTTCTTTTTCGTTTCTTCGGGAACATTTAACCAATCCTCTAGGGTACGATGAACATGTTTGTTGTGTCACACAAAAACGGAAAACGAAAGTTTTTGTTGCAGATTTACTACACAATAATATCTGAAATATATTATTCACATACTGAGATGCATTTTCATTTCAATTGGAGGAACGCTATATGAATCTATCATTTTTGTCATCTTTATCTCCTGCCATGTTTTTCTCAAATCTAAAAACCAAAAAATAGAAAGAAAAATAAAAACAGAAAAATAGAACATCCGAAAAGATAGAATTAGTGTGGGTTAGGATGAAGAGAAAAAGACGGAGAAATAAGTGAAACGCGAAGCTTAATCGAAATTAATAAAAATGTGAAAATGCGCAGTTTGATACAAATAGGACAACAACCACCCGTCAGGCAGACAACCGGCAACCAGATTGAACAAAAGAGAGTGCGAAATGAAAGTTCGGAAAGCATCTGAATGTGGAAATAGTGTGGAAGATGAAGAGAGTTTAGAGAGATACTCGCATGTATTTATGTTGTTATTGTTGTGGCGGGAGGGTTGAAAAGAAGGACTAAGACGATGATGAAAAAAAGAAAAGGATTTAGATTTAGAGATGAATGAATGGAGAGAAAAGAAGGGTTAAAGAGGGTGAGATAGACCATCTGCGACCCTTTTGTTCGAACAGTTCGCCTTGAAAAGTTTAAACTATTGGTAAGAAGGCTCTCAGTCACTCACTTCGCGCACTCTTTGCTTCTTTTCAAATAAACAGTTCGCACCGCCCGATTTTCTAAGTCTATGGGTTTTGTGCACACTCTACTGTAGAGTTTGACTATCAAATTACCATTGGTTCTTGTACATAATCGAGTGGGTGAAAGAAGGGAAGAAGAAGAGAAAATATGTTGGAAAAAGAGAAACTGTAGATGGTTAAGAGAGATGATCATACATAAATAAGGTTAAAACTGACATGATCGTAAACGGAGATATATACATTTGAATAAAATAATTGGGTTTAAGGTGCTTTGGAGTATCATAGAATGGGATTTGGTATAAATATATTTTAAAAATGTATGATCGAAATGGATTATATGAATAACCCATAGATTGCTTAAAACTTGCATTTAAGCTGGAGTAGAGAAGAAAGTGTTAAAAACTACTCCTGAATGTCCTCAATGTCTCAAAAATAAAAATTCTTTCACCACTAGGAAACAGTGACCATCGTAGACTCCAGTTTAGTATTGATCTCCTACAGAAGCAACACACCGCCAGCAAGGAAGTTTATGATTTCAAAAATATTGATTGGAACAAATGTGTTCAGTGCATTGACAATATAAACTGGAATCAACTCTTTAGTGCTCACAATTCAGTGAATGACATGTTTGATCAGTTTTTAGCAGAAATGCAAAGCACTTTTGAACTCTCAATCCCGAAAAGAACTGTTAAAGCAGATGAGATATTCCTTCCACCGTACCTCAATGCACTGAGAGATTTTGTTGAAATTACTTATAGAAACGCTTTAAATTCAAGGGACACAAAAGACTTTCTGATTTATGTGGCCGCAGCTAAACGGTATAGGAAAAAATTACTGAAATATCGTAGAAATGTTGAGCTTAAGAACCTAGAACAAAGAGGGAATTCTAAATTCACACACGACGTAAAGAATTGTCTAAAGCCAAAAGTAGTTTCAGTTCCCTCTCTGACTAGCAGAGATGGGCATACCGCAAATACAGACACTGAAAAAGCTGAAATCTTAGCAACAAATTTTGAAGACCAATACATAAACAAGGCCTCTCGCCCTCTTCAAATCCCAGATAGCTACACCTCACATCAGGGAATACCATGGGTCACAGATAACGAAATTTATAAAATGATAAGTAAAGCGAAATCCTCATGTTCACAAACATCTGATGGTGTTCCTTTTAAGTTCCTAAAAATTATAGCTCCACTAATAAGTAGCCAAATAGCTCAGCTTTGCAACATATCAATGATGAGAGGGGAGGTGCCAGAATGCTGGAGAAGGTCCATTGTAATACCTCTAAACAAAGTTCCGAAGCCAAAATTAGCATCGCAGTTTAGGCCAATTAGTCTAACTTCCCATTTGTGTCGAATTTATGAAAGATGTCTATTGAAACAAATACTTCCGTACCTAGAAGAGAAACATTTTTGGAGCAACGCCCAACATGGATTTAGGCCCAAAAAATCAACAATAACATGTACGCTTGAGGCGGTAAACGACTGGTCAGACGCTATAGACACAGGCAACCAGGTAGACGTGATTTACTTAGATTTTGCGAAAGCCTTTGACCGTATCCCCCATTGTCAATTGCTGGATAGACTTATTAATTTGAAAATCAACAAAAATCTTATCAACTGGATAATTGCCTTTCTAACGAATCGAGTCTTTCAAGTTAAAGTAGGCGATTCATTGTCTAGCTTCAAAAGAGCAGATTGTGGAGTCCCGCAAGGGCTGTGTTATCACCATTACTTTTTGGTATATTTGTGAACGAAATTCCTAACATTTTGCCGCCCACTATCAAATGCAAGCAATTTGCAGATGATTTGAAACTTTACACTGCTATACCAAGCAACTCAAACAATAACGTTCACTTACAAAAAGCCATTGAAACAATTGTAGAGTGGTCTAAATCGACAAAACTAGCATTAAACAATGATAAAACGGTATGCATATCACTAGGTAGAAATACTACAGAGTTCCAATATACCATAGAAAATAGTCTAATTACTCGGAGTACTATTGTCAGAGATCTAGGATTTCAAATTGAGCCAAACCTTAGCTTTTCAATGCATTGGAAAAAATCAGTAATGAAATCTAAGTTTATGATCCATCAAATATTTTCGAACTATTGCAGTAAGAACACACGGCTCCATACATTACTTTACAAAACTTTTGTGAGACCCATACTTGAATATGGTACCGAAGTAAGTAGTCCGTTGAAAAAACAAGATATTAAAGCAATTGAATCCGTACAAAACTCGTTCACTAGGAAACTATACAGCAGGCAAAAGGGAAAATACATCAGAACAGATGACCCCGACTATAAGAGCGCTATTCAACGTAATGAACTATTTAACTTATCAACTTTGGAGACTCGGCGTAAAGCTATTGATAAAGTTTTCTTGTCGAAAATGCTAGTGAACAAAGTTGATATTGACTCTGACCAATTTTTCAAAATAGACAAAAATAGTAAAACTCGTACCAAAACCAAGTTCATCTGGGGGAAATGCAAAACCAAACTACGAAGGCACTTTTTCACAAATAGAGTAAGTTCTATAAAAAATTAGCGCAATGAATCTTATTTTGGCACCTCATGTCCTATGCATGTTTAATACTTTTATGTCCACTACTTTCATGTTACCCATTATTCATCTCCCTGACACCCGCACATTCATGTACCAACTAATCAACTTTTCAGATGATAATTCATTTTCTGTATGTTTATTATCCATTTTTGTGATTATTATCAATTTCTCTATGATGTTTGGGCCTTAACTTATTCATGTCTATTCACTATTTATTTTTGATCACGATTTGAATCGTAATAAATACAATACAATACAATACTCCTATGGTGCCAAAATTACCGAATATCATAATAAAAATTTTCAAAAAATTTTTTAAATGTTTTCAGATGCTGTAAAAAAAGTGACAATAAACCCGTTTATCCCACTCACAATTTTGGAAGTCGACAAAAAAATCTTTCCTACATTTTTATACTGTAATTTTGATTTAATTATTTGTATTTTGGCAATTTGCCAAATTATGAAAAATCTAGATTTTTTGGAATGTTTTATTATGATATAATATTTGGTCGTCTTGGATCATTATAAGTTTTATATAGACGAAGTTCCCACTGGCGCTACTCCAACTTTAAAGGTTATGCTAAATTTCCAAATTGTTTTAACAAAATAGTATTGTTGAGTAATTGCTGCATTTTTCAAAACCTACAATCCTTCTTTAGAATTTTGAATGAAAATTCGGTTTCTCCAAAAATAAACAAAGTTTTGACATGAGGGACTTTTACCAACCACGAATAATCTGATCGTAGCGTGACCGACTCAGAGAAATAAAGTGTACGATTCATAGTTTTGGAATAAGTCGATATATGTGCATACTTCTCCAGTGACCATAAATTGTTGACTAATTTGAGAACACTTTTCTCATATTTAAAAGTTCAAAAATAGAAAAAAAATCAAAAGTTTCGAACGTTTTCGTTCTCTGTAATTACATATAAGGCCGTCTGTAAATAATATGAATATCTATAGTTAAAGAAGTACAACTATATAAGAGAATTTAAGTTACTATAACTTTGCTTGCAGTCAATCAAATTGCAAAAACTTAACATTTTAACAATTCCAGACATACAGCTACCGTATCAAAAAAATATACTAAAAGTTTTTTTCTGTTCAACAACTTTCGTTAACATAACTTCAGTACCCCGACGTAAAGATCATTTTGAGTAAAAATGATTTATTCAACGTTGTAAGAAAATCAAAGTTGAACTGTTCAGCAATGTTCTTGATGCATACATTTTTTCAATTCATGGGATTCTGACTAGCGCACCGAGTACGGTTGGCTTTGCAGTAGATTAATTTGAAAAACTTGAGAAGTTTTGGGTCACTTTGAACTGAAACTGGCTAAGTTACGACCAAGTTTTCTCTGATTAGTCAGGGCTTCAAGATGAATAGAACAGTTGTATATGTGAGCATGAACGGATTTTTGTATAGGATTTGTGAAGGAGGTAAGGTACTATGTATATTAGTAGTACTATAGGATTACTGTAGTTTTGGAAACAATGAGTTTCTGTCTTTTGAAGAAATACTGGCTTGGGGTTAGTAAAAGGTTTGATCTGGGTACTGTAGTAGTACTGTAATAACGGTAAAACTAGCCGAATATTCACATGAAAGGAGGAAGGCTTGAGAGGAGCGGACTGAAACTTTTAAAACTTCATAGCATAGCGCCATATTTTTGCTGAAAATGGGAGTACGTTAAAAGTATATATTTGAAATCAGCGTTGACAGAAAAATATTATATCATTTTGAATTCATAAAACAAAAAAGTATGAAACTTTTCGTTTTTTGCGAAGAGCTGGAAGCTCAAAACTTCCGCAACGGTGCTCATAATTATCGTATTGAGCTAAATCTTTTTTCCCTATTTATCATAGCATTAATAATAACAATTAGAGCATCAAATTGAAAATTTAACAAAAAACTGGTCAAGAAAATAAAAATTGTGAAACGTTTTGGATTTTTGAACGAAAAACGAAATGTTTTCTTAAATTTTTCTTCCAAAATTCACAAAGTTCACAAATTGTTGTCTTTTTCATATGTTTCCAGGGAAATATTTAATAAAATCTTTCGAAAAATAAAATCTACGTAAAAATTTAAATAATGATGCCAAAAATCTAACAAAAATACTAACGTTAAACATGTTTAACATACATTTTTCGAAATGTCAAGATTTTTCAGGTCTAATTTTTAAATTACTATAACTTTGCTTGCAGTCATTTTGATCAAACTGCAAAAACTTAACATTTTAACAATTCCAGACATATAGCTACCGTATCAAAAAATTGTACCAGCACCTTCTGCACTGTGCAAAAAAGCGACATGAAAGACGAAAACGTTTTTTTGTGTTTTACACAAAATTTCTCCTACAAGACAAAACCACATAGAATAAGCATTCAGATAATAAGATAGAACAGTTATTTCTACTTAACTTACTTAACTTTAATTCGATTTTGCAAAAAATTTCATGGAAGGAAGTTTTGATTTAAGATCATTCATAGAATCACGACTAAGATTGTCCACAACGATTCACCGCCACCAAATTCTATTAAGAATTTATCTTGTTCCCTAATGGAAACAAAAAAATTCCTTTTAAAATGGGCGGTTCATGTCATTTTTATTTATTATGTTTTGTGATAACAATACCAGAACTACTGAATGCAGTGTGCTGAGAACGAGTACGCTACTGAATGCAGTGTGCTGAGAACGAGTTGGCCGCGCCGTAGGCGCGGTCAGCGGCTGGTAACCACATAAAATACGAAAATCATTTTTTTTTGGTGTTTACTCAAAATTTCTCTAACAAGACAAAACCAAATAGAAGTGATTTTGTGACACGCGGAACGGGAAAGGATCCGGATATTTAATACAGGAAGAAGGCAGATAAGTTTTGTAAGATTGTATTTATCATCAGTCGCGTTAAACATTCCATTTCGTAGACTTCCCACTCCTTTGTGATATTTCTCAACATTTTTATTGGAAACCGTTGTCTTTTTGTAAATGTACGTACCAACATTAGTCTATCAGTGAGATCTCTTTATTATTTGTTCAATTGATTTCACACGCAATCATAAATTATTGGATTTTCTGTTAACTTTGGAGATTAGAAATGTCTGGTTGTAATGTTAATGACTAGATTGAAGGAGGGTTGGTACTAGCTTCAGATGGTTGTGTCTGCTGGTAGTTAATATTAGCAAGTGAGGTAGCAGCTGTAGCGGCCGATGGTGTCGTCGTCATTCGAAGTGCCAAACTTTTCTGGTAGAACTCGTCGTCAGCTTGGAAAGAGGTGATGGAATGACCGAAACTGAAATTAACGAAATATTTATCCCACAGTAAAAAGACGAACAAACTTTGCAATGGGATTAGTGAACGAGTTGGAATATGAAGGAGAAGCTGTTGGGTATGGCATTGGTCGTTGATATGATTGATACCAAAAACCGTCACGATTCAATGCAGCTGGGTACATTCCTTGTCGCATCAAAGTATTCGCTGGATTGGATAGGAATGAGTGCGGGGGATTGATTGCCTGTAAATAACTTTTTTGATGAATTCAGAATATATTCGTCATCTTCCTACCTTATTCAATTGTTTTTCATGCTTCCGATGTTTTGCTCGCCGATTTTGGAACCACACCTGCAAACAAAATTGGATTACTCGAGAAATTAGTGGGGAGTATGAGTATGATCAAGTCAGATCTAGAGGGATGGAGTAGAGACAGCCAGGTGGCAAAACTGTTACGCAATAAGTAAAGGAAGTGTGAATACGCTACAGTAATCCTGAAATCCTTACATCTAGAAACAAGATATCTAGTAATACATTAGTGTGTCATTGTTTTTTTAATTTTACGAATTGGAGTCAGAAATGTATTTAAATTTATAATTCTACGTTAAACATTGTATTTAAAATTATCAGGGAAAAATGAATAAATGTGATTTTGGCGCAATTTAGTAATTAATTAAAAACGCAATTTAGTATTAAAATAATGTATACTGTTGGGTATATACGACAACCAAATTCTACAAGATTGTATGTAAACAAATAATTGGAGTATTTATTTCAGATTCTACAAAGTTCAAAAGTATCTTAATACCCACACAATCCAACCAAAGAAAGTTTTTAAAAGTCACGTCATAAAGTATTACTGTCTCCGGATCTTTAATCCTTCCTTTCCTTTTCTGTTCCTCGCTACACTCTCTTTTCTTTTTATCAAGTCCCTTCATTTCCTTTTTCTGTATTTCTAAATGTTGATAGACTGCTCAAGAATAAGGGAAAAGCTGTGGTGAGGAAGGATATTGAGAAAGCGGCAAAGGCAGAGCATAATTCAATTTGCTTGCCTCCTAACAAAGACGCCGATGTTGGAAGAGAAGAAGACGATGGGTTACGGTAGACTGGTGATAGAGAGTTTCTTTTGAACAAGAGTTTTAGAGATTCAAAGGCACTAGTTTTGAGTTGTTATTATTATTATTATGAATATTTAAAAAAAAAGGATACCGTATGACGGATATGGAAGTAGGTAGACAATGAAAAAAATCAGAAAGGGTGAGAAGTTTTAAGCATGTATCATTGAATCTAGGCAAAGTTTTATTTGTTTTATTAGAAAGTTCAGAGAACTCTATAAATAGAAAAAAGTTCAGAGAACTTTATAAATAGCAAAAGATAACTTACATCAGTAGATCGCAAAGAAAACAGTCAGAACTGAAAGCTTAATCACCAAAAAATAGAAGCTTATTTGAAGTCAAAGATGTGCTGAAAACATTATTGGTAATTCCACAAAACCGTCAATTTAGGAACGATAACCCATCTTTTCAGCACTAAGAAATAAAGCTCGAAACGCAGAAAAAAATCAGATTAATTCGAAAATTATATTCAATTTAGTTGAACAATCCAAAAAACTATTACCGGCTGAACATTGTCGTTTACCAAATATGTGTGCATTCTTTTCTCTACAAACGGATACTTCAAAGAAATTCCTTCATCAAACTTTTCAAGATGGTTTTTAATCAATTATATATTATTTCTGTACATCTATGTTAATTTTTAATTTTAAAAGTTGTATAAGTTCCCTATTATGGCAGATTGACTTTTTTGTCTCAATTTGTTCTTCTCAGCTTCACAAGCTCAATATCTAATCCCTACCAGATGTGTGATGGTGCGTGGTGGATTTAGCGCACAGTAGGTGACCAGGAGGTGGTAGACAACTATCCAAAGGCAGCAATTAACGCGAGATGAATACCAATAAGAAGTGAGGAAGAAGATAAAGAATATGAAGAAGAGAAAGAAACAACAAATTAGAGCACATGTCTCACAAATTGAGCATACAGTTTAATTTCGAAGCTCACCTGTATTCGAGCTTCATTCAACTTGGTGATCCTTGCCAATTCCTCTCGAACGTAGATATCCGGATAGTGACTCTTTTGGAATGCAGCATCAAGCTCCTGAAGTTGTTCCTGAGTGAATGTCGTCCGATGTCTCCGCCTGGAATTGAGACGCTCTGATTCGGGCCGTTCTAGGCTACACAGCCTGCAATTAAGAAAGGCCGTGGAGCACTAGGTGGGTGGGGGAAGGCAAGAAAATACGTGAGAAGTACGGTAGAGTTTGTTGAAAATTAACTTGACTATTGATAGAAATTGAAGATATGAAAATATAGGCGGCACAAGTCAAATTTTGGCTCTTTCAAGTTGTATAATTATATTTGGCTTTCTAAATTTTTAAATTTGGCCAAATAGTGGCCAAAAAAATAATAAACGCAAACATATTTTGTCAAGGGTTTGGTAAATAGCCAAATTTACTTTTAAAAAACTGGGTTTTTGGAGTAGTTTCAATAAATGAAATCTAGATAACTGCCTTATTTTGACATTGAATACCTACATACATCAAATCCCTTCTACATCTACCGTACCCCTATCTTCCAAAATATTAAGAATACTCACCTTGCAGGCGTGTTCGTGACCCCAGCAATCGAAGATCCAAATACCGAGCCACCGAGTCCTTCGGTTTTAATCTTTTTGAAGGCGCCATCTGCAACATCACCAGTTTTAAGGCTTAAAAATGGAAAGTGGGCAGATGTTCGGAGGAATGCAGAATTTCGAAATTCTTAGTGTGAATTGCAAGGAATAATCAAAGAAATATGACACCCTTCTCTACATTGTCTTACCATAATAATACATTGTTAGATTGAGTTGTTAATTCCTAAATCTGCTCACACAAGTACTAAAATAGTAAATAAGAAGAGAGACACTTCGCGCACAAAGTCAAGACTAGTGGATACAATAGAACGGATGGATAAGAGTGAGCATCTGGCAACAGGCGTCATAATTGGCTCGGTGGCACATGCTCCAGAGATGTGAAGTACCATTGAGGAGGGGAAGAGCAAGGCGGGGGGACATGGTAAGGGTATCAGTTGTACTAACACAGCATGATACCTTTGGCGGAAGCTATTGCGCAACACTAATAAAGAAAACACTTGAAGTGGTTTTTGCTGAATCTTGGGATAGGTGAGAATATCAAACGAAATAATAAGAGAAGCTCAGGGTCAGAAGGACCTTTTGCTCAACCTAGAAGGCACTGATGCAAGGAATGAACTGGCATGCGGACGACGAAGGAGAGACATCAAATATGATTCCGCAAATCTGATATATTCTGATGTAATTTTGTTCGCCTTGCTAAAGCGAAGCTCCTCCCTACCAGTGTAGAAAAAAAGAAGATGGAATGTAGAGACTAACCTGATGATGGATCCGAAATTGGACGAAGACTTGCCGAGACTGTATCCAAAGAGCTCGGATAGTAGGCAGTGAAATCGTGAAGAGATACTCCAAGATCTTTCACTTTTTCTTGGAACTGAAAATATAGATCATGATGTAGGTTCCAGTAGAACGTTTTTATACTAATGTAAGGTGAATTGAGGAATCTGTTGGAATCGATTAATGGAAGGACGGTAATAAGGAAATCCACAGTAACACTAGAACTTTAAAGTAAAACATAACGCCAAGAAGACTAATAAAAATTCAGTGACTTAACAGTTTTTCAGCAGAGATTCTACCGGCTTAAGATCTATTTTTCAAAATGTTCGGTTCCACTTACAAACTAATATAAACTAATACAGTTGGTTTTTTAACTTTTTTGTGACTAAAAAATCAGACATCAGTGTCGAGGTATTGTATGATCATTATCTAGAACCCCGTCCAACATTAGCTTCTTTAGGATTGAACACACCAAGATCAGATCTTTAGCGGTGTTTGTGGTGGGACTTTTAGTTTTTTCAAACCCATGTCTAAAGTTATTTCTTGTGAATTAAATTATTGATGTCCATGGTACGGTAGTCTGTGATTTTGATTTTAACATCAATTAAAATGGCGAGCTGAACAATAATTCTAGGGAAATTGGAGGCGAGAAAAGTTGGAAGGCTATCGATACCAGCTCCGGAAGACAACTGAGGAGGTTTGTGTGTGTGTGTGCCACTGATCGTGAGAGCATCTAACAATCAAATTTCCATAATGAATTTATGAGGGGAAGACACACACACACTTGGACTCCTCCCAGTCGTCTTCCGAAAAACGACAACGTCTTCAGGAGACGAAGAATATTGTGCGCGCCAGAAAAGTTAATTATGGAGCTCTCGGCGACGACCGACGGCGCCACCAAATCGTATTACTGTTTATTTCGTTTGCGTCGAGGGCCTCGGAGACTAGAATTAGTTAGCAAATTACCTGTGAGACAGTTGATGCTCCGTTCGCACCGTTCAGCAGATTGTCGCTCATTGTGTGAGTGAAAGCGGAGAAATGTGGAAAGTGAGGGGTGACCGAAGTCGTTGTCGACGTCGTCGTGGAGGCGGACAGGGTTGCTTCTGAAGAGAGGGGCAGCTGACTGGTCGCCGTCCGCCTCCGGCTGCTCCTCCTCCTTCACCACCGGCCCCAACCACCGTACCCATCTTTCCGCCAGAAGAGCTAGGTAGCCACGCCTTCTTTTTGATTTGGATTGGTTTGAGAGAGTCAAGTAAATTAGATTATTTGACAGCTTCTTCTTTCCGTCTTCTTATTCTTCAACTGAGCTTCTACACTTAACGGCAACGAATTCAGTGATCGGTGGAGAGCGAAAGCTATAATCGAGTTTGGACGGACTCTGAAGCCGGGTGGCGATAATCGCAATTAGAGAAGCAGTTCAACTGGCGAACCCCACACGAACACACGGACTAAATCCAAATTGGGTTGGAAAAATTGTGGGTTCGATTTGAAAGGGGATTTAATTTGTGGTTAAACTAAAATACTCAGTTACGCTAAAAATAATTAATTGAATTATTTAAACGTAGAAATGCTGCGATATGTTTAAAAAAAGGGAAATGTAATCAGAATGTTTGTAGTCATTTAATAATAACAATAATAATAATTTATTACGTTCTTGAAGAAGCGTGAAAAGAAAAAAGATGATACATACAAAGATTCATGTCGGAGGGTGGACTGGGAGATTATGGGCAAAGTGAAAGAACCTGAGGCGTAGAAAAAGAGCATGAGAAGGAGTAGGATAAAAAAACAGGAGATATCATAGGATAGTAATGAATGAATGTTATTGATCAAGAGTAGATGTCGTTCGTTTCCTAACTTAGTTATCCTTGTTTAAATTAGATAAAAATTTGAGGAATGACGGTTGGCTTAATGTTCTGTTAACGAAGAAATGTTTCCTAATTTTAAATTTACATCTGCTCCAAGAGAACTTTCTTTTACAACGCGTTCTAGTGTTGTCCGAGAAGGTAAAAAATTCAGGTACTTTCAGATCTATTTTACCGTTTAACATTTTCAAAATCATTTTTTTATCGGTTGTCAGACGTCGTCCTTGCAGCGGTGTGAGCCCAAATAATTCATTTCTTTCTGTCGAGGTTTTATATTCCGGATCACTTATTGAGACGTATTTGCCTACAGTCCTACTATATAGACGCCTTGTGAACGAATTTTGAACTGCCTCGATGGCTCCTATATCTGACTGCTTTGGTGGGCTACTTATAACGGTTCCGTACTCTAGCAAAAGCACAATAAATGTTTTATATAATAGGATCATCAGCTTTGGTTTGTTACTGTTATAATGGTTAAAAATTTGTGACATTTGAAATTTCGAGGAATTAATAGCCTTTTTCCAGTGTTCACTAAAATCCAGATTATGAGAGATCATAAAACCTAAGTCACGTGTCGTTGACTCTTTTTTGATATCCTGGCCGTTTATCTTATAAGTGAAATTTTGGCGTTTTTTCCCTATCGTGAGATGGACGGTTTTTTTGTTCATTAAGAGCCAATTTGTTACTGACGGACCAATTTGCTACTCTGTCTATTGCTTCTTGCAGACTATTAATCTGGTCGCCTTTTGGCGTGTGTACATACAGCTTGGTGTCATCTGCAAACTGCTGCACTTTAACATTTGCGGGCAGTATTGTTGGGATCTCATTAACGTAAATTCCAAAAAGAACTGGTGAGAGTACAGCGCCTTGCGGAACCCCACATTTAGCGTTTTTTACAGTAGATAGTGTATTTCCTATTTTAACTCTAAATGTCCTTTCTATTAGAAAACTATTGATCCAGACTATGATATGTTTATTCAGTCCCAGGCGTATCAGTTTATTGAGGAGAATGTCGTGGGGAATTCTGTCAAATGCCTTGCTGTAATCTAAATATGACGTCAATTTGGGCTCCCAGATCTAGGTTGCTTGTCCAGTCATTCAAACTATTCATCAGATTAGAGATCGTTGATTTTGTAGGTCTGAACCCATGCTGGTTCTCATTCCAAAAATTGATTTCTCTAAGATACGGTTCTATTTTTTTCAGTAAGCATCGCTCATATACTCGACAGATATTTGACGTGAGGCTAACAGGACGAAAGTCTTTTGAGTCTTTAGGTTTAGTAGTTTTCCCTAGTGGTATAACGACGGATTGTGCCCAAGCCTTTGGCACTTCTCCTCTCATCATGCTCAAGTATATTTATTGAATGATACTAATCATTATAACCTCATAAAACAAATTGTAATTACCGAAATGATCTATTAAATTTAGAGAAACTTTTGAGTAGAACACATACGGCCAGTTGTTTTTGAAAGTAACCATATTCAAGATAGCGTATGTTTTTTTCATCAAAATATTATTATCAAATGGCAAAAAGCGGAAAAATTATCTAGCAATGAGAAGTACAACAGTATAGTTTGAAATTAAATTTTCAAACTTAAAAAAAATTAGACTGTAGAAGTCATTTGTGAGTAAGTGGATCCATTAATTTATTTTTGAAAGCAGACATTTCTTTGTAGAATTTTAGCAGATTTATTCACTGTTTCATTCCATTTACCCAATTGGAAGATTATGGTACGGTTGCGTCCAGGTCTATAAAAAGGATGACTTTGATCCTGGCTTTTAATTTTATCAATTTTCAAAGTTGATCACTTGGATCAAACCAAAGTTAATCAATATATGGGCTGGAGCAGTTGGAGTTCAAGACTAATATTAACAACGGTAATATGAATTTTCACTGTTGGACCCCGAAAGTTTAATGCACTCGCCCTCAAGATCATATTCTGGAAACCAAAAACCAGAAGAAGATGCTCCCATGTTTCTTCCCAAAACCATCATAATCATCATCATCATCATGACTCCCTCACAATTCGTTGATTTGATTTCTATTTCCCTCGGAAAAAATTGGAGCTTCCTCTTGCTCCTACAAGCTTTCTGTCTCCTCACTTTTGCAGATTTTGCTGTCATCTCATCGTGTCATCCCTTTTCCCTTTTGCTCCTACTCTTTCTTTTTTCCGACGACAACTCCCTCCGTTCATCGAAGACTTTCATCTCGTTAGTCCTCCATAGTTTTGTCAATTCTTGGTTTTTTGCGACTGCTTTCCTTCATACATTCTTAATTAGACTTGTGCTTTGAGTTCATTCTCGTTCCACAAAAATGGCATCGACAGGACCTAAATGGAGTTTATATCCGTTATTGGCGGTGGTTGCAGTGGTAAGTGGTTTTGATTGAAATACAAAAATATAGAAAATCGTTCTAGTAGTAGTATTGAAACTTTTATTCAATACATCAATTGAAATTGTGTTATTAAAAAACACTGCATGCGAAAACACCCCAAAAGTTGAAACATGGATTATATTTTTGCCCAATGTTGAAGTACATTATATTTTCCTCGCATTATCAAAAAAACTCGCTTCTGATGAACACTATAATATATTTATTTTAAGTTTGAATTCGCTCTTGGAGGAGCACACATTGCCTACTGTTCTCCATTATTTTTCTTTTTATTCCCATTTATCAATTCTGCTTTCGGGTTGGTCACAGCATTCCATGCAATTTTTCTTCGGTACCCAAATCGGTATTTATAAAATTTAATGTTTTCAATATTAAATTTTGAAATTTTTAGATGTGATTTCTATTTACAATTAACATGTTCTTCAATTGGATTTTTCTTCTTTTTCTCGTCGTTAATGGAAACATACTGTATAAATGAGTTTAAATGTAAGAGTTATTTGCATTTAAAATTTTAGATTTAAAAATTATTTTTCAGATGCAGATGAAACAATTAAAGATGGAGTATGCCACGGATTAAAATATCGAACAATTGCAATGGTTGGGTCTTGCAACGATTTACTCGCTAATTTACAATTGTCGATTCTCGATAAATTTGGATGGGAACCTAAGGTAATGCATGTATATGACAAGAATAATAAATCATATGGATTCCTAACTATAAAAAACGAAAAATTTTAGTACTGTAGGTAGGGTGACTTTGCGTTACGTTGTTACTCAATACCAGGTTTTGTTTCATTTTTGGAGGCGAGTTGTTTCAAGGATGAAAATTAGGTTCTTTGAAATTAAGGCAGATATTAAAGTTTTTAGCAGTTCTTTTTCTAAAAGTAATTTTTCTTTTTTCTTTTTACTACATACAGCCTTTGAAAAATCTTTGAAACTCGTTTTGTGACACACTGATGGGAAGGGCCATCTTTAGCATTTTCATTTTAAAAAATTTCAAAAAGTTTATAATTTCATAGATTGAAAATGTAGCGCTAGAACTTATTTTAACGTGGCTATCGCAACCTTTAGCAAGAAATGCCTTGAAAAGTGGCTCAAAAATTATGCATAATGAACAAAAAACTTTACCATATCCATACCTTGCTGCGGGCTTCACACTTTTTAATCATTTCCCATTTTGCCCCTGATCGTACAGTAACGTAGGGAGTACGGTAGGCCATAGTAGGCATTACGGCGAGATACAATGCCCAATTCGCAATAATGGCTTGAATATACCAACTTTTTCAGGAACGCGAATGGATTCGGTTTTTCACATCAATTTCTTTGACTATTTTATCTGGTATTCATCTATTAATATGTACTCTACTCACATTCTACAGTGCAACCGAAACCAAGTAATTTTAATATTGAAAATGTAATTTTACATTTAAGTTTCAGAATCCGTTTATACTCTTATCACTATCAAGTCGTCATATCAATATTTATCATTATTGTTTCATTTTTTCATCTTCGTTACTGTTGCACATTCTTTTTTCTATATCTTCCATTGGCAATTGGAATGTTTTCATTACTTCAAGGAATTGTTTCATGGAGAACTAAATGTCATGGTTCAACAACTAGAGCTTTAAACATTATTGGAGCAGCATTCGCAGTTCTTATGAATGCTACCACAAGTTTTGGTATATTCTGCTGGTTTAATCGAAATACTGTTCCGCATATGATTACAAGGCATTGCCATTGGTTGTCACATCGAGAAGCATATTGTATGAGAGTTGTTCATTTTACTCATCCATATATTGATTGGTTACCACAGGAAACTGAAAGAGAGATTGCTGCTATTCAGGTAAATTTGACTATTTCGTTGACGTCTAAAGATCCTAATTTTTGCCAAATCATGGATGTTCCTGTAACGTGCCAATTTTAGGGTCACTTGAGAATAATCTTTTTCCAAATAAATACACAAGTTTTTCACGTCGTGTCAAAGTGTCCCATATCCGTTTAATCTACAAAAACGAGGGATTTAGACTTCTCAACTGTATTTTCATGGTTAAGAACGTGCTGACGTCCCATTTTTTGCGAAAAACTTCCCGCACTTTTTGTAGATCAAGCCGTAATGGGACAGCCTGACACCATGTGGTTTTTTACAATAAAAAATTAGAAAGCAAAACGATCCCCCAAATTGACACGGGTTACTGTAACTTATTACGTAGACGTTGAAAGATGAAAATTATTTTTATATCCTACGGTTCCACCACGCGGAAAACACATTTTTCAGATAACAGTACACATTCTCTTATTCATTTTTTCATGCATACAGTTTTCCATCTCCATGCGATCAGCTTTCTCAACCAAAAAGCAATACTTATACTATTGAAATTAATGTTTTGTTGCGTATATATAAAGTTTATCATTTTTACAAAATCAGTACATCAGATTGGATAAAAATAATAGTAGGGCACGTGGAATAATGGAATGCTTTAAACTTTTCACTTCTTCTTTGGATCACGAATGGTGGTGAATTGGGAGGACATCTCGCTAATCTCAACGGCTTCCATTGCTTTATCATCAAAGTCCACCCATTCCTTCTCACTCAAATCAATCTCGTGGAATGCGTTTCCAGTTTCAACGCTTTTGGCAATCCATTCGTCCTACAAAAATCACACATTTTTGAATTAAATATATTCAAAATTTCGTACTCTCGGATCAAAATCAAACGGTTCAAGTCCACGGCAATCGAACACTGCAATCTGTTGCCATTTCTCGTTTTGTTCGATGTTGTAGCTTTTGAACATATCCTCGACAATGGCTGAAAATGTTTATATATACTTAATTTGATTTTCTCGCAAAACTTTGATCCCAGATATTTTAAGATTCACTCACTCAAAGTGTTGACTCTTCCACACAGCTTGCATTTTTCCACAAGATTTGCCTCACCACGACTTCCTGGAACATCAAGCATCTCCTAAAATAGATTTGTTTCTTAAAAGAAAACATTCTAGAAATATCTCACATTGAGCACTACATACTGCCAGTGATCTGGAGCTTCACCACAATTAGTACACTTAAGTTTCATGTGCCAATGAAACGAATCAGTGTCATCCGGACGAAGATCAGTGATACCTTTCAATTGACACTTCAGTTCGAGAGCAAGAAAAGGCTGAAATTCTCAAGTTATTATGCTAATTATCGGATTGCTTTGTTCGTAAATAGAAAAAGTCAACCCTAATTATCCGCGCGGAAGAAACTTGTGCTTATGTCTCTCCGAGCACATTCTAATTGGTATTCCTTACCATTTTGTACGCGCAGATGGTCTCGTCCTCCGGTCACCTAAACAACACTTTAGTGAAGAATTGACGGAGGCTGTCAAGAAAATGAGGAGACATTCCCACAGGGACTTCCCGTTAGAATGAAATAGCATAACACAAAAAATGTATTTATAATTTATTTTCCAAAACTATAAAGCGAGTAAGGAAAAAGGGAAAAAACGAGTACATAAGCTGTAATAATGGAGGGTAGAAAATCATAAGATGAGTTTCGAATGTTTGATAATCGAAAATACAGAGAATGGAATAAGTGAACATATTAGAAATGTAGCACATAGAAAACGATTATGACGGTTTCACAATCAAACAAAAAAAATCCATTTACTCCTCTTATAATCAACATTAATCTTTAACAACAATTGCTAATGATTCGGTGCAGTGGATGGACGTTTTGGATGATTGGACGTAGTTGCACGAGTTGGGAGTTTTGTAGAAGATGGTGCCGTTCGTGGCCGTGTATCGGTTTCCTTATTCAGTTTGGTGGTGACTGAAAGCTTTTAAAGAGTTTAGTAACTTTTTTTTATTCAGAAAAAAGTGAACTATTTCATCAAATCTCAGTAAAATAGTTCCTAGAACCTACGGTTCAAGTTTTGGCAAAATGTCAATTTTTCAAAAAATTCAGATTATTTAGATTTTTTGAATATAATTTGTAGAAAACAACTTTTTGGTCAACCTCAAAGTTATTAATATCAAACAGAGCAATTTTCATTTTTTTTGACCAGACAAAGTTTTAAAAAGTATGTACTTTAATATGATGTCTGATCATTTTAATTCGTATTTCAAACAAGCTCAGAACTTATAAAAATTTTGAGAAATGAAAAATGAAACTTACATCGTGTTTCTTTTTCATTGGAGCTGACTTCGGATCAGTTAATTTCTTAATCCAATCCTCGCCTTGTTGCTCGCCAACAGTTTTAGCTGGAGATGGACGGGGAGGTTTTGCGAGACGTTCCTTTTTTTTATCTCTTGGAACACGTGGTCCATCTTGTTCCCGCTCTTCATGTTTCTTCTTCTTCTCATCAAGAAACTTTTGTTTGCGAATCATATTTCGTTCTTTTCTTTTTGCGTCCTGCTTCTCCCACCGTTCTTTTTCTTTTTCTGTCATAGGTTTTTCCTTCTTCAAATCCTTCTTCGACGTGGTTGCAGACGTTGAAGCCATCGGAACGCTGGGCTTCATAAGGATATCCAGAACATTCTTATGCTTTTCAAATTTATCAACTTTATCACGCTTCTCAGCTCTCTTTTCGTCACGTCTCTGTCTGCGAGCATCGTAATCTCTCCGCTTTCCAGTTTCTTTTTCGAAGAAATACTTGACAAGTGGTGTTTCCATTTTATCGATTTCTATAATAATAATAATGATGTTTTAATATTTTAAGAAAAATCAAATACTAACGAGTTCTAGCATCATCAGGCTGATTAAGTTTCCGAATTTGTTGTTCCAGAGTCAGAATTGGAATAGCTCTTTCTTCTTCAAGCTTCTTACAGAAATCCAAATAGTATTTATCAGTGAGAATAGCTCCAACACGTGTATCTTCCTTCATTCGATTACGATCACATTTTGCAAAGTTCTGATTGGAAGCAGCTTCAACAACTGCAGCAGAATCATTTCCACGAGAATCGACAAAAATGTATCCATCGAATCGCCGTTCAAATTCCATCATTGAATCACAGTATTCGGAAAAATTTACTGTAAGCGTTGCATAAGCACATCGGTCGAACCTGAAAAAATGTTTATGACTTTAGAAGCAAAACATCAAATTTTTAGAACACACGAAAAGTTAGCAGGATGAAAATAGGTTCCAATGACTTCTTCTGGTAGTGGACTAATCTGTTCAAGAACTTCATGCTCCGTCATGTATTTTGGAAGACGACGCAACACGACTTTCACATGACCGTCTTTTGAATCGGTCATTCTGAAAATAATAAATAAAATAATAAAAATAATAAAAATTACTACATTTTTAAAAGAATCAAGAATTAATTTAACGGGTGCAGACCGGATGAATAAAACAAATAAGCAGTTGTAAAATAAATAAAAAATATTTATTACTATTTTATAGAGAAACAGATTGTGAGTTCTTCTTTTTTAAATGAGCAAATTTTTTACGGAATCGACCGATTTCCGATTCGTTCATAACAACGTCAAAAATTAAATAATTTCCATCGATGGTGGGCTCAATGACCACTAATTCGTTATGATAAAGCCATTCAATTACTGGTGATCGAGCATCCAGACGAAGTCGAATCGTTTTGCACTTTGTAACCATTGTAACTTTATCGTTGATAACATCAATGAGTTCATGCATACCATCACCTGTTTTACACGAAATTCGTACGGAATTGTTTGATTCGGAAGTGGGAAATGCAGATTCTTTGTCGATCTGAACAATAAAAATTAGGAAAAGGAAGAAAACTTTTCTAAATATCACCTTGTTATCAACAGAAATTATCCTTTCGTTGAGTACATAATCTGTAACTCCAATGGATTTAAGTGTTGCCAGAACATCTTCTTCTTGTGCTTTCCAGTCCGGATTGGAAATGTCTCGAAGGTGGATTATCACATCCTACAAAAAATAAATATCACGATTTTTATAACGAATTTGAATTTCGAAAACGAATTAAAACTTTTTGTTCAATGACTCATGACTCACCGCAGATTTCACATGAGCCAGCGTAGCTTCGAATGCCGCAATCAAATGCATTGGCAAATCGCTCAAAAATCCGATTGTATCAGTAAACACAGCTGATCGACCAGAAGGTAACTTTGCCAAGTGGCGTGTGGTGTCCAATGTGGCAAACAACTGATCCTTCGGCGTCAGGGATGCGGCTCCAGTCAGTTTTTTCACTAAACTAGTTTTTCCAGAATTCGTGTATCCGACAACTGCAACAACGGCGTCTGATGAATTTCTCACACCGAGTTGTCCAACATTTTTCCGAGTCACATCTTTTAGCTCTTTACGTAGGTCTTGCTCTCGTTTTCGAAGAATTTCATTCAGATCGCCATCGATATCGGAATAGTGTGAGTCAATGTGTAGAATATCCGGACGTGAATGCAATCGTTTCGATGAAAGAGCATGAATTCGATGTTTGATGTACGGAATTTCGGCAATAGCAATCTGAATCCGAGCTTCTTCAGTTTTTGCAAATTGTTTGAAAGTTGCCAAAACAATGTTGTATCGATCAAAAATAGGAACTTCGAAAATTCGGTAGAGTTCTTGTTGCTGCGATGGGCTCAATGCATCAACATTCACCATTAATGCAGTGGCACGTGCAGCTTCTCGTCGAGCAATCAACTTTTCTAAATTTCCAGACGCCCAAACAGCTTTCCTTTTTGTATTGTAGTCGACTGGCATGATAAGACTGCTGAAATTAGATGAGTTATATCAATTAATATCATTCCAAAACCTACTCAACAGCATTCATATTTGGAAGATTATCGACAAGTGCAACAGCTTCTTCAAGTTGTCGATCTGCTTGTTTCAATACTGAAGCTGATCCAGATCCCCATCGAACCTTTGGATGCACAACTAACACTGACCACCTATCATTTGCAAATGCAGAAGGAGCTGCCACTTCAGAACTGAGAGATCAATAAAATTTTGGAAATATAGAAAATTCTGCTCACCTACCAATACTCAGATTACGAAATGACAAAACTGTCTGCCTTGATAATCGTAGAATAAACATTCTGAAATAATATTTGAGAAGCTGCTTTCATATTTCTAACAAAGTAAAAATCTATACACGGAATATATTACCAAATATAATCAGATTAAGCGTATTTTAAGACGATTGAAACTTCATCAGAAGGGGTTCGAACTGAAAAACCAAAAATTGAAATTCTAATGGGTACGAAAAGCGGGAAAATAAGTTTCAAGACTAACTCTTCCATAAAACAATATTTGTAATCGGCTGGGATATGCCTAAAACTCAAGTTACAGGAATACAATTGATATGGTTGGGAGAACCTATTGAACGGACAAAAAAAATGGGAACATGATATAGGATCATAGGATATACATAAAAAAAGTAACACAGCTGAATTATAGAATGGAAAAATGTTTTGAATGACTTGTGGACATACCCGGAAAATAATAAATAAGATTAATTATATGAAAACGAAATAATAAATTCTATTTTGGACCATGAATTCTATCTAACATTTTTTCTGCTTTTGATAGATCGAGTGAACTTAAACGAGTCTTTTTGGCGTCTGGAGATCGGGCGACACTTCTCTGCGAAGTAGCATCTGAAGTTTCATTGTCTGAACTAGCACAGGAGCTACTTTCTGGATCAGTTGAGTGGCTGGATGAAGTTGGTGACAGTTTCTGAAAGATCAGTACTGTTTAGACATATTGAGTACGTGTAACATACCGGTTTAGCACTCAATAAAGCTCCTTTTCTCGGAGCAAAGGATTGACCTTTTGGATGATTGTTCACTGGAATATTATTATGGGAATACTCTTCCGAGTTTGCAGGCGACAATGAGGGCAAATTTGCTGATCTACGCGACTTTGATATCTTTTCTTGCAAATCATCATGAAATTGTTGGTACGTTGTATCGCAATTGACCAGAAGTGATGATACTGAAGCTACTATTATCGTGTTGTGAGTTTTCGTTATTTAAAAAAGTGGTGAATCATTAGAAGAAAAGAAAACAAAAGAAAGTGGTACCGCAGGTTCCCATTTCGGGGCAATCGACTTTTCTGGGAGGAAAATTCCATCAATTATTGTAAATCACCACGATATGGTACACTCTGACACCACTTGCAAAATTAAACAAATACTTACACCGCGCAAGGTGCCCAACAGGATTGAGAAAATGAGTGGAATCTTTACGATCGTCTCCGTCACACAACTCTTGATCTGCTTGTGATTTCTGAAAATAGAAATAAAAACATTTTAAAGATGATTTTTCATTACCGTATAACTTGATTTGTATGGTTTTGATTGCATAGCCGATGACTCTTTGGGATGCGAACTACTTCCATACCGACTATCAGGTTTTGACGAGGATGAATGCTTTTTGGGGATTTTGAATTCACGTCTTGCCACATCATCATGCTTTCGCTTCGCCGAACTGGGTGATCCAATCGGTTGTTTTCTTGGATCCTTTGGCTTGTCACTTCCACCCACTTGCGTTGTCCGAATGATGACAGGAATTTCAGATGTCTGCTGCTCATTCGATTTCTGATGAAAAGATGGCTGCTTCTGTTTTTCCTTTTCTCTTGCATGATATTTGTTGTTGTCAGCTTCTAATGCCCGCCGATGCTCTTTATCTTTTCTTTTTCTCTCCTTCTCCGCATCTCGTTCTCGTTTCTCGGGAGCATTGGATCGAGACGACGTGGATGATATAGATTCTCTATCGCTCTGAACATTTGTACTGTGATGTGCCTCGGAATAGCGACGGTGTCGTGTGATAGTGGGGTGAGAAGTGACATCGGATTCATGCTTGTCTTTTCGCTTCTCTCGGTCTCGGTCTCGATCCGTTCTTTTCTACAAAGCAACAACAAAAAATCAAGCAGGACAGACAGAAACAAAGGGAATGAGAGGATTGTAATACTTAGAAACATGCACAAAACACAATAAATACCTCGTGATCTCGTTCTCTTTCCTTTTCCGTATCTCGATGACGTTTCTGTTCCTCTACCGGACGACTTTGTTGGGGAGAACTTCCATACCTTAAGCTTCTAGACTGCGATCTGAACAACACTGATTATCAATTTAAATGATTGAAATCCACACACCTTCCTCCTGATCTTCTAATTATTCGTTCTCTATCTTCTAGTTTTGGTTCAAAAGGCACTGGTGCTGCTTTTTTCGGTATAGCATTGTCTGGCTTCATTGGTTGTACAGGTTGCCCGACTCTACCTGGCGTTGTGCCAGGTTGCATTCGGAAAGAGAGATCCTTTGGTATTGGGCTGAGCAGTGGCTCAGGAACGCCAGAATAGACTATACGATTGCTTGCCTCAATTTCTCCATCTTCAACCAATCCTTCCTGCAAAATCAAAAGCATTAATAAAATTCTGATTCATGATATTAACATTATCCAACCTCTGTTTCTACCACAACTTCCTCTTGAACTATTATCGAAGCATTCGTCAAGTGAGGTTCTCTATTTTCTAAAACTTCTCCAAAAAACTCATTAAATGGTTGATCATCCTGTTGATCCTGCATCATCTCTCGTTCCGGATCATAGTCGAGAGCACGAATAAATTCTGCATTAATGCCCTCTAGGCTGAACTCGGTGTTGAAATCAATCTGAAAATGTGAATTATTTAATAGCAAAATGAATACTACTTACATCGGCGATTCCTTCATGTTCATTGATGTAACCAACCAATGGATTCAGAGCATTTTCTACCTTTGCATTCAGATTCTGAGGATTATTGATTTTTCGACGAGACGTTTTCTGTGAATCCTCCTCAAACTGATGTTGCAAATCTCCAGAGGTTATTTGTGACCCTTGGGAATTGACTGGCTCATCTGGTACGTTATCTTTCTGGATTGCTGGTGATGCTTGATGAAGTTGTTGATGGATGACAGGTACACTAGATGTTGGAGCAGGAGCAACAGACAAAACATTAACTCTAGGCAAAAATTGTTGCTCTTCTCTATATCGGGCATCCGCATTCTGATTAACACGTTGCAACTCCATATGCGCAATAGCCTGTGGGGCGCGAATTGTCGAGTATTGTTGGGATTGTTTATGTCGCGAATATGCCGATCTTCCATATAACTGCTGATGGGATGTACTTCTGCCAGAACTTGCAGGAGTCGACGTAATAGTTATAAATCGGTTGGTGAGTCTGCGTAGATCCTCTCCAAATTCGACCATGCTTTTATTCACACCAAAACGTCCGTCTCTATTAAAAATTGTGATAATATCCTCCAGAGTATGATCATGCAATCGATCATTCAACACTACAATCGGCCTATTATTGTGATCGAATCGAGAAAGAGATTCGCCGAGAAATGGGGACTCCTGTTCCATCGCATCAGCTGCTTGGTTCATCTGAGATAATATTTTTCATTTTACAAGAATTCAAGTGCTGTAAAAATGATAACGTACCCCATTTCTTCTGAGATATCCATAAATAAGAGAATCAATCCTTTCATGTGTGACTGGATTCTCAAAAATCTGTGGATTCTGATGTTGCTGGGGACGTCCCCTTCCTCCTACAGGTTTTTGTCCTTGATCATTAGCCTGCATCGGTGAAAACCCGTGTTTTCTGAAAATTCGAATCTCGAAGAACTGCAAAAATTAATCAGAAGGTATAAAATCGTGGACTGCAGAACGAGTTGGAAAAAAATCAATCGAAATTTCAAACCTGATAAAAAATAACAATGTATTACCGGAGTAAGAAAAAGAAAGCTCTAAAACGAACAGATAAACATGAATAATAATAATAATTAAAAACTCTAAAACTACTGAAAAACAAAAAAGAAGTGAATATACTGAACTGTCCTATAAAAAAAAAGTTAGACAAAATATACAAAAATGCTAATGTCTAAAATCCTGGTGGATACCAGTCGACTTCTTGAGTGATGGTACGCTTCTCGTAAGCTTCAACTTGATCATCTTCTTTGAATCGAATATTTTTATCAGACAACGCGAGACCGACTTCTGTGTTCGTTTTTGCATTCGTCACCACTTCCATTCCAGCTTTCATAGTTTCGACTTCTCCTTCGTAAACGACTTGATTGCCTCGAGTGAACTTATAAATGCAATGTCTGAAATAATTGCATTTTTCTTGTGAAAAAAAGCAGATTCAAGTACCTATCAAAGTTTCCCCAATTCACAAGGGTTCCTGCAATAGGTTGCCGCTTTCTTCCACGATCCGAAATGACAAATTCTTTGAGCACGTGTCCTTCTCCAACTAAATGGAGTTCAGTTAGCTTTGGAATACGAGCAGAAAGTTCTCCTTTCAGCGATTCAATCATGCGATAAATGACATTGAATGAATCGATTTGAATACCAGCAGCATCGGCACGTTGTTTGAGTTTTGCAGATGTTTCTACGTTGAATGTGTATATTGTGGCATCCGTCTCTTTTGCCAATTCAATGTCTTTTTCAGTCGGCGGTCCCACTTCGAAATCAACCAATTGTAGCTTGCATTGCTCGCTTTTATATGTGCTCAAAAT
The DNA here is from genome assembly GCF_000002985.6 of Caenorhabditis elegans. Taxonomy (NCBI): domain Eukaryota; kingdom Metazoa; phylum Nematoda; class Chromadorea; order Rhabditida; family Rhabditidae; genus Caenorhabditis; species Caenorhabditis elegans. The sequence goes on from NC_003283.11 coordinate 9,783,976, forward strand.
TTCCAGAATCGCCTCGAGTGTGCCTTCTACGTCTGTTCGGATCTGAAATAAGAACATATTTATTTGATGAAAAATTTTTAAAAAGATTTCAAAGAGGCGCATTTATGCGGAATGGTCTCGCCACGCGCGGCGAACTATTAAAACAATTTGGTGTGTGCGCCTTTAAGATTACTGTGCTAATTTTGCACTTTGCACGCTTCATCGATTTTTTTTCCATATTTCATACAAACACATTTATTATACGTAATAAGCATAAATTGAATACAATAAATGCATAAAATTGGGAAAGGAACAACCAAAAGCGAACAAAACGATTCACCAGCAAAATTATTACAGTAATCTTAAAAGCGCACACACCAAATTGCACACATTAATTATTAAGAAACCATCAGTCCATGAGAATGCCTATTTTCCGGCGCGAAAATAGCGGCAGAATAGAGAACATGCCGCGACGAGAGATTTAGGTGCTTCGCTACGAGATATTCCCGCGCCAAAACTGTAGGCATTCTCATGATCTCATGGTTTCTTAATATGTTTTTTGTCTTAATCAGTATGAAGTGCGTTTCGAGACTATAGAAATCGTAGAAGTTGAAAAAATACACAAAAAATTAAATATGTTATCACTCAACAATACTGGTCTTCAATTGATTATTCAATACTCCATTTAAATTCATGTATTTAACAAGGTCGCGTGGAATCATGCGTTGAAAGCCACGTTTCCCGAATTTTTTTAATGCGTACATTTTACGTGATTTTAGAATATATTAAACACCCGAAATTGTAAACTATATTAAATAAGAAATCCAATTGCAATTTTAAACTAATATTTTTTTTTCTAATAGCTTTTCTCTCAGACAATTCAACAACTCACTATAAGCCTAAATTTTGGAGATCCGTCAGCTACATCTTTCTCAATTCGTTGCTTTTTATGAACAATATTACGAAGAGTCGATCCGAATCGTTGTCCTCTGTCGAGAAGCTGCTGTCGATTGCTCAGATATGTCTCACGAGCTTTGTCTCTCTGATCTTTTGTGTCTTCCCAATCACGATCAGCCTTCTCGCGCATCATATTATCAATTCTCAAGTTTACAGCTTTCTGTGCACGATCTACAGTTTCCGCTTCGAGAACGAGGTCACCAGGAGTTGGAAGATCGTCTTTCCATCCTGAAACGCGAACTGGTTGTGATGGTGTCGCGACTTGAACAATTTTTCCATTTTCATCATGCATTGTCTTGACACGACACCACGAGCTTCCTGCCACTAGTACACATCCCTTTTTGAGTGTTCCTCGAGAAACAACTAATGTGCAAACTTTTCCAATTCCATGTACAACTGATGATTCAATGATAACTGCTTCCACTTTTCCTTTTTTCGTTGCTTTTAAATCCATGACATCTGCTTGAAGAAGAAGAGCATCTTGTAAAGATGGTAGATTTCTAGATTGTAATGCAGAAACCTCAACACATTGAACATCTCCACCGAGCTGCTCAACAACGACATCATGTTCCAACAATGATCGCATTGCTCTCATTGGATCTGCGTTTGGCTTGTCAATTTTATTTACAGCCACCACCAGTTGAACATTCGCGTCTTTTGCAAATTTTATCGATTGTGCAGTCTGTTCTTTGACTCCATCATCGGCAGCAACAACGAGAACAACAATATCAGCTCCTTTCGCACCACGGGCTCTCATTGATGCGAATGCGGCATGACCCGGTGTATCCAAAAATGTGACTCTTCTTCCTTTTGTTAATTCGACAGAGAATGCGCCAATATGTTGTGTGATTCCACCGAATTCTCCTGCAGCGATTTGAGAATTACGCATTGCATCCAAAAGTGTGGTTTTTCCATGATCAACATGTCCCATGATAGTTACAATCGGTGGGCGACGTTCTAGATCTTTTGGAGAAGCTTCTAGTTGTGGATGGAGGTCTGCATCCTCTTTTTCAGTTTTTTTCGGAGGGCCATTCACGAAACGAGGTTTGAAAGAGAATGCAGCGGTTGTCTAAAATAATTATGATTAGAGTTTGATCCAAAATAGTGTAAAATTTAAAAATCTTTCGGAAGTTTACTGCAAAAATACCTGCAAAATCGAAACATCGTCAAGTGGAGAATCAGAAATGATTGCATCAACATTCCGGCGGTCGAGGCTTTCCAAAAACTCGGTAATTTCACTCAAATCTACGGAAAGTGCCGCGGCGAGCTCTCTGAAAAGTACAGAAATTGTTGTTTTTTCTTCCAAATAGTGCGAGAGGATAAAGACTGCAGACAAAGATGAGAATGAAGTTGCTGACCCATATTTGACGGCGCGATATAAGAAGGATACAATCTATTTATAAGCCATCGTGTGTAGAGACATTCCCGGAAAAATCTTCACAAGAGTTATATATTGGAAAATTTATAAGTTAAACCAAAAGTAGCTTTTTTAAGTTGCAATAACTTTCCTCTAATAAAAAATGATAAGAGAAATTTCGTTGAAATTGAGACCGCAGAACATTTTTCAGTTGCGTTTTATTTTGCGAGGAAAATATTATTTATTGCGGCCGCATTCGACTATACATTTCGAGTTTCCTTACGAAGGATTCATTTGCTTCCAAACATCGACAGTTTGTTTTGTACTTTTCGTACTCTTCACGACGGCGGCTTCCACAAACTTTCGCCTTCCACGTTTTCCTTCAGATGCGAATTGTTGAGTTTGAATTCGCCAGAATGTTGTTGTGGTCTGAACTGCAATTTTTTCACATTTCTAACTATGTTCTACCCAATATTCATCCATTAACCTTGCGAACATCGTAAAAGTTGGCGGCTAGTCGCTGTTCGCAACAACTGTAGAATCATCGTTTTGGACATTCTGATAGTTTCATTTCAATTTCCAATCGATTCCAAGAATCTTCTTGAAGAACTCATTGTTTGAAAAGTTATTTCTCAACTCCCACAAAGTACAACCTGACGAATATCTACATTTCATTGGCACTGCCTAAATCATTTTACCATGAGAAAGCTTTATTCAGGTTAACAACGTACGAACTAAACTGACCGATTTGTACCGGGCTGTCAGAAACATACATGGGAACAGTGGATCATCGTGAAAAGGGGTCATTTAAAGGGGATATGTTAAAGTTGGGAAGGGGGCGTAGTGAATGTACTTGATCCAACTGTTCCAGATTCTCATTAAAAAAAGCATGAAAGGAGATGAGAGAAAGTTGGAAGGGGAAACTTACTTTGAAACAAGAGTACAAAAAACAACGTGCAATATTTCCCAGCATACACTAGGAAACATGGCGAGGAAAACGGAAAACAACAACAATCTAATGATTGATAGGTTGATTAATAGAAAAGATGAAGCAGTCAAAGGACCACTACTGGAATCATTTGAAAATTACAGCCGAAAAGAGAAAGATTATAATAAAGATTGTCAAAACACGAAGGATAATCAAACAAAACTAGGGAACTATTGATTGATATCCGAATGTACTATGTATAACGAATAGGTAATTGAAATTGTTCGTGCGAGCTGAGATGAGGTAGTTATGTCAAATTACATGAGAGCGTTGAGGTCATCCTCGTTGAGTTCAGATAGCTCTGGAAGGTCTTCGGCGATAACCTGAAAAGCTAATTACAGGCAAAATCTCAAAGAATATTACTTACTCCTTCAACAGTATTACTTTTGCTCTCAAGGACGAGTTTAGAGAAACGCTCCTCACTCTCTCCTTCATCGTCGCTGCTGCAAGTGATTTCGTTTTCTTCAAGGATCGATTCAAGCATCCACAGGAAGTGATCATTTCCGAAGATCGGAACTAGATTTTCCTCGGTATCCCAAATTGAAGCATCCGGAAGGTGCTGTAAGAATATTCTTTTTTGAAATCAAGTTTAAATTTTACAAAGGACTTACACTCAATGGCTTATGTTCGAGAATATGCTTTTGAAGAGCGAGAGGGTTTTCGAACTCAGTCTTCTGACAAACCCAGCAATCTGCATGATAGTTCTGCTTACGAATGTAATTGATCAAGCGAAGACGTTGGTAACTGTTCAACTTGTCATCGCTAACATTCTTCAAAAGATCAAATTCGTGAGTAGTCTTCATGTGTTCGAGGAGCGATTGAGCGTTGTCTTCGCTAGCATCACAGAGAAGGCAGACAACGCGAGTTTCATCGGCATCGAGATTGTCTTCCTGCCATTCACACCACTCATTGCTGAAAAAAAAAAATCATAAAACAACATTTATGGAAACTAAAAATCTCACTCTTCCTCTTCTTCGTCAGAATCTTGGAACGTGGGCATGGTATCTTCGAAGTCCTCGGCGAGCACGTCGAGCCATCGTTTGCCGAGTTCAAGGTAGTTGATGATGTAAAACTTGTCGTAGTAATGATTCTTTGGATTGACCTCGCGATGGTTTCTCTTACGCATATGATCCATGAGAGTGTTACGATCTGGGAAGATTTTTTCGCAGTAGATACATTCATTGCGGTGAAGCTTCTCCTTCAAATGCTCGATATACTCGGTAACGAATACCAAGTTGTCAGGAGATCCAAGGTTGAGATGGTGAATCATATATAAATGATGGATGATTTTCGAGCGATTTCCACGAGCATTGTAGCGACAGAAGATACATTGGAGCTGGAAGGAAGTATCTTCACGCTCACGTTGTTGACATTGCAATGCTTCTTCAAGTCGGCGCATAGCAAGTCGTTGTCGGAGTGAACGATCTTCAGCAACATTTTCCGACATCAGATAGTAGTAGTCGGTCTCTCCGAAGTAGGAATCGCCTTCGCTTGGCTCAATTCTTGGGAAGATCTTATCAATGCTCTCTTTTGCGAAGCGTTGACGCCAATGTTCGATGTAACGTTTCGGGTCAACAATCAAATTCATCTCAGAGACAACTATTTTGTGCTCCTTGAGAAGATGATCAGCAAACCCAGAAATTTGCTCAGGCAGGTCGAAGAATTCCAAACAGCTTACACACATAGTCGGACCTCCCCAGCGTGGAGAATATCCAACAACTGGAACAGTTCCAGACAGAGTGCGAATGCGTCCGCGAGCAACAGTCAAGCTCATCTTTTCTGGCTTCTTTGGTCGTGAATCCTCATCATCAGAATCCGAGAATGGCTCATCAAGCTCGTCTGCAATTTTTGAAAATAAAACTAGATCATGGATATTAAAAAATCATACATTCGTCACTATAATCGAGTCCTTCTCCATTGCTGGCTTGTGACATAGTTCTTGTGGAGTCGCGCGCATTCCTCTTGGCAGATTGAGCTGTAAAATACAAGTTAAATATTGCCAACGTTAAAAAACTCACAATTGGAGCTTCTTGTTCTTTTGTGATCATCGCCAGGCGATTTGGACTTGACGTTGATACCACCTTGACTGAAGCTTTTTCTGTCTGTCCAGTCCTTACGATTGGATTGATTCTTCGAGTTGCTCACACTATTTGTTCTACTGCCATTTCTGGAGTTTGAACCATCACCTTTCGTGTTTGAGCGTCTTCTTTGGCGATTGTTCTGAAAAAATCTTTTTATTAAAACTATCAAAAAGAATTATAAACTACCTTGCTTCCACCAGATGACTCGGTGTCAGCATTCTTCTTGGGGTTGGCATTGGGGCTACTTGCCACGTTTTCCTTCGAAAGATCGGGGGTGTTACCACCACCGCTTCCCGAAGTTGACATGGTGTAGCGAAGGGGCCAAATTCAAGGAGAACGTTTGTCCAATAAGGAAAACGTATACCTGGAACTTAATTATGCAACGATTTAGTTCAGATAATCAGCAAATGAAACGAAGAAAATGAGAAAACAAACAAATAGCAGATTTTTTACGTTAAATCTTAAATTTTCAGTCAAACAAAAGTTTTTGGCAGATCTATCTTAATTTTTTCAGTCAACTGACGTTGGAAAACAACAGGATTCGACGAAAAATAGAAGAAAACAACCAAAAACAAGAGAATCTGCCACTTGGCACAAAATTTAGGAGACACGACGACAATTTTCATGTGCACACCACTTAACGCGCTTCTCGTGTCACGAAGAACGCGCCAGCAAGCGACTCTGCGCATCTTGTTGGCACCCACACAAAACTATACTCTCTCGTCGATCACCTGTCCCGGTCACGTTTTCACTATGAGGGCCGTTTCAATTCAGAAATGTTTAGATGTCACGTGGTGTCTATGGACAGTTGGTAGACAACTGAAAAAGAAAAGTGCAAATAAACAATAAAATCAGAAAATAGATTTTTAAAAGTTCAGTCTAAGAATTTAAGAATATCTGATTTGACGAATATACTCCTGTCGGTTTGGAAACTTTTGTATACAGTAAATATCTAGGAAATGTTAATAAATACATCTGTTTTGCATTTCTGTTGGTCTTATCTATTTTGATCAGTTTTTAAATACAATTCATGTTCGATAAAAAATATCAAGTTAGAAAAGATAGTTCGGGAAGATATCGAAAAATTAATTGTATTCAAAATAGTAAAAATGGGAAGACAGTTAGAATTAAATTCTGATGTAAATAGGAATTTTTATGACAAGAGAAAGCAGCTAAAATAACAAAACGGGAATACGTAACTAACTCATTGACCATGCTCTCCACCTGTTCACACAAAAATATTTTTACGAAATCATGAAAGTATAATAATTGAGGACAAAACAACTTCCAATCAATACCTAGTAATTTTCAGCGAACCAAACGTAAAAGTCTACCTCACTTTGGAAGATAACCAAAACAATTGTTGTTTAAACAACGTGACAATTGATATGGTCAGTTCACGGAAACCGGAAACGTGACATTAGGTGCTAAATTTTTCATAATACACAAATCCTGGTTTATATTAAAAAATGTATTGCAAAAATCCTGGTGAGACCAATTCGAAAAAATGGCAGTACCTAGGTACGTCCCTTTAAACGGATGTGTAAAATTTTCGCGATATTACGATAGCTGGCAGCGGAAAGTATATAATCTGAAACCTTTAAATCTGAAACCTATCTGAAATCTGAAATATTTTAACACAAAAATTGATCTTTCAGATTTCCGTGAAAAAGTGTACTAATTTCAGGATCACTTTTGTTTTGATCACTTTTTTGCCAATAATTAAAAATTTCCTAAAAATTCGAACATTTTGAATTTCAAAAATGCAATACTTCGAAAATTCCAAAACACCAAAATTGTTCCGAATATTCCAAAACATAAAACCAAAATTTGGAAAAGTTTCAAAAACCAAAAAACTCATCCAGAAACCACAGTGCACAAAGAGTTTGGCGTTTGACTTTTTTCTATATTTTGGTTAAGTTAACTTGACCAAGTAAGTGAATAACATATATGTGACAGTAACTATCACCGTTGAGATTTGTGTCAAATCTTCTAAATTCAGAGAAAATCTAAATTCTCCCCAAGTACATTGTAGTCTTAAACAATTGCCTACGCACACTTTCTTTGTGAATTCCTATATGTTTGTATCAGAAACTGTGCTCATCTGATCTCCGGACTCTTTGGACAGTTTTAATGTTCGGCACACAAACATCAATTTGCTCTGATTCGTATGATAACACAATACTTCGACACGTGTTTCATATATAAAACCAGCGAAACTGTAATGATAACTGATCGTACTAGAACAAAATGTTGTTCTTGGCACAGATCACATGTCTTATATGTACATCCTTTTTACTACTACAAACAATAAATGCACACCCAGATGATGATCCAGAACTTAATATGAATACGGTAAGTGATACATCTGCTATTCAAGAAAAGTCTTATTTCTAGAGTCAAATCATTGAACGATGGGGATATAAAGCAGAAGTTCATACAGTCACTACGGAAGATGGATATATTCTTCAAATGCAGAGAATTCCTTATGGAAAAAGTATGAGCACAGATCTATAATATATTTTGCACAGAAAAATATAATCATTATACTTCAGCGAGTGTTACATGGCCAAATGGGAAAAGACCAGTTATTTTACTGCAGCACGGGTTGCTAGCATGTGCCAGTGATTGGGTTGATAATTTACCAACTCAGAGTGCAGGTATTTGACATGGAAATATCCAACTTATACATAGTATGTAGTTTAGCTTTCGTTTTTGCTGACGCTGGTTTCGATGTTTGGCTTGGAAACGTTCGTGGAACTACATATGGACGTAAAAACACTAAACTTGATCCATCGGAAACTGCTTTCTGGCAGTTCAGTTGGGATGAAATGGCACAGTATGATGTTCCAGCAATGGTTGATCATGTGTTGGCAATGACTGGACAAGAGAATCTGTACTATATGGGACATTCACAGGGAACTTTAATAATGTTCACCCACCTTGCAAAGGATACAGACGGTAGCTTTGCAAAGAAGATCAAGAGATATTTTGCATTGGCACCGATTGGTGCTGTGAAGAATATCAAGGGGTTCTTGTCCTATTTTGCGCACAAGTTCTCTCCCGAATTTGATGTGAGTTTAGAAAAATATTGAAAAATGAAATGTTACCTCTAACATTGTAAGGCTTCCACGTGAACACACAAATGTTAGTCTATTTTACATGATCCAGATCCCTGAAGACGTACCTGCTTACATTGAGCAGTGGGCATACGCTCTAGCTTCATAGCTTTTAGAAATTTTTTTTTTAAACACGGAACACATTTTTGTTATATTTTGTTCAAAGTGGCCTATTACTGCTTTACAAAATAATCTAAATACTTCCAGGGTTGGTACGAGCTGTTCGGTTCCAAAGACTTCCTTCCTGACAATTGGATTACAAAAATGGCAGCAAAAGACATTTGTGGAGCATCAGAAAAAGAGGCTGAACTCTGTGATAATGAACTCTTTCTAATTGGTGGACCAGAGAGTGATCAGTGGAATGCATCGAGAACTGCAATTTACAGTTCACAGGATCCAGCAGGAACTTCTACTCAAAATATTGTACACTGGATGCAGATGGTTCGCAATGGAAGAGTTCCAGCATTTGATTGGGGAAAGAAAATAAATAAGAAGAAGTACGGACAAGATACACCACCAGAATATGATTTCGGAGCCATCAAGGGCACCAAAATTCATTTGTATTGGAGTGACGATGATTGGCTTGGAGATCCAACAGATATTCATGATTTCCTTTTGAAGGAACTGAATCCGGCTGTAATTGCTGAAAATGTCAATTTGAAAGAATACAATCACTTGGATTTCACATGGGGACTCAATGCAACATTCCAAATCTACGATAAAGCAATCAAAACTTGCACAGATGATTATCTCGGAAAATTATAAAATAAATAAATATTATACTTTCTTGTCACTTTTTAATTGTAGAGAGAATTTTGAATGGGAGTTATAAGCACTTAACCTGACAAAATAATACTTTTTAGGGAGCCATTAAATTGAACAAGTTAACGGTTCAATTTTTAAGACCTATTAAAAATTGTTATAAATTAACTTTACCAATTTATCAAAAGGAAAAAGTGTTCATCTCGCAAGGCATTTAAATGTATTGTGCCATAACATTTGCAATATTTGGTAAAACAGCTAAGGATTAGATCATTGGAAAAGGAAGCAATGACAAAAATAGATCACAGTTTGAGATTTCTAAAAATAATTATTTTTCAAGAAATCTGAATATATATATAAACATCCTGTAATTTGTCGCATCAACCGGACTCTGAAACATCGATTTCTTCTATTTTCAGCAACTTCTCGAACTTTCTTTTCATGTTCATTAAATAATAGGCGTTCGAAAATATATCTGAAGGGATTGAGAGAAGCCATCCACAGATTATCTTCGTCTCCCCAATCCGACCAATCCACTAAAAAGACGGGAGGCTTTTTACTGACTATACTGCTCTGTCGCTCTTTTGGCTCAGATTTTCAGATTTTGCATAATCCGTCGTCCCCTCATCGTCTATGTATTCTATTTCTTATTTTTCTCATCAATACATATCTATTTTTCTTTATTTTTACATTTTTATGCTTATTATTTTCCAACTTAGACGTTTAAAGGATGGATATGTGAAAGCTCAATGAGTCGAATGCAAATTTAAGCTCATCAAGTGCACATTTATAGGATAAAAATTCACGAAGAGATGTATTTTAACGATATCTTTTTGTATCTAAATCCTCATATCCTGACTCTATTCCAATTCTGCAATTTCCCTTTTTTTCTACTTTTTTTTGCGCGGTTTCATTTATAAATCGGCTATCCAATCCGTCCTTGTCGGTGCACATTCGAGAGAAAAGTGTCAGATTCACCACGTCAATTCTTTGAAAAAAAGCTTTAGAAAAGGCCAACGTCATTTTCACACGCTTCTCTCGTTTTTAAATTCTCTTTAGTTTTTAGATATGATGTAAAACAAGCAATTGTTTCATTAAACTTCAAAAAATTGCTTTTGTTTCTTTGATTTCAACGTTTCTGAAAATATATAGAAATCAGCATCTTATACTTTCTAAATTCACACATGCGTGGAATCAGAAATTTAGTCAGTTTTTGAGCCAACTTTTCAAATTCATAGTTTTTAATTACTATTCTATAAAGGATTTGTGTCCCTGAAGTCCAATTCAATCTGAAAACTCATATTTTCCTGAAAGGTATATTTAAAGACGAATGGATGTTATTATATAGGTTTCAAAAAAGTTTTATATTTGTAGGGAGGTTGGCTTAATATGTATCTTTTTTAGCAAATAAGTATTAGAATACAGAGATTGTAAGAGAAGTCGATAAAGACAAATTCATTGAAAAAGAGTGGGAACTGAAAATACCAAAAAACTACCAAAATGTTTTTTCTCGTGACAAATATGCATATTTATGTGCGTTTTCAGAAAGTTCCACATTTATGATATCTTATTTCCAGAACAAAATGTTCACTTCACAGTAATTTCTATAAATTTTTTGCCACATGAGAAAACAGACAGAAAATTTGAGATTTAGTTTCCAGATATTATGATAGTTCAAGGATGTATCTATTGTGCTATACCAAAATTCGATTCTCGCTGCATATAATATATTTCAAAACCTACAATTATTTCACTTTTCAGGTGCTCAATACACTTATTTGAGCTCTCCATTTTTGTGCGTTGTTCGATTTTTTGCCTCTATTTTCTCCAAATCTGCATCATCCGATTCTATCATAATATCCAGTCTACTCTCATTGAAATTTGTTGACAACTACCATTATCTCTTTTTTTTGCTGAATGACATTTTCATTTTGTTGGTTGCTCGCGTCACAAACTTTTCGTTCACGTGTCCTTTCACACACACATGAAAGTTCGTCATTCGGAAAGTTATCACTGGCCATGTGGGGGAAAGAAAGATAGAGGACAAACGGATTAGTTTTTGTTTGTTTGTCACTATTTGATATTAAAACATATTAAAAGATGTTGTCAACGTGTCGGATTTGTGTCATTTACAGAAGCTAAAATTTTCTAAAAGCATTGGTCTTTTCTCATTCCTAAACTAATATACCCAGTCTAAAAGCAACTTCCAGTTCCTATTTTCAGAATAAAGCGGCTGCATCATTTTGTATAGGGAAATATGTAATTGTTTTTAAAGAAAAACAAATCTAGAACAGTATTCAAAATATTCCATTTGAAAAGGTTCTCGACATTTTTCAGTACACAAATTTTTCCAAAAAAGTTTTTGCTCATTTTTTTGCTTCTAAATTTGTTGCGAGGGCTCAAAAATTTATCTTGTAGGCTAAAAAACGCAATTTGACGTTCTGTATTTATGCAAACTAATCCATTAGTTCTAGCAAACTAGATTGAACGATAGAACACTTCTGAAAAGAAACCTGTTAGTTTGAAGTGCTGTCTGGGTCATTACGTAAATTATTATTTTCGTTCGAATCAAAAAATTCAATTGTTACTATGTGAAAGTTCTTCTATTCTATCAAAATCAAATGAGAAACAGCTTCACAAATCACAAACAGAGTTGATTTTTGTAGAGAAGTTTAGAATTGTAACTTGAGAGAAATAACAAAATTGTTCTTAACCTAGATGTTCTGAACCGAGGAGACTATTGTTTTCGACACATTAGCTTCCAAGTAGATATAAAGGAACTAAAAACAATTTAATACGAATAAACTGAATCAGATCATGATTCATTTTAAGTTTACCATCAACTTCAGTGTTTTTTGTCAAAATAAGTATGAGTGTCACGTCACATAGCAAGCTGCATGCCTCCCTCACAATATCTCTATCTTTTTCAATTTTCCCGAGTTTTCGAAGGTGTCTAATATGGACATAAGCTGCTCTCGGCCGCTTTATGACGCACTTCGTAGTGGACACGAAGATTTGATTATAATCCTCAATCGTTGTCGTCCTCCAACCAACAACCTACAGCTCCGCCCACTCTGCCCAAAGAACCATGGAGGAGGACGATGATTTTTGACAACAACGACGACGCAACCTTTTGCGTGGATAATACACCGGAAGAAATCGTTTTTTTCTTGCAATAACAAACATTTGGATGGTGATTGACATTTCATCCAAAGGTTTCTCATATTTGTTCCGCCTACTTTACACATTTTATTAATTCTATTGTATCATTGAAATAGTGCACTCGATCCATCGCTAGTAAAATAATAGTTTCACTATAAACTACTGATCTTCATAAACTAATCTTGTTCTATGAAGTTCATTTCTTGACTTGGAGACCTCCGATTTGTAGAAACTTTCCCAGAAGGATTAAAAAGAGTGCTTGATCAGAACGTACCGGACTGATGTGTTTCTTTTAATATACACATATTTATTATTTCTAAAGAAAACTGCCAAGATTGATATTCTGAGTTTTCCGATGTAAATATAGTTTTATATTCGTTGTATGTCACCAATAATTTTTTCTGATCGTTTTGATGTATATCCTCCCGGCTCTGAAGTTTCACAATTTTTTCTACAACCGTTAATCTATAAAATTTTTCAGCAACGCATTGTCAGCTATGAAGTGAGATGCGCATTCTGTCGGCATTCTTCGCAGTGCTCTTCACTTTCATCAATCCAACAATGATTGTGAACGTCATTTCACAAGTGGAGGCGTTTCTAAATATGAATTCCCAACTGCCCGATCATCTTCGATTCAATGCCATTGATTTTGTTGTAAACCATCTAAAGTCAAGCGATCATCGAATAAAACTCTATGTTTATGGATGTGGTGAGTTGATTAAACATCAAATAATTTCATTGGATTTTTTAAAGACGCGGCCAAAAACAAAAACAAAGTTCCCAAGTGCTCAAGAACAAGTTCTAAAATCAAACTATATTAATTTTATTTTTATTTTCAGTTGTCCTAGTGACAATTCTACATGTAATGTTCACATGCTTATCACTCTATGGAATATATTCGTGTCGAGCGAAATTCATGAAACCATTGATTGTGGATATTATAACAAGTTCGGTACGTTTTCCCTTCATAGTTTCAGAAAAATGTGAAAACACATACTTGATGAGCTAAAATGAATAATCAAAGAAAGAATTGCATAGATAATGTGCGTTTTATATTCTAGCTTTTCCGGTGTGCGTTTAAGCTTGTAAAATAACTATTAATTCAAGATTACATATAGTTTTATAATTGAAAATTTATTTTTCTGCTTTTGACGCGTGTGTTTAAAATTTAAATCGTTTGTTAAAAGTATAAAAAAATCATTTTTCAGATTTTCCTGCTCATTTTCGTATTCTTCTCGTTATTCATGTATTGGAGGCTCAACACTCTTGGCTCAATAACTGAAAAAGAAACGACAAAACTGCAACTTCGTAACATGTACGTAGGAGTTGGATTTCTGATAGTTTACGCTATTTGGACGATAGTTCAATGTCTTGCACACTCCGACACAAAAAAGTTACGTGCTGACTTCATGTATTGGATAGAAGAAGAGCGAATGTCGATGAGAAGTCGACATAATGTTTCAGTTGATAATCGATCGGATAGATCATCAAAAGGTTCAAAAGCATCAAGAGCATCAAAAAGTTCAGCGAGAAGTGCAAAATCTGAAATTGGAACAACTGCAAGTACTGAGAGAAAATCTCCAAGAGAAGGAACTTCCAAAGGAGATTATCAAAAAGTTTCCACAAACTCATGCAATACATCAATATGCAAAAAAGTTTCAGTAACGAATGCAAGATTGTCCGTACCACTTTGAGCGAAGGTACCGTTGAAAAATTAGTGTTATATTATTAATACTCTCATTGAAATACAGGTTTCATCCCTTTTCCTTTCCGTTTCAATAATAGTTTTCCTATTTTTCTTTGTGCTCATCCCTGCCCAGAACGTGTCTCCAAAATTCCTGTATGTGTTCCTGATATGGTTGTATTAAAAAATAAAATTAAATAAAATGGTTTTGATAAATATAAATATAAAATTTAACAACGCAAAAAACCGGAAGTTTGAGTCACGTCGGAAACAGACATGTTGAATGAATCAACATCCTCCACACATTTTCCTCATTTTCAAAAACATTAAATGCTGATTAGACCAAGACGACACTTTATCCTTACTTGAGAGAGTTCTCGTTCGAAGAAGTATATCTGAGAAGGTATTAAAATCACTTGTTGTAGAATAAAAGATGAATCCGATTCATTGATACAAATATCTAAAAAAAAAGCATACCGAGGACATTGATTTATTCTTCAATAATTAGAAAGATCGAGAGGAAAAATGAGTTCATGTTAAGATATTTTGGATGATCAGAACATTTTTTAATGTGCTTAAATGAAAGCTAACGTTTCATAACATAAACTCCCATTGCTTCGGTTGAAAGAAAGTGCAAAAAACTATGATTTTTGAACCGGAATTTTTTGACAGATCCAATATGATACGACTAACGGCTTGAAGCAAGAAGAGTATTCGGGTCTATTTTAGAATTACTTTTAGCCAAGAAAAATAGCAATTAAGCAATTACGAAGTACAATTATTATCAGTTAGTTAAAATATAAAACTGTTAAAAAAGATAATATTGAAATGCTCATACTTTATTCGTAATCAAATGTGAATTCATCCCCAAATATCCCAGTAATCAATTTGTGGGTTTGGTGAACGCTTGTATCTTGAGCCGTCGACGGTGTCACCAATATTTTGATCATTTCCTCCAATCAGGAAATCATCACCGATGTTTGCAGATACAGTTGCGAAGATTGTCACCAGAAGAACCACACACTGAAAATTTATTGATAATAATCCTGTAAGTAGTAGGAATTCTTACCAAGAGGAGGTTCTGGTTGAAGAAGAGCATTCTGAAAGCGAATGATAAAGAAAACACAATATTAAGCTTTCTTATGGGGGCCGTTTAATTGGATTAGATAGTTGAAGGCGGAGTTCAATCATTTTATGGATTGTTTCCCTTCGTCTTTCCTGATCTTCATGGGAAACTCAATTCAAAAAATATTGAAAACCAAAAACCGTTAAACAAGATTCCAATTGATTTCGAAATGCACAATGACCTTATTTTATAAGAAGTAACATTTTCAGTACATCGAATGACGTCACTCTTTTGCAAAATACAATTACAAATAATTCAGAAATAAAACTTTATTGACATTGAAAATGGTGAAGCAGTGAGATTATGTGCCCTTCTTACTTTTTCTCGATTTCTGAAATTAAATTTCAAATTTTGAAGGCAACAATGTTAAACTCACATCCTTTTTCAGTTTTTTCGTCGAGAAAACAAGATCTTTTCTCTGAAATATAAAAAAAGCTAGATGGAAATCAAAACTACAGTGCGTGCAACTTCTATAGCGCCCCCTATTTTTTTCGTGTTTCGTCACTTTCCCAAACTTTTTTGAGAAAACCATTATATCCATTCGATTTCAAATGTCAAAAAACCCCCTGTCCGAAATTTTCATGAAAGAATATCAAAGACTACGGTAATTAGGCCAAAAAGTCTGAAAAACGACCGTGCAACTTCTATAGCGCTCCCTCGAATTTTCGCTATTTTTCAATAAAATACCTAGTTTTATGAGATTTCTGAAAAGGATATAGTATTATATATTAAGAAAAAAGCATTCATTACGAAACTTGAACTAATAATTTAATTTTGTTCACTAAAGATATTTTGAAAGGTTGATATTAAATTCGGTAGAGATAGGTAAGGTAGATAGCGCTGCTCATTGTGAGGAAATCAGTTTTTCTCTCTAGAACAGAATTTTGCGACGTGCCAGAGATTGGACGCGGTTCATTTCTAGTAGAAAAGCTTCATATTCATTGTTGAAATTTTTATAAGTGTTATTCGAACAAAAAACTTTTGAAAAATGATTGGTCCAATGCAGGAGATCTCCTTTAAAAAAATTGCACATACATCAAAACTGGGCAAGTTCACTGCCCGCAGGTTTTTGGGTGAATTTTTAGTTTTTAACAAACACTTTGAAATATTAAGTTCGGATGCAAGTTCTGTGACCCCTCTGAACACTTCGACAGTTCTTTTGTCGTTCGATCTCGAATGAAACGCGCGGAACCACGGGAAACAGACCCGCCCAGTGTTTCTGCACATGTTAATTTGTTTGAGGGATATTTCTCGAATTTTACCGATCATTTTCCAACATTTTTCGATCCGGACAAAATTTGTTTTAAATAGTTAATTGAATGGATATCTTGTCTACCAGAAAAGACGCACATCCATTCTCTGACATGCCTCAGATGTGTTTTATCGATAGAACAACTGATTGGTTACTAGACTTACTATTAACTTGGTCTGTCAACCTGGCCCATATTGACCAAATTTTATGACAACTTATTGAAACATTATCAGTAAATCAAAATGAAAATTTCGGTCAAGTTTCGTATCAATACATGCAGTGGTAGCCGAGAACTGGCCACTAACGCAAAGTGAAGCGTTTCAGGCCACTCTTGGGATCCCAGAAGTTTTCACGTAATATATTTCTGTTGAAAATTGAAAAATGAAACCTTATGATCATTTTTCTTAATATATAATACTATATCCTTTTCAGAAATCTCATAAAACTAGGTATTTTATTGAAAAATAGCGAAAATTCGAGGGAGCGCTATAGAAGTTGCACGGTCGTTTTTCAGACTTTTTGACCTAATTACCGTAGTCTTTGATATTTTTTCATGAAAATTTCGGGCAGGGGGTTTTTTGACATTTAAAATCGAATGGCTATAATGGTTTTCTCAAAAAAGTTTGGGAAAGTGACGAAACACGAAAAAAATAGGGGGCGCTATAGAAGTTGCACGCACTGTATACTACTTTTACAGTTAAAAAAAATTACCACGGATTTTGCAGGTTCCTTTTCGTTTTTCCCAGTATCGATTGCATCTTCAAGTGTCATATTGGTCACATGCTGAGTGCTCTCAATCTCTCTGGCACGTGGATCAGATTGCGTCTTATCAGTGGTTATTGTTTTTTCTTTCTTGGGGATAATGGATTTCTGGGACTTTTGAAGAATAGGAGGCGGTTGAGCAACTGAAATCGCCTGTGCAGTCTTCGGGCCACCTGATGGAGTTACAGCTCGAATCGTTGGTTGTTTTGAGACAGGCTTCTTCTCCATCTCAACAATGTTCTCCAATGTTGCACCATCCTAATTTGGTGGGACAACTGGTCGTTCAGGCATCTGGAACTGTGCAAGAGGGTTTTCGTCGTCATCTCCAACAATTGAATCTCCAGTTTTCTCAGGTTTATCCTTCTTCGCTAAACGCTTTGCCATTTCTTTGAAAGCATCATCCCTGAAAAATGATCTTTAAAAAAATTATTTCAAGTAAAGTCGAAAGAAAAACAAGTTGTGACAACATTTTATGCCTATCCAATCACCCCAAAAATGCAGAAAACTCACGTGGAATCTGGTTCTTTACTGCTTTTGACTCCTCTCCGACCTCCTTTCGTTTTTGTTGAACCTCTGTCATCCCTGTCAACAATCCTCGATTGTCTTGAACATTGCGGTAGCGGTGTGGTTCCCTGAAATTTGGATGGTATTATCAATTATTCAATTGCGAAGTTCAAGTTCTAAACTATGAAACAATATTGAATTACCCGTGGAGTGACTTCCTCTAAAGTAGCCTTCTTGTCCTTCTTCAATTTTGCACAAAAAACGAGAAAGCTATTACATGATATTGCAAAAAGCATCGAAATAACAATTATAATGATCATTATGTTGACAGTTGAATTGTATGCTTGACCAGATGAAGAAAGTAGAAATAATTTTTCTAGTATAAATTGACCTTATCATTTTTAAACGTTGTTCTAATTAGCGGTAAACAAACTTTAGAAAAACGCGATTCAAAGTTAAAAAAAAATAGAGACCAGATGTCTACGCGAATTATTTTTTCAATCATTAAAAGAATAATTTTTTTCGTAAAATATTTACATTCCAGAAGTTCTGAGAAATTCAATTTTTGATCATTAGAATAATTAATTCGTACCACTCTTCATCAAGTTGTGAATGAAACAATATCGAAAAAGTGAAAATGCTGAATTCAAGCGGAAAGAAACCAAACTTGGGTCAGACTAAGAAGACCAAGAAGGCCACAAAAGTTCAACTGATCATTCTTTTCGTTTTGCTCAAGCATTGAAAGATGTCAGAAATATGATAGTTTATTTTGTATAATTTTTTCATGCGATTTTTCCCCATTTCTTTTGCGTCTGAAATTTTCTACTCAACTGGCATTTCCTTCAAACTAAAAATCATTTGATTCGCAGATTAGAGCAACGCACCCAAAAACTTATTTTTTGCAGACTTGTTTGTCTCTGCAGGAAAAAACATTATTTGTTGGGGCGTCGCATTAGTTTACCAATATATTTGTACCCAAATGTTTTTTAAACAAGAATAGTACTTTAGTTTAAACATGAAAATCCAGAAAAAAACTAGTTATTTGAAGGAAAAACCATTGAAATCACTTACCAAAAACCTGCGAAAGAGCGTTTTGAGCTATGTTGAAAAAATCTGAAACTTTGTTCGCCGAATTCTATTTAAAAATTTAGGTTTTTTCGAAATATAAAAATTCTAGAAAACACCTCAAACTGTTGCTAATCTTTTAGAATATCTTGCAATCGAAAATCGACAATAATTGATTCTGATGAAAAACTTTTTTTTCCGATGTTCCAAAAAAGCAAACTCTTCTGCAGTTAATTTTTGCGGTCACCAATTATTAAGGTTTTCTTTCAAATATCGAAGGCTCCAACTGGCTGTCGAATATTCAGCTGAAATACTTGCTTTGCTAGTCCATAATTTCATTTACCAGGAACAATCATTCGTCACTTGAATAAAAACGCGTAAACACTTTTAATTCTTATAAGTGAATTCAATTTCACTCATTTTCTGCTATTATCCACATTCCAGAAACAGGAGACCAGACAAGACTTCTTATTTTACACTTTTTCACATCTTTCGCATGTACTACGAATTTCCCGAAATACATGACCTTAGCACCTAAATAATCCGGTATATATGTAAGTATAAAAGATGCAAGTTTAAAAATTGATCTTTTGCCAATACACGTACTGCTCAATGAAATTTTATGAATAGCTGGCAATTAAAGCGCCTACTTTCAGTAGACATACGTCAACCACACTTTTCATTCTTCGAATAACTTCCAACATGTCTGTTTATGGACATATACCAATTGATAATAAGACTGAATATTCCAATTTTACATATTCATTCAATGTTTGGACTGTTTTCGCAGCAGTCACTTGTACATATACACTGTTTTCGTTTTGGATTACACTAAAAATGTGCATTTTTTATTTGAACAATAAAAATAACGAAGAAGTGAAAAGAGGACTTCGTCTTGATGTTTTTCGATTGTTTCTTTTGATGCAAGTATGGAAAGAATTTCATGTTTTGATGGATTTTCTGATAGTTCGAATTCCACTTACATCATTATTTACCAGTTATTGCTATCAATCGAAGCCAGTTCTACTTTTAAAAATATTATCATTGATGTTCACAGGAGTTGTATATACATCTCATTCATTAACTCTTGCGTTTTGCATTCAGAGAGTTGCATTATTATATGCTCATGAATATCACAAAGATGTATGTCAACTCATGAACCTCTAGTGTTAATTCATTTCATTTTCAGAAAATTGCAAAAATATTTGATATTGTCAACCCTCTCATTATATTTGTTGGGCATGGTTTTGGAATACCGTTCTTTTTTGCATCAAGCTCTTGTTATCAAATGGACGAACCATTTCCATTTGGAGCAATTGTAATCACAGCTCTACGCCGGGATATGGTGGTTCATAGAAAATCCAAAAGTTAATCGTAATGCAAGTATTTTTTCAGAAAACTTACACTATTATTTACTCAATTTTTTCTAATACAAATATAACACTGACGATTATATTGACAATCATGATGTTTGTAAAGCTGTATCATAAACGGAAGATGTAAGTTAAAATTCCTTATAATAAATTTTACACAAAACTTTTCCAGAACTTCCGAGTTGCGCCGACCAGTAGATTTAAAATCAGAAAAAGTATTAACAGCTACAATGATTCTAATTCTTCTCCCTGTTGTGGTTCCATCAATTCTGTCAATTGCAAATCTTTTTTCTTCAAATTTATATGCTTATATGTTTCTCCTGCGTTGCATTGCATTGGATGTCCGAGCTCATATTGTTTCTTGTTATTTCTATTATACGCATTACATTTTTAAAAAGAAAAACCGTAGTACTAAAATTCGAAACGACAGCACTATTCGAACAGTGTCAACATATTTTTAATGTGTAATAAATTATTTTGAATTTGTCTTTTTTCGGATGAAAAAATATTTTTTTTGGGTTCAAAAATTTCAAAGCACAAGTTTTTAATGTGATAATAATTTTCTGGATACTAGTTTTTATAGTGCATTCATATCACAAAAAGTGAAGTGAAAAAGTTAAAAACGTTGTCCAATTTTTTTCTTTAAGTTTTCGGGGAAACGTTTCAAAACTTTACTTCATGGAACGCATTGCTTGCTAAGCAATTTACCGCAATTCGTGTAATATATATTGTTCAATGAACACCATTAAAGGAAAATAAATTTTCATGAAAACTCGCAGGATAGTCAGAAAGTCTTGCCTTTTGGCTGCAAAAGGTAGAGTGAGCATTCAGGATCTCCTGGAATACATGGTTTTTCATCTAACAAATTTTTGAAAATTCAAAGAAACAATTATAACCAAACGTGACTATTTGAAAATCAAAGTTAAGTAAAATCAAAGTCGAGAGTCACTAGACTGCTTGCTTTGAACATTTATTCATTATCAATTTTAAAGCAACTACAAACAATTTGGAACCTGTATACTTTTTTCAGTATCATATCTGTGTAGGCGTATAAGATCCCAATGCCCACTTCTTGCTTGATTTGTCATTTCTTTGTTTTGGAAGTTTTCAAATGAGTCATAATTAAATCAAGTTTTCCATAAAGTATTTATGTCTGCTCCATAAATTAGAGTTATATTATTTGGTGATTATTGATGCCATATTTGTTAAAGAATAACACAAAAATCAGTAAATTAACTTTTGAATTGGCTCCAAAACAATTCCTCCCCAATTCTTTTCTATCCTGGTGTTATTGTTCGGTGATCTATTTTTGAGATGTCTGTCTATGGATTTAAGGCGATCGATTTTCAACCGGAATATTTCAATTTTGAATACACATTCAATTTTTTGACTATTTTTGCTGCTGTCACAGCTATCTACGGTATTTTTTCGTTTTGGATCACTGTGAAAATGTGTATTTTCTATTTGAAACATAAACATTGCAACGAAATGAAAAAAGTATTGAGACCGGATGTTTTTAGAATATTTCTTTTGATGCAACTGTGGAAAGAATTTCATGTTTTCATTGATTTTTTAATTGTTCGAATTCCATTGACATCGATTTTCACAGCGTATTGTGCAGAGTCAAAACCTGTATTAATTCTTAAAATATTATCTTTACTATTTATTGGAGTTGTTTATACATCTCATTTAATGACTCTGGCATTTTGTGTTCAAAGAGTTGCACTTTTGTATGCTGCTGAGTATCAAAAGGATGTATGTTTTGCACGGTCCATTTTTAAAAATAATAAAAAGACATTTAGACAATATCCAAGGTGTTTGACATAATCGCTCCAAGTCTTATAATAATTGGTCATTGCTTCGGAATTCCTCATTTCTTTTCCACAACTTCCTGCTATCAAATGGACAAACCTTTTCCGTTTGGAGCTATTGTTATCACGGCATTGACAAGAGATATGGTAAGCATTTGATTTGATAAAACGCTTAAATTATAAATTTTTCAGAGAATTTACACAATATTCTACTCAATGTTTTCAAACGCTTCGATTATTTTAATTATTGTCACTGCAATTTTGATGTTCTTCAAACTTTTGCAAAAACGGAAAATGTTAGTGTCAATTGCATTTGCTCAAGTTAAAATTTTAAAATTTCAGAAGTTCCGAGCTACACCGAAAAACAGATCTAAAATCTGAAAAAGTGTTGACAGCAACAATGATTCTGATTCTTCTCCCAGTCGTGGTACCTGCAACTCTATCCTTTGTCAATCTTTTTGCACCAAGTGCTTATCCTTATATTTTTCTCTCTCGGTGCATTTGTTTAGATGCTCGGGCCCATTTTGTATCATGTTATTTTTATTTTACCCACCACATTTTCAAAAAGAAAGAGCAACCTAAAAATAATATCAAAGTTGTATGTGATGTTAGTCCAAAACGAAGCATCTCTGCACATTTTTAATTTGAATAAATATTTAATTTTTTGAAGAGAGTGAAACACATTTTCTAATTTACAAATTGATATTTTATAGAACTTTTTTGTCGCAATCTTTTCATAATCAAATTAAAAAATTTTCACAGAAAAAAGTTTATCTTTCCGGAAAGCATTATTTTGTGGTATCATGTGTATGTTGTGATCATTTCCAGAACTCACCGTTTTCTCAAAATATTGTCAAATTTTCGTTAAAATCGTGTAAGTTGATTCAAATTGGTAACAATATATTGAATCTAATAGTCACTGAAAACAAATTCACCTGCACATTTCTTTTCTTTTTTCTTCGTTATTTTTCTGTGAGCCTAAAAGATGTGTCTCGTGATTCGATTGGCAATATTTCAATTCAGCTGAAAATCAACGTTTTTTTTAAATTTTTAATGATCTCTAGAAGCAGTACAGCCATGATTTTGAATTCACGAAATGCCACTAACACGTACTGGATTTTTATGTACACACAAAATGTAGGGTAACCATAATTAAAAAATTCCATATTAACAATGTTTTTATTTCCATTTGACCTATTATTAAACTTATATTTTTAAAGGATTATGAAGTTAAAAAAAAAGTTTTAAAAAAATATTTCATTTTCGGAGTTCCATTTTTTCAAACAAAACTTTGTAATTCCGAATTTTTAAAGCCGGGTTTTTTTTTTCACTAACAAGCTTTGAATTCTTGCAAAATATTATCTAATTAGGTGCCTATAAATCATCTTATATGTTGTTGGTATCATTTTAAATTTGAATAACATACTACCTTACTTTTTGGGATTTTAAGTTTTCTTGAAAACAAAAACCTGCTACTTTTCCGATACATTCTCTTTAATTAAAAACTAAATCCGTAAGCAATTTATTTCTTCAGACCCCCTGTTTTCTCGCGTTCTGATATTTACGACTTTCTTTCTTTTCGCTTGCTCTTAAATTTTTAGGGAGGTAGAGTTTTTCTAAGGGGAGCTTTTCTTTTCACATTAAATAATAATTATTTTTGATTTTTTTTTCAGGATAATGAGCGAATCGAGCGCGAAAGATTCAATACACGGAAATTTGATTTATATCAATTTCGAGTTTGAACTCAATTTTTCTCTACTTTTTCCAATTGCACCATTTTG
This sequence comes from Caenorhabditis elegans, assembly GCF_000002985.6. NCBI lineage: Eukaryota > Metazoa > Nematoda > Chromadorea > Rhabditida > Rhabditidae > Caenorhabditis > Caenorhabditis elegans. The sequence continues at coordinate 9,807,739 of NC_003283.11, forward strand.
TTACATCGTTCCAACAATTGTAGTAATGTGGAAAATATTCAAAGGCTATCAAACTCAACCCGCAAATCTTACTAAATTAACACTTGATGGGCATTTATTCTCATTGTTGATGTGCTATTTCATAACGGTAGGTTTCAATTATTTCGCTTCCTCGAGCAATTTCTACATTTTAGAATATTGCTTTTTTCTTTTCGGATCTATTTCGTTTCAACCTACCATCTTCTGGATTGATCACTTCTTGGTGTGCGAAGTTGCAACCAAATTATTCATTCACACTGCTTATATTGGTGGCCGATTTTTTGAACTACTGTATTTTGATTCTCCCCTTTTTGGTTTCAATAATTAGACTCACCCTTCTGCGGAGTGCTTATAACAATGTTAATGCGAGTGAAAATAGAATGGATGCAACACAAAAGAATTGAAAAAGTGATTTTTCCAATTTATGAAACTTAATATTTTGCAATTATCCAAGCTACAAAAACCAAGAAAAACATCTGAAATTAAAAAAAATAACATATTTATTCTGAAACGTCAAATATACGACATTTGTTTGTGCACATTCATAGTAGTAGAGAGGCTAATTAGCAAGGTTGACACAACACTCTTTTTTCTTTAACTCAAATTAAGAATTGTACAGAAAATGTAGAAAAAAATACATGTTGTATGTTAGAAATTACTTCTTGTTTTGCAATTTTTTCATAAGTTTTAAAACATCTTTTCGTTTTCTAGATGATTTTGTGTTTGTGATGTTTTGCTGTTGTGCCTATAGTTTTTGAACAGAAAATGTAGAAAAAACAACTAACTGCTTTCTGGTACCAGGGAAGTTGATTAAATGCCTCGAAAATACCCCAAATTATTTTAATTATTTTCACTAGCTACTGTCTACATGAAAACTAATTCTTAAAATCACATGAAAATTACAGTGTTTCATAACAACACGTTGAGACATTGGTAAAAGTTAATTTATTTCAGTAATACAACGAAAGTTGAATAAAAAAGAACCCTAATGTTCCTAGTACTGCGCTACCTTAAAAACATTGAAGATTTGAAAATTTGAATTTCTAGATTCGCACAAAAATTATGAAATGGGTGGTTTTTCCTCTTCTTGTTTTTGTTCCATTATTTTGTGTCAGTTTTATGGTCCCATCAACGGGATACTGTAGGCAATTGGGAAGTCCGTTTCTCTTTGGTGCAATTGATATTTACTACACAGGTGGATGGCTCGGGGTAAGGAAAAAACTTTTGGGAATGTACCCGGAAGTATGTAAAAACGGAACAATAAATTTCAGCTGCGCAACTCTTACTTCATTCTTGCCCTTTCTATAATTTGTTGGACTTTTTCGGCGATTCTCTCATTTGTAATGTCATGTTATTTACGGACCGGAACAATCCATAATGCATCTAGTCACACCAGAAAACTTGCGAAAAAGGCTGAAGTTTCGATATCCGTAACACTGATTTCAGCAGCTGTCCCATTTGTCACAAATACCATAGTTTGTGTGACAACTATATGGACACCAGAATATTTATGTTATTTCACAATTCTCCGTCCAATTGGGAATGATTTTGAGACAGTCATGATGCCATGGATACTTTATTTCACTCATCCAATTTTTCGTGAGAGGAATGACTACTCTGTACAGATCCGAAGAATAATATGTGCACAGATGGTGTCCCAGAGGAGTGCTTTCTGACGACATTTACTTTCTGACTTCATCATTAGATATTATCAAATGAATCATTTTTGAAGGAATACGTAATTTACATGTAATTGTCATGTACCATTTAGTTCTACGAAATAAACCTCAGTGTGCGACATTTTCTTCACTCAATTTTTAGATTTAATCCAAAACCCATCTAAAAAATTCATTGGAAAAACAGACGATAATAATTTATTTTTGGTGATTTATAATTGTTTTTGAATAATTTTTAGTGAGCATCCAATTCAATGCTCAATAATCAGTGTTCTGAAATCAAAATAATTACCTGGTTCAAGTTTTATCTAAAGGTTTAGCTTTTGTAAGTAAAATATCAACAAAAAACATCACTACGTCACAATCACCGCTCCTTTAAGTTTTTGATCACAAGAAAACGTAAAAAAAATTCAAAAAAATTCTGAAAAACCTAAACCATGTGCAAACATCTACTTTGGGAGAACATTTACGGACCTCTATAGCTCTACAGAACTTTTTTTTTCTAATTCAAAGTACTTTTCTATACTTTTTGTAGAACGTCGTAGATGAGGAGAAATAAATAAATATAAATAGAGACTAATTTTCCAATATCTTTCGAAAGTAGTAAATTTTTTGTAGAAAACTTAGTTTGATATAGTTTAACCAAGGAAAAATACATACTTTTCCAATATTTCATCAATTATTTGGACGGTTTTAGGTTCAATTTATTCAGAATATTAGAGACTGCACGACTAATAAAGGAAATACGGTATATCCTACCCATAACCTAATTTATCATGCCATTGAATGTTATACTTGCTCAAAAGTTAAGCAAACTTGGATAAATTCTAAAATTGATGAGTCTCTTACAATTAGATACGTTCATGATCACACTACTTGAAAAGCTATCTATAGAAATTATATTGCATACCCAGTTTGATTCTTTTGATCTGGTGATTGCAAAATTTTCAAATCAAATCATCCCTCTTCCATCACTTCAGCACAACGTCATTCGGATCAGAAATGTGCTAGACACAGCGTATGCCCTATTACTATTATTTTCTGTATCATACACTTTGAAATACGCATTTTCGTTCATCACTATTCTAAATTGTTGCTGAACTTCTGGTTGTTTTGAATTGCAAAAACAAGTGTTCCCGCTACGAAAACCTAAATTATTTTTGTTCCACATGTTTTTATGTTTATGTTTTTCCTGCTAATTTTTGTAAATTGCGTTTCATATGAAAATTCTGAACCAATCTATAGAGAAATAAGACAAGAAAATTAAAAAAAAAGAAAAATGAAAACGCTGTAACTTGTTTAGGAGAGGCTAATTTTGTAAGAAATATGTTGAACGCTGTTTTAGTTTTAAAAAAGTTTACCCGAATTTTTTTTGGAGTTCGAAAAAATTGTTTTTTTCTTGGTATCAGTTTTTCTTGGTTATGAATATACCATTCTTTCTTAATGTTGAGTATGAAAAGATTTTCAATATTTATGCCACATTGAATACATTGACTAGAAGCTCATCATTTTCCAGTAATCCTATTAACGTTTTTTGAAAAATTTTATGAGCTCTCTAAAATATGTATAAAGCTATTAAAACATTTCAAGAACGGTTTGCTTCTGTTAAGTTTCTTTCTACTTTTGCGTCATAGAATTTTTTACTTACTGTGGTTTTTCATCAATGCAGACAAAACAAAAGTATTCTCATTAATCAAATCGATCGCACTTTAATAATATACTATTTTTATCTAAAAATCTTATAATAATTTCCCGAAACGTGGGATCTCGGTTGTCATATATGATCATTGATGGAAGAAATTACTCTTTAAAATTAATACTTTGTTCCAAAAGCGTTATAATTCATATGACATTTTGATCTCTTTGTCTATAGAACTTTCTGATCTAAATAGAATCAAATTACTCATTCTCAACCTTGTCGTTAGAGCTTTTTACAGCTGTTGCAGTTCTTAGAATTCACTTATTCCTTGTTCACTCTTAACTTCTCCTCGAAATATCCGAAAATTTAGAATGGCTCAACCACTGAAAATGCCTGCTAATGATTCGATATACGGACTACAAATGTATCGAGATTTCTCTCCCGTCTTCAACTTCACTACGTTTCAAGGAATTCTCCCATTTTTATATATTCTACCTACCACTGTGATTATGATAGCAATTCTTGTGAAGTATCGAAAAGCTAAAGCTACTTTAAATTCGGCAACAATGGATCATAATATCTTTGCATTCATTATGTTCTATTTTCTATTCGTGAGTTGAAGTACAATCAAAATCGTAAAACGATATCCAAAAACTTCAGAACATATTGTTTTTTGTTGCTGACTATTTTCATCTAAATCTCCCAACTACTGGATATGTCACATCTTGGTGCGCAGATATTCAACCGAATCGTCTATTCGCAGCATTCATAGTTTTTGTCTATGCCAGTAACTATGGAGTCATGATTTGTCCATTTATGGTTTGCTTGATGAGAATGACAATTATGGTTTCTCCAAGACACAATGAGAGGGTAAATTGTTTTAATTTAGATTACGAAATAAATTATTTTGTTTCAGTATTGCCGTCTTATTATGTATAGATTTGCTATTCCATTTCTATTTATCGTCCCATTAGCATTGTCACTTTTCAATGTTACTACAGTAGGATTCTGCAAGCAGCTCAATCCTCCATTCACATTTGGCTCCATAATTTTGTACGAAGGAGAGGAATATGCAAAGTTGAATGCTATTATTCATCTGTCATTTTCGAGTTCAATTTTCTGTGCAAACGCTGGAATGACAATATTCATGTTTTATAAGCTACGGATGACTCAGAACAATACGACTTCGGAGAGAACAAAGGAATTGACGAGGAAAGCTGAATATTCCTTATTCCTGGCAGTTGTTTCAAGTATTGTACCTTTCATTACAAATGGAATTTGTTCGGTAAGCGATTTTTCAAAACTCTGCAACAATATAATTTGTTTTTGAAGACTACATTCCTAATCAACCGCCCATATTGGTATCAAATATTGTTCATTCGTCCAATCGGAAATGACTATGAGACAGTTATGATGCCATGGGTTCTTTATCTAACACATCCAATGTTCCGCCAAAAGAAAACTACCGTGAGCCCTGGAACTGTATCCAATGCATTGGTCTCTACTAACAAAAACACAAGTCAATCAAGGAGTTCGAAAATGTTCTGATTTTTCAAAATTCTAATCAGTTTTTTGTTCAGAAGTTTTAACATAATATTTATGTTTGATTATCTGAACTTTTGGAAAACGTTGTTATTACACATATACTAATTTCAATTTTTGGATCGACTTGCACGAAATATCTGCCTTAATATCGTTTGATCTGTTTTAGTTGTTTGAACTTATATCCAATTCGTTTTAATAAATATGCAAACAATTCATTAACATATGTATAATTTTTCTTTGCAAACATAAAAAGCATGAAGTGTTAAAAATCTTGCCTAGTTAGAAGTACATATATAAGTATATAAGAGAAAATGGCAACTTCATTTATAACATTGACAGCCTAATGTAACTCTGCAACCTATTTGAGAAGTATCTTTTTCGGTTGCCAAGTTGCTGCCAGAAAGTTACTTCCAAATGCCGAAAATATCTACTATATCCGAAAATACAAATCTTTGAGGTTTTCTTGCAAAATGTGATGTTTTTATTTTCAGAAAATAAAACGAGATTATTGATAAATGCATAATTATATGTGAAAGCTTAAAAAAGTGTAGCTTATTAGCAATTTCTTAAATTTTATTGACCTTACAAATGTTTATTTTATCGGTTTTCGCAGATATATTATTTTTCATATCAACTCTATTTTCAATCCAACACGTTTTAATATCTGGTTGAGCTCTGAAAAAGCGGAAACGAATAGTAAAGGTTATTCTGTCCTTGGTTTTCTTGAGCTACACACTTTTGCACCAATTATAACTGCACAACCCTTGAAATGAGATTTCGTTAGATCAACAAGCTCTAAATAAACTCGATATTGAGCATAAATATTTAAGTAATCTCTACTTATTTTCAAATACCATCAGAAATAATTTGTGAAATCAGAGACCAATTCGTAAAATTTTCCAATAAAGAGCATACATTGTCAGACGATTTCTGTCTCAAAATGATTTTCCTTCAATTTTACACACTCCAGACACCTCTAGGGACTGATTATCGTACCTAGTTGATCATTTCCCTGTTCTTTTAAGATAATTTCTGTTTGCTCAAAGCCGTTGTGGGATCTTCTGACAAGGTTTTATGTTGATGTCTGATTTACCTAGATCGGAATCAAATTTTTTTTAGATTTGCAGTTTTTCAAGTTAGTTCAATCGTTCTATTATTGTTAAATTAATTAGTCATTCCGGCATGATTAAACCGCTCAATAAAATAAATTTTTAGCTAAACATGGTCACCTTATTCCCCGCAAATCAGTCGATTCATGGAATGCCTGCATACATGTCATATGCAACAAATATTAATTTTACAACTATGCAAGCGTTTGTTCCATTCATTTATATTATTCCAACGTCTGTCATAATGATTGTAATTCTAATGAAATATCGAACAGCTAAAATGATGATGAACACAGCTTCCATGGATCCAAATATTTTTGTTACAATTATGTTTTATTTCTTTTTTGTAAGATTTTGTCAAGAGCCTCGTCAATAATTCCATATTTTTTTCAGAATATTTTGTTCTTCATTGGCGATTATGTTCACTTGAATCTACCATCATCTGGGCTAGTAACTTCATGGTGTGCAGGCACACAACCCGGCTGGCCCCATACTCTCATTGTTACGTTTGCTTATTTCGGAGATTACGGAACTCTTTCTAGCCCCTTTTTGGCTAGTTTGATTAGACTTGTAATGATTTTGTCACCACATAATCACGGAAAGGTTAGCAATTCTGAAACTTGGGAATTATTTTTTATTGGATCTTACTTTCAGTATTGTCGTCTACTAATGCGCCGCTTCGTTTTTCCGTTTATCATAATTGTTCCATTTTCCCTATCGCTTATCAGTCTACCGGCTACTGGTTATTGTAAACAACTCGGACCCCCATTCAATTTCGGCGCAATTATTGTCTTCGAAAGCGATTTTTTTGCCAAGATCAATGTCATCGTGCACCTTTCTCTTTCAAATTTTACGTTTATTGGTCATTATTCATTGTCAGCATACATGTTTTTCAAAATTCGAAAAACCACTTCCAACACTTCAAATCAAACAAGAAAACTCAGCAGAAAAGCTGAACTCTCTTTAACACTGACAATGGCTTCTTGTATAATTCCTTACATCACGAACTCTATAGTTTCGGTAAGAGAAAGCTCTAAAGATGTTTTTTTTTAATTAAAAGCATTTTCAGTATACCTTTCTATTTGACCGTAATAATTGGCCACGAGTCTTATTCCTGCGAGTCATTGGAAATGACTATGAAACATTAATGATGCCATGGGTACTATTTTTCACTCATCCATTATTTCTTCGAAATAAAATTGCAAGAATGAACACGAATCAGGGGTCGTCAATATGGAATAGTGGCAGCAATACTCCAAGACGTTCGTCACAAAAGTTTTGAGTTTTTAAATTTTATATTATCTTCAGTTCCACCGGTCTATTAAATCCTATAATTGACACGTTGCACTTTATGTTTATCCATAAATGTGAAATATAAATATATTTAACCAGTATATAGTTTTTTCCTATGAAAAAAAAACAATTATTTTGGGAGCAGGGACTTTTGAAAACAAATCATTTGTAAGACTCATATCCAGTAAATTTGGTAGTGAAGATGTGCTTGAGTTCTGCTGAATGATAAGCTTTTATTTCCGTACTGTGTTGTTTCGACATTCTAAAAATAAATGTAGTTCTATTTGGAAATTTGTTATTTTCACACGTCAAAAATTGTAATAATTATATTTGTCTACAACCCAGGCCTGGGTAATGCATTTATAAATTCATATTTTTTTCCCTAACAGTATTCTGTATGAACCCTGTTTAATGTTTAGAACTATCCACAGTCTGCATCATTTTCACACAAAGCTTTAATTATGTCAAGGAATCGACCAGACTACACGAAAATTGCTCTTTCACCGAGCGTCTGGGATTGAGTCAGAAAATTCAGACCTAAAAGAACAATTATGGTAAATGCTATCATGATCGTAGATATAATATGAAATTCATAGTTTAATTTTTTTTTGATTCAATAATTATGTTGCCTGGGCGTTGTTTTGATTTCTGGCGCAGAAAATCAAATGCCATTTTTATCAACGGTTTTTTATTATTATTATCATTATTAAAGATTATGTTCGGCCTATGCTTTTTTGTTCTTTTGAATACTGACAAATACTCTCGGCTTTTTTATGCTTTTGTACTATTTTCCAGTCATCTTCTCATTACAAAAAAGTTGGCCGACAAGATCTTTCTTGCCTACATCTCATAGTCAGTTTGAAATTATGAAAACCAATTTGTGTCTGGAAAATTGAACTACCTGAACAAAAACATTAATTATTTTTGTGGTAAAAACAGATCCTTAATTCTCTTGAATTTAAAAATTGTTTTCCAGATATAAATCATTATAAAATTTGCTTTTTTTCCAATTGTTTTCATTTCTTCCTCATTGCAAAATTGACTTCAAGTAAAATTTTCCAAAACTATCAAGGCCTGGACTATCAATATGCTTTACTGCAGACCAAAAAACAAGTTTTGATATATTTTTAAATGGCAATCGTTTCCTGACATTACTAATAATAGAACTATTCTAAGAAATTTTTGTTAATAAAATTGAATTGCTCTAAAAAAGTTCAACAAGGCTACGATAGTCTAGACAGTTAAATTATTTTTCGGAATAACAGCCTCTCACGGACTATTGAACTAAATAAGAATAGTAGGCGGTATAAGTAAAGATTAATCTTTAAATTTTCCCTGATTTCCTAGATTTTCAAAAAAAGATAATTTAAATGCTCAATCATGAGGTAACATGATTTTTCTCCAGATTTTTTTTCCGTTTGCTTAAATTCAGCTTCTTTCCACTTCAGCCACTTTGACTTTTCCAAGTTCAAATCTTCTTATTTGAATCAAATTTTACTATTTAATTTTGTAACAATTAAATGCGCATTTATACTGTTCACACTTTTCCACCTACGCTTTTTCCTTCTTCAATTCCTTCTTCCTACCATTTCTTCAATTCCTTCTTCCTACCATTCCTTCTTCAAAACGTTGTTTCCTCAAAATAAATTTTCTTATGATTCCAGAAATAAAATGTCAACTTCACAGCAAATCCCAAGCAACGATTCTATATACGGAATTCAAGTTTATCGGACTTTTGTACCTGTTTGCAGTTTATCAACACTGCAGGCGTTTATTCCATTTTTGTACATTATCCCGACCGTCATCGTGATGATCACTATTCTGATAAAATATAAAATAGCAAAAGCAACCACAAACACTATCATGGATCGTAACATTTTTGCTTTCATTATGTTTTACTTTTTGTTTGTGAGCTCTTACATGTATTGAATCCTGTGTGAACAAAGTATTTTTCAGAACACGTTGTTTTTTGTTGGAGACTACGCTCATCTCAACCTTCCATCCGCTGGATTCATTACTTCATGGTGTGTTGATGTTAAACCTAACCGATTATTTTCTTTGATTATTACATACACTCATGCATCTAGTTATGGAGTTTTAATATGTCCATTTATGATTTGTCTAATGAGATTGACAATTATGATGTCCCCACGACATCACGAAAGGGTACCGAAATCGAGTACTGATCTTCCAATATATATTATTTTTTCAGTACTGTCAGCTTATTATGTACAGATTTGCTATTCCATTTTTGTTTCTTGCCCCATTTGCTTTATCCATATTCAATATAACTGGCGTTGGATTTTGCAAACAATTAGATGAACCATTCAGTTTTGGATCTTTGATTCTTTTTGAAGGAGAGCAATATGCAAAAATTAATTCGGTTATTCAACTAATTTTTTCAAGTTCCATCTTCTTTTTCAACTTTTCAATGAGTGCATTTATGTTCTATAAACTTCGTCGCACGCAAGCCGAGTCTGTGTCTGTAAGGACAAGAGAATTGACAAGAAAAGCTGAATTTTCATTGTTCTTGGCAGTTGCGTCAAGTGTGGTTCCAATAATTACAAACTCGATTTGTTCGGTATGTAAAATTATTTGAAAATCCTTCCTGGAAAACTGAAATTGTATTTTTTGCAGATCACATTTTTATTCAACCGTCCATATTGGTATCATGTTTTGTTTCTTCGTCCAATAGGCAATGATTATGAGACTGTTATGATGCCATGGGTTCTATATCTAACACATCCAATGTTTGGACCAAAGAAACAGCAACTTAAACCTAGCGGTGCATCAAGCGTTTTTGTTTCAACTTGCTTAAATCAAAGAAAAAGTGAGAGAGCTTAGAAGTTTTAATTAATTTAATATGAATGGATTTTTCAGAATCTTTAACTTAACGACACACATTTTCCATTTTCATAAACTGTCAATTCGTAAATAAATTGTTTGAATAATATTCTTCTTAAGTTAAATAAATTCTTATTACACATAAATATGTGCAATTAGCGGGACGCTATTTCTTTTTACCTCGGACGACCGCGAACTTTTCCTGGTTTAGGGTTATCTCATTAATTTTTCACTTTGCATGAAACATTGTTCTGAACTAATTTGATTGATTTATTATAAGTCAGAACGACAAAATTGTGAGTCACATATATAGACGCTATTTTAATCAGAATGATTCAATAATATTCGTAGATATTAAATGCACGTACTCAGAGGGTATCACATTTACCAAAATTCCCCATAGATTAACATACGTCAAATTTAGTCTACAGAGCATCTGAGCTGCTTACTTTCAGTTTTGAACTTTTTCATTAAAATTTTACAATCATCTCGATAAAAAGTAATGGATTTTTCGATTTTCCTTTGTTTTAACACCATTTTTTCTTTTTGTCAAATATCATTTTGTGAATTAAATTTTCTAAATTAGTTTTCAATAGTTCAGAAAGTTTCATTACAAAAAATAAACAAAAAACACAAGAAATTATTTAGAAAAAAAAACTAAAAATCGAGACATAGGCCGCGTTACAGTAAACGCTACCACTGATGCATATCTAAAGATCTATATTAAAAATCTTCAATTATAGTGTTTCTGTTACATTTTTTGGTGATTCAAATCAGACAGAACTTAATATTTTAGAAATAATGCAACACCAGTCGGGAATTTGTTAAAAATTTAATAAATTGATACAAAAATCACTTTTTCAAAACAAAATTTTTTTTGTCAGAACATTACAATCGGGACAATCAACAAAGTTCTAGTAAGTATCTTTGTTTGCAAAAGAATTCACACAGCTTATAAAATCATTAGATCACTTTTCATAATGAAATCTTTCCCAAGATATATACGACGAAATGCAAATAATAAGAAACAGCGCTCATATCATTCTTGAAATCTACATTTTTAGAATTAATTTTTCATTGTAACACATTGATTTTGACATTCATGACTTCTGGAACAATTCAAGATATTCTTCTATTAGATTAGTTGCAATATTTTTAATCTAATTTGTTTATTAAGGAATTCCATGGTAGACAATCACGCGGTTTAATGTCCCCCTTTTAAGAATCATTTTGAAAATTATAAAGGTATTCCTAGACTTGTTGACACTAAAATGCTTAAAATTCATTAATTGCAGCGCTAGTTTTGTTTTTGATGTCTACTTCATTTTACGTTTTTCGAAGTTTTTTACCTGTACGTTTCTATAAATATCATCAAACTCGTTAAAATTTTCAGTTCATAGAACCCAGGTTTGGAAAATGTCGAATGTTTTCCCTTCCAATGGATCAATACATGGAATTCCTGTATACATGGATAATGTCCCAACAATCAACTTTGCAACGATGCAAGCATTCGTCCCGTTTATATATATAATTCCAACTTCTGTTATCATGATTGTTATACTTGTAAAATACAGAAAAGCAAAAATGATTATGACTGCAGCTTCCTTGGATTCAAATTTGTTTGTTACAATAATGCTCTATTTTTTCTTTGTAAGTTATCTAGTATACTTTACTATAGTCTGCCAAGAGTTCGCTCCGTGGAAACTACAGTGCCGCAATATTGTTCCAAATTCGGAACAAAGATAAAAAATGAATTTCAGAACGTTTTATTTTTCATTGGAGACTATATACATCTTAACCTCCCATCTTCTGGTTTATTGACGTCATTGTGCGCTAACACAGAGCCTAGTTGGACTTACACGTTCATTGTCATTTTTGCGTATTTCGGTGATTATGGTACCATATCAAGTCCTTTTTTAGCCAGTTTAATCAGGTTTACAATAATTATATCACCACATAACAATACAAAGGTAACTTGTTTAATTATTTTGAACATCTATTTTACAATTCAATGAACCAAATTTTAATTTTGGTTTTTAGTACTGTAAAACAATAATGCGATGTTTTGTATGGCCTTTTATAATACTAGTTCCAATAACTCTTACTTTTGGAACTATCCCAGCTACTGGTTATTGTAAGCAATTGAGCTCACCATTCAATTTCGGTGCATTTATTGTGTTTGAAGGAGAGTATTATGCTCGAATTAATATCATTATTCATTTCATATTTTCAAATATCCACTTTTTCTTCGCAAAAAGAAGTCAGCTACTAGAGTGAATGGAAATCAGGGAGCTGCATTTTGGAATAGCAATACAAATACACCAAAAAATTCGTCTCAAATGTTTTAATTTTAATAAAAATGATTGTTCAGTTCAACAGGCAAACTAGTTCAACAGGCAAAATATGGCATTATAATAAATACATTTTTTGTTTCAACGTATTCTCGACATTTGGCGGAAACTTCTAGCCAAAGTTACAAAAATATTGTTCAGCGACCAAAAAATGTTTTACCTAACTTAAGCCTACTTCTAACATAAGCCAAGTTTATATGTTTTCGTCAAACCTGAGAAACAAATTGCCACCAAACGATGAATACTCTTTATTTGCCAAATTCATAATACTCAATGGTTTTCGATGATTCAAAGTTTCTTTATTTAAATGTTAATTCACTCTTCAATCAAAATTTCAAAACTACACAGTAATTGCAAAACTATTCAAAAGTGTTTGGCATCTGACAACTGCAACTTGATAATTATTTTTCCAAAACATCAATTTTCGGAAAATATCATTGCATCCTTCCCGATAACTTCTAATGATCAAGAGAGAAGGAAGTGGATCAATAGCTGGATAAACAGCGATTGTTAGTCCAATAAATGGATATTTGAGGTTTAATTCAATGTTTAGCATTGGAAAAATGAATGCCATGCTGATAGGGAAGTACATGAGAACACTTGGAATTGCTGATTGTACTACAAGTGCATAAAATAATTGTTTTTGAAGGGATTTCACAGTGTTCGATTGGGTTTCGACAATTTTCAATTGGTGTGATATCCAACGATAACATCCAATTCCGAAGTAGAGGACGCTGCCAATAGATGCTCCCTTGAAATAAAATTAAAAAAATATTTAATTTATAGTATAACTTACCACAATAATCCACATCAAAAAAGTTCCGAAAAATGAGTCGAAATCTGGTCTCACTGTTCCATTTTTCCCCATTGGCCAATAATTAGCACTGATGTACCCAACGTCTTCAATTCTTAAGCGGTAATTATCCATCATATTTTTCCTAGAAAATTTGCCTTTTTTGAAAACTTTCTCTTTTATCTATGTACCTCAAGTAGTCAGATCTTTCAGGTGTTTCCCCACAATAAACCGAACAAACAATCCCCCAAATGATTCCGATTGATATTGGTCCAATGTACAACAGTAAATGCTTGGACCCAGAAATATATTTTTTGTGGAATTCTCTGAAATTTATTATTTTTTTTTAGTATTAAAAACTATTTTCTTACAGTTCAACTGTACCATAACGATAGATGAAATGGCAGGCAATAATTGCCAAAGAAAATCCAAAGAATGAACAGTAATTGACTAAAATTTTATAATTAAAGGTTAATCACTTTCAGTTTAATTTACCAGCCATAAATTGAGAAATCAAATGGAAATGTTGATCTTTTCGGAACACAATAAATGCTGAACCAAATGTTCGAACTGACTGAAAAACACAAATCAGTACTTTTATATAACAAAGTGAAACCTACACAGCCAGCGAATAGGTTCACAAAAGAGTAGGTCAGTTCAAAAATGCTTGTGTACATCATGAGCCATTTATATAATCCAAGAGCATCAGGAGATCTTTTCAAAATCAAATATATTAGGAACAAATTTGTGAAAATGGAAATAAATCCACAAACATCTTGAGTTTCGCCTTCAAACTGGAGCCACTCTTCAGTGAGCATGACGGGACAAGTGAATGAGGAACCGTTGAGAACAAAGGAGGAGCTAATCAAAACTGAAATCAAGACGTATTAATCCCAAAAGAACTAAACGTAGGTGGATCTGTGTTTGATAGTTCATTAAGACACTGTCTACTGTCTACTGTCTACTATCAACTTTCACGGTGTTTTCATAGAAAACAAACTGATTCTGACTGTCTATGGATGTGATTACTGTCTGACTATATGTTTTTAACGGATGTAATTTTTTTCCAGAACTTCCTCTTTCAAAAACCAATTTTACACCTATCGTATCCTTTTAGTTTTGTCCGAATTTCTCGTTAGCCGAAAAATATCTCATCGCTTGTTTGACAGTTCGTGTTTTGTGACGTCCCCACAAAACCATCACTCAATGCCCATGGAATTTCTGATTTTCTCCACAAATGTTGGCGGGAAATTCAATGTTTTTTCAGAAAAAAATTAGCGGGTAGTAATACAAGAAATTTTATAGAACAGTTTTGGCGGGAAATTTTAGGGATTTTAACTACCACACTCCAGTGAAATTTTCAAATAACATTTGAGCAACCTTTTCTTGTATTACTACCTGTTTTGAAATTAAGTTTCTAGAAATTTAATTAGAAATTAAGTTCGATATCTGATCAAACAAGAGAAAATCATATTGCTGTTGTCAGAAAGTTGCCAGAATTTAACAGAATTTTGCTCTTAATTTTTCGGCTGAAGATTCAATCACTTCAAAAGGTTGCATTCAGTCTGATGAACTTTATCGACTCAGATAGAAAAAAATGAATTTATTACAACGCCATACGATTACATATTTCCTGGTAATTGTCTTCATTTAAACATTAATTTGTCACGTAAATACTATTGCTTGCGCTCATAGGAAGAGTATAAGCGTGTGAAGGAACATTAGGATTAACTGCAACTTTGTTTTTTTGTCGACCTGTCAAACATCGAAGAAGTTCATAAAATCCTCGTCGATAACTTTTGATAATAATAATAGTGGGAAATGGATCAATTGCGGGATAAATTGCAATTGTAATTCCAATGAAAGGATATTTCAAATTAAGTTCTGTGTTAAGCATCGGGAAAACAAAAACCATAGCAGCAGGCATGTACATCAAGAAAAGTGGAATTGCTGACTGGATCAGTAGAGCATTGAATAATTGACGTTGCAAAGATTTAATGGAATCAGATATATTCTCTATCATCTCAAGCTTTTTGGTCAGCCAACGGTAGCATCGTGTTCCAAAGTAAATTACGCTGATCATGGATGATCCCTGAAATTTGCAACATACGATAATGAGAACTCAATTTGATCAAAGATTTATCACGTGCTCGGAAATGAATGGTCCTATTTTGTAAATCAGACCTCAATTAATCATAAACGATTTTTGAACTTTAAAGGGTCAATTTTAAAACATGTAGAGTTTGATTTCTAATGGCGATGCCATTTATAATTTTGAAAATAAAAATCGAAATTGCAATTTTACTTGAGTTTCACATTTCGTCTCACTTCAGATTTCAAATCGAGACGTGTGGCATTTGAAACCTCAAGTTTATACTAGGAGACTACAGTTTTAGTAAGAAACATTGAAAAAAAACTGACAAGTATAATCCACATTACACCGATGCCAAAAAATGAATCGAAGTCCGGAAACAAGTAGTTATTCTTATCTGAGACCCAGAAACGAGCACTAATGTATGCACATTCTTCAATTTTCAATCGGTAGTTGCTGAGCAAGGTTTCCCTGAGAAATTAATTGAGATTAAATATGTATAATTGCTATATTTTAAACCTCAAATAGTTGGTTCTATCCGGCGTTTCTCCATAATAAATCCAGCAAATGACACCCCATAGAATCCCATAGCAAAATGGAAGAATATACAAAAGTGATTGTTTGAAACCAGACAAGTATTTTTGATAAAACTGACTGAAAAAATTATGGTGATTAGAAATTTTTTACAGTGGATACCTATCAATAGCTCCGTAACGGTAAATGAAATGACCTCCAAAAATTGCCATTGAGAAACCAAAGCAGGAACAGTAAAGACCTATGAAATGTTAAAGTATGTTGTTTTAACTGATAGTACTCACAAACTAGAAATTGTGCAACATGATGACTGAAGTAAAATGTGTTCATGTCTTGAAATACAATAAAAGCAGACCCATATGTGTGCACAAACTGAATAAAATACTATACAACTATTTTCCAAATTAATAAAGTCTTACCGGTCCTGCAAACAGGTTCACAAATGCGTAGAAAAATTCAAAAAAAGACGTGTAAAGCATAAGCCATTTGTATGATCCAAGTTTAGATGGAGACTTTGTCAATATCAAATACATCAAGAGCCCATTTGTAATCACAGATATCGAACCGCCAGTTATTTTGGAAGTCTCTTCCAGCTGAATCCATTGCACAGTCGGCATTTTTATGGATCACGAGTATTCGGACAAAAAAGTCTGGAAGCAAAATTATAATCGAGAATGGTTGAAATAAAAACACAAAAAGTGAAGAATATTAATTTCCAAAAACAACACATGATAACTCCTTAGAGAGATATTATCACCAGTTGGGAACATGAAATCATTTATTTCTTTCTTGCAAGAAAATGCTTCACTTAACTGACTCCTGGTTTTTCCTACGGGATTCGCTAATCACTCCAATTTTTCACAAAATATTTGGTTTGTCAACTGTTATTTTGTACAAATATTCATGAAAGGATCATTAGGAACAATTTGAAATGATTTGACTATTGAAGAAAGACTTTGGTCTGTCTAGAAGATGTTTTTATCGTTTACGCATACAAACTTCGTTGTGTAATAAACAAATCAGACAGTTTTATTTGAAAGAAAATTTTATGAACCAGTAGTTCAGCATAAAATATCAGGAATCCTAAGAAGTGACGCTATACTGTACAGTTGTTCAATCGAATTTTTAAGCTCAAACAAAAAACATAGTAGGTTCTCAGAAAATGGACAAAGATCGACTAAAAATGTTACCCTAATGTTGAAAAAAAAATTTAAAAGCTCAAATAATATCCAAAATTTCGTTTATGATTATACTTTCCGATTTCAGAATCTCAAGCATATCTACATAACTGAATAACTGATCTAGATAAGAAATTGTTGAGAACAAACAGGGATTAATAAAACTGAAATACAAAAACAATATGTTTAATTCTCTAAAGAGCTTGAAAATTAGAGACAGACTATATACTATTGAAAACAATGTCTACGATTATTATTGAGAGAAGATTTGAACTATTTTCTTGGTATAATCGAACCATTAACAGTATTATGTTTAAATTTGATATTTCAACCAAATCAGAGTTCCTTCAACCAATAATCCGAATGAATAGAGTTTTTTAAGTGAAATCAACTAAAAAAATGTAATATTAATAAAAGAAACAGCTTGAATTGAAAGATTATTTTAAAACGTACACGAAGTTCTACGTTTTTCGATAAAAGGATAATCCATCCCTTTCAAGGAATTAAAAACTTTATTGGTGAACAAAGGAAGCTGAACTGAAAACACGCATTTGATGTATGAATGATGTTTGCTTCATAATAAACCACACAAAAATTATCGTTCTATACAATAAAAGTATGTTTTAAATCATGTATCAGCGAGGAAATCCAATGAGACAAACGAACAAAAACTGACCCTATCTCTCCCAGGTGTGGAAGTCTGGTCAGTTTTGTTTTATAGGCGTCGTAGCCTTTTGGGAGTATAAAATACCGTTTTTCGAATTACTTAGACTGATATTTGGTATTGAAAATTTTTTGTTTCACTTTGCCTAAAACGAAATAGAAATGGAATTTGAGAAAAATATTCGACGTTGTCCCAACATGTCTACAACGCATCCCAGATGTTTCCTATTTAGAACATGAGAATTACGAAATGCTGAAATATCAATTTATAAAAATTAAAAACTATGAATTCGAGAAAACTGATCTGGGAAGATAAGATTTAATTCAAATAACGCACATCACTGTTTGGTTGGCTTCTTTGAAAACTTGCATACATAATACCTAATTGGAGTTACTTTTTTTAAACACTTTTTTGTCTTAATATGATCAATAAGCTGCACATTTTATATTGGGCAAAAATTTGAACCAAGATAAAACTGTATGAGTGTATAATCAATTGTTTCAACTCCGCCTGCCTCATGCCTATATAGGTAAAACACGACTTCAAATCTATTACGGAGCAGTCAATGGCGAAGAACGCTTCATTCTGAAAAAATAATATGACTCGTTCCAAAACTTGTTCCAAAAAGAAAGTCTCATGGAGCAGATGTAAAACTGAAACTAGAAAGCATTTTATTGTAGTACGCTGAGTAACCCGAAGTTTCTTAAACATATATCAGATCTTGAATAACGAGATGTCTGACAACTGATGATTGCAACATAAACTACCCACATAACATTATTTCCTCCTGCCTGACCAACCTTGCGTGGGTAATGTACCCTTTAATTGGGGCAGCGAAGCTTTTCAAGCGGCCTGGTGTGGCTGCACGAGTTCCCCTTGTAGACTTTTGACTCTTGCGAGTCCGTAGAGTCTCACGTTTCCCTGAACTTTCGGTTTCATTAGAACCGTCAGCTCCTGGAATTGGAGATGGAGAGTTTTTTACGATCGATTTTTACGAACGAATTTACGATCCGAAGACATAGTTTGGCGATTGCACGAGCAATATTCCCGGTCGATGCACCATGTTGAACGGTCAACTCGACCAGGTGGGTGTCAGAGCCCACAGACCGTTCAGAAGCGCGCATGTGGTGGAATTCGGAGCAAAATCAAGCGGTGGAGAGTGAGATAAGCAATGCAAGGTAAAGGAGCAAACTGTTAACAAACTTTCGTTCCTATTTATTTTTCTTAGTTTTCTTCCCACTTATTCAGTGTATTGTATTTATGATCTATTGTATGTGAACATTTTTCTTTTTTTTTCAACTTTTTCCACGTCTCCTCGCGAGCGTAAACAAATTAAATTAAATTAAATTAAATAATGTGATGAGAATCCAAGGCTAAAAATAATTACGTAAATGTTAATCTAAATTTTTTTTGATACTTTATAAATTTTTCATTTTTTTATTTTTTCATATAGATTTTTCTCATCAATTAAATATTTTTAGCCTTGTTTTTTGGAAACGTTATTTTTCAATCTCATAAATGGTTTTCATGAAGGAATTTTTACTTCCGGTCCACAAAATAATAATGTAATAAAATATAATAAATATATAATACAATTACTTCAAGCCCACATCTACGTCATGTTTTTCTTTCTCAAATCATTGATATTCATATTTTATGTAAATTGGTAATCTAAAAAAAATGAACGGTTCTATTTACGGAATCCCCGAATACCAAAGTTTTCAGTATACTTTTACGTTTCCTACAATTCTGGCGTTGATCCCATTGATTTATATGCCACCTACCATTGCTGTAATGTGGAAAATTGTCAGCACTTATTGGATGGTCCAAAATTGCTCCAATGAATAAATATATTTTCATCTGCATTGCGATGCTATTTTTCTGTGTGAGTTGATTTATGCAACGAAATATTTAAACTCAAGAAGCGAAAGATTTAGAAACGTTTCCTATCAATTTACTGAGTATTTCGTTTTTCATGTTTGAGTTTCTTCGTGGCTCTATTCCTGCAACTGGAATAATCACTTCATGGTGTGCGTTTGTCGAACCAAATCATTTTATAAAAACTATTTTCTTAATTTTTAATATTTTAACTATTCTGTCTTTTTTCTTCCATTCTACTTGTCACTGTTCAGAGTGATAATCTTGTTACGTCCCAATAATCACTTTTTTGTAAGGAAGTATTAGTTCACATGGGAATATATGTATACATGTACTATTTTTTCAGATCTGCCCAAAATTAATGAGTATTTTATTACTTTTGTTGTTTCTTATACCATTCGGATGTACCGCTTTTATGATTCCCGCCGTTGGTTACTGTAGGAGTATGGGACACCCGTTCCCATTTGGTTCAGTTTATCTATATTATTCAGGAGGCTGGCCAGGGGTGAGTGCTTACTAATTAAAAGTGTAATGAAATGGGAATTCAGTGGAGAAACTCTTACATTCATTTTGTATTATCAGTTGTATCCTGTCTCTTGACGCTTTTATGCACTTCTTTGATGCTATTTAAATTACGACTGGCTAAAATCAATAATAACGTGTAAGATTAGTGATTACTGTAGTTCAGTTCTATAATTTTGAATTTCAGTTCGACATTCACCAAAAAAAGTTCAATACAAGCATAACGGTCTATAACTTTAACAATAATTGCATCGATGGTTCCATTTGTCAATAATACTATTACAACAGTTCGATTTTTAATTGTTTTACTCTGGTTAAATACACCTAGATCTTTCAGATTTTGTATCTCAATCTTCCACAATACGTATTTTACTTTGTTATTTTTAGACCATTTGGGAATGATTTAGAGACCTGTATTACACCATGGATGCTATTTACAACCCATCCGATGTTCAACGCAAATAAAATCAAAATCAACTCTAAATCTACACTTTCTGTGTTATCACCGGAGACTCATGTATTATAAATGTTTTATTTTAGAATTAAAATAAAGTTTGATACATACTTTGAATAGAAAAAGTACATGTTTCAAAAACCCCAGCTTTCGTTCAGTCATAGCTAACTCCTGTGATTTCAAATTGATGCATCGATTTACGAAATATAATTATTAATTTTAAAAAATTTCATGCTGATTAATGTTTTAATCTGGTTTTGTAATTTTCATAGTCATGAGAAGATAAACTTTTAATATTTTTTACTGAGAAACATAAAGCTTCACTGAATATCCAGAGAATCTTAAAAGAAAGTCTGACGCAATTGAAAAAGGTATCACTAGCGACTAAGAATGTTAGAACTGAAGCTAAAATAATTGCTCAACATCGGCCTTGCAATTTTTTAAACAAATTAACATAATTAAACTACTTTGTACTTATACCTAATTGTTATAAATTGTGTATTCTTACATAAATGAGAACTCTTGCATTCCAAACTCATTAAAAAAAGCTTCCTGAAACTATTATTTTTCTAATTGTTATTGTCTCAAGATAGAGCCAGTTAGTCTCGTGGCCCACAAAACATGCTCACCATGTATGTTGTGCTATCATCGAGCCTTCTGGGATTATATCAGTTTTCTTTATTTACACTACTGAAAATATTCCATTATAATATTTTTCGATCAGTTTCGTGTTTTAGCTATGCCGCCCGAAAACTGGTCGACATTGAATTCGGATACAATAAGCATTGAAATTGTTTCATTATTATCAAATGGACTGCTAATGTATTTGGTTTTAACAAAATCACCATCTCAAATGGGATCTTACAAATGGTTAATGCTTTATACGTCACTCTTCGAACTAGTTTATACCATCGTTAACATGTTTGATTGTCCGGTAAGTCGATCAGAACATTTTTCGAGTAATATTTAAAAAAAAGAAACTTACAACTTATGGATCTACACTTCTTGTATTCCACGATTTAAACAATTCTTGGTTTGGGCACAGTGTTACTACTTTTTTAATTTGTAAGTACCGTAGTTTCGATTTGTAAATGGTAATATTATAATTAAACTCCGACAATAAATTAGAGGATTAAATACTCAAAATTCTCAAAACTCAAAATTCAAAAAAAAAAGATTAATGTATATCTTCAAAATTTATCAACAAATTTAAAAAAGGTTTTCAAAAAAACAACTTTTTTCATTGGTCTACTGCTCCTGCTTTGGATCTTCCATGTCAATATTTGTGTGTCACTTTGCATACAGATACGGAGCAATGAACAGGTTACAACAATTTAAAAATTTAAAAATTTACAAATAATTTAGCGTATTTTATGAAACATACTTATCCGGTTACAAACAAGTTGTTCTCTACATCGCTCCAATCATTTCTGGATTTATTTGGGGATTAGCCACGTATGCATTTATGCACGAATCGGATACCAAGTCAGATTTAATGAGGTGATTGATTAATTTATAATATAATCAATTTTGAATTTTATTTTCAGAGAGCAGATTAAAGCGTCTTTCAATTTAAGCATTGAAGAATGTGCATACGTATCTTATAATTTCTGGGTTCCGGACAAAAACCACACAATGATTTTAGATCTTGAATCACTTGAAGGTGTTGTTATCATGATTGCAATTGTTGTACGTATATCAGAAATTAAATTAAATTTTAATTTTTTATTTATCAATTCAGGGAGTCTCATTTGTTGGTGTTTTCTATTTTGGATTTCAATGTTATTCCTGGATATTTTCAAAACTTGAAATTCTTGACTTACAATCACAAGCAGCAAAATCTCTTCAAGTACAACTCTTTTCAGTTTTGATACTTCAAACTGCAATTCCATGCGTGTTAATGTATATTCCCGCTGCCATTATTCTCGGATTTCCAATGTTTAACATTCCTATTAAATTCAAAAATCATTTTGGAAGAATAACCATTGCCTGTTACCCGGCAATTGATCCAGTTCCGGCAATTATTTTTATAAAAAATTTTAGAAAGGGATGTATTGAGCTGCTCACGTGTAAAAAACAGAGTAATCAAGTTGCTATCAGTCACTTAATTAATTAAATTTATTTTATGATTATTCTGTTATGCTGAATAAACTTTCCGAGTGATTGTTATTTTTGGAAACATTTTTAAAAGTGTTTTTCTCTATTTTTAAAAATTTTGTATGCGTTTTTTTCGTCACCTTTTCTACCAATACTCCATTTTCCTGCAGAGATCTCCAATCTTCGAAAAATTCTTTAGCTCATACGGGAAAACGGCGTAGATCTGCCCATGAATGAAGGAAGTTTTGACAAACTTAATTTCGGTTGGTATAAGGGAAGATCTTCCTACGATTTGAGCATAATTTTTATAATTCTTTGAAAAGCCTATTGATAGAAAGTTAAAATTCAGTTTGAAAACGGCAGCAACATTGTAACTCGCTGAAATCTCCATCGATTCAAATCTCATATTGATGTGGACATTATTGGGTTTTTTCACAACGTTTATTTTTGAGTTTCCTAATTTGTTTTCAATATACCCTGAAAAAAAAATATTAGCAAACGTTTCAAACTTAAATTACAAATGTATTTTATTGGTATTTGAAACGTTAGGAGCTTTAATAGGTAATAGAAACTTGGTTTTTCTTTTTGCAAGTAAACAACTCAATGCATCCTTTTCTGTAGGCCTTAATAATGATAATAGTTGGAATTGGGTCAATAGCTGGGTAAATAGCAATTCCAAGTGATGAAATTGAATACTTCAAGTTAGTATCAAAGTTAAACATTGGAACTGAAAATATTATTCCAGCAGGCATATACATCAAAAAACAAGGAATTGTCGTTTGAACAATCAAAGACAACAACAACTGCTTTTGAAGAGCTTTTGAGACTTTTGATTGTGATTCCATGTGTTCGAGTTTTTTAGTTATGAATCGATAACATTTTATACCAAAGTATATTGAAATGCCGAAGGAAGTTCCCTGAAAGTTGTTACACAATACAATTCAATTCAATTTCAAAAAACTCACAAGTATTAGAAACATAATAGCGACACCTGAAAACGATATAAAATCTGGATTCAAAATTCCACTTTCATCAGGTATCCAGAAGTGATAAGCAATGTAAGCACATTCGTCTATGTTCAAGCCAAACCAATCCATAAAATGATTTCTGTAACGTTTTATTTAACGAATACAGACTACAATTATTAACCTCAAATATTCAGATTTCTCGGGAGATTCTTTCATAAAAATCCAGCAATTTACTCCCCAAAGCACTCCACATAAAATTGGTGCTATATAAAGTAGAAGTTGTTTCGAGCCAGACAAATACTTTGCTTTGAACTCTCTGAAATTAGTGTTATTCAGACATACACTTTTACAAATTGCTTACAAGTTGACAGTGCCGTAGCGATAAATGAAATGCCCCGCAAACACTGAGATTTGGTAAGAATAAGGAATATCAGAAATGAATTTGTGCATACCGAAATGACTGCACAGCCTTGTTGAAACCTAGTTTCAAAATTTAGCCATTCTTCAGATGACATGCTGATCAAACAAGTGCTTTTTTCAGAGCGGAACTGAATCAATGTGAAAACATGTTGACGTTATCCATCAGAAAGAAACAACGACTGTATACTCCCAATGGATTTTAACTCGAAAAATAACATTAATAGTACATAAATTAGTACATTTTATGAACTAGATCATTGATATCAATTTCAATGCATATATTAGACATTGAGATCAAAAATTCAAACACATTCTTTCTCTTTGGAACTTTACTATTAGTCATAATTACTTGTTTTTGGAGAAGAATGAAGAATTCAAAACAACTATCAATAGCGATAATTACAACTGCTGATATGGGAAATGTATGTTATCATCTCTTCTGATGTTGTGGCACTTTCAGTTAAAAATAATTCTGTAACCGTAAATCAATAATGAAGTTCAACATTATACATGGGCCTCATCGGTAGGTGGAGAAAACGATTGACTTAAAAAAACGACGACATAACGGATAAAAAATATTTTGAACAATTTCTATGGATTCAAAACATTTTGAAATGTTCTTTTTGTATAATTACATTAAAATGTACAATTTCCTAGTTATTGAAAGCGGAGTATCTCCAGTGGTAAAATATTTAAAATCATCAAAACGCATTTTTTAAAGATGACGTATTTTTTTCAATTCTCCAATAATGGCGAAAACTCCGTTTTTCACATATAAAAATATTAAAAATCGACCAGAATAAAAATGTGTCTACAAACTTTTGACTGAAACTTTTGAGCAATGAAAAAATTTTATTGGTATTTAGCATGCATTTTTTAATGTATTTAGATAAAATCCAATCAGACGATACTCCATTTTTTATGAATCAATTTTAGTCATGGCAGATTTGCTAATGATCGGACGGTTATGGAATTAATTGTTTCTGTTTTTTTGAATATTGGATGGACCAAATAAAAATAGCAGGATACAATGCCGACCCGGAAATCTATAAAAAATGGCCGCATAATCAAGATATAGGAATGATATTCCGGATTCATAAGACTCGACATCTGAAATCAATGAATCTGCTGTAATCCGTCGAGACAATTGAAAATTTACCGTTATAATTTGAGTTAAGAGAGATGGTACCAGGATTAGAAAAATAGTCACGGTCAAAGTGACTTCTCCTTTCGTTTTATGATATCGACAATCAGAAGAATTCCTGAAAACATTAAAAAATAAGATGATAATAATTTAGGAGATTGCAGAAATTCATTATATAGACAAAAAGTTTAGTTTTATAGATTCATGACAAAGTTTCATGTTGAAGCTTACAGTAATTTCCGCTTACGTAGCTTTACAATCATCAGACAAGTTGTGAAAACAATTGATAACATCATTAAACTAGAAAAAGTTGCATTTCCGATAGACAAGTGAGTCTGGAATATGTTCATCTATTCAGTTTAAGAAAAAAGGCATATGTTGTAAATTTGTTCACTCACATTTCCATACACATTATCAGTGGTTATAGTAATGGCACCTTTCTGATATGGAAAGTCTAACTGCATGCAAACAACTTTCGATGTTATATTTGGAAATGCTGAAACGGAACTGAGCACATATGTGGCAGGACCCCAGAAGACAAGAAATAATATACATAACTGGTATATCTTCAATAGATTTCATTTTTGTAAATTTAATTGTTGAATATTTACCTTATTTTTCTCATTGAACAGAATGAGAGTTCTTGTGGAACAAAACAAAACTGTATAAAGTTGAGATGAATAATTTGAAAAGTAATAAACTGCAACTAATAAGGGAACAATACTTTCAGCAGGGTCCAACGTAGCACAAAAATAAGTTAAAATTGTTGTGGAAGGTATTCGAACAAGAACATAATCGAAAAATATGAAAACCAAATTCCAGATTTGCATCCATATAAAGGATCTAAAAATGAATGGGTGAATTTCTTGAGGAGATGTAGACACATATTTATTTTTATAAAAAATTAGAATTTTTGACAGACAATAAATCGATGGGATGCATGGAATTGTAGTTAATCCAACAATTATTGTGACGTAATCAAATTGATAGTCAAATGTTTTGAAATCTGTTAAATTTCCAACAGAGATCTGAGTGAGTTGCATTTGTGATGCAGAATTATTTGTATTAGCTTTCAATGAGCCAATTGATTGTTACGGCTCTGAGCTAAAATTTGTTACACAGGAACTTGTTCTTGTCTTTCGATGGACACCTACTATTCTGCTAGACAGGAAATTAAAACAGCTATTACATCAGTTTTCTATGAACATTGAATAACTATATTCTGATATTCGAAGCTATATATGTTAATTTACAGTTCAATTTGCACTTCAGTAAAAAATATATTTCTGCTTAACTAAAATATCTAGTGATTAAAAATCCCATTATCAAAAGATGTGTAAATTGTCATGAAACTTGTGAAAACTTCAACATAACATAGTTTTTCTCTTTGAACTGAGAAAAGTCTTGGAGCTAGGAAACCGTTTAATGCAATTTTAACATCAACATTTTATTTTCAGATTTACAATTGAACTACCATTTTAAATACTAAAAACCCGGAACAAAATTTATTTCTGACCACTCTCACATTCAACCCTATTCAATTGTTTCTTTTTAAAAATCTGATGAGTGAAATAAAAATAGCATGAAACGATATGAGCTCGAGCATCTAAGCAGATACACCGAAAAAGGAAGATATATGGATAAAGACCGTAAGCGAATATATCAACAATCGACAGAATTGCAGGCATTACAATAGGAAGGATAATAAAAATCATTGTTGCAGTCAGTACCTTCTCAGATTTTGAATTGTAGGTACGATGCAACTCAGCGCTTCTGTAAATAAGTTTAAATTACTTTGCAATTCCGTTAATTCATTTTTCATTGATCACTTACAATTTTCGCTTCTGATGTAGTTTTGCAAACATGAAAATCGTTGTAACAACGATCAAAACAATCATTGCATTTGTGGAAATTGCATATATTATTGCATAAACTGGCTGGAAAACATAAACTTTGACACTTGTGTATTCAAAAATAAACCTACCATATCCATCCGGCTGGCCGTTATAACAATTGAACCAAATGGATATGGAATTCCCATTTGAAAACAAGAAGTTGTGAGAAGCAAATGAGGAATACCGAGAGAATGACCAAAAACAATAAGAATTGGGCAGACAATGTCAAACACTTTTGATATTATCTTCAAATTGTTTTTTTACAATTTATGGTAAACGCTTTTCGTAATAATTGAAGATTATTGAAAACCCCCGATTATTTGGAAAACCTATCTAATCCCTCTCACTAGATGCTCTGCATTCTGAAATTTCGAAAAACTTCGAGAAAGTAATTAAGAATATACGCAAAGTATAAAAAATGTCAAGAATATCGAAATGATAATAAAGTGCAAGTAGCGCGAGGCCAAAAAAAGGCCATAGGCTCGATCTGGGATTTTTTGCGAGTTTCAATCGAACGTTCGTGTACTTTTCTTATAATTCTTATTAATAAAAGTTATCGGCAAATCGGCACCAATTCTTAACCACCTTTAGTCACTTTCTAGCTGCCATTAGTTTTCAACCACCTTCCAACCAACTTTCGCGAACTGCCACCAATTCTGTCAAGTTCTCCAAAACTTTTGAATTTGTTTATTGACTACGACCGGGCTGATCGGGAATCCATTGTTTTTTGAAGTTTTTTAATAGTCACCTACATCTTTCTGATATTCATCCGCATACAACAACGCAACTCTTTGAACACAAAACGCCAATGTTAAAAGATGAGATGTATACACACATCCTGTGAATAGCAGTGTTAATATTTTCAATGCCACCTCTGGTTTATAAAGAGAGCAATATGAAGTAAATATTGATGTAAGTGGAATTCGAACAACTAGAAAATCCAGTAAAACGTGAAATGCATTCCACAACTGCATGAGCAAGAATATCCGAAAAACATCAGCTCGCAAGCCACTTTTCAGCACATCAGAATTTCTATTCTTCAAATAAAAAATACACATTTTTAATGTAACTCCAAAAGAAAATATAGTGTAGGTAGCAGTAACAATAGTAAAAATAGTGAGAATATTGAATGAGTATGCAAAATTATAATACTCTGGGAGGTTATCAATTGGATTGAATCCGTAAACGGACATTTTGAAAGTAATCACCAGACTATAGTGATATGGAAGTGGATATGAAGTGGAAGAAAAACGTGTGCTGGCTATTCATAACTTGATTTAGTGATTTATGGACAAAATGTACTGAGAGTGACACTGCTAACCAAATTCTGAGTCGCGAGACTTTTCGGAGTGAATTGATACACAATTGATATCTGATTATTATGATTCAAAGATCAGTGTTCAAAACATTTTCTTTCCAGAGATCTGTAACAATTTTTTCCTAGAGTGAACTTATAGAGTACTCTTATTTAATAAAGATTATAAAGTAACAATAGATGAATGATTGAAAAAATAGACTTTGCACATTGTTCAGATTTTTCCATTTATCAAAAGTATAAAAAGTTGAGTAGCACCATTTAAAGATGAACCGAATGTAGATTTCATCGTCAACCAACCGTTGACAACAATGTATATGTAGATGTCTACATGTTTTATATCAACAAGTACGACGAGGTACGTGATGTTCTAAATAGTAGACAATTTTATGTTTTCACTTTTTTTCAGTATTTGAAATCGTGCATCTTGTTTTGTCATTTATTAGTTTTCAAAGTCTGAGTTAAAAACAAAGAGCGTTCATAGCAAAAGTACAAAAAACTCAAAGTCTATGTTCATGTATGAAACTTAATTTCTCATTGCAAAAACCACTTAACCATTTACTCGGAAAAATTACAAAGCTACAATGTTACTGATCTAGGTCTGCACACGAAATACTCATTTGTGCAAGCTGTTATTCTTTGCAGGTACATTTGTCGCAATTTTCAACAAATAAATAATGAATAGTACTTCATCAGTCAGGTATTGTGATACTCTCCAATTGCCATTATCATAAATGTTCATATATCTTCCACGCGATTAGAACTTGATAAAAAGGTACATATGGGAACGACCCATAAGTATCTTTTTTGTACTTTAATATGTTCTTAACTCCTACAATTAAGACTGTCTTGGATCTTTTCATGTTTCCTTTTAATTTATTGCTTGAAACCACCTTCCCCCATGAACTAAACAAATATAGGTACTTGTGTATTACATGCCCTCATTTTAATAGTAATTTTTTAAGCCATGAAAAATAAAAACGTGAACCACAATTTGTATTTTTAGGCTTAGGAAATAACATTTTCTAAGCCTAGAGAGGAAAAATGTATATCACGTTTATTTTAATTGGAAAAATTAATGACAATTTAATTTAATTTGAAAATGAGGGCATGTAATACACAAGTACCCAAATATAATGAGCATTTCCGCTATTGGCACGCGAGTAACCATAAAGTATGACTGTGTGATGTTTTCATGCCTTTTAATATTATTTTAATTCATATTAAGCTAATTTAACATAAATAGCTCGTCTAAATTTAAAATCTGAGAGTTTAGTGAGAATACGCTAAAAATATACAACCTTCAAATGAATATGCTGCCTGAAAACTTTACCTTAAGAATCATGAAACATTATTCAAAAATACAAGTTTTTTTCTGATCAAAGAGATCACAATTCCGCAATTCAAAAGTCATTTATTTTTAGAGCATATTCGATTTATAGGTTAATGGCATTTGTAATGGTGTTTGATTATTTGAAAGTAAACCTTTATAACACATGTTTGACTTTTTGAAAAATATAAACTGACGTTGGGTTTTATATAAAATGTATTTATTTTATCATCAGGTTTCGATTTTACAAAATTAATTTTTTTTTTTGGAAAGCTTCACTTCAACCGATCTGGCAAACTTTTCGATATGTGTTTTGCGCTTTTTCGGGGAAAAAACTGTGATTTTTTAGATAGTTTGATTTAGTAAGCCTAATCACATTTAGACATTCTTGGAGCTTATTAGTTCAAGAACTTTTATCCGTGACTGGTTCACATTGTTATATTAAATTTTTAGATATAACAACTCAACTGAGATTGACAATATGACCACAGATATTGACATTGAAATAATCCGTACTTGTTTGTTGATATTTGCTGTTATTGGGATTTTTGGAAACGTCAATATTATTTGTGCAACTTGGAAGAACAAGACACTTCAACATAAGTGTGGTGAGTTTTTAATTTATAGTTTTATTTTTAGCCTAAAAGTTTGTTCCGGGCCACATTACTGTCTTCAACTTTCAGGAATCATGCTTGCTATACTGGCGTGTTGTGATTCTCTTTGTCTGCTCAATGAGTTTCAATCATTCCTTCGGATGACTCTAAAACTGGGAGGCACTACATTAAAGTTTAACTCGCATTTGTATTTTATCTTGATTAAACTAGTTTTAGAAATTGCTTCTGGGCAAACTCTTCTTATGTGTTTATCGAACCATTAGAAGTTTATATGATTTTTGTTTTGGCTGTAGATAGACTCATTGCTTTAAACTTTGTGGTTTATTATCGTACCGTGAATAGGAACAAATATATTTTAGCTTTGGTTACACCTGGTATTCTTTTTGGACTTGCATTTCTTGTAAGTTGTTTTTCAAAGAGAATGATGATCTGAGATTTCAAAATATTCAGATTGTAAGCATGTTGCTACTTAATAATTTAAAAGTGGAACCATGTATTCTACCAAATGCTATGCCAGAAAATGTTTGATACATAATTAATTTTGTAAATCGCTGAACTAATTTTTAGGTCTCAAGCTTCTGGAATCAATACAATTTGTGGGGCGCTATTGTGACTATTGTGGTTTATGTTTATACGTACTTGGTAGTTTACTGTTGTGGTAAGTTGGCGTGAATAAAATAAAATACAAACCGTATCTCGGAAGTGGCCAACTACGCTTTGACCTACGTTGTTTTCATATTTTAATTGATTCAAAACTATTTATCAGAACGGAGGCATTGGTGTAAAATATTGTCTTTATTGCCTGAAAATAATTTTTATGTGCATTAATGTTTTACATGATTGTGAAATCATCTTTTTTTTTTATTGAATAGCATGTTAAAAATTAGATTAGGCATAAAGATAATTCCATATTGTTAACACTGATCACATAACTGCAGAATAATTTCATTTTTGATAACATCAGATTTTCAGCGTTCAAAAACAAAACCGAAAAGAATATTATGATCCAGAAAGCAATTCTCAACACAGTTATTGTGGGTGCCGCGGTGTTCTCCATATCATCAGTGTTATCTGCATCGCTAATTGCAATTACGAGCAATATGAAAAATCCTCCGTTGGATCCAGATACAGTTGCAACTTATGCTGTTATTCCAGGTTAGTAGTGTCGAGAATAAAGAATGTGAAGTAGAAGAGAAGAGACCATTTTAAACTTCAATATTTTAGGACTCGTTTCTTACTCCTGTAATTTTTATGTGTACTACTGGCGTAGCACCGATTACCGTAATGCTTTCATCAAACAATTGTGTTGTGGAAAAGTGTTGACAACTCAAGAGGCAGTGGTTTCTACTATGTCAGTTTCCAATACTACATTTTCCAAGCGAGCAACTCTTCTCTAAAATTGAATTGTGTACTATTCAACATTACAGCCCAACCGCTCTTCCGTCACCCATTATGAATAAAAGACCAACTGGTTTAATTACTATTTCTGGAGGCAGCTGAATTTTTTTTCTTATGAAATTGTAAAACTTTCGCATGTTGTGACTAAAAATAAATTTTGAATTTTGAATTTAATTATTGTAAAGTAACCACTTCATAAATGATGTTTATTCAGCGTTGGGATTAAA
Organism: Caenorhabditis elegans; assembly: GCF_000002985.6. Taxonomy (NCBI): domain Eukaryota; kingdom Metazoa; phylum Nematoda; class Chromadorea; order Rhabditida; family Rhabditidae; genus Caenorhabditis; species Caenorhabditis elegans. The sequence goes on from NC_003283.11 coordinate 9,839,737, forward strand.
AACAGTTTCTAGACGACACAGTGTCTCGGTATGTTGATATCACAACGATGTTTTGAATTTTTAGATTTTGTAACGGTTGGTTGTCAAAATAAGTAGTGGGTAAAACATCCGGAAAATATTGACCATGAAAAAGCAACTCGACGTCTGCATTCTATTCTAATCAAGAATTTTTCAAATACGGCCTCACTTTGGTACGCTTCTTTAAAAAAAATCTGTCTTGAACCTAAGATACGTTTTCAATTCGAGAAGTATAATAATCTCACATTTCCAATAAACTCGTTCCACTTTTTAAACCATTTTTTATGTTTTCTGGCAACACGACAACTTTACATAAGGAAGTATTTTATTAATTTTTGAGACATTTCAATGATCGTGTAGAGAACTTGAATTTCAAAGCGGATTTCTTTAAACTTTGACGGAAGATATTTCTACTATTTTCACTTGATATCTGAAAAATCAAAACTATCTGTCTGGCCTGTTCAATTACTGCGTCTATAAAATTTGGAGACTAGTTAAATAGTAAGCAAAAACAATAATTAGAAGTCCTTGTGATCAGTTCCTTGATCTGAAGCAGTCTAAAGACATATCACTTGTGAGATTATTGCTTTTACTTGTTTTACTCAGTATTAGTAACTTTATATTATGAAATACAAAACAAGTTCGAGAATCCCATGGACAATCGGTTGAAAGTTTTAAAAACAACAAGAAAAAAAAATGAATTTACGCTGAGAAACGAAGGAACAAACAAGTTTTGCAAAGACTTTTTGCTCAACCTAATATTAGGTTGGTTAATACGTTTTGTCGTTTTGTCGTTTTTTCTCAGTTTAGATTTTTTCTCATATTTTTTTGTGGTTGTATGGAAGACTGTTTGCAAACTAACTGTAAACTAACTGTAATTGTAGCTGTAAAGCCTATCAATATCAATCATACTTCCGCATATGACTCCAAAACCAGTCGACAGATAAAAATACGATAAACAGCGAAATAATTGTATGTTAATTTAAAGCGTTTAATCATTTACTTGATTGATATTTCACGTATTTTTTGCAAGGTAAACGCCGCCAAAGAAATCAATTTATATAGTTTTGTAAAAAAATTGAAAAATACTTCAAGATTCAATTATTCTGTCCACAAACCCAACTCGGACTTGCAAAAATGTTTACAAAATCTGGGTTAGCAAATACGGATTTATACTCAAAAACACTTAGCGGTTTTTCTCAGAAATTTGTTTTTTTTTTAATTTTTTCACAAATTCAAAGACCTCATATCTTTGCAAGTATAGTAAATATTATAAAAGTTAGAATTGCAAGAAGTGCTTAAAATTAACATACATTTTTTTGTTAGAGAAACATTTTTTGATCTGTTTTGATTTCAGAAGAGAACTAAACTATGTGAGAAAGTCAAAAAGTCCCAAGTAGTAACACCGCATAGATCATCCTTACCCTTCTGAAAATTCCATTGATTAGTAAAAACCTTACAGAAAAATATTAAAACGCATATTTAGCTAAGGTAGATTATTAAGTATGAGTAAACAGCCACATAACATAGTGACAGAAAACTTGATTAGATTTTGATATATTCTGTTTTGTCCACATTTTATGAGATGTTATCAGTTCACAGAATTTAGTGCCTAAATACCGCATTCGTTTTCTTTCCGCGTTCACTTTTCATTCACGTTTTTTAGTCAATTAATTTTAAAAAAATAAAATTGCGTTTTAAATTATTGGAAACTGATTAGAAAATTTATAAGTGATCTAAGATTATTAAATTCAGAAGCCCATACCCCCGTGCGCTTTCTACCCTTTGGATTGTCTGGAGTGTGGGCGACTGCCAGCATTTCAATTGAAGTTTAATAGAATACTCTTGCCAATTTTTCTTGAAGTTTTAAAAACATCATTATTGCTCACATTTTAGTTCATCAAATATTAATATAATTAAAAGTTCAAGAGTCAATCATGGAGGAATCAATTCACGGAATGCAAGAATATCAAAGCTTTCAATATAAATTCACATTTTCCACGACTCAAGCAGTGTTCCAGCTGACCTACATGACACCTACTATTGTAGTCATGCTGAAAATCTTCATGTCATTCCGTGGGCCAAGCCATTGGAATAGTGCTCACACAATGAATCATCATATTTATGTTATTATTATGCTATATTTTTTATTTGTAAGTTTTTTTTTACCTTTCAAGTACTCGAGAAGAAAGTGTTGTTTCTGAATAATTTCTCAAATATGAGGAAATATCAATTAAACAATTTTTGAAACGCTTTTTCAAATTCTAGACTGTGCGACAAAATCGGAAAATCTAGACCTGACTGAAATGAAAACATACTTATAAAATAATACATTTAAACTGTAACGTATGTATACTCTCTGAAACTTGAAATTATCCATAAAATTAGTTTTCCATTTTTTCGTTTATGGATAACGGACTAATGTTATGTTACCAAAAAGTTTGCTGTTCTAGTTTTCTGTTTTTCAGAACACTTTATTCTTTCTGTCAGATTTTCTACGATTCTCATTGCCCGCCACTGGGATTCTGACTTCCTGGTCTGCCAGCATTCAACCCAATCATTTTTTGAATCTAATTTTCTTTTTTACTTTTTATTTCAATTACTGTATTCTAATTCTTCCACTTCTACTATGTTTGATCAGATTGATTATTCTAATTTATCCGAAAGATCACCCCATGGTTAATATTTTATACTTTATTTGCAATCAACATATGTTTTTAGATTTGCTCCAAAATAATGATAATTTCACTTCCACTGTTATTTCTCATTCCACTTTGCTGTACTTCATTCATGATTCCTGCTCTCGGATACTGTAGACAAATGGGTTCTCCTTTGAATTACGGCGCTACGTATATATACTATTCTGGCGGATGGGATGGAGTGAGACCAAGTTAGATTTACCAATAATTGCATAATTTTTAGTGGCGAAACTCCTACATTCATCTGGTTATGTCTATTGTAATGTGTTCATTGACAATTTTGTGCTCCGTGGTTATGTTGTTTAAATTGAGACAATCTGTGTTCAGCAATTCGTAAGTTTATATGAAATTTATTAAAATGAAAATTATTGTTCAGGTCAGCAAGAACAAAAGAACAATCAAAACGAGCAGAATCGTCATTATCATTCACTATGATTTCGTTTATTATTCCATTTATAAATAATACAATGCTGACGGTATGTGTTTCAAATTACTTTTAGTGGATTAATTTTCAATTAGAAAATTGATATTCAGATAGTGTATCTCACTTTTCCTGGATGGGTGTATCATATGATGATATTTCGTCCATTTGGAAATGATTGTGAGACCGTGATGATGCCGTGGATTCTTTATATGACCCATCCCATGTTTCGTCGAAAACGAACAATAAGCCAGTCTACGGCAGTAACGACTATACCGAGAATGAATTCGCCAATAATGCATTAATTTAATAAAAAAGTATTTAGAAAAATGTTGGGCTATAAGTTCCAAAAAACAGTATTGTTCTTACTATTATAGAATGACTTGAAATTCTCTGAAAAAAAAATTCACGAATCCTAGACGCGCTACCGGCTGTGACGTTGAACAACTTCCAGTAATAAACTTAACGTTGTTGTAATGTAAACAAAACACAGAATTTGTAGAACTGAAAATTCAAAATGAACGAAACAATTTTTAAAGTATGTACAGCAATATTTTTTGGGATTGTTTTTAACCCACAATAATAAAAATTTGTTACAAACGAATTTCATTACATTTTGGTACTTTTTACGCAAATAAAATGTTTGAAATCAAATTATCTCAAATTATCCTACTTGCAGTTTTATAAGAAAAAAAAAGTACGTGATTTTATAAAATAGTTTGTTTCTAAAGCTTGTTCTAATGAAGTTCAGCTTGACCAATATGCCACTAATATCCCTATTTGCACACTTCTACATCCAGAAGTTAAGTGGGAGTAATTCTCGGTAATTTCATGAAAACGTTTGTGTCGTAAATTACAAATCTACGCGAGTTCTCTGGAGTCTTTGCTCTTTTTTTTTGGTTGACTTGTCACCACTGAACAAAGCCACTCCCCCTCTACTTGTTCTTTCCAACCCATTCCTGTGCCATCGAAAATTTACTTTTAGGGAAAAATGTCAAATTTAACAAGAACACTATCTTCTAGTGATTTTCCACAAGCAGTTTATGGAAACGAAACATATGAAGAATTCTCTCCAAAATGGGATTCCTGGCCAGTAATTGTGGCGGTAATCCCACTATTTTACATGTTTCCGACGTTATTTGTTATAATTCGAGTTATTCAAGTATATTGTAAATCACTTATTTCGTCAAAAAGTGTGCCGATAAATCAGCATATTTTTCTAGTTCTATCATTGGCCCAAGTTATGGTGAGAACTTTTTCAAGATTCAGACAACTGACAATAGAATACCTATAGCTAGTAGCCTTCAAGTCTCTATTATTTTTGTACTCTTCGTTCTTGTTGCAAGTGCTAACTCAGATTTTTTTACAATTTATTATTTTGTTGAATTAAAAATTTTGCCGCGTCTATGTAAAATAAATTTAAAATTGAACAAAACTTTGTGAAAGCCTGAATTTGCCAGGGAACCTTAAGGTTAACTTGAACGTTTCTGTTACAAAATTGTTTTGTACTAAATTAATTAGACTTGGAAAAAAAAAATCAAAAGTACAACTCTCAGTAATTTTATTTGGAAATTTCTTGTAAGTTTCACATTTCCCAAATCAGAAATGTATTCTAGTTAGAACCTTGAGATTCTGATTGTTTGCAATAATTTTCTTTCCATTTTTCAACAATAAAAGAAATATGATGTTTTATCACAAGATTGTTTGCAACCCCGCTTCTGCTTCCGCATGAGAAAATCATTTGAACAATGAGATTTTCAGTGATCACAAAGATTTCAAGTGACCAGGTTCTACTATTGTGCTTTTGCACTCACCAATGAAAATCCTAAAAATAGATGGAGAAACTCGACGAATAATTTTTGAATTTTCAGAGTTTTCTGTATTTCATTGCCGATTACATGATGCTCCGTTTACCAGCAACAGGATTCTTCACTGCATATTGTGCAACTGTATACCCAAATCAATACATCAAGCTCATATTCTTTCTTACGTTTTACTTTAATTATTCTGCAATGGTTTTTCCATTTCTTTTGTGCCTTCTTCGATTAATTCTTATAATGTTTCCAAACACTCATCAAAAAGTATGTTGGTTCGATTGATTTTTTTATGTGGGAATGGGAATGTGATACTTTGAACTTTCACAGCTAAGGCAATGCGTAAATTGAGATTTTAAATTGAATTAGGAATTGGCTAGGAAAAGTTTGTTTATATAGCATAACACTCAAGCTTTTCCAGAAAATGCAAATTTGTGACCAATCAAAAGATCTTGGTCACATTTTAAATATAAACTACGCTTTTAGAGTTTGGAAGTTGCAAATTCGCAGGCAATTTAATTTTTAGAAGGAAAAATATCAATTTTCAGATCAACAGTCGATTGCTGGCAGTCTCAGTTCCCATAACTTTAATCTACCCAATTATATTCACATTCTTTCTTATTCCAGCTGTAGGTTACTGTAGACAGCTTGGAGGTCCATATCCATTCGGTTCTGTTTCAGTATACTATTCTGGCGGTGCATTAGGGGTGAGTTATAGTTTATTTAGTATTTGATGTTTGACTAAATGCTTGACTAGTTTTCATTAGGTAATCAGGCATATCAGACAATTCCAAGAACCTGATGTCGAGAAAAGTCGTTAAATTTTCAGATGCGTAATTCAGTGTTTCACTTTTTCAATACAGTATTCTGGATGGCTGCATGTTTACTTGTAAATGTTATTTTATTCATTAAGCTTCGAAGTGCAATACTTGCTGCAACACAAGGGACATCACGAAGCTCCAGGAGTCGAAAAGCTGAAATATCACTAACCGCCACTACAGTAGCCATGATACTGCCATATTTAACATACGCCATTTTTATTGTAGGTGACAATTATTTTATAAACTCCTTGCGTTGGCAGTTTCATTTTAAAGTTAATTCGGAATATGACAGACGACAGTGGTAACAATTAGATGCGTTTCTCTTAAAATCTCATGAGAAGTTTTAATTGGAGGTTTAAGTGTTCGGAAATTTCGAGCGTACACAAAATAAACTTTTTTCGGTTGATTCTGAGTACTGTAACTCAATTTTCAGGTATTGTACCTTAAAGTTCCTGCATACACGTATTATATGATGATAATCCGTCCATTCGGAAACGATTGTGAAACTGTCATTGTTCCATGGATCTTCTATTTAACCCATCCAGTATTCAAAAACCAAGATGGTTCAGTCATTTCGATAACCGTCATTCAATCGTCAACGCAACGGAAAGAACGTGCGTCTATGATGCCTATTGCCAAAATTAACGTATGATAAATCTTTTCATTATTTGTTTTAAAACTTTTGGAAACAATGAAGAAGGTAAAGGAAATACATAGAGCAATGCATAAAATAAATAAAATTGAAATTATTCACAAGAAAAACAGAAAAAAAGTCATTGAGTGGAGAATGAGATGTTCAAATCGAAATAGGAATCGGGATGAGGTTGAGTAGTTGTTTTTGGAAACAAAAGGAAATGAACAACTAAAGCTACGTCGATTAAGGCAATTTGACCGAGGGATTGGCACTAGAAAATCAATTCATAAAGTTGGCCGTAACATGGGAAATCTAGCGAATTGAAAGTGAATTTTTTCAAATAGAAATGGTAAAAAATCAGAGAATTATGAATCAAGAAGATGGAATTTACAAGCTCTTAATTAAAAACAACGACCCTGTTAAAACAAAACACAGAAAAAAAGAAATTACACGTTTATCGACCATTATTGTTGGGGAAATATCCCATGTGCCCTGGATGGAACTGATTGGTGGCAGTTCCATTTGTTTGATGCGGAATATGTCCATTGTTATACAACCATGGCTGCTGATAGTCCACTTGGTTGTATGGATAATTCTGATACGGGGGCTGCCAAATATTAGGATAGTTGGTGTATGGATAGAACGGTGGATATGCTGGCATCATATTCATTGCGTTCATTGGGAATTGCATCTGTGGATGAACTCCTTGAGGTACACCAGGAGCTGCTATTCTCTGTTGTGGTTGCTGCGGTTGTTGTTGCTGATGTTGATGCTGTTGTCTCGCCTTAGTCCGTTGTGTAGCAGCCGATTCGGACCTTCTTCGGCCATTGGCGGTGGTAGGTGCAGGTGGAATTGGAGGCTGAACAACTTGTTGTTGTTGAGATGGAGGAGGAGCAGCTGGAGGACTGCTAAACTGATGATGTTGTAACATGAGCTGATTTTGTTGCTCAATACTAGGCACAGTATTGATTCCTCCGATTGCACTCTCCTGAGACATCTGAAACCATTATTTTCATTATATTTCTTGAAGTGAATTTTTAAAATAAATTTATGATGTTCACTTTGTTTAAAAGGTAGTATCAGCTCATGTTTAAAAATCTTGAAACTTGTGAGACATATTCATGATAAATGTTTGAAGGGGTAGATTAGCAAATGGGGAAATTGCTTTGTTGCTTCTTTTTTCTATATCTCGTAACATTTCCGAAATCAAAACATTTTTGGAAGTGTATTATATTTGGTTATTTTCGAAATTTATGTAAGTACATTCAAGCGGAAATCCCCACTGCCCGTACCCACCTTTAAAATGTACATCTTAATTATGTTTTTAATTCAGGTTTAAAATAAACTCTCACCTGAGCCATTGAATGTCCCATCTCATATTGCTGAGGAGTATGCTGAAGCGAAGCAGGTCCACCAACCATTTCAATAGAATTACTATTATGGATTGAATGATTGGATGCAACAGAAGCAGGCATTCCAGCCATGGGAGGACTCATGAATTGTTGACTTTGTTGTTCTGGAGTATGATGAGTGTAGGCTGGACCACATGATGGAACACCTCCCGATCCAGGCGTCGCTTGCTGCTGTGAGTTGGGATGAGAGAATGGAGGTTGTTGTGGAGTTGTATTAATCATGCTCATTTGTGGTGTTACATGAGATGATGTCGATGGTCCTGCATTCATTGAATCGTGATAATGTTGAGCAGTAGATTCCTCGTGATGAGTTATACCATTGTGCTGCACAATTGGAGCAATCAACGGCATTTCTTCTTCATTATTTTCACTTTTCCCAATTTGTGGTGACAGATTTGGTGGCGCATCGTCGTCTCCAGTCGAATATCCGTCCACTGAATTATGGGAAAGAGGTGGTGCATCTGAAGGTCCACTTTGAAGAGTTACAGTTGGCTGTGGCGCTGCAGGATCATCTACTTCAGACACCAGATGAGGTGGTTTACTGTCATTCTCAGCAAAATGACAATCATTGTCCTGATATATGTTTTGTTGTGCCTGCATCAGTTGAGGCTGAGGAGAAGGTGTTGGAGAATGAGGTGGAGAAGAATGGTAGGAATCAGGTGTGGGAATATTGTAGTCCTGAAAATAAAGAATAGAAACATAGATTTTGCGAAAATGTTTGGCAGTTATCTAATTGACATGTCTGCTGCTTTTCTAATTTCCCACGCTACTAAATTTGGATTATACATTTGGAAATCGTGTTTTCGCAAGAATTAAATATCTTGTCTTGGGGATCAGAATCGAAACTTAATAGGCTTACCGTTATCGGAACCTCGTCTTCTACTCTATCATAAGCTTCTGTCGATTGATGATCCTCGTCACTTTTTGGAATATCTACTTCTGATGTTTGTTCGATGCCTTCAATCTTCGATTCAGAAGCTTGCATATTTATATCTGATACAGTGACTTTCGCTTCTTCTTCTTCAACCTTTTCCACAAGAATCATCTCTGTTGATGGTCCAGGCTTACTCTCAAGACCCTCACCATCTTCAGAATTTTCAGCCTTTTTAGGTTCATCTCGATCTCTGACTCCAAAGTTTGGTGGGAATTTCTTTCCAGCCACTGACCTTCGCTTTTTAGAAACTTTCTTTCCTCTTCTCGATTTTTCATTCTTTTCCTTGTTAACGGATGTCTCAAAGGGTTTTTCATCATCAGTGGTTAAAGGTTCGGAATCTGTCGGATCATCGTCTTCCTCCTCTTCTTCAGTTCCATCTGTTCTTCTATTACGATATTTTCCTCGACCTGACGAGGTTGCTGAAGTTTTTCGACCAGAAGGATTTGGTTCCGATTCGGTATTATTGCATTTGTTACCCCGTTGTCGTTTTCCGGATGGCTTTGTGGATGGTCCGGGTTCGTCATCTTCGGGAGTTTCTTCGCGAATATTTGACTTATCGAGAACAGAGTCTGAAAATTGATTGCCACTATTATTACGTAAACATCTAAAGATGAGAATTTTCGCCATATCTTACGCGCGCGGGTCTCACAACGCTGACAACGAAGCTTTATAACTTGTACAAGTTACAAGTTTGTATCAATTAATCATAATTGATCATATTTTCATTATAAAAATGCTAGCAGGTATTTTTCGTTTATCTTGAAACACGTGGTATCAGGCTGTCTCATTGTGGTTTGATCTACAAAAATTCAGGATCTTTCCCCGGAAAAAGTGTGACGTCAGCACGCTCTTAACCATGCGAAATCAGTTGAAATGTCTCTTTTCCCGCATTTTTCGAAGATCAAAACGAAATGGGACTTTCTGACTCCACGTGTTGAAAATTATGAGGAAAGCCCGGTCCATGAAAGGGACGTACAGGTAAAATAAAGTTACTACTCTACTTTTAATTATTCAACAACTTTATGGTCGCAATTGAACAATTTGGGCTATTACTGTTTACAAAAAGAATACTTTTTAGTGTTAAGAACAATTTTTAAAAATGACCAACAAATTTTTCCAGAGATGAAGAATAAATATTAACTCTTTCAGACATACCTGCACATCTCGTGAAGATTTTCCTGTTTTGTTTCTGTTGTTTTTTATTTTCTTCTACAGTAATCTCTTCATCAGTGAGATCTCTAGCAGCTGCCCATTCCGGAACTTTAACTTTTCTGTTAACTTCATGCTTCAGGTTTCTACCGACTGAACGATTGTGCCCCCGACTTCTTAGTTCCTATAAGAACGAACGGATGAATTTGAATCTGACGAGCATAGAATACGTGCAAATTATAGAACGGTGATAGGTGCGGATTGATGTGAGGAAACTGTTTCAAAGCATTAAGAATAAATAAAATTTTATAAACAAACTGTTTGAACTATTTGATTGAAAAAAAGCATAACCGGGGAATGTGACAAGGAATACATAAGCAGGGGAAAAATTAGTTGTGCTTTGGTAGATAAAACAGGGTTGGACGTGGGACAAAAAGCAAGCAAACAAAAATAAGCAACAAAAACATTCAAGGACATTGTAAAACCAAAAAAAAAACGTGCAGTGGTATTAACAAGTATTATTTCTTTTTCTATGTTTCATGCCAAACTGAAATCTACGCTTACGAACTTTTTTAACTGAGCCAACAGGCAGACTGGTTGTACTTGTGGGTGTTGCTTTTTCCATTGACACGTGGACTGGTGTTTTCTGTATGCTTTTTCTTCTTTGCTCATCTTGCTCAATCTCCTCTTTTGAAAGCTCGTGATAACCGTCCATTGATGGTCGCATTTTTCGAGGAACCCACTGAAAACTTGATTTTCATTAGCAATTCGAAAAACTGAAAAAAACTTACATCAAGACATTCTGGATCATATTGAACTTTTGTTTCTTTACTAGCTTCACTCTCTCGGAGAATTATCGAAACCATATCCCAGTCGACATCCCATTCGAGCTTGCTAAAAATATTGAAATTGAATTTATTTGAATTTTGTTTTCTGCTTTTCACTTGTTTATTATCATAATACTTTTTTAATTTAAAGAATGTTTTGAAGCCATATTTTTTAAAATTTAATTTAAAAATAATTTAAAAGCACAAACGTTAGTTAATTTTTTTCTCAAACGTTTTCAATTGAATTTCAAAAAACTCACTAATGATTTTTCTCATCGGGATCGACTGGTTTCGCCCAGCCAAGGGAACATACAACTTCTAAAATGTCATGACAGTTGACACCCGTATCGTCCGCGATCACTGTAAAATAATTGGATTTTGCTTGAAAATGGTTTTTTGAAATATAAACTAACTTTTAATCGAAATTCCTGATCCAAATTCTAATTCATCTTTTAGACGTCCGAGACATGATGCAATAGTTGTTCTCCAGTAACCACCATAGGCTTTTCGGCCGAGTTCCGATAATGGTTGCTCAGGACCACCAAACCATTTTTCTTTTCGAGACAATGCATAACTAATATCAATAAGAAATCGGCCTAAACCCATTTCTTGATAACACGGTAAAGTCATTATGCACGATAGATTATTGACATCTGGCTCGTATTTTTCTTTACTGAAGTAACCAGCGAAATGACATCCAATGTCGTCATTTATTGTAACAATGTAGAAAAAGAAAGGTTCCGTGTCGTAGAATACAGTTTTGCTTTCCAAAAACATCCTTGAAACGAGACACAATGTTTGACAGTATTCTCTGAAAATATTATACTTATTAAAGAAGAAAAAAGTATAATTTTTTAAGTTTCATATGTTTTTTCGAAAATCTTCTTTAAAATTTTTTTAATATTCTAAAATTAGACTTTTCGCAAAAATCGGAGCCAGCTGTTGTTCGTGTATTTTCTAGTTTAAAATTACGTTTTTTCACATTTAAATAAGATTTTTAAATTGTATTTGTTTTTCCACAAGAGTTGACTTAAAAAATTTTTATTGGAATTTAGAATTGAAAAATTAAAGTATTCTTGCCTTTGCACAATTTGAAAATTCTTTTTTTAATGTTAATAAAATTTTACCAATTTTTTAATGCATTAACAATTCTAAAATTGTTTTCCGATTTTTCACTGTTGACGAAAAATGTTAATTGTAACTTACACTAATTTACACACTCAATAAAATTTTGAATGTTTCAAATAAGATTTGAAATACTTTTTTCGGAAATTTTGTTTGCAAATTTTCAATTTGAAAAACTTCAGTTATTTCATTAAGTATAAATAAAAACTCACTTCTGCAACCGTCCGTCTACTTCAAATACAGAAATGTCCCCTTTTCGATAAATTTCCAGACCAGGCGGCGCTCGAAGCATACATTTCTTTGCATGATTCTGCATAATCTCATCGGATCGTGCGTAGAAAAAACAGAATTCACAGATGAATAGCTTTTTGACATTGATGAATTCAGCAGGGAATGGAGATCCATACCATGTCTTCATAATAAATGCTCCAAAATGTATTCTTTCTGGTAGTCGAGCCTGTTCTCCTTTCGATGATCGATATATTTCGGAAATTTGAGCAGGAGAAAATTCGTTTCTATCACTGACCGATTTTTTCACTTGTTCGAATATTTCTTTATGCTCCTTTGTTAACTGAAAAATTTAGGAGTGTTAGGAAAAATAAGTTAATTCCACAAATTTAAATGTTTGATTCACAATCACTGGAAATAAAGAAAGTGCAATAAGTTCTGCACAATTTCATTTTTATTTCATACTTCAAAACATACATAACGGAACTTACCACATAACTGGGATCATCAATGACAATTGGTAGATTATCGAGCTCATTTACGGGATCATCATCTGAATCCAATTCCATTGGCTCATCTTCTTGAGATAACGGAGGCGATGGAGTTTTTATTTTTCGAGATCGAGCCGCTGATTGATTCCCTTTTCTTCTCTGTTGCGAAGTACGATCCGGGTCAGGCGTTGACTGCAAAACCTTTTTTTTTAAATAATTCGTAAAAAATAATTACCAATCCGCATGATGCAGCACTACTGCTACTTGGAGCTGATCCGTCTACGTTGAGATCATTACTTCGATTTGTGTCAATTGTCAATGCGCTCAGACGAGAATTTGTTCGCCGCTGAGCTTCTGGAGAATATCGAGGACGTGGTGTGCGAGGTCGTTTTGCTATTTCTGATTGATCATTCGATAACATCTGAAATTAATTCAATATACATTTTCAATTTCTAAATTGTGATCAATTTTTGCGATTATTTTCAAAAATATCAAGAGAAAAATGTGGAATAAAGGTTTTTCATTTTCTAGAAAAATTTTTAAAAAATTCTTTTTAAGAATTTTTCCTTACAGATCCTTTAGTTTCCAATTCGACGAGAGTGAAAACCTAGTGTGCTTCAAAAAAAAAAGAACGGTGTGGTAGTAAAAATTATTTACCAAACAAATTTTCGTTTTTTCAAGAATGAAAAATTCAAAAATTAGAAAGTTGTAGGTGATCAACATGAGAAAATTCCATGGATTAAAAAAAGGTTACGGTGAGAACCTGCACGTCTAATTGCGGCGGCAGCTCGCAATTCTATTTTTTAAACGAAATATCACTAGTGTTATAAGATTACTGTATTAAAGGTGCATTTTTTTGCGAAAAATGACAATTGATACTTTATGTTAAAATTTGAGTGTTTTTTTTTCAAATCTTCTTTTGTGATTATAAATGTTCATGGGAACAAAAATCAGTTTTGGTTTTTTTAAAGCTCAAACATGAAAAGGACGACACAATTTTCTAGCTGGAATTATTATGTGAAAACAGGCTTTTCAGACAAATACAAGGGAAATAAACCTACTTCATCGTTATCTGAATTTTCCGAATCGAGAATTCCTCGCATAAGTCTTGTCACCGGAGTCGAGTGTGGGTTTGAAAGCAGGCTCGCACAGCGAGAATTGTTTGTGTTTCGGCGTTTTGACGAAGTCGACGACATCTTGAGAAGGGAACACATAGTTCAGAGTTTTAGACTTTAGCAACACAGGGTTAGAGCTTTTTGTGAATAAAATTATGGTTTTTTTAAATTTAGAAATTAAATAATCAATGTTTTTAAGTTAAAAAAAATACTTACTGGATCTTTCTGGTCGCCTTCGGGGCGGATAACCGTTGAAGGTGTATCTTGAATTCTTGGGGGATTAAAATCCCTGCTGCTGTCGTGGAGCCGTTTTGTTTCTGAAAAAGAAAACTTACTTACTTACTTACTTTACTTGTTATTGCGGAATGAAATCCGAAATTTTAACATGATTATTTATACGAAGTCTGTCAAAAAAGTCACATAAAAAAAAATTTTTTAAAAAGTCACATGAAATCGAGACTCAAGACATTTTTTATTTTGTTTTCATCTGCTTTCTCTGCTCCTCCATTTCTTTTTCTGTCTCATCGTGCCAAAGGTTGACAAAAAGCAAGAATAAAAACGGGAGGAGATGAGGAAAGTGAGACATTTTGTGAGATGAAAAAAAGCAGAGGAAGAACACAGAGAGAGAGAGTGGATGACAGAAAGAGTGTATGTGTGCATGTTTTATGACCACGAAGCCTGGTTTTGGAGAGAAAAGAGAGTGAAAAGAGCTTCGTCGTTTAATTTGGCTTGGTTTTCGTCAAGTTTTCGGAATATAGAGAATTGGTTTGTTATATATAAACAGGTGAAATTTCGGGCCTTCATTCCGAGATGACAAACTTTTTGGTGGCAAAGGTTCTTTGGGGGCATAGTATCCAAGGAGACAAAGTATCCAGTAGACAAACTGGGGTGTATCTTGGGGGGCATATCTTTGGTGACAACCTTTTTTTCAACTAGATTTTTATATGTATTTTTCAACTAATTTTTGTTCACATTTTTCTGGAATAAGTTTTTTAATGCAATTTTCAATCGATTTTCGGTTATAATTCCCTCACAATTGAATGTATGAACGATGGTCTTTTGGGAAAAGGCTGTAAAACGTCCAACTAACTTGGAATATCGTCAGGCTCTTCCTGATGGTCTGATCCTTCAGCTCCGAAGGATCACATGGGTACCTTCTGATGATCTGATCCTTCAGATAAGAAGGATCGTAAGGGTACCACCTGATGGTCTGATCCTTCAGATCCAAAGGATCATGAGGCTCTTCCTGATGTTCTGATCCTTCAGCTCCAAAAGAACATGGGTACCTCCTGATGTTCTGATCCTTCAGCTTCGAAGGATCATATGGATTTTTGACAAAATTTGAAAAAAAAAATGTTGAAAAAAAACTCGAAATTTTTTTTGTTATTCTTTATTCTTTAAAGAATAGTTCAAATTTATCATGATAGGACCGAAAACTTTCAAGAAACAGTATAACTATACATGATAATCAGCTTCTACCAAATAATGATAAATTCTCCGCGATGACAAACTTTTGGGTGACATCGGAAGGATCAGATCATCAGGCAGAGCCTCATGCTCTTTTGGAGCTGAAGGATCAGAACATCAGGAAGAGCCTCGTGATCCTTTGGAGCTAAAGGATCAGACCATCAGGAGGTTCCCTTACGATCCTTCTTATCTGAAGGATCAGAACATCAGAAGGTACCCATGTGATCCTTCGGAGCTGAAGGATCAGACCATCAGGAAGAGCCTGACGATATTCCAAGTTAGTTGGACGTTTTACAGCCTTTTCCCAAAAGACCATCGTTCATACATTCAATTGTGAGGGAATTAAAACCGAAAATCGATTGAAAATTGCATTAAAAAACTTATTCCAGAAAAATGTGAACAAAAATTAGTTGAAAAATACATATAAAAATCTAGTTGAAAAAAAGGTTGTCACCAAAGATATGCCCCCCAAGATACACCCCAGTTTGTCTACTGGATACTTTGTCTCCTTGGATACTATGCCCCCAAAGAACCTTTGCCACCAAAAAGTTTGTCATCTCGGAATGAAGGCCCGAAATTTCGTGAAAAACTAAGTGTCGCTTGTGCGTAAATACTTCAAGGAATAAGCTACTGATGTAAAATCTCAATAATCCGGCTTAGGTTTTCGGGATTAATGATTAGACTTTCAGATCTTTAAATTTTCAAAACCGCGAACTCGAAGTCTATCAAAACGAGTTTTACATTTTGCATATTTCTGAAGGCGAAAAATCAAAAAATGAACTCAAGAAACTGTATCTTCAATTTTCAAGTGAAAATTTATACATTTTCTTTCGAAATACTGAATTTACATAATTTTCAATAGTATTTCGAAATGGGAAATCTAGTGAATTATTACAATCTATTTACAATAATAAAATAATAATGAAAATTTTACAAATAATAAAGAAGACGATGAAGAAATTGAGTCAACAAAAGGGAAGGGTGCGGAATCGATGAAGAGAAGGGGTGCCCGGAAAAAGAAAAACGAAGAGAAAAAGGAAAAAGAAGAGAGAATTTGGTCCTCTAGCACAGAAAAGGAAGAGCTAGAACTGGAGAAGTTCCAATGTTTTTCTGTTTTCTGGTTGTAAGAAATAAATTTGCGGCTCCAAGAAGTATGCCTCGCTTTAAGAAGAATGAAGAAGAGGAAGCATGACGCCATTTACACAGGAAACGGATTAATAAATATATAGATGGATGCACTTCATAAATTTTGTCTAGCTTTTCAACACGGAAAATGAAGAATTTTAAAAGAAACTGATTGAACTTTTCATTTGGCTGAAGAAATTTATTGAAAACTCTAATATAAGGTAAGATGAGCAAATTTAAGAAAGATTGACAGGCTTACCGTTAAATACTAATTTCTGGAGATGCTGGTAACCGGTTTCAATCGATAAAAACATTTTAAAATAACAATGGTGAGCTCTAAAACAAAATTTCCCACGCTTATTTCAGATTTAAATCAAGCAGTTCAATAGAGCACATTTGCATCAGGGCGGTGCTAAATTCGTGAAAATGTGATGGTTTGAAAGAAAACTCGAATAGATTGGAAATTAATTTCGGCCCAACAAAAAAACACCTCATAAACTGGTGAAACCTACGAATAATTTTAATATTTTTTATTCGAGGAAAAAGGAAGTGTCTATATGCATGTCTTTGTGTGTATGTGTCGATTGTATTGGGACGCCGATGAGGGTACTTTTTGGCGGCAACGCAAGAGATAGTACGCAATCGGTAGAGGTAACATACGAAACACAGAGGCATGTCTTGATGAGATAGTACGGGAATGCAAGAGCGTTCTGGGAAATGGAAGAAAGAAAGAAAAGAGGTGGGGGAGGAGGACCAGCCGATCACAGTCTCTCTGCATTGATCAACGGGAGGAGAAAAAATGGAGAAAGGAGAGAAGAGGTTATTGGGATAAAATGCGCATTGCAGAAATTGTTTTTATGGATTGAGATCGCATCCCAGAGTTTATATCGTTTATAAACTCTCGTGAGTATCGTGAGTTTATAGAGTTTATAGAGTTATTACTGTTTATATCGATTAGTTATATGCCCATTGACCATACAAATAGGGAAATTCGTACCAAAAGGTCAACGGAATGTGAACAGCGGAAATTGAAAATATTTTACACAAAAATCATGTGATCAAGCATCTTGTGTAACTTATTAGAATTTATGAAGTTTCACAGAACATTTCGTGCTTAATCAATCAACTGATAACTGAAAGATAGGGGAAACCCAAATGCCTTTATGATGAAACACTATAAATACTTTGGCAATTATCACGAAAAATGTTAATATTATTAGTTGACTTCTTTTCAGTGAAGTAATGATATGGACTTATTTACAATTACGCTTTGCCACAGCTAAATTACGTGGTAAGTACGGTAGAGTATTATCTGTTCACGTCGAGATATAACAAATTGTGATATAATCGAAACATGTGCTGTCCGCAATTGTTACTTTTGCATGACTATGTAATACTATTTTGCAGGTTACTTCCTAGAATATACATTCTATTTTGATATGGAAAATATTTGAAATTGGTTTTTGTTATACTATACAGCTTGACGTCAAACTTGTATATTTAAGATTTCTATATATACCCTTATTGGTTAAAACCTATCTAGATACCCAAAGAGCAAAATATATATACTTCACCTGTTAGCCACCAAAAAGTAAAAAAACATAGGAAAATGTTCAGCTTTTTCTTTTTTTTTTTGTAGCTACGAATCAAAAGTCGTTGAACTGATAATAATATACCTAGTTACGATTTTTTTTCCTGAAATTTCATACAAAACAACTAAAAACACATATGAATCAATTGGAAAAAATAAAGCGTTTTTTCAAGATCAGAAAATATAAAAAATGGCAAAGAAGAAGGAGGAGATGAACGGGACAACGTCTTGTTTTTGAAAACAAGCTGAAAGAGAGCAGGAGAAGACTGGAGAAGGAGGGCAGAGCTGGTTGAAATTGCGAGCAAACGACCATAGAGAGGGCACGCAGTTTTTCTCAGTGGACATATTGGTTATCAAAAGTATTAATTAAAGTGTTCTTGTCTTGAAATGTACGAAAACATACATCCTAAATTGAATACTATAGGTCTAGAGATGGAGGAGATCTTCCTCTTGGGGACCAAAATATTGCACCACCTGATTGTGTAATTTTTCTTACAGATTGTATTTTGATTGCTATTGGCTTAATCAAAAATGCACCAACTGATAAAATATTGAAAAAACATTATTTTTCAACAATTGGTAGTTAAACAAAAAGTCTAAATGAAGCGAGCCATAAATAAGAAAGTTCAGATTTTTTTGGCGTTGTTTCTCAATGGTATACTTTTTGAATATTATTATTTTTGATTTTGTAAGTTAAATGAACATCACATTTTTTTGTGATCCGGAAAATCTGCAGATTCAACAGCTAAAAAAGTAGGAGTGCAAGCCGAAAGTTGGGGTTGAAAATGTTTAACTTGTTCGCCAAAGAATTTAAAAAATTTAAATTTTTCAAAAAATTCGAAGAACACGATTGGGTTAAATAACTCACCAGTTACTTCCTGATCTGTGCTTTCTGTACTCAGGACATTTTCTGATACAGTTACGTTTTCATGTTGTGGGCCTGTAACACTTTCAACAGCATCATTGTCAAGATCAATAAGTGGAATTGGAACTTCAACTATACATCCTTCTTCAGTTTCTTCAAAATTCTGAATAATTGGCAAACGGGTAGTTCTTCTCCTTCTTGTATGAGATTGAAATACTTCTTTTTCTGTTAAGGACATATTATCCCATAACTTTTCAGCCTCAGTTTTCTTCTTTTTTCGTTCAGTTATTTTTCTAAAGTGAAAATTGATTATCATCTCTTCGTTATAATTTTAAAATTGAAAACTCCATACTGAAATGTTTCGAAAAAGGTTAATGTTCTCTCGGACAAAATATGTTTTTTTTGGTTTTTTCTTGAAGTGGAAAAATAATTAAGCATTTGCACGTCCTTTCCAAATGAATACTTTTTGCTAATAGTGCTCTGATTTTCTAAAGAAATATCTCAAATAGAAAAATACTTACTTCGTTTCTCTGAAAATTGCAATTTCTGAACTATGCGATTCATTTACATCGTGTAAGTGTTGCATCTCTGGATCTTGAGCAATGCCAACACAACGGCTTTCATGGAAGTTTATAAATCCGTCATCGGGTTCCTGTTTTATAGAAACATGTGGGAAGAATAGATGTTGAGCAGCATCAGTTTTTCGAGGACGACCTCTCCGTTTCTGTGAAACCTCTTCAATTGGTGAAATAGCTGGAACTTCTTTGTTGGCAATTTGGACCGCGCCGTGATCTTTGCCGTATTCATCAGAATCATATTCTTGTGGCTCTGCCTTGATCTTGAATCGTATTGGAAGAACATGATCAGTTCTTGCACTGACTGGCACCGAAGATGGGCCGGGTTGATTTGGGTCATCGTAGTCGGTATCCACTGGCTCCCGCTTGATCCGTTCCTACAAGTTTAATAGTTAAATTATTTAACTTAACTTAAATATTAACTTAAATACAAATAGGTTCCTGCTCAACTTTGGAAGTATTTCTGATAGCCTATCAGAAATACTTCCAATTCTGCACCCATTTTGATCATTTCACAAAATCATTATTTTTAAAATTATGGAACAATAAATAATAAATGACTTGTTTTAGGCTGTCACGAAGTCTTTTCTATCAAAAAGGGGCAAATTTCATAAAATTCCTACTAAATTTATGTTTGTTCTCCCTGAATTATCACAATCAATTATTAAAAAATGTAAGATATAACGTTTCAGATAAGCCCAAGGTTAGAAAATAACATACCAAGCTGAAGGCCAGACTGCAGAAATTACTGGCATCTTCGAGGGAAAGTGCCACGGCCTGACTGAGGGCGACGTTTTCCCTTCTGGCTGCTGCAGTTGGACGGGCTGTCCGATCCTTTGGGGACGGAGTCGAGACTTCGTCCTCGTCACTGGACCGCTCCGGTGAAGGCTTCCTTTTCTTTCCCATTGTCTTTCAACTGAAATTTGATTTTAAAATAGGCATCTTCAAACAAAAAAGGGTGAATTGGCAGAAAAGTAATACTATTAGTTGTTGTCTTTTTGCTCCAACTCGGCAATTTGTTTTGTAAATTTATTGCACATTATTACAAACCTATAAAGTTGCTAAAATGTATAGATCCTTATTCCAAAATTCAATAGTGTACGAGTATGTGCGATAATATGCAAGAATTGAAATCAATGAGAAAAGAGACAATACATTAAAAACTATTTTATTCGTGAACTTTTTGCATATACTCCTACTTCTAGCAACTTATTTTTACAAATTTTTCAATATTTTGTGAAAAACGTTCGAAACTTATTGACGAGAACTTTTTTTACGAGAACTTCAAAGCCAAAATTTGCACTCCGCGTCGAACATCGAACTGAACAACTAAAGAGCCCAACTTAAAACAAAGACCTGTAGATAGTCCTTTCAAACGACACCGACCGAACACAAAGTGCGTGACTACTAGGAAATGATGGGCGGCGCCGGTCCGAACTGACTGAATGGGCGGGGAGCGGCGGCAGCGACGCATGTGGCATCGTGCTATTGGACGGATAGTACCGTAGTACTTGAACACGCATACTATCTTTGTACTCACATCAAATTTACATTTAAAAGGAACTATGAAAACTAATATTGAGGAACATAGGAAAACACGCTGCAACGATAAATGTGTAGAAATTATATTGATAAAATCGAAAATAATTGAAATTTCTGTACATATTCCAAAATTGTTTTCAAAATTTAAAGCACCAGTGTATATCCGTTTTGAGAAATTTTTAGGAAAGGATAGCTACTCATAACGTTTTCATCTATAATGTTCTATTGTAGTCTTCCATACTTGTTGATTTTGGTATCTCACGTAAGTGCAATCCTAATTTTTATATACATAGTTACATTTAATTCGCGATGATCAAGGCAGTTATTTTTTATTTTCTTTCAAGTGAATGCCGCCTCCAAACGTTTGTAAATTTGCTCACGGCTACTTGTCAGAACCGAAATATGATTTGCAAAAAGATAAAATACATCATTTTGCTCATGTATGGTATGACACTTTTCAAAAAAAAGTTAGGACTTTTTGGCATGCCCTTGGCAGGTGTGGTATGGCCTTGAAGAGTGTGAAATGTCCCACTCGGTTCCCAAAGATAAAAGCTGAGAGAGTGAACAACATCATCACCGTGGACGACGAATAATTGACCCGCTACTCTTCCTACTCATATTTACTGTTGTAAAGTTTATAAGTTGAACCTAGGCTGAGAAACGTATAGTAATAATGACTTTCAACAATAAAAAAAATACTGTAGAAGACCATGGAAGAACATTAAAAAACAGTATATCAGTTAAGTTGGTTATTCAAGTATAAAATTGATCAATCAAATTTTAACGAAGAATCTGATTCTGTAACAGGGTATTCCAAAACAACATGTATAAACTTTGAATTCTGAGTTGTTTTTGAACACTCAAAATCTCGTATTCCCTGCACCCCTTTCACAAACTCATAAACTTTTGGGCATATTTAATAGGTCGCAATTATTTTGATATGTAATTTGTGCATTCATAAAATGCATCTGAATCACATGAGCTAAGAGAAGTCCGCCGAACATAAAGTGTATAGTCAGAAACCTACGACGAAATTACTTTTTCGAGCACTACAATTATATCACAAAATTTTCGTTTTCTTAACGTTTACATCTTCAAATATATTCAATGAGTGTTCTGACGTCAATTGTCATTTGAACTTTCAATTAAAACAGAATTTAATGAACTTATGTACAATTAAAATAAACAAAATAATGATAGCTTTCAACTCAATAATCTTGGTAGAGATCCCCGCATGGTTTTCATTGTAATAATGTCCAATTTACGTTAACTTTTATTAATATATGTATTTATTCTTTACAGTTTTAATAAATCATTTCGAAGAAAAATAAAGACAGACAGCAAAGAATGCAAGACAATCTGATGCCCCTTGAATAAGTAGACTGAGAATTTTTCAAGTTTCACAAAAATCGGTCTCCATATATATACCTATCGATAAAGTTTGTATATTCCTTGTTCTCAGCCGAAAATTATACTTTTATCATTATTACACTTCAAATCCAAAGCGTCAAAACTCGAGTTCTCATTTCTCGCTTCAAAAAATTTTGACAGATTTAAACTTAGTTTGAAGTTGATGGCTATTGTTATTCTATTCGTATACTCGTATACTATGTTCGTATCATTTCCCCTAGGCTAATTTAACGCTGTGCTCTCACTGAGCCAATTCTTGATAGTCGCAAACGAAACGAGCTGCCATTTTCAATAAAAGAGGCCATGATCTGGTAGTATGGCTGATTATAGCATAGATAGGTGAAGGAAAGACAAAGGTGAAAAAAAATTTCGAAATGAGACTAATCATTGCACTTTTCAAAAAAGAAAAGGATTTCAATTAATACACTTACCTGTGTTGTCAATCCTAGATGCTTGATGCTTGAAACTAAAGTTCTGAAAAATCAATTATGGAAAAAGTTTCAGAACGGTTCTTACCTAAAATTACCAATGTTGGAGAATATCACAAACGATTTTTGTCTACACACTACTGAACTATGAATCTGAAATAGTACAAATGAGAATATCCAAAAAAAGTAAATAAGAGGAAAAGGAGCAAAATAAAAAATGCGGTGTCTATTTCTCTTTTCTATTGCAGTCGTTCTACGTCCTTCTGTTTCTGTGTTGTGCAGAATGAATAAAAATCGGTCGGCGGGCGCGGGTGCTAATAGTAGAGTGCGTTGAGCAGGGAGCACACCACCACAAAAAGGATGCGACGAAAAATTGAAGAAAGAAAGAAGAACACCCAGCGACCGGAGGAACAGAATAAGATTGGAGGCATATTGGTTGCAAGTGGTGAAAGGAAAAGGACACAAAAAGAGAGTGGATTCCCATTTTGACACCATTGAAATAGGGGGAAATGATGAAAAGGTCTGAGGGTTCAAAGGAGAAAAGTGTACAAATGAATGACTACTTTAATGAGGTGTCAGCTATAGCAATAAACTGTATTTTTGAGACGTTGGCATACGATTTTTAACTTCCTGACAAGGGTGATCATTTGCATTTAATGAAATTCCTAATTTCCAATGTGAAAAACGTAGAATTTAAATCCAACTAAGTTAATTCGCGATGCGCGCACAATGCCTCCGTCAGAACAATGTTTTTTTCTCTGTGATCGAGATCAGGGTACAATGCGACATCACAAAATTAAGCACATGGGATGTGCTTATTAAGACAGTTACCGAGTCGTAGTGTGCACAATGTGGTCGATTTTGTTGGCGATGTGTGCATCGTGAGTCCACAATGTCAAAGCTCCGAGGTTATTAATGTCGAACTAAATTTGAAGATGGTGTAAAACAGGACAATAAAATGGGGCAAAATGTACAAATAAACATCGTGACAACACCGACATCGTGACAGCAACTTTATTTATCGGCTTTTATGAAATTTTAATGTGCCCCCACTGAATGTTTAGAACCGAAAGATACCACTCACGGTCTTAAACTGTAAAACAGCGCTGATATGAAATGCTTTAAAAGATAAAAGAACATCAGAAACATAGATTAAAGGCTTAACGGGTTCTTGACAAGGTTTTACATTGTTCACATTAGTTTGGTACAGTATATGCTGGCTTACATGACTGCAAAGGTCAATTAGGCGCAAATTAACTATATTTTCGATGAAATGTAAAAGAAAATTCAGAAAATCCAAAT
This sequence comes from Caenorhabditis elegans, assembly GCF_000002985.6. NCBI lineage: Eukaryota > Metazoa > Nematoda > Chromadorea > Rhabditida > Rhabditidae > Caenorhabditis > Caenorhabditis elegans. Next base: position 9,863,730 of record NC_003283.11, read on the forward strand.
AAGGAAAGTTCGAACAACCTGCGCTAACCTGCGGTAAGGTTTCTGAAACAAATTATCGAGAACAATACTACAGACAATGAAGGCTTGACAAGTATGATTATGACAAAAAAAATCTTTATACTTAATGTAAATAAGAAGTGTGGAATGCGCTCGTTTTGAAAATAAGATTTTTCTGCTTATGTTAGACAATAATTCATTTTTGAAGAACAAAAAATAAAAACAAAAACTCAGTTTTTGATTATTCTTGCAAGGAAGAAGCAGAGACTCTAACAAATATGCATTGATTTGATGGTCGATAGAAATGTTTATATAATTACAACGAATAGAGAATGGACAGTCGAACACTCTCCTCTCTGCTTCTTCTCATTCCGTACTCACCATTAAACTAAAGTTGGTTTTATGAGTAGAGTGGCAGATGGTGTTGAGCAATATGACCTTATTCATGTCCAAGTTTCAATAAGCGACAAATAATAGCAAAAACTACGTCGGAAAAATGCAAATGAATAGGTATGAAAGGGTTCAATTTATCGAAGTGTTCTTTAAAAGTTAAACAATTAGTTCCAAATCGAGTTATGAATAACCCATAATTAGTTGTAGTTTTGGTAAAATCAGAAACGCAAAAACTACTTTTTTCTTTGGCAAAACCTTTCAATACACACTCTACTGATTAAGAAATAACTTTACATCGACTTTATTTTTTGCATAGTTTGTATGATTTCAGAAACTCAGAGTTATCAATAAATGTCAGTCATATGACACTTTCAACTCAAATTTCTCACACATTGTGTCCCCATAGCAATTTTACGCAATGAATGTCTGTTGTTAGCGTACTCTCTCACTTTGGTTTGTCTCATCGGTGAGTAAAATTTAATCAGAAATTCGTTATTCGAAAATAGTAATCTTACTGAAAATTTGGATATAATTGAATCACACATGTTGAAGATTTCGAAACAACATTTTATGAAAAGAACACTTTGGAAGGATCAGTCAGCAACAAGCATACAGATAAGAATTGTTTCGATACTTGTGTTCAAATATGTTAATTGGATTTATTTTTGAATGTTTACACGTGCTGAAAAAAACAAATAAACATGCTTACCCTAATATTAGTAAAACACAGTTTATCTTAGTATAAAAAATGCGCTTAATCAAAATAGATGATTAAATAAATGCTTAATTTATTTTTAGCATGAGGGGACCCAATGTTTCAAATCATGATCAGGAGAGTGACAAGTGCCACAGCTAAATATTCAAACTCCCAGGTAGTAAAAGCAATCTAGAGGCCGCCGATGAATCCTAGAAGTTAGGGATCATTTTTGGAATTAACTCACTAATAATAGTATTCGATCAAACATGAGGCTTATGTAGACGTAAGAACAACAAAGATATAAATAAAGATATGAAAAATCAACAACAATAGAAGGAGACGCCTCCCAATACATGGACGCCTCGGCAACCGACATAGGCATGAAGGGCAGAAAAAGGGAAGACACACGGCGGCCGAATGCACTGAGAGGTCTGTTCCTTCCTCTCTGCGTCTCCAGAAGTCAACCACCCATATTTCACCCTTTCCTTTCAGCCAACAGAGCCTCTTCTACGATGATTTTTTCGTCGTAGTAGTTCGCATTGGTTCACATTGATTGGAAAAGACAGAAATAGAGGAAAACTATGGAAAAGGGGTTGGAATAGAAATGAAAAATGGAAGAGAGAGAGAGAGAGAGAAAGCTTAGCCATCTTCCAACCTCAACATTTAGTTAGATTAGAGATTGAAGTGAGGGGTGCCGTACCCTTCAATCTTTTCATTTTTTGATGGTGACATTTGAAAAAAGAAATTGAATTGAAAAAATGACCAAAGAAAATGAATAGAGGACAAGTCAACAGTATATGATTTGTAATGCAAAATATGAGAAAATTGGAATAGGAAAAATAATGGTTGTGCGAAGGGACTGTACACGAGCCAATCGTGGGAAAATCAACTAACAATTCGATTCATTAAATCGACTTGTTCGACTAATGGAGTAATTAAGCATAGGTTTTCAAAACCAAGATGAGTTCAATTTGAGTTAGGAATAGTTTTTGTAAAACAGTGCAAAAAATCATAAGATGTATCATTACAATAAGTAACTCAATCGAATATTTGAACGTTAATCATGAAATAAAAATAGTTCAAAAATAATAAGAAAGTAGGAACTAGAATAAACCATGATGTGGTCCAAAACAATTCGAAATTTATTTTTCCAAAATTTATATTTATGAACTGTAGTTATGCACAAACGCCAATTCAGAGCAACGGCACATGCACTTTTAAAGATCAATTCAAACAAATAGTTTTATTCATTGTAGAAATTTTTTGAAGAACGGAAATAAGATTTGAAATTGCAATACTCCAAACATTTTAGAGTTGATCATTTACTTTGTGGGAGGTTAGTCTACTTGAAAGCTCAAAAATCATAAATTGTATGGAAAATCTAATTGATGATAAGAATAACGAATAGACATACCACCCTTATCAAGTTTTTTTTCAATTAATTTGTCTAGAATTTTTATAGTTTTTGTTTGAGTTACAACGTTCACTGGCCGACTTTATAATAAACTGACAAGTTGACAAAAACGATAAAATATTTCCTTTATACTTCGCACATGTGCATTTGAGAAATTTCATAATAAAAAGTGAAAAGAATAGGAGGAGAATAAAATGGAAAAATGTTTTGTTTCGGGGAATGATGACGAGAAATTGTTGGTTTCTCAAGGAGACAGAAGCAATGATATTGTATGTTTTAAAACTACTTTTGGAGAAAAGTGAAAAAAAATGACCCAGTTGTGGGCATTTAATTGATTTGAATATTTAACTAATTAGTTATAACTAGCTAATGAATTATTTAACCACTGGCGTACATATCAGGCGATTTGTCTCTTAAACACGTCTAAATACATATGATTAGGAAGCTTAATATGCCCATGAAGACTTTGTTTGATTTTTCCGTGGATCTGAAAAATTGAAATTTAATGTTGACCAGCGTTGAACACACATTACCTTTCTAATTGTTTTGCCAAAAATCATTATGGAGACGACACCGTAAAGAGGCCACGAGCCATTCACTGAAAGTCAAAATTTAAACATTCAACTGATAGGTGTCCACTTACATTCGAGAATTGCAAGATATTGAGCTCTTTCCAATTGAATACCATAGTACATGAGAGTTATATAACACAAATTTTGAAAAATAATGTAGGTTACCGACATGTTGGCAAACGTTTTGAGAGCAGTAATTGAACTGGAATTCGTTTTGTTTTTATTCTGAAGAGAAGATTTGACTCAATTAACCTAATGTTTTGTTCCAATTGATATCGATTTGAAAGGGGTGATTGAACATCGAATTCCTTGTGCTTCTGAAGAGAGTTCTGTTTATCGCCACTTAACGCTTCCAAAACTAATACTTTGTTTTCACGTAACAAGAATTCGAATGCAATTCTTGCAACAACTTGAAAACAAATACTGACTGTTGCTCCAACTTGAGCAGAATATGGAGCAGAGGGCGTTGCTGTCTAAACTCTGGATTTAAAATCTAGATAATAAAATTGTTCATACCACACAATAGTACATTACGGCTCCATCAAAACGAGTTTGTGAATACAAGAAGCAAAGTGGCAAGGCAGCAATTAGAAACTGGAACGAAATTTATTTAAATAATTTTTTCCCTTACTAAAATCCCGATGAGCTTCTCAGTTTTTAGTGTTTAATCATATTTCAACATCGTATCCGACGACTGATCAGTTGGTCCCAAGAGGACATTTTTGTTTTGATTCTAGTAGCTTCTCACATGAACAATCGCCAACAATAATCCAATTATCGTAGAGTCCTTTTCGTACGTCATACTGCGTTTTGTAGCTAACCATCGTTCAAGAATTAAGGACACGGCAGTAGAGTTTGTGATCCATAAGCCAGAGTTGTACATGAGACGGAATACAAAACATCTGAATAGGTCATGAAATATGTTGGAGAAGTAATAGTTTTGGTACCTGTAAATGTTAGGTATCATTTGACATGGATCCAATAATGTTAAGTAATTGAACAAATCCAATCCGTGGAGAACAGTTCTGAAATAATAGAAAACTTGGGTAAATACCTAAATTGTAGATAATAAATTATATTAATTACAGTTAAAGCAAGAAGAGAACGGATGAAACACGTTACTTCACCGCCTGAACATTTGCAAGTTAGAAATCAGCAGTCCTTCATGAGTTCGTCTTTTAACGTTTCCCAGCTCCCAAATTTTTGTTGACCAATAATACTTCCAGGTGAAAAAAAACTTGTTGATCCCAAAATTTTTTTTTTCAGAAATTAGGACCGTTTACCGGTAAAAAACAAAAGTTTTTGAATGGTCACCAAATTTTGGAACCAAACGGAAAAAAAATACTTTTTAAATGGTCACTATTGAGACCTAACAGATGGTAACGTACCTTCCAGTTACATGAAGTATAAATCCAAAAAGATGAAGTTGAAGAATAATTTTAAAGTTCACATGGAACAAGGAAGAGTTCTTTGCTGACCATATCTTCCAAGTATACACTAAAAATACGGGAAGACCGAGTATGCAAATGATCAAATTGATTCCAAGTGAGACGCGAAGGAAATTTGAATTGGACAAATTTGCCATTATGGTGCAGTTTATAGAAGTCATTTTGACAGATCAATCTCAAAAAAATAACTTGAAATGCAAGCTAAAAAGTATAAATGACGCTAAAAATGAAAAAGTCGTTTTGCTTCAATGAGCAATGAGTAAACTAAAATTTTAAAATAATGTGAAGCCTGTGAAGGAAAAATAGACAATTTATAGTTTCCAGAAAACTAGAATATGAAAAGGATAAATTTGTACTCAACAATCCTTGAGTCAGAATACAGGTCGAAATTCACAGGGATACAAAATGATTGTAAAAAACGTGCATTTTTCAGTTAATTTTAATAAAATTGTCTTGAATTTTCCGTGATCGGCCACAAAAAAAAACAGACTTCTAGTTATACAAGTTTTTAATGAGAAAATTAAACCCTTACAAAACTAAATCAAGTAGAATGCGAAATAAAAAAGTGTAGGCTTCAAGATTCATTATCCTCTTAAAAAAAATGATCCGCCTATTTTTTTCAACACAAAACACGAATTTTAAATACTCAAGGGACCACATGCTTTTTGAACAATTTTGCAAAATAATATTTCTGAATCATTTCAATTATGTATTGATAAGAGGTAGTTCCGGTTTTATGAATGACTAAAAACACTTTCTGGTGTTTTGATTTTTAGAAGTTGGAAAATTTTCGTTACTAGTGAATTAGTGAAAGATTTTAATTTTATCGAGATTTCCAATCATATCATTTTTTGAACACTCATTATTGCTTCAAAGTAAACATTTCGGAGCAAACTTTTTACATAAAATGTGGGAAATTTTAAATTATTTCCAAACACATAAAAACATCTTAAAAATAGTTAAAAAAAAACAATTACAAAAAATTTCAATTAAACATAAAAATAATCTAATTAATTGCGCCAGTGACGAAACACACCGTTCTCACGAAACTTGCGCTACCTCTCAATTTTAATGACAAACAATAACGAGTATCATAATATGTGGGTGATTGCTTAGAAGAGAAAAATACAAACAATGTCTAACCCCCTTGCTAGAACAACAGGTGATAATTTATTATTTTAAAAATTGCAACCAGACACCAATTTGAATCAAATGATGATGACGATGCGCTGATTTTTATAGATATGTGCACTTTTCTGGTCTAGTAATCGAGACTTATGATGCCACTGAGATGTTTCATCAAAATCACAGGTCAAAATACTTTTTTTTTGCGAGTGTAGGTATACTCACCAGTTTTTGCTATATTTTTCTATAAGTTGTAAAAGAGTATTGGGACCTTAAAATTGAGTAGCATATGTTGTTTGATCAAATCAGTGGAAAATCGGGTATAGAACTCTTTTCACGGATCACTGCGATTAATCTTCTTTTTTTTTAATCAAAAGTTCTCGATCTCACGTTATCGATCAAAATAACAAAGTGATGAATTTTATTTAAAAGAAAAGTAGACCAGACAAAGTCGAAAACCTATAATAACACGTAATATGAGCCTGGTACATGTGACAATGAGATGTCGAAACTATGCAATTTGTCGTTTGAAATTATCGAGATATTGCTGGTTTGGAGTTTTTAAATGAGCCACTAATTGCACACCAATTAGTTTCCGAACCTGAAACTTTAAAGTTTTTAAGTTGTCGAACGTAGTTTTTCACCTTTTTCATTGATCTTGATAGAATAATTATAGACACAATAGCATACGAGGGAAATGCCAAATTTACTGAAATTCACAGTTATATATATTTTTTGCAATACCATTTTAAATTTACATTCTAATATCCCAAAGTACTGGTACGGCTCCAGATCATTTGCGTGGAACATTAATACAATGTAGATAATATTATATATAACAATAAACGTAGTTGAAATGCCAGCAAAGGTTTTGAGGCAGGTGATTGAGCTGAAGTTTCTGATAAATTTTAATGTTTTTAGTGCGGTACCTGATATTTTGTTCAAGTTGATAACGATTTGAAAGTGTTGAATGATGAACTCCGGTATTTCTAATGTGCTGAAGAGTACAAGAGTTTTCATTAGAGTAGGCAACATCCACGCGTACTTTATTTTGTTTGTAGAGGTAATGGAAGGATATTCGAGCTGACACTTGGAACACAAAACCGACAACTGCACTCATTTGACCTACGTACGGTAGACTAGCTTGGGCTGTCTGGAATTGGTAGGTTTGCAAATATTCGAATTAGGGAAAACATACCACACAATAATACATAACGACTCCTTCAAATTGAATTTTTGAGTACAGAACCGCAAGGGGAATTGATGTTACAGCAAACTGAAATTAAAATTGCAAATTGACATTTCACAGCCAGTTGTTTTTTATTCGCAAGCTCCCTGGGCTCTCAGAATTCAGAAAATGCGTTCAAATAAAGGGCTTGCTACTCATTAAAATAGACTGAACTCAAAATATCTTGATCTTTTTTATGATCTTTTGTGAAATTAGGAAATTTTTCTAGAAATTTTTCTTTTTGGATTTTCTGAGCTAGCTCCAAAAAAAATTTCACAAATTTTTTTGTGAACGATTCACCTGAAAAAAAGCCAAAAAAATTCCCATTCTGACTGACTCTTGTTCATAAGTTGCACTTCTTTTTGTTGCCAACCATCGTTCAATTATTAACGATACAGCTGTTGAATTAGTTATCCAAAGACCTGTGTTGTACATTAACCGTAAAACAAAACACCTGAAAGTTAATAAATTACATGTCTCTGATTAAATAAATTACCTATAGATGTTTGGAACCATATCGCAAGGATTATCTTGAGTTGTGTAGTTAAACAAATCTATAGAATGCAAAATAATTCTGAAAATAATCAGTTTTGTCGGAGAGCCTTGTAAATTTACCTTCCAGAACAGTGCAACATAAATCCAAATAAATGAAGTTGAATTATAATTTTGAAATTAACATGAAAAAGCTTTGTATACTTCATTGACCACAGTTTCCAAGTAGCCCAAATTAAAACTGGTACGGCGCATATTGTGATAACGAGGTTGAAAACTAAGGAGAAACGCAAAAATCCAGAGCTTGCAATTTCAGCCATTTTATTACAATCTACATTGGACATTCTCGAATATTTCTAAAAAAATTTAACTTAGTAAAGTCACGAAGGATATGAAAATAGAAGCGTATTCTCTATACTCAAAAGCATAATGAGCGGAAACTTATTTTCTCGCTGAGACTTTTACTACAGTTGATTAATGTTTGATGAAAGTCTAGTATATCTTTTTTCAACTATTTGAACCAGGAAAGTGCGAGTTTTGCAAAAAGTTCAACAAGAAGTTTTTGTGCATTAAAACCATTTAAATAAATTTGTCAACCGTTCGACTTGTGGAAACCTTAAGAAAAACAATTATTTTTCATTTTGAAAACTAGATATAATTGAGACTTGTATTTTTATCAAAAATACGCAATTACTGGTTACATTGAAAAGTACATCAGTTTTATTAGATATCATGAATATTTATGTAGAAACACATTTTCAAAATTTTTGAAATCGGTCGAATGTTTTAGTTCATTTTCAATAAAACAAAGATACATATACGACTGAAGTGCAATCAATAAATTTGTTGAAACTGTTAATAAAGTAAAGGTAACGAGATGTTCTAATCAGGTTTGATCAAGTGCAAGCCATAGTCTTTAAAAATTAATAGAAATTAATAAATTGCGGGAAGGAAATTGAAAACCTTTATAATAATAATGGAAAATTACTGCTATCAGTGAAAAAGTTTGGTCACACGCAGTTTGAAGTGTTTGAAAAGAAAAAAATTATTAAATTTAAAAACTTAAATAGGTTCCGGAAATCAGAAAATTTTTCGTTGGTATGATATATGAAACATCAATTAAATAGACTATGACTATGTCTTGATACTTTGATTTGTCTGATTAGATATTTGATAAATTTTATTATGAAAAATATAGCTTTTGAAGATTGCAAAGTTTTCTCTTTGTCTTGGTTTTTTGATCACACTTTTTTCCCAGATTTCTCTAGAGAGGAAAAAAGACGATTTAAAATTTAATGTAAGTAGATCTCAACAATTTGGCATAGTACAGATACATAGGTCAACATTTCTGACGTCTGAAACATTATTTATGAATTTGCTTTCAGATCAGAAACATGGGGAAAAAGTAACGAGAAATGATACTGATAGAGATGTTACCAAACCAGACAAGGAAGTTAGATAAGCAGAAACAAAAAATCAGTGGGTGCAAAATGTAAGGTTGACAGCCAGAATCGCAAAAATGATTATTTTAATTTTGAATTTTGTTTTGAGAAGGAATTTTTTTGAGAAAGTACTTAACAAATGAAATTTCCGAAAACAAGACCTCTGACTTTGCTTTTTATTTGAAGAATTCACGAGATGATTCAAAACACATGTTGTTTTGAATAATCAGAACACACAAGAAGTCAAAAAACACAAAAATATTAGAAAACAGGGATCGATGACTATGTTCACAAGCTGTTTTCATGAGTTCTAAATCTAAATCTGGACACCACCTACAAAATTATAAGTTTAGCATAATTGCAGAGATGGCGAATGCCAAGCGCAAAGATTGAAATAAATGACAAATACTATTGAAATTTAAAAAATTGAATCGTGCGATTTTTCGAAATGATAGCCACTAAATCGCTGAAGCGAATGTAGTCTACAACTTTAAACTTTTGTTTAATAAATGTTTAATAAAACTCAAACTTTTGTTTAAGAAATACGAATTCGCAGAAAAACGTAGACTTCTTAATTTTTCAGCATTTTTCCAAATGGATTCATGATGCTTCCATTGATTCATGATGCTTCCATTGATTCATGATGCTTCCATTGAAAACCCATTGAATAAATGAAATCACCTCTTTTTTATCTCAAAGTGTAAACAATTTCTGTCAATCAATTATTAGAGAAAAGTAATTAATAACAATTAATGTGTTTGTTTTTTATATTCAGAAATAAAGTCATTGCTTTCAGAACAACCTTCTAAACGTCAAGTAGATGCTGCTGGAAACAAAAATCTCGCTTCCCTGAAACGGACCAAAATTGCTGGTGTTAAATATTTAAATAATGAACGCATGCAACAAAATCAAAATATCAAAATATGATTTTGTTGACAGCATCAATGGATTTATTCTAAATAATAAATTGAAAAATCACGTAAAAAACTAGAATGTTAACGGTTCCGCATCAAAATTTCAATCATTATGGTTATGGGGTTTGGCCAATTTTCTAACGCAATTTTGTCTTTCTTTAAACAAAATAAGACCAGTTAACGGACGATTTCGAAGGGAGTCTGAAAAAATGTCAGGGAAGAGAAAAATAAGTGATGTTCAAATTAAAGATATGCTAGAAGTCTATGGTAAGCTGAGTTCAGGACTTCAGTTTCCAGAATGTACCACTCATGAGTTGATTTTAATGATATTAATACAATTGTTATCACATCTTTGAAAAATCAGTATAACGACGAGCTATGTGAAAGTTTTGTTGGACTCAGACTTTGGTGTTTTCACTCTATAAATTGTAGAATATTTACTTATACAAACAAATACAAATTATTTTTGAAATGAAAAAACACAAACTGTTCCGAATAATCTGCAACATACTCATAAGTAAATCCCGTCTTTTTGGTTAAACATTTTGAATATACAGCTATGCGATTTGTTGCTTGAAATTATCCAGGTACTGCAGATTCTGAGTTTTTAAATGAGCAATTAATTGCATTCCGACCTGATTTCGGATCTGAAATGTTCAAGATTGTAATTGATTCATGCGTAGTTTGTTACCTGATTCATGGACTTTGATAAAACAATTATTGAGATAACCAGCCGTGGACCGCACCTCCGGCGCGGCCCCGACTTCTGGGGCTGAAAACTAATTTTTCTGAAGCTACCGTAACCCTAAAGTATTCCTACCGTACCACTATTGTACCACTACAGTACCCCGACTATTTCCCACCACTAACCCCAACTCACTGTCCCTCCAGAAGCCAAAACTTCACAGACTACAAAGACTACATAGACTCCAAACTATGGACACACAGAATAAGCGCTTTATATATAGTAAATGATAGCATACAAAGGAAATGCCAAACTCACTGAAAACTTATAAGACTTATTCAACTGTCTTTTTTCACTCACGTACCAAAGTACTGATACGGATTTAGATTTTTTGCGTGGAACATTAATATAATGTAGATTACGTTACTCATAACTATGAACATAGTTGAAACACCAGCAAACGTTTTTAGACAGTGAATTGAGCTGAAATTTTGAAGATTGAAGAACACCGTATTTTCTCTATTAGTGCTCCATGAAGCACTAATTTCCAAGAGCTTTTTGATTGCAGCACTGTTAGAGACTGCAGTACTACTGGAGACTGCAGCACTAATAGAGAATATACGGTATTAACATTTTTTTAAAGGAGTACATACACCTGATATTTTGTTCAAGTTGATATCGTTTTGAAAGCGTTGAATGGTGAACTTCGTTATGTCTACAGCGCTGAAGAAAAATCAATTTTTACGGTAAAAAAAACATCCACGCGTACTTTATTTTGTTTGTAGAGGTAATGGAAGGAGATTCGGGTAGATAATTGGAACATGAAACCGACCACTGCACTTATTTGACCTACGTACGGGATATTGGCTTGGGCTGTCTGAAAATTTTACTGTACAAATTTTTGTATAAACTGTTTGATTAAAACGTACGACACACAAATACATAACGACTCCTTCGAACTGAACTTTCGAGTATAAAATGCAAAGTGGAATTGATGTGATAGCAAACTGGAATATTGTTTAAAACTTACTGAACTTCATGCTGACCGTTACTTGAAAAGCAACTAGCACGTGCGGACTTTTAGGTTGCACTCAACTTATTTACACGTTTAATAAAAATCTTTAAATAAAAATCTTGACAGTCTATGTCAGATAATCAAAACAATCAACACCCGAACACTCATACATAAAGCTTGCATTGATGGACAGCGATAAAAAATTTTTACCTGGAAAAAAACCAAACATATTCCCATTTTGACTGATTCTTTCTCATAAGTTGCTCTTCTTTTTGTTGCCAAACATCGTTCAATTATTAACGATACAGCTGTTGAATTAGTTATCCAAAGACCTGTGTTGTACATTAACCGTAAAACAAAACACCTGAAAGTTAATAAATTTTATTTTCGAGGGCTTAACAAATAACCTATAAATATTTGGAACCATATCACACGGGTTATCTTGAGTTGTGTAATTAAACAAATCTATAGAATGCAAAAAAATTCTGGAAATAATTAGTTTTTGTCAGTGAGACCTGTAAATTTACCTTCCAGAACAGTGCAACATAAATCCAAATAAATGAAGTTGAATTATAATTTTGAAATTAACATGAAAAAGCTTTGTATACTTCATTGACCACAATTTCCAAGTTCCCCGAATTAAAACTGGTACAGCGCAAATTGTGATAATGAGATTGAAGATTAAGGAAAAACGCAAAAATCCAGAGCTTGCAATTTCAGCCATTTTATTACAATCCACGTTGGACATTTTCAGTTGCTTCTGAAAATTTTCGTGAGTAAAGTCACGCAGGCAGAAAATGCAAGAGGCGTATTTTGTATGTATGATCAAATGAGATAAAATAAGATCATGCATGATGAGCGGAATTTTTTAATGTAATTCTCTACTATAGTCGATTAATATACATTTGCTGAAAAAGTCTAATATTTTTTGCAATTAACTATTCAGAATAGGTAAGTGCGAATGGACCAGTACCTGTAAAATTATATTTGGATGAAAGAATCAATTTATTTCATTCTGAATCAAGTTACTGTTTATTTCTGATTAGGTTTTCAATATTAAATTTACTTTCATCAAAAAGCATGAGAAAAGTTTGATAAGTTAGATGATAGTTTTTAAAATGAGCTATAATTCTGTTTTGCAATCCCTTAAATACAATCACTTTTCTAAAAACCAATTACCTAATTTTGAGAAATATTAGAGACTTTAAAATGATTAGTATCTGCTGGAAGTATTAGAAGACGGCGATAATGATTTCTCGACATCTATATACTGCTGTATAGATTGAGCGTGTGGTTCAGAACCTGTTAGTGTATTTAAAATAAATTACCACAGAACCATTAAATCCATTCATCAGTGTTTTCAGAAGTTAAAACCAAAAATTAACGATCGAAAATTCAATACAGAAAAAATAAATATAGTAAACATTTAAATAAAATAGAAAAGAGAACATATTTTGAGAACATATTCTGAAAGTGATAAGTACAATTAAACTATTATTGCAATGGAAAAGTCTTATTTCGACATTAAAAATTAATTAAGAACTTTTAGAAGTTGAAATTTGTTGATTGAAATGCTCAAAGTATGTTATTTCCCCTTGCAACTTCATTTGTGATTCCAAACTTGAATGTATTTGATTATGAACCTGTCAAATAAATAAATGAACAAGAAGAACTTTTATAAAAATTCTCAACATACCGAAAAAATTTTCCTGCTAACCAAGAAAACGGTTATTATTCCGTACGATGGGAATGCACAATTTACTGAAATATTTGCCTTATTTAACTCAATCTGTTTGGCCGACTTACATTCTTGAAGAGCTAAATAGTATTCTGGACGAAATTTTTCATTTAATATCCAACCGAATGAAGGAATTTGAATGAGAAGGAATATTGTGCTAGTGTTGGCATAAATTTTGAGGCATTGCATTGAGCTGTAATATATAAATTTTTGAAATGTTTTGCAAATTAATTTTATCAACTTTTTGTTTTGTTCCAATTGAAATCGAGTGGACAATGAAGATCTTTGCATACTTGATCGAAGGTTCTAAAACATATATGATTTTATGGCATCTTCATAAATGATTATAAAGAACCTTATTGACATGAAAGAGGCAACCAAAGGAAATGCGTGCTAATATCTGAACCGTGATGGCAATAATGGAATTTGCATTTGCGATTTCAGGGTGACCAGGCATGTAGATATTGCAGTACGGCATAAAAACTCCATCGAATTTCGTATTTGAATATGCAATCATTAGTGGAGCAGCAGCCAGAAATACCTGAAAGATCTGATAGTGGGACCTAAAGTTTTTCTTTTTTCTAAAGAACAGAAATAGTTCAAAAATATATATCGAAAAATTGGTTTTTTCTGAGCTCAATCTGTGGTGAAAACTAATGACGTTGATTTGCCGGCCCATCACTAATTCGAACAAGAAGTCAAGCTACTTTTATTTTTTATGTCAGAAGGACATAAAAAAGTCATCTTCATAGACATTCAAATCATATTTTAAACATGAAATTTTTGAGAGAAACAAGCACAATTTTTATTGATGTATCATATCATGTTTCGAATTATAATACTTAACTACGTCAGATTAATTACTATTGGGTACTTGTTGCTTAATAAATCTCAAATGAAAAGCTTCAATCAAAATGTACAGAATGGGATAAATGTCTACTATTGTTTTAGGTGAAAATAGATAGAGGGCATAAAACTAGGCAGACTTTTCATGAACTCAACAATTCCTCAGACATCCTGTCTACAAACAAGACTTGTGAAAATTTAACGGATATATGTATTACACTTACACACTTTGCATTTACGTGAAATAAAAATTAAAACTTACGTGGAGTGATGCAAAAAGGATTCCATACCAAATCCTCTTGTTTTCATATCTACCTTTCAAATGTGTTGCTAAGGTCCTTTCGAGTACGAGTGGTACTGCAGTGCACATGGTTACCCACATTCCAAAATTATACATCAATCGCAACGTAAAACACCTAAAAATATAATCCTCCGTATTTAAAATATTTAGCTCAAGTTTGTGATAATTTCAACAGTATCTCTTTTCTCTGCTTCCAATTCTACACATACCTGTAAATATTTGGTATCATCGCACACGGATTCAAAAACGTGTAGTTGTACAGATCCAATGAATGAAGCATAATTCGACCTGAGCAATGCAGCAGGAATCCGGTAAGGTGCATTTGAGCAATTATTCGAAGGTTTTTGTGAAAATTTTGAGTGTATGCTCCTGTCCACAATTTTAACGAAGACCAACCAAACAACGGAAATCCTATTAACGCAATCGTCAGATTGAAAGCCATTGAAGTCTTGAGCGCTCTGAAAATTTCTCATTCACTATTCGAAATTGGAATTTGAATTCGGATTTAGGTCAGTATCAATTTGATTTAAAATATTTGGGTTTTTATCATTGTTTAATTTACAGCTTCACTGGACCATTGTGATTATTAACAATTGAAAAAGAAACTCAGGAAAATTCAATTCGATGCCATGTTTTTTTTTCATTTATGGGCACTCATAACAAGAGGAAAGAGCAAAAGGCTTACGTGGAAGAAGACAGTGTGAGCATCGTTGTGCAGTTGGAATTCATGATAACAGCGGAACCGAATAACTGAAAGAAAAGAATGAGTGAAGTGTCTAGTCTTCTGAAATAAGCAAATGATCGTTTGATTTTTTGACGTGAGTTAATAATAAATGTGATGTGAACGAAATACATACATATATTCACATTAGTCAACTCCCGGGAGAGATATTTATCTGTTGGGAACAAAGTATATATCTTCTCTATTCTATTAATACAATATGTTTTTAATACTTCAAAGGTTAACTGAATTGACAAAATCACATAAATTATTATCGCGTTCAGTAGAACAGGGAACTAATGGTTTCAAAAAAGAAAAAAACGAAACTTGAACAAAATTATGCGCTTTAACGGATGAGCAGTTTTGAAATAGTGTTAGACTTATGATAGGCTTTGGCCATTTGGTCTTAGTGAATTGAATAGTCTGTTGTTTTTGATAATTTTTGTGAGTTCGAAAAGGTATGCATGAAACATGAAATATCAAAAATTATTTTGAAAGATAAATGGTTAGGCAAGTTGACAACTTTAAAATGTTTTGCCTAATTTTTTATTAGAGAAGCTTGAGTATAAGTGTTTTGCAACTCTGATTTACATAGGCTAAACATTTTTGTTTTGGCATTTATTTGAATTATTACTTTTCAGAACCGTTCTATATTTAGCGTTACTTTGGTTTAGTTCCGAAAATCTTTATTGCGCCTTCTAGTTTACGATATCAGTCACTCCAGATGTCTTACCGATTCGGCATCATTTCTTCTTTTCTGTTCTAACGTCAACAGATGTTTTCTGTTCGTTAACGGAAGTAAGTCTATCTGATAGAAACTCGCCGATATGAACCTTTCCCATTTGCCACGTCAGCTGTATTACTTGCTCTTATGTTTTATGGCCGTCTCTCTTCCGTTTCTTTTTATGATTTGATCCATGTGCTCAAAGAGATAACAAACTGAATACAAGAAATGGGGGAGAACCGGTGTCTATGAAAGTTTCCAGTGCAGATTGCTGGTATTGAAGCTTTTTAAAATATTGCATAAAAACTGGCTCAGTTAACATTTTTAGGACTGTTGCAAGGATAAATTATCGATAGATAAAAAATAGCCTATTTGTCATTATTTTTGGAGCACTGTGTCTGCATAGTATAATGATAGCTACATATCAATCAATATTATACCTCCAGAGTATGGTGCATTGTGATGTTTGGAGAATACTAGTATACTATGGGCAATTTGAAAGCAGAACATTAAAATTTTTAGTATACTTTTATTCCAAGTATACAAAACGTGTTTCTTAAACTAATATCATAAAATCAAAGAATTGTTTGGAATAAGGCGGATCCAATATATGGGCGTGGCCACGAGGTTTAATGCATCATGAAGACAATTCTTTTCAGTCATTCAAGACAGTCGGCTCAACAGCTCACATCATTCCTTCTCTCCACATAATGTCTTCTATTACAGTATTCTCTGTTATTCTTATTTTAACCATCTTTCCTTTGGTTTTCACTTCCGGTCACTTGCGTCTAGAGTTTACGTCTTCTGAGAATAAGTTCTTAAGACTTATCACAGATTATAGTAACGAGACTTTACAATTGACAATGGGAGAAAAGAAAACTTCAAGTTTTCATCCAACAAACGAGCAAGATACTATCAGAATTGGCTTGTCAACTCTAAATCGTGATCCTGTTTTCTACAAGTTCAAACTTGAAAATACTGGACAGCATCTCCGAAACATTTTCGACCAAGATGATGTTGTCGTGTTCATCCAGTCAGTTTTTGAGTGCGACGAAGGATTTTTCGGATCGAAATGCCTACTCAAAAAAGCTCCAAGCACTTCGACGATTGCTTCTAAAATGACTTCAACAACTACAATGACAACTACAACAACAACAATCACTACTTCAACGGAATCTGAAAAACAAGCATCATCGAAAGGAGCTGGTTTATCAATGGGTCTTGAACATTATAACAGGTAATTTTAATTTTGAACTTCTGGTTGACTAAACTAAAGTATCAAAAAGATGTCGTTTTTTAATGTCATTTTCACCTTTTATAAACTATTATTTCCAGCATCATCATCGTTGTGCTAGTGATCATCATCATAACACTTCTCATTCTAATTGCCGTTTTCGCTGTTCTCCTCTTTTCGTCTCGCTCACAAAATCAACACATCATTATTGCTGGCAGAAAATCCGCATCTAAATGCAAGAAACTTGACTTTGAGGGATTCGAAGGAAAGAGTTTTGAACGTTCAAATGATTTTCAATATGAGGAGCCACGTTACACAGCAGCACCATTTGGATCATTTTTCAGCAAGCAATCGGAATATTAGAATGGCAATTTTTACGTTCAAATTTTTAAATGTTTCAATTTTTATTTTGACAACTTACTTTGTAATTATTAATGATTTCTTGTTTAATAAATTGATTTGAGCCTAACTTTTTGGTTTTGGCGCTTGTCGAATTTTTTAAAAACTATTTTGTTCCTTTCCTCTCTGAAACAGACTATAAGTTACAAATATAATCGTTTATTTGTTGAATAAAATGAATGGGAATAGAAATAGCATTGTCTCCAAAAAACCGTGTCCTGAAAATCGGGTCTCGTGTCTCGTCAACCAATAAATATTTTGATGTCCATGAAAATACTTGTTCCGTTAACACGAGAGTTACGTTCACCTTCACTTCCGTTTTAAGATAAACTCGCACATGTGTTCTTTTTGCTATCCATCCATTTCACCTCCCATCTGGGCAAGGTGTGAAAACGTGCCAGAATACATCTCATTTTGATGACAATTGAAATCAAAACCTATCCGCAATTGCCGTTTCATAAATATTCGAATTGTTCTTGACTAATTTTAATTGTGTTTATATTAACTTTTTCCAGGCAGTATTTACCGGTTTTACTATGTAGTTCAAGTTTTATTTTTGCAACAATGATTCTGGGACAAAGCCATTTTCCTGGGTGTCTAATGTAACACATCTTTTCGGTTAATGGGCTAACGGGAAGTTTTTAAAGCATAAAATTTTCGGTCAGTTAAAGTGTTGTATTGACTCAGAAAAATTGCAGCAATGGTCAGCAAACAAGAAATACTGCTCTCACATGTCTTCAACAAGTAAATGCTTAGATTCTAACAAATATTTCTTCGTTAGGATTTTCGAAGAGTTACATTCACTTTCACTTCCGTTTGAGAACATTGCTCTCACATATTCTTTTTTCGCAAAATACACTCTACCTCCACGTGGGCAAGGTGTGAAAACGTGCCAAAACATCCACTGTAGGCAACAATTGGACCGAGTAGGATACTTTTTATTTGTTGAAAAAATAATAGAGATGACGAGTATAACCCGTGCTGTAAAATTGATTCACAGTTCACCAAAAGTAAGAATGAAATACAATATGATGGAGACTATAAAATGAGTACTAAAATTTTAAAATCTAAGAAATGTTATGGCATTTTTCGTTGAAGTGTCTCCTTTTTCTCGATGGTCCTTCTGGACTTCGTGACATAGTGAGCTAAATAAACACTAATTTAAAATACAGAAACAGTAGAATGAATAGGATCAAAAGAAGACGTGTTCAACAGAGGATAGTGTTGAGCGTTTGGTGCCGAAATGGCAGCTTCGTACCACATTTCTGGTAGAAGACACTTTGAACGATGGACAAGGGTCTGAAAAAAAAACAAATAGGGGTAAAAAACACACATAATATAGTGGTAAAATTACCTTAAGGCTGTTGCTAACTCTGTATTGTGCGGAATCATCGATAGTTGACAAAACTAGTAATACTTGACGGCATAGCGGAGGAACTACGTCAACTACTTGAAGAAATCCACGGGAAGATTGAATATTCATTGATTGAGAACAGTCGACTCTGAAATGTTCAGAAGGTGAACAGTCATAATCATCTAAACACTTCAACGTACCCAACATGCAAGTATTTCTTTTCCAGACAGTTATCTGCCATTATGATCATTCCTCTGAATTTTCTCGTCAAAGTTCTGATGACAACCCCATCGTTTGTGTTCTTGACAATGTCTCCTTCTTTAATTATTACATGATGCAATGATTCCATTCTCGTTCGTGGTGACATTGGAATATATTCTCCGAAAATTGGATAACGTGTGTGCACAACCATATTCACTACTCCTTTTTTATTTGTCAGTAGGGAGCTTTGACTGTGACATACAATTTGATACTCTCCTGGAGCCAAAAAAAATTCGTCGATTGTGAAGTGGTTATCAGAGATCCGAGAAGACATTTCTATTAGTTCACCAATACGTCTGTCACCAGATATTCTGTGTACGCAGACCATAAGATCATTCTGGAAAATTTTTAATTTCGGCCTTGTAGTACTCCGAATCTAATTTTCTTTCTAAAAGTTTCGATTTCAAAACAAAATGAGAAAAATGTATAAAAAAAGTTTTATGTTATAAAACTGACCAAGTTATCTTTTTTATTGAATGCTCCTTTTTGGAATGCCGTAACTGATACTTCACATGTATCGGTAATCACAATCTGAAGTGCTGTATCAGAATGTCCACCAACTTTGTGTGTGACACGAAGCTCACTCCAATCCATTCTCAGTTTACAAACTGTTACAGATGCGAACCTTGCCACAAAATCTTCTAAATCCATCCAAAATGCTCCAGTTTCGTCTTTTCTTTGATTCAAAAATTTCTGTTTCATTCCTATGGGCCACCCAGGCCACCCATCCGACCATTTACCATTCCAAACAAATTGCCCCCACGGATTTCGAATTCGGAGTAATCGATAGCCTTGTTCATATATAACATCTAGAATGGAATATGCATGATTTGTTAGTAATCCCATTGCTTTGAATTCTGCCTCAGCCACTACATTTTCAAATGCTCCACAGTGACAACACATCAAAAATCCAGATTCTCTGAAATTCATCAATTATTTTTGTGAACTAAATAGTAGGTAAGACTGACTTTGAACTAACTAATTGAGCCCAGAAAGTATCAACATCATCAACACTACTAGGAATTGGTGGACAATTGTAATTCACACATGATGCTCCTGTGAGCATTGAAAGTCCTTGTGCTAAAGAAGCTCCATGAAGTTTTGAATAGCTCCCCAAAACTTTGGCCATGGCTTTTTCGATCAATGGAACCCATAATTGATTTCGACGACCGACTGCCATTGCAATAGAGTTAGTTTTTGAATAGCAAGGAAAGAAATCATCAACAATTATAACTTCCCACTTCCCTTCCACACATAATCTAAAGACTAATCGTTAATGAAATCACTTGTAAAAACCCACTTTATCTGATAAACTCCATAATGTGAGTATTGTTTTTTCGGGATAATATCATCGAGAACATCTGGTCTTTCAGCAATCAAGGCCATCGCTGACATCAGCCAGCAATCTCCAACTAAAGTTCCTTGTTCAATATCCGAAGGTCGTGGATTATTGAGTACAGACCATGGGCTTGATCGCCCATCTTTTGTGAACATTTGAGATGGACGAAGCCAATTAAGGAAATCGGGTTCTTCGTGACGTTTGACTCCATTTTTCGTGAACTGAA
The DNA here is from genome assembly GCF_000002985.6 of Caenorhabditis elegans. Taxonomy (NCBI): domain Eukaryota; kingdom Metazoa; phylum Nematoda; class Chromadorea; order Rhabditida; family Rhabditidae; genus Caenorhabditis; species Caenorhabditis elegans. The sequence continues at coordinate 9,884,295 of NC_003283.11, forward strand.
GGGAACCAATTGATTTTTTGTTATGTAGAAAGCTATCGTCGATGAAGGGTGAATTGGAAGATCTTAAAGTAACAATGATTATATTATTATCATGAAATGTTGTTTGTTGTTATGGTACAAACTTCGGATGTTATTCTGAAGTACCGCTAGTAACACTGCTCATCTAAAATTCCACTAATTTTCCAAAGTTTTAAAATATTTTCACAATTGCTAGATAACTTTTGCACTGTTTTCAGACTAATTTCACTTTCAGAAGGCTTGTTGCATTGCATGAGTTAATTTCAATGTTTGATATCATATTCTGATCCATATACGATTGGGGGTAAAACATGTGCTGTTGAATTGGTTTTTAAAAATCCTATCAAACTTTATAGGGGACCCATAATTATGTCACACCCTGTAAATGATATTTTTATTCCCAAAAATTTTAAAAATTTTAATGGCACTTTTTTTTTTAAACTGAAGCTATTCTAAATATACAGTTTGATGAAACCTTTATTGTAAGTTTCACTCAAAACTTTGTAATCCCAATTTTCGAAATACGCGTGAATGAAGAAAGTTTCTTATTCATTGATAAGGTAACATTTTTCAGGACAAGCCTTAACCGAAAAAAAAACTAGAGCTAGTTTTATGTGTAATTTTAACGGAAATCTTACAGCAAACTGATAAGAGAAATAGTGAAACAAGCCTGAATTAGTTACCATGTATTTATGAAGTTTGCTCATAATCAGAAAGAAAAACTCACTTGCAGTAACTGATGATATTACTGTAGATAACGTCGGATTTCTTCTCTGCTTCTTGTTTTAAAGTAGTCGTGATTTTGGAGCACATAGACAGTTGATGAGTGTCTGATTCGTTTGAGTCGATGTTTTCGTACCGTTGAGGATTGAAGCAAACAATTTGGAGAGTTTTTTGGGATTTTCACAATAAAAATGATCTTAAAATATTTCCTACGCCCGAACACATACACTTTTCTTGAAAATTTTAAAATGCCATTTTAGAATAATTTTCTATTGACAAAAGTCATGAAAAGCTGCACTTTTTAAAAATTTTAGATTGCAATTACCCTTGCACAGGAAAGGAGCTTTGCTGTTCGTAAAAAGATTGTCAAATCTCAATTTTAATATCAAGTTTTAAATCCTAGGGTTTAACTTAAACTACTTGGTTTCATTGTTTTCTTTGTAGAATTAAGCAACTGATATATTGCATTTGTATAGGACTACAAAAATAGTTATAAAAATTAACATAAAACTGATAAAATACTAAACTAACCTCTTGGATCATTGCTTTGTCCATCAACAAATGGTCCATTTGGCAACGGAGTTCTGAATTTTACTTCACGTTTTTGTTTTCAAAAATTTAAAAATAATTTTCATGCTTACCGAAAATGAGTTGCTCTAACAAAATTATGAGCCGGCGACCTATCTCTGTTGTTTACCAAATCAGATATAGCATTTGAAACGTCCCGAACTAAAATAGAAGGTTGTTTATATAATTCTACCAAAAATTATTTAATACCTGTATCTGTGATAATTTTTGGGAAGCTTCCTGTTAGTTTGGCCGGTTTTTTCGTTAAAGGCTTTTGAGAACCACATCCCTGACAAATGAAGATTGCAGGATCATTGATAAGTGTACAATATAGACAATTCCATGCTGTCATCTCCATCAAACACTAGAAAAATAAGAAATGAAAATTATGAAAATCTTTGCTAAAGAAAAAAGTACAATTTTATTAAACACCGTGGCTTTTCTGAAAAAAAATTCATAATTTTAAAAACTTTCAACTTCAAAATAGTCTAATTTGTAAGCATATGATAACTCTTATTTGTTTTTTCAAACGTTGACTAAGGCATCACATGAAATTGTGAATTGATGGAATGTTTTCTTATAGTGTCTGCGTTCTCTCAATCCGAATGAAGCTTTCCAAAACATGGACGTGGGCTATTTTGTATAAACTAGGTCACTCGAAAAGCTACTAAATTTTTTCAATAAATAATGCAAACCTTGAAACAGAGAAACTACACGAGAATCAAATTCAAAAAGTATTTGGAAAGGTGTATAAAAGAACCGAAGTTAAAAAGAGAAGAGCTGTAGAGAAATAGAAGAAAGAAGGATAGGATGTTATGCAAACAGAAGCATATTTCATAACATGCGTGTTCGCGGAAAAAGAGAAAGAAGAGAAATAGAGAAGGAAAGAAAATATCTTCATTGTTGAACCAGATGGACAAAAAATAGTAGGCACTTAATATCAGAGAACATTATCAACTTAAGTTTAATAGTCTTTTCAACTATAAAATTATATCCTAATATTGCAAATACAAAATATTGGACGGTAAAACTTGTTTGAAGGGATTGCAAATTGTTGAGCTCAAGAGAAACTGAACATATGAATCAGATGTACACAACTTATGAGTCAACTGAGTCAGTTTCAAAGCAAACACTACAAAAATACTTCAAAATAACTGGAGAATTAAAGTGCACTTTAAAAATTGAAAACATCAGTATTTTGTAAATGAGGGAAAAACAATGAAGTTGACATTTTCAACAAATTGAAAGTGTGTTTGGTGTCAAACTGTGGAAGGTTGTGTGTTCAAATTTTTCTAAATTTTCTGGTCAAGTTTGCAAATTCAACACATCGCAAAACTCCTCTATAAATCGTGGCTCCTATAGCGTTTTAGGGCCACAACTCGTAAAATCTAGCTTCAACCATAAAATACATTTCGCGTTCGGAGCCTAACCGCGCTCCAATCGGTCCCCGTTTGCACTCTTTTGGCTGATTTGCGCAAGCCTAGTGCCTAACATTCTCACCCAAAACATGTTGGAGATCTGATAGGACGCGAGTAACGCGAGTTTTAAATGCGAAATTAGTTTACCTGGAGTTATGTATATTTTTCAAATCGCGCCATGTGAGGATTTGCAGACAAAAAACCATCAGAAAATCTCTTCGTTGACTTATGAAATCTCTCCAAAGTTGTAAAACAACATTATTACTTCTAAATGAAAATCAAAATTTGTGCTTCTGTTATATTTTAGGCCAATCCAAGTTTTTTTGAACAGATATTCAACTTGTTGCATTTTCAGCTGTAGAAACGCTATGTGCCAACACCAGAAGATACAATAATTTTCAAACGTTCTGATGCATGTTTTGATGCAAATTCATGAGGTTTCTGCCAACGTCGATACTATCATTTTCAATCTTAACTGTAGTTCAAAAATAGTCGGCAACATCGTCTTCCCACGTACAATTCTTTCATTTTTGCTTCTACCTTTCTGCTATTCAAATAAACGACGTTTCTTTTTTTCCAAGCACATCACCCGATTCTATTTATAGTTTTCATCGGTATCAAAAGAAAAAGAGGGAAAGGAAGAATTTTCTGAAAAACGAAATGCCAACTTTTTCCACGATGATTGAGGAAAACCATAACTATAGTGATGGGCACTTGACGGCGACTTTCGACAGAAATTGAAACGTTCTGTTCCTCATTTTTCCTTATTCGTCGTCTCCTTCTACCATGTCATCATTTCTCTTATTACCATCATAATTGACTATGTGGTATGTCTGTGTGTTCTTCTCGTCTTGTAAAGAATGAAACTGTTTCTTTTCAGACTTTTGACTTTTCCAGCGAATCTTTTTTTCAGTGTCAGCCAACTTGAAAACTTGAAATATATAGAAAAAAACAAAATATAATAACATACTCTAATAGTATTGAAATCTAATTTTGGCCATCGTCCGAAGATTTACAAAAATGCATTAAAATTTTGATAGTCAAGGATTTTTTAAAAACTACATTTTTATTTCTATGAAGAATTTCTCGGAGTAATTTTCAGTAAAACTTATTGACGATCTATGTTCTATTGGAAATTATTTAGAATTGTGGAAGGTGAGCAAAACAATTTTTCATAGGTCAATTCAAATGTCAATCATCAATTTTTATTGAAAATGATCAAAAGAATAAGTATTGTTGGAACAGATAAGTGCATTAAAGCTGAAAACATTACAACCCACCAATTTTTCGATAGACAAAATGAACAAATTTTCAAAAACTGTTAATTATACCGTGTTCGTCTCAGTTTTTACTTGAGACATATTTTTTTTGCACATTTTGCACTAAGTATTCAAAAATGTTATATATTGAATTTATTCCGAATAGTTATTCAACAAAAAAGTTTAGGGAGAAGTATGTGCAGTCTGTTGTCAAAGTTGAAAATGAATGCGAAATACGATATTATTATTATTATTATTATTCGAATGAATTTTCGTTCCCTCTTGGTTTATTGACCTTAATTCCGCTTTCAAGCTCAAAAATCTTCAGTGAAACTTACATGGTTTGTCAGTTACTAGGTAGAAAATTTCAACAATATGTATATGCATTTTACATATCTATTTCAAACCAATATTTTATGAAAATTTCTATATCCTCCATTTTTCTTATTTTTTTGAATTTTTGTCTAAAAATATCCACGTTGTACTTTGAGGCTTAAATGTTCTCTGCTAGAGTGTTCGGATCAAATATATTTTCGATTCCATCGAGAATCGAACGATTTTTTGTCAGTTTTTGTTTCAGTTTTTTATAACATTTGATTTGAAGCAATGAAGTGAAAAATTTAAATTCAAATCTCTTATCAAAACTTTTGTGCTAAAATTACTATAATGATGTGTAGTAGTAGTACAAATGACTGTACAAAAAGTGCTCTAAAAATATATATAACTTCGTAACTTTTGTGGGTGTTTGAATTTTGATTTCCGGGAAGATGACACTTTTTCTTGTGTTGCCGTGAAAACGTTGATAACGGAGGTTCATTTCTGATATTTCTCAAATTGACAACTCAACTCAATGTTTGGTTATTAACATTTTTGCAGTTATAGAAATGTTAGAATTATGATTTATCAAAATTATGAAATTTGAAATTACCACTCTACGGTTCTACTATTTTTACAACTAACGCCTGGGGAAGTGTGTAATTCACAAAATACCAATACTACATCTATCTCGGCTCAAAGTTCATATCATATTTATTTGTTGACCACAAAATAACTACAATCCAAAAAGAAGAAATTCAAGTGAACATGACGTCACGGTTGTACAGTCCAGTTTTTGACATCATAATTGGTTTAGTCATAATTATACTCTCAGCTACAGATCGGTGTCAATTTGAACGGGGTCTGTCATTTTGAAATTCAAGACATGGTTTTGTTTAACAGAAATTGATTTCATCGCTAGTTTCTGTCAGAATTCTAAAATTGTACGAATACAAATATAGTTTAGAACAATAATTATATTGAAGTTTGTAATTGAAAAGTTGAAAAATTATGCTTTCCTTCTTTTTCTTTCATGCCACCTTCACTGCAATGTTCCCTTCATATAAAATTATTTTCATAATAATTTTCGATAAGACACGTAACCTTTCTCATCTTCTTTCTTACTGTACTATACTATTGTAATCTGACATAATTCGTCACCTGACCTGCTAATCAACAGACCATGACATTCAAATTGAACTATCATGACTTTTCCCTATTAATCAACAAAAACAACTTTACAGATTTTTGGATTCCACCTTTCAAAATTTCTGTGTCTCTTCCAATTTGCATTCTCCAGCATTTATAACTCCTTATCAGTCAATTGATCGAATGTAGTCGCGAGTCAACGTCGCTGCTAATCAAATGACATGCTCAACATATCGATCGATTCAACTTTTTTCAAATCTACTCATTTTTATTCTAATTATACTGTACCTACAAACAATAGAATGCCAGAATGCATTGAGTCTTGCCCAGACAAAACATTCATGTATGGCTTTAAAAGCCGAGGATGGAGAAGGATGTACATGCAAACAAACAAAACGATATGGACAACCTGAGTGTTGTTGTATGGGATTGATTGTGTCTCAATTGCCAACTAACTTGACTGCTGACGTTGGATATTTGTGAGTTGTTCAGGGTTAAGTTCGGGAGAAAATTTTTGGATGGAACATGTATTTAATCCTTGCAACAAAAATTGGATTTAATTTCCAATTATAGTTATTGCTGATTATGTACAGTGCTGGCCAAAAAGATATCCACTTTTGGTTTTTTGTGTGTAACTTTTTTCTCAAGCATCCATTTGACTTGAATTTTTCCGTGTGCATAAAGCGAAATGTTACGCAAATTTGCGGACCAAACATTACATGATTATCGATTTTTTCTGAATTTTATTTCAATTTTTTGATTTTTTCGTTTTGCATGGAGGTGGGAGCGTCATGGTGTGGGGGTGCTTCACCAGCACTTCCATGGGCCCACTAAGGAGAATCCAAAGCATTATGGATCGTTTTCAATACGAAAACATCTTGGAAACTACAATGCGACCCTGGGCACTTCAAAATGTGGGCCGTGGCTTCGTGTTTCAGCAGGATAACGATCCTAAGCATACTTCTCTTCATGTGCGTTCCTGGTTTCAACGTCGTCGTGTGCATTTGCTCGATTGGCCAAGTCAGTCTCCGGACTTGAATCCAATAGAGCATTTGTGGGAAGAGTTGGAAAGACGTCTTGGAGGTATTCGGGCTTCAAATGCAGATGCCAAATTCAACCAGTTGGAAAACGCTTGGAAAGCTATCCCCATGTCAGTTATTCACAAGCTGATCGACTCGATGCCACGTCGTTGTCAAGCTGTTATTGATGCAAACGGATACGCGACAAAGTATTAAGCATAATTATGTTGTTTTTAAATCCAATTGCTCATATTCCGGTACTTTAATTGTCATTTCCTTGCAACCTCGGCTTTTTCAATATTTCTAGTTTTTCGATTTTTTTGAATTTTTCTGAAGTTTTTTCAAAATCTGTTGAACATTTTTGATGAATATTGTGTTTTTAGATTTTGTGAACACTGTGGTGAAGTTTCAAAACAAAATAACCACTTAGAAAAAAGTTACACACAAAAAACCAAAAGTGGATATCTTTTTGGCCAGCACTGTATATCTGAAGAATATCTATTGATTTATTCTAGGTACCTCCACAATACTTCAATCTCTGTTATTACACCGAACTTTTTTGATAAATTCCCATCTATTCGAGAACTGTAAGTTTTAACATTATTTCAATTTGAACATTTTCCATTTTTCAGTGAGATTGATAATTCTGCTCATTTGGAGCACATCGATGGATCTTCTCTCTCCGTTCTCTCAAAACTTCGAAAGCTTTCTGTAGTTAAATGTCCCAATCTTCGTGAAATTTCTGGAAAACTTTTGGTCAACAACACGAGAATTCAGAATGTGTAAGGTTTCATTATTAAAAAATCATTTCTAATGTAAGTCCTTTTTTAGAATACTAAAAAACAATGGACTCGCTACAATGCCTTCGTTGAGAATGACTGATGCTCATCACGTGCTCCTTGATAGAATTGATTTATCAGGAAACAAAATTAAATTTATTAGTGATTCAAAAGTTCGAAATGTGAAGGCAAGAACTGTCGTGCTGAGTGAAAATAAGCTTATTGAAATATCAGGATATGCATTCACAGAAAGTCAGTTTCTGAAACTGTAAGTTTTTTCTTAATTTATAAAAAAATGAAGTAAGTTTCTTGTAGAAAGCTAAACAACAATCCAGACCTCCGAAGTCTATCTGTTGATGCATTCAAAAATATGGCAGGTCTTCAAACACTGTAAGTTTTATTATATTCAAGAATGGTTAATTTATACAATTAATTACAGAGATCTTTCTCATACTTCTATCGATACATTGCCTATAAATGGTCTGAAGAAGTTGAAAACATTGATTCTGAATGATGTTCCAACACTCAAAAGTCTTCCCAGTGTTTTGAGTTTTACTGATTTAGAAACTGCTCATTTCACTTACCCACACCATTGTTGCCTTTTCAAAGTAAGTTTAGATATTATGGTACTTGTAATATCACAATTGCTCAGTACGTGGATGATGTTACAATGAATGATAATGGAAAGTATCAAAGAAATGCAAAAGAAATTCACAAACGAATTTGTGACAAAAGAGAACAACAAAAAGTCGCAAGGAGAAGAAAACGGGAAACTAGCGGAATTGATTTTTTGGATATGTTATTGAAAGAATGGACTGATAATAGCACATACACGGGACCAGATGATGCTGATGATGATGAGTTGCCACGTAAGTAAATGTAAACTATTTTCTGATCTACTCGTTCTAAATATTGTTTGGTAACGTTCTTTTTGTTGAGTAGACTTTCCACGGTAAAGGCAAGGGTAGAGGGTGAACGAACTCCGCCTCGTCCGGCAAAGTTTTTAATTTGAGCACGGACAAAAGTTTATGGAGAACCATTGGACAAACAATAAAAGTATAACTTTCAGCATTTGTTGAAATTGGAGCGGAACCTTGTCAATCCATTGGGGAGGAAGTTCAAAAGTACTATTCTAACATTACTTGTTATCCACAACCGGATGCTTTGAATCCATGCGAGAATATTGTTGGATATCCATTCCTTCGAATAGCAGTTTGGGTTGTTTGTCTTGCAGCAATAGTAGGAAACATTATTGTTTGGGCTTTGTTAGGAATAGTTTACGAGAAACGAATGAGGATGCATTATCTTTACATGATCAATATGTCTGTAGCTGATATGGTCACTGGTATGTTATTAAGCTCTGTAACTAAATATTAAGAAAAGTTTCAGGAATTTACCTTGCTGTTCTTGCAATTGCTGATGCTAAAATGTCTGATGAGTATTATAGACATGCTGTTTGGTGGCAGACAGGATGGGGATGTCGAGCTGCTGGATTTTTGGCGGTTTTTGCATCTGAACTAGGAATCATTTCAATGTTTTTAATTGCATTCGAAATGTCATATAACACAAGGTTAGTATTTGTCGTTTCTGATAATAATTTTCAGTTAAAATTCGAAAAGATTACTATTATTTCAAGATTTCAGACAATCATTTCGTGGGCGCCGTTTGAGTCCAAAAGTTGGAGTACTTCTTATGATTGGTGGATGGCTTTTTGCGATTATAATGGCAATACTTCCTTGGTTTGATGTTTCTTCATACTCTGAGAGTAGCGTATGTCTTCCTTTGAGAGCAGCAACAATATTTGATAAAAGTTATTTGATATTCGGACTCAGTTTCAATTTTTTGGCATTTGCGGCAATGGCTCTTTCGTACGGATTTATTGTGAAAATGTTGAAGGTTTTAAATTATCTGAAAGTTATAAACAAACAAATCACATTTCAGGAAAACGAAACTCGCGAAGAAGACCGTGCACTTATAACTAAAATGACAGTTCTAGTTGTAACTGATTTGATTTGCTGGTTTCCAACCCTGTTCTTTGGATTTACGGCCACAATTGGATTTCCACTGCTTTCTTTGTCATCTGCCAAGTTTGTTCTTGTATTCTTCTTTCCAATCAATGCCTTTGCCAACCCATTCCTTTACGTTTTCTTCACTGAAGTCATCCAACATCGAGTTCGAAGCAAAACATTACCAGTTATCAGAAGGATCACTACTGGGCCTTTGAATGCTGCCAGCTCTCTATCAAACTTCTATCATTCTCAACCACCTGGAGCACATCGAAGAAGCAGAGATGAACCAACAAGTCCATCTGGAATGCATTTGGCAGTTACCCAGGTACGCCAGGTATATAACGAAAGTCTACAGAAAATTGAAGTGTTGTTAAACAATTCAAAAATTTTAGACAACATCACTAAACAGTACACCAAGGGGATCAGATGTTTCCCGTGCTTCTGATGGAATGCTTTTTGATTATGATCGAAGAGCCAGTGCATCTCCGAGAGTTTCGTTTGATATTCCAATTTCTCCAACAACTCCAAGATCTGATAGAAAGAATAGGATATCTCTTCTCAAGAGAATAGTTTCCTCAATACCAGAAGTATCCGATCTTTCCGAACATTCAAGTGAAAGCCATCATGAGCATGTACCTCATCCTAGAAGAAAATTGAGATCATCATTGAATAGAATCCTTGCACTTGGAAGAAGGCAAGAAGGCTCAGCAGATTCTGGAAGAGGATCCATTGCATCTTCTGCTGGCTCTGTAAGTACATTTATCTGAATTAACGAAATTTACCCGTTGCGTTTTCGCCGCGAATTTTTTGTATTTCTGAAAATTATGTTTTTTTTTGTAAAATGCAGTTAATCTTTTTCAATAATTTAGGGTATAACAAAGAATACTTGAAAAATTAAAAAATTTTCAGCGTGATCAAAATGAAAGAGTATCCTTAACCAGCAACGCTTCTTCAATATTGAGTCCACTTTTATCTCCGACAAATTCAAACATTTTAATACTACCTCCCGAACCATCAAAAAATCGTCGAAAGTCCACTCCAGCCATACCACTTCTCGTAGTTTCTGATTGTTCTTAGATTCTTCAAAAAGTTTCTAAAATTGTATAATAATGTATCCTAGTTTCATATTTTCTTTAATAATTTATTTGTTTCTTTTCATTCACATTTCTTGATTGCGGGTCAATGAATACGAGCCTCCACACAAATGCCTTCGTCTCTCTAATTTTTTCAAATCATTGTTTCGTTTGCCCCCGTGAGAATTGTTTATTCTTCATGATTAATAAAAATAGTTTGATTCTGATTGTGCTTTGATGCATTTCCATTAAATTTTCAATGATGAGAGTAGAGAACTTAATTTCAAAAATTAAAAGAAAATAAACGAAATTAATAAAACAAATACAAATTATTTTGATTTGAATTTTTAAATTAAAAAAAAACTACGTAACAAAAACATGGCTATTTCAATCACTTTCTCTCAACTTTAACCGGCTTTTAGCTCTATTTTTTGTTTTATCAGCCAAGATTAAAAAAATACCATGAGACAACTATTCCCAAACAACTTGTTTTCTGTAGAAGAAAACTTTCGACAGTCAAGAATTTGATCGGAAATTAAAAATTTAGAGTTTTCAAGCAAATTCTTTTCACAGTTTGCAAAATGTTATTGTTTTTTTAAAGAACTCACATTCGTTTTGTTTCCCCTACACCTACCAACCTTCTATAAATATTTCACACAAAAATTCCTTTTCTTTAGTTTACAATTTTTTTGAATATGATTTCCTGAAAGATAAACTCTTCAATAATTTATTTAATTGGGAATGACAATTAGGGGAATTTTTCCTAATTAGGAGAATCATTTTGTCTTTAAAAAATGTGTTCAAAAACCTGAACCCTTCAACGTTTTATAGTGCGAATGCTATATATTTTCTATTCTGATTTGCACAGTGATAATGTTTTGAATAATTTGATGTTCAAAATGTTGTTCTCAAAAACTATTTGTTTCTATCTTTAGCCCTGTGTCTCGATTTTTTTTAAAGTTTTTCCCCCGAAAAAACACATTTGGAGCAATTTTAAGGTCTCATAAATAAATAAAAAATTAACTGAAAAAAATTCCAGATCAAAATTTTTGTAACTAAGAAATCGATTTTGTCTTGTTTTGAAGTATGGGTCACTAACGTTTCCCTTGTGAGCAGCTATTGTTTTTTAAAAGAATAAATTCAGACAAAATTTAAAAATGAACAGGATAATACTTTTTGTTTTGGAAGACATCCTAAATTTTTACTCTCAAACCGCCCACAATTTGAAATTATCCATGTGCTTCATTCACATCATGCTCAATTTGCATTCATCACAGCACATTATCCTTACTCATTTTACAAAAAAAACCCTGTGTTATTTACTTCCCTTGTTAATTTGCGCGGCTTCTTTTCTGTTATTCGTCACATTCATTTTTATCACCACCACAAAACACAACAATTGCGTTGAAATGAGCCAAATTAGGTTTCTCTTCAGGAAAATGCTAAGAAAAAGTCGAAAGATAAGTTTTCGAATTACTAAAAAAGTGTGCAAAACGATAGCTCTCAACGAGCACTCAGAGAGCACCGGAGCAAAAACGAAAAATGTCGAAGAGAGAGCAGACGACAATTAGTTTTCCATCTTTCTGAGCAAGAAGAAAAAGATGCATACCCGTATATGTGACTCTTTGTTTCTGTTGAGTTCTTTTTAAATAGGTGAAGTTGATTCAATGGCAAATGACAGAGTGCATCTATCTACACGAGTACATATTTTCTACAAGCTTATGTGTAAGATATTTTTTATATTTATGTCGTTCCCCTTTTTTGAAATATTCCAGATTGTTTTCAGCATATCAATTGAGGTCTTTTTGAAATCCTTCTTCCAAAACATGGATTATTACGCATCAATGAGCTTTAAGAAAACTAGAAAAACAACAAGTATGTACAACTGTTTGAAAATTTTAGGGAAAATATTTATAAATGTTGATTCTTCGAATTAGTTGTAATTCCAAAATTTTTTTTTGAAAAGTTAGAAGAACATTGTATAAAATAGAAATAAAATGAAGTTAGGTAAACATAAAATAATTAAGAATATTTTTCGTATCTTCATGCAAATAAAATGTTTAAATCATTATTTTTGGTACAAAAATAAATGAGCTCGCGGATTTTTTATTTAGATAACTGTTTTTTTCTAATGTATTCAAATTTTTTTCGTTTGATAGTTCCATCATCTTTCTCAATTGTAGAAATTTGTTCTAAATTTCAGAACAAAAATTGAAAACATGTCCCTCCTCTATTTTCTTCTCTGTCTCACCCTCAATTCTGTTCACAGAAAAGTTAGTAAAAAATATCAGGATTTATCCGTTTAGAATAGAATCATTTTCAAAATCTCATGTATTCACTTTAATCCGTTTATATTTGTATTTTTTCTCGTAGCAACGAGAAATTATTGTTACACCAAAGACGATGTTTAAAATTAAACCCCTTTTTTCTAGAGAAATTTCAATTATAAACTAATTATAAATTCGTAAAAACAGGTGATTATGTGAAGTTCAGCAACCCACCTACTGACAAATGCAGGTGTTTTTTATCCAACATTTCAGATTTCATGTTGTATTAGTAGAAGCATGAGAATATTCAACATCTCACAACTTTCCCCATAGCTTTACCAACTTTAATTATTTTTGGCAGAAAAAATGATTTAATTCCGCTTTACATTTACAAGTACTGTTGTTTCTAGCTGAAAAAAAACCTAATTTTTACAGTTTTCCTGTTTTGAATTATTTTAAAAATAAAGGAAGTCACGCCTATTTTCCAATCAATCAGAGTTACCGAGCTTCAAACATTTCGTCTGATTGGTTGGAAAGGACTCTGACGGGTGTTTCTTATTTTATGTGTTATTCGATTTTTCCCGATGCTCTTTTTATGTATTTAATTTTGTTGTAATTTATCGATTTCCGAATAAAAAACAATAATAAGCGGAGCAAATCGCTGATTGGTTGCAGTTCCCATTTTTAAGCGAATCCACACATGGAATTTACCTAAAAATTACGTTTTTAAATGCTGCATTGGAATTTTGAAGCAAAGTCCCCATTCACGCTACTCCACTTTCAAATCAATTTTAGTATGAAAATTAATTTTTAAATCACAATTTCCACAATGCTAGCAACAAATCAGTATATGACTAATAGAAATTGAAATACTTGTTTGAAATCATTTTGTATGGATGTAGATGTAGAAAATACGTTCGTTATGAAGACAATCAGATAAATACAGTTTACCCGATTTTTTTTGCATTTTCTTTTTTCTGACATTTTCTGACATGACAATATCTTTTTTTTGTTATAATTTTGCCTGTTTTTCCATTATTCGTCATTTAATTATTTTAACCTCTGTTTCTAACTCTGGCAAATTGTTTTTCTGAATGTTCGTATTCCTTCAAGAGTTTAAATTTATCTGGAAAATTCTTAACGTAAAAGTTGAATATAAATTGTGTGATTAATCTTGATTTTTTTCCGATTTTTTTCGAGTTTTTTCCTAAACATGCGTTTCTTCTTTAAATTGCAGTCGCATTGTTTACTCCTTTAAACAGAAATATTTAGGATATTATTCAAACTTTCTTGAGCATTCGACATGCAGTGTTGACTTTTTGAGTGGTATATAAAATAATACATAATGAGAAATGAAATTGAATTGTGCACATTGTCAACGGCGACGAAATCTACGCTCACTATTTTCCAGTTGTCATTTTCAGTTATTTTCAGTTTTAACAATGGACTTTTAGATAACGAGAATTCTGAAATTATTTTGTTTTCCATTGGTGTACTTCATTAATCGACGAATAATAGACTTCAATAGATGAAGACAAAAAATTATTCGAACTCAAAATCAGCTGTATTTCGTTTAATGCTCTTGAAAAGTCTGTCAAAATTTAATTGGGTTCCTAAATTATTTTTGGTGTTTTTAGTCTGGGATTCGCCAGAAACGTGAAAAATGACTAAATTCATAACGCCATTTTTAGCTTATTGTAAGAAATGCGTCTTTTCCAATTACAAGTTGATTCATAGAAAATCTTTATTTAAAAAATGACAATGAGCCGATTAAAAGAAGAAATGTGCAAAACAACACGACGGAAACACAAAAGAAGAAAATAAATCTTTAAAAAAATTTTACGCACCAGTGGTGTAAATAAGAAGCAAGACAAGGAATGGTTCAAAATCAGATAAAATATGTATTGTTTTCAATCATTTTTGAGCGGAACAAACCCTCTAATTTGTACGTAAATGGAATGTTTCATCACTATCAATTTATGCTGTTAAAGGTGGCGTAGTTGAATTTGAGACTATGCTTTAAATCATTCTGTATACTTTGACAAGGGAATATGTTAAGCGAAACATCACAAAAATGTGGTTAACGGGAGTTATGAACCTTCGAAGTTGCGAAAAATATTTTAAATTTTTCAAATCATACACTATACACTAAATTTTGCAAAAACAGTTTACAAAACTTATGGGTGAATGGGATAAGGGACTGCAAGTCTATTTTACAATTGCCCACTTTATGTGTTAAGCCAGCCATCAATTACCTTCCTTCCTATTTCCAAAGATTTCTGAAATTGATGTCCTCAACTGTTTTCCACCCACTATTCCGAGAATAATTTATTTTCGTCGTTCTTAAGTCTGGAATATTGTTAGGAAGTAACTTGAAGCACAAGCTGTCAGACAATAAAAATTTAATCAACGTTTTTATTACTACAAATTTTTTCATTTCTTTTTATAACTTTTTATTATTTGTTCTTTCTATTTGGGTTCAATCCAATAATATTTGTTCCTGAAAGTCACACAGACAAACATTCGTTTTTCTCCCGTCATCCATGTAATTTTTCCTTTTTCTATCAGTAAAAAGTGCATTACGATGAATTGGATTTTCTCCTTTCTTTTCATTTTCTTGTTTCTCCGTTTGCACTATCTTTTATATCTGTTTTATTTTTTATTTCTACAGAAAATATTTTTTTACTGTTTTAGGAATGTATCCATTTAATCGAACAACGTCAATTCACGCTGAAAGTGCCAGTCAACATATAGATGAGTTGGATGATGATGACTTTGGAAGATCCAATGGAAAATTTTATTCGAATCGGCACTCACAGGTTCGTACATTTTTGAGCATTGTTGAAAGAAGTAAGTCTAAAACACGAACCAAAAATATTTCACGGAAAGAAAACGCAAAAAAGTTATATTCGTAGAAAATGAGTATAGATTCTTGGTTGTACCTTTACGACTCCATTCGCCTCGGAAACACTAATTTATAAAAGTTTTGGAGCGCATTTTGTTCTGGTTTCACTTTTGAACAAAACTTTCATTTTAAAATGACATGTTCAAAATTGTATTTTCTGCGCAAAAGTAAAAAAATATTTTGAAATTTTGATTACATTGAGTTATGTATAAAATTTTCCGGTTATATGTGATGTTTCAAAAAGTTTAGAACAAAATAGTTAAGTGTATCGTATTAGCATGGGGATTTTTGAAATCCGGGATCAAAATTTTTTTATTGTTTCAGTAAACAAAGAACCGATAACTTTTTGAACCAGATTAATTTGATCAAACTTATAAAAGAATTAGTTAACTGCAGATAGTGTTGAGCTTTAAACAGATTATATTCAAGGATAATAATAGTAAATAAACTACAGGAATTTCCGGGAAGAAACAAAAAACTTCAACTAAATAAATATTGGATATTGAAATTTTAATTCTAGGAGATTGTTTTTTGTAAAAACAAACTTCAGTGTCAAATTTCAAAGACATCTGAAGATTATTTGAATGCTTTTGTTGAAACTAATATTCTGAGAATGTGAAATCATTATTATTCCATTTTTCAGACCATAGTTTTATAGGATTCAAGTTTTTTCAGAACAAATATCCAATTCTCCCCGTTAGAAAACCTTTTCAATAGTAACGACATATAGAAAGAAATCGTAGAATTTTATCGTCATCTTTGATTTCAATACTTTTCTAAAGAAATACTTGCTAGATTGAACCTTAAAACTAGAGCAATTGATATAAAGAACATAGATCACGTGTCAACTAATCTCTATTATTCTTCCTGTTCACTCGATTTTATTTCATTATCCACCCTCTGTCTGATTATTCCTTTTGAACCAATTTTTATTCCAGATGGACTCCGACGTAGTTGCTCATCAAGTTCCACCAGGATCACCTGTTGAAAAAACAATTCTAGCATCGATTCTTGAAATGTCAACTATCAATGATATGTGGGTGAAGACTTTCACAGCTCCAGGCGCCAATAAGAAAGACAAGAAACGAAGAGAGTCGCTGTTCGAGTGTTCATGGAGGTAATTCTACTGAAAAAGTTTTTTTTTTCTCGTTTTCGGTACCAGTTGATAAGTCAAAACCAGTTAAACTTGAAATGTATTCCACTAAACTATTTTCCAAAAAACGAAAGTAACATAAAATTTTTTTTCAAAACTAAAAAGTTGGTATTCAGAACAATTTTTGTTGTAATCAAATTTCAAGTTTTCAAATTTTTAATTTATCAGATTTGTTTCTGGCATGTAACATTCTAACTAAAGTTCTGTTTATAAATCTTTTTTTTTACAATTAAGACAAATTCCAAGTGATTTTCTAATATAAACCCTAATATTTTTGCATCAAAATTAGTGAGTTTAATATTCTTAGATTTCTCAGAAAGTTATAATGTGTGAGAGATGTTTCAATTTTATGATTTCATACATTTCCCGTATTAGATTTATTCTTCTTGGAAACGCAATTTTAACACCTTGAATGATGATAAGTGGCAGCTGAAATCGGAAACATGACATCTGAAATAATTTTTTGCAAATTTGAACATTCTGTAACGTATAAAAACTTAGTTCTTAAACTAAAGTTCTTGAAGTATTTTGTTCCAAATTTCAAATTGAACTCCGTATTAAATTTTCGGTTGCAAAAACACCCTCCTAAATGTGTAAGGCAAATGGATTATCAGATGGTTTCCGCAGATGATCCCTATTTCTTTTTCCTTTTTTCATTTCTCGTTTGTTAGCTAATTGTTTATTTTCACTATTTTCTGTGTTTTCACTTTTCATCATCATCAGCGGAACATGTTCTGTTTCAACAAGTTTGCCCTCAAATGTTTACTCGAAAACTTCGAAATTTAAAGATCTTTTCTTGAATTTATTTTTTAAAAAGTTCAATTCAAAAATCAATCTTCAATTTTCTAACCCACGTATTTTTTCTCTTCTGCTTCTGCTACTTTCATTTTTCATTGTCGATACACACAATTGAAAATCGCTCGAAGGTGAGATTAAGCTGTGCGCAGTTCAGAATTTCCTCGTTCGATTTTAATGCGTTTGCGTTCTAATTTCTAACGAATGTTTCCCTTCTATAAAAAATTGTTGGCTGAAGTTTTTTTACCAGCCAAAATTGGGCGGAGAATCTCAGCTCCGCCCACTGCAAAGTTAATTAGCCAGTTTTGAAACTAAACTTTATAATTCTAGTACGTTTTGATTATCTGGCTGTCTGGCTGGCATAATGTTAATACTGTTTTTTTTTTAACAATTTGATACAATACTCGAAACCTGCTTGCAAAAATGGTACTTGTATATTAGCCGTACCCCAAAATGTTTTCAAATTAATTTATTTTTGTATTATTGCGTTAGGAAAAATTATATCCTAGAAGACTATGAACGAGAATAGAATAGTTATTACCTGTACAGAGAGTACAGAGAGAGAGAGAGAGAGAGAGAGAGAGAGAGAGAGAGAGAGAGAGAGAGAGAGAGAGAGAGAGAGAGAGAGAGAGAGAGAGAGAGAGAGAGAGAGAGTGAGGGTGGGAGGAGAGAGAGAAATTTACGTGGCGGTCATTATACAATTTTCACCATTTCAAAAATTTGGGGTACAGCTATTACACAAGTACCGCAAAAAATTACAACTATTTTGATAAAATTATGCTTCTTTCGGTAGAGGGTGTAGACAACTGCAAAATTACAATTAAATTGTACTTGAACTGAAAAATCTCTACGTATAATTATAATTTCTAGCCAGATGAGCATTTAACAATTCCTTCAGAAATTAAGATTAGCATTATCAGTATACACTGCAAGTCACATAAATGGAATATGAACTTGTGAATAGAACGAAAAATTGCATCTTGTTAGGCTGTTGTTGTTTGTGCACCTCCAAATATTGGAAAAACTATCGTTCTCAAGTTCCAATTCTCATTTTCCCACATCTCACGTTTCTACATTTTCATGTTCACGAGGTCATCATCTATCTATCATCTTTTTTTCCTAGACGTCTTTCAACTCATCTTCCAGCTTCATCTGTATTGCTCCTTTGACCTTTTTGATTCCGGACACCGATAAGTTTAGTAGAAGTTGAAAAAAGTGACAAGTAGCATATGGAAATCGGATATCCGCGTCTTCAGATACTTCGTTAGGACACACACTTTTTCTTTGGAAACGTTGAGTGTCTTGGAGTGTCTTACATTTCATTCTCATTAGGTTCACCCTAAGAATTTCCAAACCATTCTAGAGAAAATCTATCGAAAAAACTCTGTTTTTAAGAGCTTAAGTTTCTCATTTAATTGTTTTAACATTTAATAGTTGACGCTTGCAAATCTAAAAATCAAATTATTAAAATCCGAGTTGTTGTATAGCATGTTGTATAACAAAGACTTCACTTTGAATTTCAAATCTCAGGTCTTATGTCCCATGAGATTTTTGAAACACCTTTCGGAAAACATGAAAAGCGAAATGGAAGCATTTATGTTTTTGTTCCTTTCGTTTTTGCAGATGCACTTCTCCCATTGAAACTTTTTACTGCAATCGAACATCTTTTGTGTTTTGATCACTTTTTATTCACCCAAAAATCATTTCTGTTTAATTACTTTTTGAGCTAGGAATTCAAAAATTTTAAAACATTTTCTAAAGTTTAAAATGAATGTTCAAACTCCAATAAATAAATACTTCAATTGTTTTTCTTTTTCGAGAAAGTAGTTCTAATTTTTTTTGAACAATATGGTTTTAGAACTCCTATCTCTAAACGTATCAAATTTCAGCATTGACTGAAAACAAATTTCAAGCGAAAAAAAAACCGTACATCCTTTTTGAGATTTAATCTTGCACAGGTGCCAACTCGAATGTATTGGTTTCATTAAAGTTTTAAACTGATAAAGTATATTTTATTTATTTAAAAAACAATTTTCTAGGCTTTCAAAATCAACCAAAATACAAGCTACTAGGTTTGAATAGTAAATTCAAAAACAAGTAAAAACGATAGACGAAATTTTTTAAGTCAGGTGTCTGCGTAAATTGTCAGTTTTGACTATTTCTACAGAAGTCATATTTTAAAACAAAGAATAAAATTCTCACAAATTGCTATTTCGTTCCTGTTATTCTCACATTTTCCCACATCTAGATTTGGATTCTTAGCATCAAAACAATCAGTGTCAATGTCAGACGTGCTGCCATTTTTTAAATGCATTGATGTAGCTGTTCACTTTTGTTTCATGAATTTAAAACTACAAAAAACCAGATAAATATCTTGTACAATTTTTATTTATTTATTCTGACCCTTTTTCTTATATAGGTCCTATCTCCTAGTTTTAGTGCAGCAACATTTATTTTCATTTTTTCATTCCGCTTTTTATGTCTCTTTTATATTACCTTTATGTGCCGGATGACCTATATCAAAAACCTTCAAATAGCTGTGAAACAAAAACTATTTTTTCTTCATTTTCTTCTTCGGTTTTCCTAACGCTTTTTCCTCTCATTTTTGCCTTTTTAATTTGTGCTCCTACGTCTGCTCTCGGCTCATGTCATTTGTGCTCCTCTTTGTGTAGATATGCTCATGTGGCATCGCCAAACCGGATATGTTTATCCTCCGTTTCGGGTTGTCATCAACGGAAATTTTAGAGAATTGATTCCTTAGAAATCTTTCTTAATTTGGTGGGATGACAGAAAGCCATTCTATTTTCAAGAATCCTACTCATTTTTGTAGCGAGACAGCCCACGAAAAGCTTTCGTTTTAAAGAATTCAGTTTGTATCTACACTATGAATTCGAAAATCCATCTCCGTGATAGGAAATTCAATCTATAAGTTCATCCATTGGAACATAAAATTTATGAAATCTAGGGATTATTATGAAAAACATACTATTTTTTTATTTCTTTCTACAAAATGATGAACTTTGAGGTGTTCTCTTAAGTTATAAATATTAATTTACTGATCCTAACTTTTCTATACTATACTGGAGCAACTCTGTTTTTTCTGTTGATGTTTGTATAGGTTCAAGAAACTTAACATAATTTTGTAATTAACTGTCGAATTGAAGTTTTTTAATCGTTGAGATGTTCTTTAAAGTGCAAAACTTTATTTCCAAACTTTAAAACGTCACTTTTCCGTTGCTCTCTCATGTATTTAAAATGAATGAACCTTATCAGATGCCATCTTTTTCAAACGGCAGCCCTCTTCACATTGATTTGAGTCAACATCATCCTGATAATCATTCCCATCGAAATAACATTCATAAGCCTAATATGGATAATTTGGATAACAGTGATGTGGAAAACGCATTGATATTGGACAATTTGGATAATCATCACATGACCTCAAATGAACAATTTCCTCCTTCAGGAAGGAGGTAATAATTGAGAAAAAGGCGAACAGGGATAATGGTAGCTATTAAAAAAATAATGGAATAAAAAAATGGGATAACTGGTACCGAGACTGAAAACTAAAGAACTGAAGTTTTAATTGAAAAAAGTTCAGAATTATTGTATCTTACATTAAAGATCAACATTTCAGAGGTGTTCACTGTGTTTCAAACTCACTTCGATCAATACTTTTCCTATTTCGACTTCTTGCCATCTTTCCCGCTACAACAGACAGGAAATCACGACGGAAAAGAAATCATAGATCAATTATTGTAAGATTTTTTTGATGTGGGCTTTAAAAATGCAAAATAATTTCAGAAGTTGATTCTCTATGTAAACTACATCGTTTTAGCAGTTCTTCTAAACTCATTTCTCATCAAAATGAATTTTAAAGTTCTTATGTTGTATAAGGTAGAGTCACTGATAGATGCATGCTCATCACAATAATTTTCAGCATAAATTTGGTTTGATGCACACCGGAACTGTCGCATCAATGATTACAGCAACCAAACCAGTAATCAATGTTTTTGTGATAGTTCTCTCTGCAATCAAGTTTAAATCTCACCAAAGACTTCTTAAGGTGAGAGCACAAAAAAGCTGTCAGTTCTGAATGAAACAAAAAAGATGTACGCGTATTTATTAAGACACCATTTAATACTGTCGTAAGAAATGAGAAATTGAATCAATTGGCTTGCTGAGATGGTCCAAATCCAGCTTCTCTCTTTCCATAATATCCATATCCTCCGTATCCATAGGCTCCACCATTATATCCATTATATGCTCCTGGACCATATCCTCCATAATATGATGGGTAATATGAAGAGTATCCATAGTATTGAGCACTTGTTTCTTGAACAATTGAGCACATGGCAAGAGCCAAAACACAGAGAAGGCTGAAAATATTTGTTTTAAGTTGGATTTTATTTGTTTTAACTTACAATTTAGCGTTCATGATGAGAGTTGTAAGAAGAATGAGTAGATTCTTGGTTTGAATGTAAGGAAAAAGGACTTTTATACTACAAGTGTTCTATTTGCTCATAGGTTTTTGGCATCTTTGCACAATGAGCACAATGAGTTTCACCGAAAAATGTGTCAAAAGTAGAACTAGTGTGGATGCACCGATCAAGGAGCAAAGTATAAACACTTTTTTTTAATTTTCAGACAATTGATATGGTCGATGTGTGCTTTCGAAGTGCATTTGGAGTATCTCCTCCACTTCGAATTTACAAATTCGTGTTTTTCTTCACATTGCTCATCATTTTCTTTTCTGCACTTATCCTAAAAGTTGTCGAGTTTGTTGGAACTGGAGAGATATTTGGAGAACATATCCTCACAGACTGTAGTTTTATTCTGGTTCCAGTTTTGAGTCTATGGAATATAATTCCATTACTCTATTATCATCTTTACAATATACTGGTCCGCTTCTACTGCAGAACTTTGATCAAGTCGATGAATCGTGAACATAAGAAGCGACATTTCAGTTTGAAATTTTACTACGAACAATTTACAAGGATAACAAATGTACAAGAAGCAGTCGGAGACGTTTTCAATCCACTTCTTTTGTTCTCTCTGGCATGGAGTCTTTTGGTTCTGTGTCTTACTTTATATTTCCTTTCGGAACCAACTTCTACGTAAGCATTTAAAATTATTTTGGGTAACTATTAAATCTGAAGTTTCAGTTTGCTAGTTCCAATCACTCCAGAGCAAGTCACTAATCCAAAAATTCGAGAGAAGTTAAACATAACAGTTCATGTTAAAATATGTTGGGCTGCTTATCAAGTTGTCATGGCTATTCTTCACATTATAATTATTTGCTCAACTGGTATGATGACTAATGAGACGGTGAGTAGTGGAAATATTTTATAAAAGCATTCAAATCAAAGATTGTTTCGAAATAGCATTCAAATACCATCAGAAAAGTCTTCAGACCCGTCAAATAGTCAACGCAGTTCTCCGAATCGTTCCTGATGCAAACGCCGACCTCGACCGTTTTCAAATCTCCTGCTTTGTTCACAAAATGACAACTCAGTTTATGTGGGGAATGACTGTTTGGAGAGCATTCCCACTTGAAAGAACTACTTTTTTCACAGTATGTTAAACAGTTTAATATATTTACAGTAATGAAACAATTGCAGCTAATATCAGTAATTGTTACATACTCCCTTCTGTTATTCCGATTCAAAGATGATATGGTTCAAAATCCACCGTATATGGCTGCAATGGCAGTTTTCAATACTTCTGCTGTCCCAACACCTGCTCCAGGATAATGATAAGCTTAAAAGTTTTTAATATATAAATGTACAATAGCATCTTCAATCAACCCAATCAGGTCTTCCATCCCCGTTTTTCATTCCACCGGTTCCCTCCACACTCATCGATCTCTGTTACTGTACTTTAATAAAACTATTTTTCTGCAAAATATGTATTTTAAAAAATCAACAAAAAATAGTGCATGTGACAAGCTAGAGTGAATGGAAAAAATGTTTTTGAAAATCCAAATATGTTGGGATTTACACGTAATACAAATTGATAGTTAAAAGGTTGATTTCAAAGGGTGAGGGCAGTTTGTGCTTGTGAACAAAATATTGATTTAAAAAATAATGTGAATGCTAAGCCTAAACTATTAAATAAAATGGTTTGATATTCAAAAAAGGCACCAATATCAAATAAGTTGTCTTAAAACTCTCGGAGCACAAATGCCATTAGAATTGTAAGCAGGGACATCGAAAAATCAGTTTTTAATCCAAAATTTGCTGCTTCTAATGCCTTTTTAGCTTCTAATTCCATTTCTTCAGCTTTTTTTCGTTGAGCGTCTTCTTCATACTCTTTTCTCTGTTTTTCTTCTTCTTCTGCTGCCTGTATTTCAGCTTCTTTCTTTTCTCGTTCTTCACGTTCTCGTTTTCGTGTTGCTGGATCTGAATTCAAAAAAAAAATTATAGATTGATGTAGTTTTCAAACATACCTTTATATGGTTCATCTGCGACCTGAGTGGCTTTGCTCTTTTTATTTTTTCCTGATTTCTTTTCTCCTGATTTCTCTCCAGAAGATCCTCCCATTGTTCCATTTTCTGATTTCAATCCAGATCCAGACGCTCCACCAATTCCACCACCGGTTTCTTTTAATCTTTGTCGCATTTGTGCAATCCACTCTTCCTTTCCGCTAGAAATCTGTTCTACATTTTTTCCAAATTTCTCTTCTGGAGGCGTGTTGCCGATTGCTGAAAGGTTAAAGTTTTAAAAATAATATCTTGTTACAGAATATTTCCCGAAATACTCACAGACGTCACAGTTCTTTCCACCGAAACCATTTGCGCATTCACAGAAATAGGTACTGTACCCTTTTGTGGTACGACATGTTCCATTATTCAGACAAGGATTTGATTCACATGGTCCTTAAAAAGTATTTGCTTATCAAGTACAAATTGAAAACTAACTCTGATCACATTTTGGTCCTCCGAATCCAGCAGCACAGAAACATTCAAACGTTGGTTTCTCATCTACGTCGTCATCGTTGTATTTAATTTGACACGTAGCACCGTTCAAACAGGGTTTTTCGGCGCAAGGATCATAATCTAGATAACTCGAAAATTGTAAATAAAAATATTCAAAAAAGAAAACATACCAACAACCTTGTCACAGTTGTTTCCATGAAAACCAGGTTGACATTTGCAGTAGTGTGTATCTTTTTTCCAAACAAAAATGCATGTACCGTTATTTTTGCATGGATTCTTCGCAAGACAGGTATCCGTCAGATTAGGTTCTAAAAGTGACATTTTCACTTACTGATTTAGTTATCACAAATTTTGACGATGACGCCAAAGTTTAAAAGTAATCTAACTAGCGATAAGTTGCTCTAGCAATCAATTTAATCAATTTTTCAATTAAAATATCAGGTGATCAAGACTTTTTTGGTTACATCCATTCTGTACTCTGCATTTATAAAACTTACTGTAAATATCGCCGATTATCTCTTTCATTTTAAACTTGTCGTTGTTGTGCCAAGGTTTTTTAGCTGTAAAAATAACAAAAATTGTGTTTCTAAAAATGAACAATTCATTTTGAGGAAATAAGAATAACCAATTCTAGAAAACTTTTTTGAATTTCAGTTCTTAATTCCAAAACTTTGAAACGTTTATAAATGAACATACGATCTTTCTTTGCAGGATTTTCGCAAGTATGCAGACACGACAATTCATCTTGAAATATGTTCTCATTTGCACCTTTGCAGCCGTCATACCAGAACGAGAAACATTTCTGAAAAACGGAAATTATAAATTTGAGATAAGATTAGATTATCATTCCATATCAAAATATCACTCCTTCAAATTTACCTTTGAGCCTTTATCAAAATACCATTGATGACGCCATCTTCCTCCATTGCACTCCTTCTTCAAACCTTCATCAAAATCTTCCAAACATGATCCTAAAAATAATTGTGTTTTGTTGTCTTATTGTGTCTTAGACATCCGCAGAGGAAACAAAAAAGGAAATGTTTCTGAGAAAAGGAAGTGACAGTTCATCATTCAACTGGCGGGAATATTGTGAATGTTCGTGTTTTTTGTTGTTTTTTGTGTTCTTGCATCTTTTTACAAAAAAAAAAAAAGCGAACAATTTGGTTGTTTTGAATTCGAAAGTTTGAGAAGTGAGGGTGGAAAACATAAGAAAAACAGAATAAGAAAACAAAAATGTTTTGATAGTCAGAAATTTTGTTTGTCAATTGATAAATGACAACTCACTGGATTTATACATTGGTTGAGATTCACAAAGCCACTGGCACGTCAGTTCGTCATCGAAGATGTTTCTGGAATCCGAACGGCATCCATCGAACCAAAATTGACGGCATGTCAATGAAGCATGGTCGAAGTAGTAACGTTGTTGCCACTGGCCTAGAAAATTGTTTTTTTTTTCAATTTCAAGGTGCATGAGCTAACTTTTTATAATTTTTTAAGAATGAAACAAAATTTATCTAATTTTTTTCAAAAAAAAAATCACTTCAATTGTTTGGTTTTTAAATAATCAGATATAAAAAATTATACACATCTGACTTTTTTAAATGTCAAAACTCACCATTCATGCATTGATTCCGGTAGTTCATATCAAATTTGTCCCAGCAAACTTCTGAACGACAACTAATAAGTGGAATAAGTTGTGATAATATAATGAGTGATATCCTGAAGTCTAATGAACATCTTCTGTCGTCAAGCCGCTGTCTTTGTCGGTTTTGTGAAAATTTAAGTTTTTCATGATAATGTGATAAAGTGATGAGTCCACGTGGAATCATCGCATCTTGCGAATGATGATACGGGACCAAAGCACCACCAGCAAGGAGAGCTCTTCTGGAGAAATAAGTGAATACCATTGGAAAAGAACACGAAGAAAAATGAGAAAAATGAGAATAAGGTTGAAATCGTTTCTCAGAGAGTACCAATAAATCATGATTGCTAAGTTCCGTAAGGTAGGCATTTCAATATAATGGAACGGCAAGAAGGAAATTGTATACAATTTTCAGTCTTCGCAATGTCTAATCTATAATTTATTTGATGTCATTGGAATTTTTTTTTCGTAAATTTTCCTAACCAAAATTTCAGTTTCAAAAACACTTCTATACAGTTTAGACAGAAAATCAACATGGGGAAAGAGATATGACCACCTCAAGCTGCATGAATTAAGGCAGACCACACAGAAATATATTAAAAATCAAAAATAAACAAAACTGGAAGAACGTCTATTTGACATTTGAGTTGTGACAGACGACATCAAAAATTGATCAAAAATGCCGCCGCCTCTCGTTTTATTTTCATAAAAAAGGAAAGTCGGAGAATGTTTTGTGTATGTGTTTGGTGGTTCGTCGGAAGAAATCTTCTCATAGAGAAAGAAAAAAATCTAGAGAGGGAAACCGAGAGTTGACACGAAATATAGGCCTTCTTTCCCACTCTTTTGCCTCTGACGACGTCTTTCGTCTTCTCTTCGGACTTCCTTTCTATGAATCCTCCGGAGGGACCAAAAACTCGTTTCTCGACTTTTGAGAAGAAGAATAAGGAGACCCCGTTGAGAAAGAAGGAGTGCTCCCGGCCGTTTATAAGCTTTCTTTCCTCTCGTCTATCCATATTTTCTCGCGACCCGCTCCACTATCTTGACATGAAATCAAAAATCGAATTATATCTGTTGAGTGGTTTGTGAGTGTGTGAGAGAGTGGTATGTATCTACCATCATTATGGAAATTGAATTTTCTCAAAAAAGTAGTAAATGGTAATCTTTGAGCCGGAAACTGGTTATTTTAGGCATTCTCCCAAAATAGTACCCAGATTTGGTTAAGGGTTTCAAGTTTTGTCAACAATGTTCTATTTCCAAATAATTGTGAAAAAATACGATAAATTAAAAAACGTTCGGAATTAAAAGAATCATAGGATAAAGAAAACATACATTAGTACCTATATTTTATTAAAGTGTACTGAATATGAAAACTAATTTCAATTTTTTTACAATCAGTGTTCATAGAAAATACAAAGCCACCCTTTGTTAAAATTTACTTTTATAGTTATAAATAATTAAACTTGAAGTTAAAAACCGATTTGAAACTGAATGTCCAAAAACAAAAAACAATATGCTCATAGAACAAAAGGTTATTATTTTAGAATGCAAGTGTTATTAGAGAACTAAAGATTAGAAGAAAACAAACTTAGACATCAAAAGCACTGCAACTCTTTTCAAGCGGAACGACTTGACCACAATTTATTTCTTTAACAATGACCAACAACGGAAATGATCTTCTATAGACGTCAACTACATCTGAGCAGGTTATGTGGTGGGTGGCTCTTTCTTTACTAAACACATTCACATGAAATGTATGGAAAGGGTAGTGAACAATTATAGAAGCTTCTTTTCTATCCGGAAGACAGAGCTCCAAGCAGTTTCGAACGCGTCGGAGCAGAAAAGTGACGCTAATCTCGGTTGCCACTTTATTTTTCAGTTAAAAAAGCTCTCAGAAGCTGTTGAGAAGCGGATGAGAAAACGGAAAAAGGAGAGTGTGAGATGGGAAACTTTACGATTCGGAGAAAATATTTGAAAATCTGAGAAGACAACGGCTGAACGATCTGTAATAGACTGAAAGTTACCGGCTCGTGTTAGCACATTTGTCTCTTCGCACATTGTTGTACACGTATCATATTCAGAGAAAATATTCCGCGAACGTCCACGACAACCGTCATACCAAAATTGTTCACACCTGGAAAATGTAACACTTTTAATTTGTCTTGCTGATATGTTGCTGATGAAACATGTTTAAAATTTAGAATTACAAACATTAAATGTTTCTTGTACCCTTTTTCATTATTGTGAAAATTTTATTTTAAAAAAAGTATTTTTCTCGAAGATATTATGAAAAGACTGATATTACAAATACGTCTAAAGAAGATAATTTTTACAATATCTTTTGTGTATAGGTCTCGCCACGCGGGCAACAGAAATTACTGTAACTCGTGTCAATTTACGAACTGCTATTAAACCTTACATACAGGTAATTTGTTGGAAAGGTACCTCAAACATTCTTATAATATGTGGACAATTTGTCAACTGTTTCTATCAATTGGCTAGTTGTTTTAAAAAATTGTTTAGTCATCAAATTTTAAATTTTTGAGAAACACTGCGAAAACCGCTTACATTCTGGTTTGATGATTGAAGAAGAAATGCGGCCTCCAATTTTCATTACCGCATGTGTCCTTATAGTCGTGATCAAATTTATCCAGACAAGAATCTTTAATTTTGAAAATAATAAATTACTTCAACTATCAAGACGCTGACTTTTAGAAACTGTACAGTTATATCCATTTCCTGCGTATCCTTCTAGACAAGTACATATAAAACTTCCTTCTCTATTGATACATTCTGCATTTTTATTACACATTTCTGGACGCCGAAGACATTCATTCACATCTGAAATATAAAGTTGACTTTGATAATTTTTAATTTAATATCGCTTCGAAATGTATACCTGTGCAATTAAATCCATCTCCTTCATATCCTTCTTTGCATTGACACACTCCGTTCATACACGTGGCATGCATCGAACAATCCTTGCAATCAATTGATGATCTTCCTTCAAATATCAATAATAAAACTACTCCTGAAAGATATTTTCTCACCTAAACCAACATATGTACAATGTTTTCCATCTCCTCGATAAGAAGCCATACATTCACATTTATAGGAACCTATTTCATTTACACACCAAGCATTCCGATCACAGACTGCTTTGTAGCCACGGCATTCATCAATATCTGAAACAATACGAGATTTAAAATATTTAAGTTTATGCTTCACCAATGCATTCTCCATATTGATTTTTTTCATATCCACTCCGACATTCACAAGTATAATTGAACTTTGAGTTCGATTTGCAAAAAGAAGTTCGCAAGTCGCAATGATCACATGCTGAAAATGAGTTCCGTTAAAAAAACTTTTTTTCTAATCAAATGAAAGAAAATCCTCCAAATTGAAATTACATTTAAAATCTGAGATTTTCAAATAATCTTTAAAACATGATCAATCAGTACTTCCATCAAAAAATAAAATTAACTCGCCTATTTGTGGCGAAAGTCTTTCTCCACAAACTTTTCGGCACATATGTAGACTGTAAAACTTGTTATCATTTCCTCCACATCCATAATAGAAGAATTTTTCGCATTCTCCTGATTCCTGATTAAAAAAGTACCACCAATGACCATTCCGTTCATCACCACAATGACCTTGATCAGCATCCAATAAACAAAGATCTAAAATATGATTCGTTTATTTTAGTATATTTTCTTGATTTATGATCGAGCATACATACCAGTTTGCACTTTTTGACATTTTTAGCGGCATTCACTCATTGCGAAAAAGTTTGGCAAATAGAACGGCAATAGTATAAAAGATAGAGTTTCCTCTCTTCAAACCAAGAATCTACTCATTCTTCTTACAACTCTCATCATGAACGCTAAATTGTAAGTTAAAACAAATAAAATCCAACTTAAAACAAATATTTTCAGCCTTCTCTGTGTTTTGGCTCTTGCCATATGCTCAATTGTTCAAGAAACAAGTGCCCAATACTATGGATACTCTTCATATTACCCATCATATTATGGAGGGTATGGTCTCGGAGCATACAATGGATACTATGGTGGAGCCTATGGATACGGAGGATATGGATATTATGGAAAGAGAGAAGCTGGATTTGGACCATCTCAGCAAGCCAATTGATTCAATTTCTCTTTTCTTACGACTAAAATACTTAATGGTATTTCAATAAATACGTGTGCATTTTATTGAACTCTTTTTTATTGTTAGAAACAAAAATTGTTTCAAAGAATTTAATTTATGGTTGTTGGCAGGCAATAATGCGTGATGTAAAAATATCTGGAGAAAAATACAAACTTCATCTCATGAACGCAATCAATCCAAATATAATTGCATAGCTTATCAATTTATTCATGGTTTGATTTTTTACTCGACATCCGCAAGGTTTACCTGGTACTGCAACTGGATTGAACATTTTGTACTTGCACTGTTTCACACATTGTTGTTTTGATGAAAATCGATTTTTAGTGCCCATACATCCTCCATAATGAAACTCTTTGCACTCTTCTACCTGCTTGTCCCAAAACCATTGTACTTGATAGTATTGGCATGGTCCGGGATCTACATCCTCAAGGCAGATGTCTTCGTTGTCTTTAAAAGTTTTAAAAGTTTTAAACTTTTACATTTTTCTAAACATACTCTTGACAAAAACTGGTTCATCTTTTGTGTCTACAAGGTTTAAAAATACAAGAAAAAAAGGGAAAAGCTTGTGAGGAGGTGGTAGAAACATTTTGGCAACAGTAAGCTAAAATATCGAAAGTGGAAGACACCACAAGCCAGAAGAGGTCTAACGCACTATAAAATGTATGAGCATTCTCTTCTCATTATCTATGTATTCATATGGTTTTTTGGATGTTTATAGATATCCTCCCCCGTTGTCTTTACGAAGAGTTGTTTAGGATGATGTGAATTTGTGATTAACTTCGGACATTTTTTTCACAAAAATGCTTGTTTCAGAAATAGTAATGTTTGGGGGCCTGCAGATATTTGTTTGAAATTATACTTGAGCCCATGCAATTACTTTTGGGTGATTAGTTGAAATTATTCTTTGAATCCATGCTTATGTTGTCTAGCTGCATAATCATGTGATATTGACGCGAAGGCTGATAAAGTTATGATTACTGAAAAGTGCACGAAAGAGACATTGTTATTTCGTACATTTGTGTCATTTTGAATATTGAAAATAATAATTAGAAGTGGTTCTGATCTTTTTGCTCTTTTATAAAACTTCTTTGTTAAAAAATTTATCCATCTCCATCTGTCACAGGCCCGTAAAAGTTACCGAGATGCATCGGCACATCATCAAAGCCCTTCACAAGTTGGCGGAAGCAGATGGTTTGTTTAAAACTTTGAGAATTTGTTATACCGCAAAAACCATAACAGAAATATAAACAAACTCACGAGAACTGGTTACTGTCACTTTTTCTTGTGGCCAAAAAACGAGGCACTAATTTTTCGGTTTTTCGGTGAATTTAACAAGTTGTAGTTTTTCTAATTGATGTTTCAACGTTTTTTATTAAAAACTTAATTGTAGAAAAGCGACAGAAATTTTGATTATTGATTTACATTTTTTGAAAATCATGCGGAATTATTCAATTATTTTCAGACCTACAAATAGGAAATAATAATTTCTAATATAATAGTAAGCCTAAAAAGTAGAAATCCAAATTACGTTTCATTTAAATGGAGAAATGAATGTGAATTTAATTGATTTTCAAAATGAGGAGATGTAATACACAAGTACCGCAAAACTTTGAATCCAGTAGACTTATCAATAGTATTAATTTGTATAGTAATTTGTTTTTAAATTGTATATTGCATAGGGTTCATATAATTGCTTTCATCAGTAACTGTGACTTTTCTATTAGAAAATAAGAGTTTGTAATTTGAACAAGAAAATGTGCCGCCTATCTTTCTTGAATGTTTGTTTCCCAGTAAATATTTTCAAAATTGAAATCAAATTTATGTTTTAAAGTGTACATTTCCTTAGCTTTGGAATGAATTGTCCAACCTGAAAACTCGCCCCGTTTTTTATTTTGAAACTTTTACTGGCGTAACACGCGGCGGTCAAATTACAAAGGAACCCATTTTATTTTTCACTTCACATGAAATAACTCATTACGCAACAACTATCATGATAAATGTCATATTTTACCGTAGTTATTCTTATTGTTTCAGTTTCTCATTGTGAGAACCTTTCGAAATAGTATTGTGCAAACGGCATACATGTCCATACATCTGTCTGGTTATGTCATGTAAGCAGATGGAGGAACAAAACAGAAAATGTATTTTTGCGAGGAAGCACACAAAATTCGTTTTTGCTTTCATTAGTTTTGAAACAAAAACATACGTCGTGATTCAGTGATAAAAAATATGTTGTTTTTCAACAAAGAATTGAATCAGTTATTATGACTTTTCATTCTTCAAATGTTTTTTGGTCAATATTTTTTCTGAAAAATCGTTGGGAAATTAAAAATAACCAAGAAATATTGTAGAAACAGAACATTCGAAATCAAAGCTTAAATACATTTTATTGTATTCCCTTGTATTTTTATTGTGAATAACATCGTTACTATCGGACTTCAGATAATTCAATTTACTCACTCAATATTTTTACATAACAGGAGCAGTTATGGAAATTATTTCGGGTATTAAAGCTATTCCAATGGAAGTCATCACAAGGTTATTAACTTTTATGAAATTTTAAATCTATCATCGTCAAATTTCAGAATGGACCCCAGTGAACTCTTCAATCAAGTTGAACTTCTTGGTCGTGAAGCAATGCTCACAAAATCCGACGATTTGAAATCTTATTTGGTATGTTTTTTTTCTTTTCTGTGTTTTGACCTAACTCTGACAATCTATTCAGATGCAGTTACACGATGAACTCAAAGAAATCGTCGACATTGATCACATACAAATTCTTGGAAAATTGCAAGCCATCCTTTGTTTTCTAAATTTGAAGTATTCGGACGGTCTAACAATTTTGGCTCATGGATTCTACGATGAGAAGCACCATACATTTCTCCAACAGCTCTACGTCAGAATTGAAGAAGACAAGAATGGAAAAGTGAGTTTGCCAAATATTCCTAATTTAGTCGTTAAAACATAAAATTGCAGAACGTTAAAGAGCAAGAGTATTGTCCCTTTCCACCGTCGATTGACCCAAAAGGAAAAGATGGGTTGCCGAACAGTTTATCCAAATTTTTTCGTGATTATTATTTCAAAAGACGACTTTTGAAAAAACGCTTTGATATCAAGAGTGTCTCTGAGCAAACCGGATTGCGTCAAGATTTCATAGAAGCAAGATTCGAAGAGCACCGAAAATCGATTTCAAAACCTCGTCATAGGAGCCTCAAAGATAGAAGAAGCACCGACACAAAAGACAAAACTTACTGCAACAGTGACAAAAACGGCTGTATTGAATCAAAAGTAATGATATCCACAATTGAATCAAAAGAAAACTTTAACGAACTTCATTATCAGTACTTCAACGAAATCTATTTTCCAAGTCCACCAATGACACCAAAACCTGTGTTCACTTACATTCCCCCATTAAATCAACCACTAACTATTGAGATTCCAGATCACAATTTGTTCTAGATCAAGGGAAAAGCTAACATTCAACATTTCAACATTTACCCACTACTGTAAACGGTCAGTATTCATTAGTCGAATCTTCATGTCAAGTCTTTAAAAACGACAATCAAATTTAAGAAATGGGATCCAATTTTTGTTTCAAGATCAGGTTCTAAGTGTCTCATTATATCCACAGCTAAGATAGCGGTGCACGTTCTTATCATCAGTATTTTCATAATCACTTTGAAACATTCCATTGTTATTTTTTTCTGTGTTACCGTATATCCTCTATTAGTTTTGCACCTCTTTGTTCAACTTTGACAGCTCATATCTCATTTTGTTTTGAACATATAAATAATTAACAAACTACATACTATGGAAAAACATCTAACAAATATTTTATCAGTTGATTACTTTTCTATAGAAAAACGACTATTGAGATATGAGCTGCCAAAGTTGAGCAAAGGGATGCAAAACTAATAGAGGATATACGGTAACTTTTTATTTGATATATATTTTCAATAAATAAACAAGTGATAGGAAATTGACACGTACATACAAATACAACACAACTTTTTGCAAAACCATTTTTACAAGGGACCATCATATTTACGTATTCCAAGAAACTATGCAATATGCCATCAGAACTCCTCCTACACGGAATACATGCGACCTATAAAGAGGAGTCATCATTTACCGCATTATGTTCCCGAGGACTACTTCATTGTGTTCCTTGCATGTTCCTCTCTTCTTTCTTAACCGTTAATCGACGTATGTATATCTGTTACAGTATCCCGCTGAGCTGAAATCAAAAGGTTCCGACGTTCATCTACTGCTGGAAAATAGTCATGACTGCTTTTTCGATGTCTGCCAATGTTCCCGAAAATTCAGTAGATGGGTTAGTAAACTATCTTTACACAGTCGGTGAGCTCATATTTTGTACATTTTTGATGACGAAAATTGATTTTTAGAGCCAATATCATTCTAATTCGAACAGGTATTCCTAAAAAAAAACATAGAGTTGTTTTCAGATACACTCTTCAGCAACTCTCCACTCTGATCGAAACTTTAAGTCATGAGGCGATCACCCAACAATCGGTGTCCGCAGAAAATGCATTGGTAAAATCAGAATGTATTTTTCTCACTGATCTTGATTTTTTTCAGACGTTACTCCATTATCGACTATCAAAGATTATGGAATTGGGACATGTACAACTTCTTGGGAAAACGCAGGCGGTTCTTTGTTTTCTTAAAGGAAATCACTTCGATTCGCAAGAAATTATTCGTCGTGGATTCTACGATAAACGGCATCACGCATTCCTTCAAGAACTTTTCAAAAAAGCAGAGAAAAGAAGAACTGGAAAAGTAAGTTTCATTTTTGAAAAACACGTTAAAAATTAGTAATTTAAGTGTTTTGGATCATTGGGTTACTGTAAATACCCTCCATCAATTGACCAAATCAACGAAGATGGGTTCCCAAAGAGCTTAATAAAACTTTTGAGACATTATTACGAATCAAAGCGTGCTGCGAAGAAAGCGTTGGATATTGAATTAGTAGCACGTGAAACAGGACTTCACGAGGACGTCATCAGGGAGAAATTCCAAAGTTTTCGGATGGAAATAAAAAAGAAAACATCAGAAGCAAAGCTGCTGAAATCCACAGGAGAAATTTCTCAAATCTCACATCAAGAATCAATTCAACATGTACAGCAATACCATTTTTACTCCTATCCAAATTTGTATCCAAGTCCTCCATTGAGTGAGAATGGAAATCTTACAACTCCACTCGATCAACCGTTGACTGTCGAAATCACAGAAGTTAATCGTGAATACTATTCTCTAGTACCTTGCTTGCAGTTTTTTCAATAACTTATACTTATTTATGTCCAAACATAAAAAATTGCTTGCTTAATGAGTTGTTCTTAAATGGACTGAAATAAGCACATGTAAAAAATAACTTGCAACATGAAAAATAACTTGCAACATGAATTTTTAATTACTGAAAAATCTCAAGTCTTCTATTCGCTCGTTTTTGCACTCGCGCGACTTTGGCCATGAAAAGCAACAAATAAAACCTACACTATCTCTTGGTACTCAAAATGTTGTGTAATTTGATTTTTTCTGGAGTAAAACCGAAAAACAACAAAGTGAAGGTTGCTGCTGTAAAACATATTTCTGTAAGG
Source organism: Caenorhabditis elegans (assembly GCF_000002985.6). NCBI lineage: Eukaryota > Metazoa > Nematoda > Chromadorea > Rhabditida > Rhabditidae > Caenorhabditis > Caenorhabditis elegans. The sequence continues at coordinate 9,920,105 of NC_003283.11, forward strand.
AACATTTGGATTTGAACTTTTCAAAATTAAATCGCTTATTTTTAATTACTGTCTTCCTAATTTTACAGTTAAAACAAAAACATTAACGTTGTTGCTTAAAAATTCCAAATCTCCCCGGTTTCCATATCAAATGACTGCAATAGGCAAAACAAATAACAACAGTTTTCTCCACACACATCTTACAATATGGAATTTAGTAACAAAACATTTCCCGGTGCCAGTGTCAGGCTATACGTTCTCCAAGCGCATTTCTTGCCTCCCTCTTGAATCTTATGTATGATCTCATTTCCTCACTCATTTGTACATGATGTCATATTTATTTTATTTTTTTTTTCTCATCAACTTTTCTTGGAAATCATTTGTATCATCTGACCTCGGACATGTTCCAATCTGGTCACCTTATCATTCACATTTCTTACCTCATCTCATTTTTATTCCTCATTTTGCTCTTATTTTTCAAGCCAAGAAATAGTGAATAAATAAATAAATAAATAACGTTTTTGTGTCTGCTGATCCAAAACTAAAGTCTAAAATTCATGTACAATCAGTTCCCACAAGTTTGCCGGAAAAGGTTATGTGAAAATGTGAAACAAAGGAAAAAAATTGCAGGTAAACATTAATTTTACAACGTCATAATTACCAATTAATGTGGGAAACACCCAACATGAAAATTGAATAGAAAACCATAAGGTTAACAACTTGGCACATTTTCAAAAATTTTCTTTTTCACACTTGTCATCTTCTTACCTCATTTCCTCCAACAACCGCCAACAACCCGTCTGGACAAATCACACATGGTTTGTCCAAGTCTAAACCAAGTATTCCCCACCTACAAGAAACTTGCATGACTTGAGTAAGAGGTTTAGGCCGAGCTTTGGCTAATATTCAAAGCTTCAATTTGGATTTGTCGGATTCAAACTTCCAAGATGTGTATTTCTTTTTCCTGCCATTAATTGAATTATTCAACATCGTGAGAGCGTGGATACCGTACAACATTGATTTACAAGCATTAGTCACACTTCTCATTCAATTCGCAACGACCGGTCATAATGTGGAGCAGAGATGCAGGCAAATATCCATTTTTCGTTATTTTCCATTGAAAATTATGAGAAATAGATCATTGTTTTCTTTTCCAGATACATATACTGTTTTCAATTTAGTTTTGTGAAGATAAAATTCCCTGGTAAATGTTGCTCTATATCTCTCTCTATTTAAATATTTTTAAACTCAGTATGGCTTCACTTGCAAAAAGTATTGTGTTGACTGCCATTGGTGAAGGACGTGTTTCTGTTGACAAAATTAAGGCCTTCATCCCGCGAGTTCCAATGAATGACTTATTTCGATTGAAATGTGAAATGGCAGTTGCTTTGAGAGAAGCGAGACCACAAGATGTCCTAATGATGTCGGAAAATCTTCAAGCTTCTGAAGATGATCTCACTTTTATTAACAACATGATAAAATGTGCTCATAATCAAATCTCAATGGATAACGCGTTTTTGGCTTTGGTATTTTTCTTTATTGTTCTAACAGCCTTGCAATGCATCCATCATTTTAGGGACTTGTTCCACCACTGCCTGCCACTTTTTGCTCCGCTGCTTCAATTGATAATAACGCTGTAAAAAGTTGCAAAAACAAATCCACAACACTACATGCCAAAATATTACTTTCGGTTAGTTCTTTCTATTACTTTCAGTTCGTATTATTCCAATTCTACAGAAAGAAGTAAGGTTCCAACTCACGATGAAATTTGAGAGAAACTGCGGGGTCTTCAGTAAAGCCGAAATACAGACACTTGCCGAAAAGTACAATATGACATGCAAGCAAATCAAGCAGTATTTCAGAAATTTAAGATTTCGGAGCAAGGGGTACGAGTTTTTGCTGTTTTTAATTTAAAACTAAGACTAATTTCAGACACGACTCAATGAAGATGAGCAGCAAATAAATCGTCAAAAATACACTTTTTTGTTTCTATCTTTTAAGACAGTTGAAAACTGAATACTTCTTTATTTTATTTATTCATTTTTCCCAGATTGCTATCAAACCATTTCTTAACCGTTTTTAATTATTTATTCAATACAACTTTCCTGAATCCAGTGTTTGGTGTAAATGATCTGCCACAACTGTGAACAACAGGTGTTGCAAAGATTGTTGCGCAACAGTAGGGTAGAAGGAAGAGTTTGGATGAGATATTATACAGTTAGCGGGTTACTGTCGGAACGAAAGAGTGCAAAAGTAAGGGCTATTTAATTGGGGCACTCCGATGTGCGTCACAGACTGTGCTCGGCTCGTACGAGGCTGAATAACAGAAGATGGAAAAAAGAACTGTTTAGTGTGGAAGAGAGGGAAATATTTTTCTGAAAATGTAAAAGGCTCTGAAAATGTTTTTTTTTCTGAAAACGAATGATACTTTTGTCCTTTGCTCAAATATTTTCAATAGGTGCTCATACTTGCCATCTTTGCCCGTGAGTGACTGTATCATTGCTCTTGTCAACACATGACCCTCCCACTGCCGCGGCCCTGCCGTGCTAGTCATATACGAAAAATGCATTTTAAATGTTAAAAAAATAATTAAATTAATAAATAATGTATTCTTCTAATGGGCATCAAAAAAATTACACGTTGAAGTTTTTTTTAATGAAAAGTCAAATTATCGTCAGAAAAAATTCATTTTCTAAAATATTTAAATATTTTTAATCAAAATAATTTCAAAAAGTATCGAGGGGAAAATGCGATTGGGTTTGCACAGAAGAAGGAAGATTCAGGATTTGGAAAGGCGTAAGACTTTTTCTCGTAATATCTATCAATAATTCTTAAATATTCATAGACAAAATTCTAGTACTTGAACTGTATATTTAGAAAACTAGCTTCTAGAAATGTAACGAGATTGACAACTTTCCATTAAAAAACGTAGATATCAGAAACGCAGAAATGGCAAATGTATGTTCAGACTGTTACAGATAACGATCGCCAAATGGAGAAGCTCTCGTCTCCAATTCCATGGGACAGTTTGAAGGTGACGCTTCATGAAAAGATTGGTGCAGGACAATCAGGCATGGCCTTCAGTGCAACATGGAAGAAGAAAAAGGTGGTGGTAAAAATTGATCCTATACCGAATACAGATGTGAAGAACGATCAACAAAAGGAAATACGGAACCTGCTGAAATGGGGAGGATCAAGCAAATGACCCCAAACGTCATGCGCCTTTTGAAAGCATGCTTCGTGGAACAGATTCCAGACGAAGTATGCGATGAATTTCATCTGAAAAAGGATACGGAGCATATGATTTTGATCACGAAAGATGGAGGCATGCCAATTAGCAAGATCAAACCACTGTCGGACAGTCAGGTCTTGTCTGTCTTGTCGCAAATTCTTTTGTCGCTGTATATCGGGAAAAGGGAACTTCAATTCAGCCACAACGATCTGAATCCCGGCAATCTGCTAATTTCTGAGACGAAGAAAAAATCGATCAGTTACAAAAAAGACGGAAAGTCGATAAAGATCAAGAGTCATGGTCGATTCCTCACGCTCATCGATCTCCAAAAATCGACATTCGATGGTTAGTTCATTTTCAAAGCATTTAAACCCAAGTTATTTGTTAATAATTTCAGAAAAAGAAGACAAAGGATTGGATTGCTGGAAATTGAATAGCCGTGTGAGAGATCAGTTTCTTCCACTCGTAAAAGAGGACACAAAGAAGGTTTGTCAGAATTAAATTGTCATAGTAACATACATACATAAATAAACGTTTTAGATCTTGGCGAAAGTCGCGGAAGAAATCGAGAAAACCACCATTTTGGATTGGAAGTTGCCAGGAATGCTTCCGATTCAATAGGATGCAAAATGGTAAGCTTTGAGGATTACACTAGGATAAGATTAGTGATTAAGAACCAAGCATTCTCTTATTTCAGGTACCACATACTCAAATCTTCAAATCAAAAGTTCTCAAATTTTCTTTCTTCAAGTGATGTGGTTGGAATTTCGCTTGACATTTCTTCATATAATTAATAATTATTGTGTCTAGTTTTAATTGTATGTCTGAAATTCCGTTTGCCGGTTCAAAAAATAAACAAAATCATGCTTAATTTTTACAATGAATCAACAATAACAACAAATTTTACAGCATTTAAAATATTAATTATCCAGACGACGTCGCTGCTATTGGCTCATGTCAGGGGTGGCTTCCTTTATAGCATCGAATAGTTCTAACTTCTCTTGGTCTTGTTATTAATACTCTTTTTTTAATGGAATAAAAATTTTTCTACAATAATTTTTCGCACATTTATTTCAATTGACAATTGCTGGAACTTCTCGTCACTTCTGTTTTGTTTTTTATCAAATCTTGGTAGAACTCTTTAACTACTCAACAAATTAATTTTTCTTCGAAAAAATGATTATATATATTATTTTCATTCTCTGAAGATATATTTAAGATCCACTTTACGTGGTCTTCATTGATGGACTGTCAAAACGTCGTTGGAATTTACAAAAACTGCATTTTCATAGTTTGACTTTGTCAATCATCATTTGTTCAGAAAACGTGTCAAATGTCAAATAACACTGTGATATCACTAGTTTCTGTAGCGATTATCGCTTTATCACAGAACTACGTCATCTATTTAAATTGTATGGAAACTACACTGATTGTGTAAACACCTACGCTGGTATCTAGAAAATTAAATACAAACTTTTATTAAATTCGAAACTGGTTAACTTTGGAGCATTTTTGAAAGTATAATTATTCTAATAAACCTTGAGACTTGGCACCAAAGTAAGAAATACTGCCATAATACTATCATCAAAAACATTTTATTGTTGTCAGAAAAATTCTGAATTTTCAAATTTAATTTTAATAGATCAAACTATTAAGGAAGGATTTTTTTGGGACCCCTTATTCAAATGAAACTAATGGTTATTCGTAATGCTAACGTAAACATATCCTGATATTAAGACTTGATATGCTCTGCAGGCACTTCTTTAGGTGTACTTGCGCATTGCAACTCAGAAAAAAGAACTAAATGTACTTTGGCAATAGGCAAGCGTGAATGTGCAAGGCAGGCGTGGGCTCCTTAAAGTCAATCAGGCATGTACATTTTAATTTTAAGCATACAGTCAGAAATTTGTTTCTAGGTATGAATAAAGAAGCAAGTATGACCAATTAAGAGCCAGTTTTATGAATAAATACATCTGCCATCACTATTTTAATTAAAGACTACTATTTTGGGCTGCAACAATTTATTATCACGTACTATGTATGCTAATAAATCGAAGTCTTTGAAATTGTTTTCTGTGTACTAACAAAATTCCAATGTCATGAGTTCTTAGTTGAACCTCAAGAGAGTGTTTACAATTTTGAGTTTTTCACGAAACTGCTTTAAATTTTCGGGTGCACACTTACTATTATCATCACATCAATTTCCAATTTTCTGATAATTTGAATCAAGTATCTAAAAATAGAATGCAAACTTGCAGGGAGTGGTAGGTAGAAAATCAATTTGTGTCGATTCTCAAACTATTTTCATCTTCATACCGGACATTTCTCGTACGTCACTCCGCCGTTCCAGAATCACTGATAGCAATAATTTATGAGGTTTAAGAGGTCTACTTTTTAACTGATAAATAAATTTCTGAAATTGTAAAGAAATATTACTCGCGGCAAAATACGACAATCGTGTTTCACTGAAAGTATTGGCTCTTGTTATCTTAGGGTTAGGGTTAAGTAGGCACCATCATGTACACCAGCAAGGGTGCCGTTTGTGATAAGAGAGCGTTGAAATGAACTACAATAATTCAGTGATAATTAAATAGAAATTATCTTTATTAAACTTCCATGTTTTACTTGTCGCCTTATCGAGAAATTCTGTTAGACGGACGGTCGGGGCGGAGTGACAAGAACCGATTTTCAACACCGGAATGACACTAGCTCCTTCATTTATTTAATTTCGATCGTTTCTGTTGCATTTCTCCTGAAAATAGGTGTTTTGATACATGTCCACTTTAATTTTTTGTGATAAAATTGTATTGCAGATGTTTGCAAAAACTACATTCAATTGTTTCATTTCAAACAGAGTTAGTGATTAGTCTGTCGGATGCTTCCTAAAAATAATAAGTTTCCAGACTACTCCAGTCTTCCCATAACTTTCCTATTTCCATGTTTAACAATTATTGTGGTATACTATCTGACACCAAGAGAATTGAACATGCGCGTAAAATACGGTGCATTAGCAGTACCCAAGTTCGATAACAAGTATTCAATTACATTTCACGAGGAAGTTCCGAGCTCGCCATTATATACATTTCAATAGGGCCGTAGACTTTGCATAATGAATAATTCTATTTTGATAAAGGTTTTGGGTTATCTTTCATGAATCATTTTGAATAGGTCTTGTTTTTTGCTAATCTTAAAGTTTCCAAATTTTCTTCCCATAACTTTCCTATTTTCAGATGACAGCCCGAACAGAAATAGAACATCGCCATCTTTACTATAAACGTAGGTCTTCTTGCAGTCATGGCATTTACAAAAGTGAACCCCAAAAGGTTTGTTTATACAATTTCAAATGATCACAAATTATTTCGCTCATTTTTCTTTGGTTTCCAGAAAGTTTCTGATTATCAGAAGCTACTCCTTCGAATGACGCGCTCGTGATTAGTATTAGGTCAACGTTTTCTCTCGATAAAATACTGCGAATATAGAGCTTGTCATGGAAAAATGACAGTTGTGGAGGGATTTCCCGGAACGGAGTGAGTATAAGTTAACTGCGGTCAAATTTTACAAATTGTATAGTTTTAAGCAAATAGAAAAATCGGTGAAATTAGAACAAACTTAAAAAATTCCAATTAACCAGAACTTAGTATTCCAGACACGATCCGCAACATCTGCAACGACAGAAGGAGGTACGAGTGCAGATCGTGAGGAAGAAATGATCCGTTCGAGACCTCCACGCGTTAAATCTACAAGTGTTTGTGTAGGATCACTACAACTCGTATGTATTAGATCTTTCCAGTTATATCAAAATATATTCATTTTTAGGAAGGAGAACGTCGTCTAACGTCTCAGTCTCCTCGAACACTCAACGATTTTCAGTTTTTGAATCCTGAAACATTAACAATGCAGAACTATGAGTTACAGACAATCAGACCTCCAGCGATATCGACATCTGAAATATTTAATGAACCTCCACCAGTGTACATCTATCGAGTTATTCCACCCCATGAGAGTAAGTTTCTCTAAAATTATTTCTCCTGCAAGATTTTTGAGGCATATCTCATTTCTCGTTACCTATTGTATAACGGGAATACAAATTCTGAAAATTCGTATTGGGAAACATATTTGAGGATATTTGAGGAAAAGGAATTCATTTCGAAAACCGAGCCCGTAAATCGACACAAGCGCTACAGTAGTCATTGAAAGAATTATTGTAGTTTTCGCTACGAGATATTTAGCGCGTCGCGCAATACGAATTCTCAGAAATGGGTGTACTCCTTATATCATAGTACGGATTTCCCAAATTTCAGGAAATATAACCTCGAAGAAACCACCAAATAAAGTGCTGGAATATCTGAAAGGACACAAGCACACACTGATTGCCTGGACCTTTGGAATATTCGCAGTCACACTATGCACAGTTGTCGTTGTATTGCAGTGCAAATCTAATTTTAAATAATAATCAAATATGATGTACATACTGTATTCTGTGAATATTCATACAAATCTTAAAGACATCATAACTGACCCATCGAATTGGTGAGCACATAATATTGATAATAAAATTGAATGTAACCTAATTCTCGAACATGTAACAGAAAAAACATGAAAAATTATTCAATAGACATCGATTAGCTCTGATAATGTTTTAATTGATCTTACGACGGGGCAAGGCGACAATGTACCAGCGAAGAATTCGATCTGAAAATTGAAAAAAAGGTTAAGAGCATGTAAAAATTTCCATTTTTCACTTCAGAATTTCGTAAATGTCAACGCCAAAGTGATATTTTCTTCCAACTTATTGTCACATGACGATCGAGTGAAAAAAGTTCCACGGCACAAGAAAAGGGAAGGAGGTCGTAAAGATAAGGAAACGGTGGGTAAAAGGTAGAATTTTATAGATTTGTTTATTAGAAGAAGAGTGGACATCAGAAGCACAAAGGGTGGAAAAATCATTGCAAAATTTAAATTTTTTAAAGATTAAACTTTTTTGTGTTTTTATATTCTAGGACTATTCAAAGAGGGAGTAAATAGCGTGAAGGAAGATTTTTCTTTTAAAAAATCCAAAATTGTTTTGAATTCAGAAATACTAAAAATCGAAGAATAATGAAAATCCAACTCCATAGGGAATTCAGCCAAAGTTATAAATTAGTGTTTTTTAAAGTTGGATTTTTCATTTTTTCCGGATTTTATTTTTCATTTTTCTTTGTGGGTTTTTTTTAATTCAGCGAGCCAAATTCACGCTAAACCACTTTTAAGAAATCTTCGAGAGCCAATAAATATATTTTAATCATTTTTATTTGTGAACCAATACCTCGAAAACAAGATCCAATCTTTGCAACTGATGTTCCAAAGCGTTCAGCCGCATTTTTCCATTTAACCTCTTTTCCGCATCTTTGGATTTTCGAATTGTCTAAATATAATTAATAATTCACAAAGAAGGTTCAGTTTTCAAGTTTTTAAAATTTTCAAAAAACCTACCGAAGCTTCTTCACAGGAAAATCCAATTAGATTTTGAAGGGTTCGATTGTCAATTAATGCATTAACGGATGTCCAACAATCTTTTAAATGCACTTTCATTGTCCACATTTTGTCAACAACTCGCAATTGTTCTGTTATATCTTCAATGAAAGCAAGAAGAATAAATCGTTTTGATCCTATTGAATATTTCATTTTCTTCATACTTTCCGCCAATGATGACAAATTAAGCTTAGAGAATGCATCCATAGCTTGACGTTCTTCACTATTCATTCGAGTATTTTCTTCATCAAGCTCTGAGTTTATAGTTTCCTCTTCAAATAATTTTTCCTTTTTGACAGGTTGGGACGGGGAAACTAATTCAATAATTTGAATATCATCATCACTTTCTGGTTCTGATTTGATTTTCTTCTTTGGTGGTTGTGATATTGATTTAAATGGATTTTTCGTTGATGTCGAAGGGCAGGACACTGGTTCCTCATCTTTTTCAATCATATTTTCAAGAATTTCGTCCATTGGATCGACTCTACGGGATGTTAGCATTCCAGATATTCGACGGGTCTAGAAAATTCAATTTTAAAAAATTTCTAACTTTAAAAACATACGACATCCATCGGTGGTGAGCGTATTGAATTTCGCTTTTTCGGTGATCGATTGGTCATTCGCCGATTCAAATCAAAATCTTCCGTGTCATCTTTCATTTTACTCAATAGAGAAGAAACAAGAACTGAATCATTTTTAGCTTTCATGGAAGTTGACTGACGATTATCATATTCTTAAAATTATAATTTAAATTGGGAAAACTAATGCAAATAACCAACCAATGTTCTCATTTTCAAAGTCATAATCACCATCCTCGTCATTAAAAATATCAGGGGATATTTCACGCGTTTCTGGTTCTTTTGAAGTGGAAGGTCTGGAAGGATAACTTTAAAATGTGTTTTTCTTCTAGAAAACTAACGGGCATTGTTTCTTTTGAAAATATCTACTGATCAACGAAGATGGACCTGAAGCAGGCTGAACTGGATCAGGACGATCAATGAATTTCGGCAAAGAAGAATCAATGACAGAGTTAGTGACAGTTCGAATACTATCCGTATTGGAATTCATAGTTGTTTTAACTTCTTCCTTCTTTTTCGCAGATAGGTTTAAACTTTTGATACCCAAAAGTCGTGCATATTGATCTACTGGTACGAACGAATTTAATTGCGGAAGAACTTGTCCACCTAGAACTTTACAATTATTTCGCTTCAACAGAAAGGTTCCTTTTCGAATTGCACATGGTGGAACGATAAGAATTTTGGTTCCAGGTTTATAATGTAGAGAGAGCTGGGGACATTTCCAAAATTCAATCGCCTTCAACGTTGTTTCTCCATCAAATAGGGTCAGTTTCAAAAGACGTGAAGGTTTCTGGAATCTGTATTTTCTTATTCATCACTATTAGCAATATTCAAATTTACCTGATCGGTATCGTTGTCTTTCTCGTGGAATACTTTTTCAAAGCCAGATTGGTCTTCCTTTTGTCCATTCCCACTCATTGAACAATACTGTTGATAATATGGACTGCCGACATCAATGAACCCATTAATCTGAAAATTAAACCGATGATGTCTCTGAACTTTATTTTTAATTACCTGACAAACGATTGGACCTTGAAGGTTTTGTTTCGCAACGGTCTCTTCAATTCCATGGTTGCCAAATACGGGAAACGATGAACTTTCAATACTCGAACAAATCCATTGATCCAACACCAGATTTGCAAATTTTTCATCGTCCTTAAATAAATCATATTATTCGAATTTTTAAAAATATATCTTTCTGAAAAGTCGACTTACAAAATGTTTTGCTTGTGGTTTCTGGTTATTTAAAAACTCAATAACTGTCGTTAGCCACTCATCTTTTAATAGAATATGCCGGTCGCTGAAATATTGAAGCAGAAACGTGCATCTGGAACTCATGAGACAAATTTTGTTCAAAAATAAATAATTGGCGGTGAAACATGACCCGCGCACCAATGTTGCGGTGTCTGTGCGCGGCGGTTGCAGTGTGGGTTTACGGAGCTCCACCTACTTTATTGGACGCATTTTCAAATTTATTTTTTTCTCATAAAATTCAATTCTTGCTTAGATATTGTGGTGTATTTATGTTTTCGCATTGATTTGCAATAATTGAAGCTTGAAGTTATTATTTTCATAAAAAATCTTATCCTCTATCACACATTTCTAATTAATTTCAGTTAAAAATGTCAGACAATTTTGGAAAGCGGAAACGAGGTGGAAAACGTGATCGCGGAACTCCAAGACTTCCCATCAGACGACCACCTTCTGAAGAACCAGCACCATTAGAACATCTTACACAAGAGGAATATGAACGGAAGTATGTATTTCGTTGGAAATAATAAAAACTTCGTTTTTTTTTTCCAGAAAGACGGACATTCTCCGGCGGGCTGTCCTTGCAGAAAGTCAATATATTGCACTACGAACACAATTAAGAGACAACAAATTTCGAGAAGCAAGAGAATATAAGGCCAATGTTGCCGCCGGAACTGATCCCGAACTTTTAGCTGCGAAACGAGAAGCTGAAGATGCGCTCTCCAAGAAACTTGATGTAAGATTTCCTTTTTAATGTCTCAGGCACAAAATTAAGCTATTGTTACCACAAGAATTGCAAGTTTTGGGTACGTATGTAGTAGCCATACCCGTAAAATTAATTTTTCATTCATTTATTGTTAAAATGGTAATTTAATAGAAACGTGAGGGCAGGCTGCTTTTTTAGGCTTAAACTAATCAAAAATCACGGTAATGTTTTTATTAGTTATAATTTTGGGTACGGTTCCTACATAAGTACCAAGTTTCGATTTATCCTTCCAGAATTCAAAAAAAAGAGTACTTTAAAAAATTGAAAAAGGCAGCTATAGCCGAAATATTTAATTGCTGAAATGCGGTTTTCCGAATAGCAATCGCCGTCTACCCAGTCGTGACTGATTTTTAAATAGTCCAATTTTCAGATCAATCAAGCAAAATATGAACTCAAAATGGCCCAAATTCTTGACGAATATGAGGCCGAAACAGCTATGAACGAGACTCAACACGAAGATAAATATGTATATGCTAAAGGTCGTTACATTGATTTTTTCAAAGAGTTGATAGCAGAAAAGGAGAAACGAGAGCGAGAAGTTGGAATGCTTCTAGGTGCTTATCTCAGTAAGAACTAAACACCTCTTAATTTTAACTTCATGTATAATATTTCAGCCCTCCCACCACTCGGAAATGAAACAACTGAAAAACCGGTTTTCAAGGATGTTGTTTTCAAAGGAAGGCACACGAGAAGCAGGAGCAAATCCCAAAAACAAGATGACGAGAGCGTTCCGCAGTCCCTAAATTGAATTGAAAATTGATCAAGAATGTGTACACTAATTACTTATTTTATTTATTTTATTTCACGGTTAAATTAATTGTAAATACACTGCCTAAAATTGAATCGAAAATTCAATAGTAACATCTCCTGTGAAATGAAAGGATTTGAAGATGATACTTTTCCGAAATTTATGATATGTTATATAATGAAATTCGTGAATTTGCATATCCCAGAGAACGAGTCTGAAACAATATAGATGCCTGTATTGGAAAAAATTGCAATTTTTATTCGCAAAAATTATAAATCACAGAGCATTGCTGGTTCCTTGATTTTGATATTCAGTACTCGTTACCACACCTTGTGAATTGATAGCTTGACTGACGGAAATTCCGATTTTATTTGCAGTTCGGAAGAGAATTCGTTTTCGTAATGTAGGAATGCATAATACAATTGCCATTGGATCACAAAATGGGAATGCAGATAGAGCAATCACTTCTAGATAGTTGAAACCTCTGAAACTGATAAACTTTCGAATCTTAATTAATTCCAGAATCTACCTTCCCATATTTATTTTAAATACGGGACTATACCAGCTAAGCAAACATGGTGAAAAACTGACGCAAATCGGAATGACTGTTTGAACAATTAGTGATTTCAGAAGAGCTTTTTGTAGAGTTGCTGTATGAATTTTCATTTAATTTTTGCATGGTCTGAACAATAAAGTTGTTAGAGAGTATTGAAATTCAGTGTACATACCAAGTATCCCAAGATGAAAAAGAAGACAATTGAAATGGATGATAGTCTCAGACAACCCTATTTCCCATATAATTAGAAAAATAGGGTGAACTAACGCGCACCAGTTCGGCATGCTTTTTTTCTAATTCGACGCGCATTGTTTCTAATTCGACGAGCATCCCTTCTAATTAGATGCGCATTGTTTCTGATTCGACGCGCATAGCTTCTAATTCGACGTGCCTCCTTTCTAATTCGACGCGCATTATTTCTAATTAGATGTGCCTTTTTCGAAAATTTTTTTATTTTTTCCAATGAAAAATGAAAAATATAAGTGCCCCTTTTTCCCTCATCTGGCTCATTCCTGTCTCACTTTCGACAGGTAGTTGCCTGTTGAATCTTGACAAAGCCACCACAACCTATCCCAAGGCCATGAAGGGCTTTTCTGTTGCCATCCGGAGTCGAACCATCGAACTGTTTCTTCGAGATCTGAAGTACTACCTGCGCGCGTGCGTGTGATAGTTGAAATGCGATTTAAATAGCTATCTCGCGAATATCTCAATAATTGTATGCAGTATGAGGACTTGTCTCATTTGAAAACAATCGAAAAAATTGTTTTGATAATATTTTATAATCTTATAATTGATAATTGATATTAGAAAAATTGAAACAGTTTTTTCTGTGAACCTTACTCACAAATGTTTGTATTTAATCAGCAAATTCAGTGTTCTCTGAAGCATACTTAGGCATGGTTTGAGCTGAATAAACGTGAAGCATGCAGTGCATTCAAAATATTCTAACATTGATATAAGGCTGTCTTGGGGGACCCTCTAGTTCCCCTTGACTGAGTATACTATATGAGGATGTCTCTCGATGTTAGAACTCATTTTTTATATTTTGACAATACCGCAAGTCTGTTCTCCATAATCTTTCGATACTATTTCGAGCAACTGAGACCCTTCTCGAGCGCAATGTGTTTCTAATTATATGTGCCTCCTTTCTAATTAGAAGTGCCTCATTTCTAGATGTGGTGTGCGTGTTTCTAATTAGATATGCATCCTTTCTGATTAGAAAAGCTTTTTCTAATTAGATGTGGTTAATTTCTTATTAGATGTGGCTAATTTCGAATTAGATGAAAAATGGGGTTGTCTGAGAGTATTGTAACTCCTAATACAGCCACCCAAGATTTCAAGATGGACTCTATCGATGCTTCCTTAAATTGATACATTTAGAGATTAAATTCTTAAATGTATAGAATATAGCGTCAAAATAGAGTTTTTTTGAAAATACTTAATAGTCCCACATGAACTGAATGCCGAAATTTTAAAATTTTAAACTTTTAATAAAATACAATTTTTGAATGGGCTTTTCACGAAACTTGGCCTACAGTATTCAATTACAAATTATCAAAGCATAATTAAGTTATAACTCGACGAAAACAACAATTTTCTGGTCAACACATATATAAGTCTGCCAATTTTAAACGATGAGTCAACTTTTTATCAAAACTTGTTTGAACTGTAATTTGGCATTTGCCGAAACTATTTTTATACCAGTTTTTCTGAAGCATTATTTGAAGTACGTTTAATTTTTCCAAAAATAATAATGGCGATTTCCGATTCAATGAAATATATTTTTATTAATCTACACTGTTGATTGACTTTAAAAGTTGAATTTCTATTCCGAAAAAGATTTTGAAATTGAAAAGTAAGACTTTTTGACTGGAAAGAAAATTATCAATTTAACGTTTTACTATAATATTTGAACATTTTCAAATCTTTTAAAACAATTTCCCCATTACTCATTACTCAATCTTTAAAGCTTACATTATACAACAATGCGATCATGTTTACATCGGTAGAAAGTAACATGTTATTGAAAATTCTGATTTTTCAGCGAAAAAACTGAAAATTCTGAAAAATTAGATAAAGGTAGTCAATGAGCAACTTGTAACAATCTATTTTTCGTGTAACAATCTATTTTTCGTGTAACAATCTATTTTTCGTGTAACAATCTATTTTTCGTGTAAAAAATTTGCAAAAAAAATTTCCCGTGGTGGAGAGTTGAACTATGACTATGACGATATGACTGAGAAGAATTGCATAACTTCCACAGATCAATGAACATCGGAAACCCAGAATGTTGAGATTAGAAATTGATGGTTCGAAAAATAAGCCATCAGCCAACAGTAACGATACGTATGGATATCCTAAAATAAATCGATATATTGAATACCGAATTTATTAGATTTTTCTGTAAATATCAAATACACAAATAATGGGTTTACAGTGAAAGCTAAAACTGCAAAAAGTTTCGGGATGAAGTAATGAATCCAGTTGATATACATTTAGGTAAAGTGAGAAATAATATTTTTTCTCAAACCCTTAAATAATAGTATATAATAATAATAAACTACACAAAGACTCTTGAGAATTGAAAAGAAAAAATAGATATGAAAACGTATTGAGCTAGTGTGGCCTACTGGGGGCTACATTGATAAAGTTCCCAATCAGATTTTTGATTTGTGGTACATTTAAGTTTACTACTAGAAAAAATACAATCTAATTAGATATAGAGAAGAATATAGAGAAGAGCAATTTCTTAGTTTATGTAACATTCAAAAATATATTATTGGCTAGGTGTTCGAAATATTTGAGGAAATGTTTTTTTACAATTATGGAAGCTCAATTTGGACAGAGTTCTTTGCTGGTCTGATGTGATGAAGAATACGATTTCTTAAAACAGGAAGACAAAGTATAATTGCCAATGGATCGCAGAATGGAAATGCAGCGAGAGCAATTACTTCGAGATAGTTTAATCCTCTGAAATCAATACAATTTTACTTAGATCCGAAGATTATAAGGAGTACCTTCCCAAGTTTATATTGAAAATTGGACTGTACCAGCAGAGTACACATGGTGCATAACTGACACAAATTGGTATGATTGTTTGAATAATTAGAGATTTTAGTAAAGCTTTCTGTAGCTTGGTGGTGCTTGCACTCATTCGAAATGAATTTTCGTTTAGCTTACGCATTGTCTAAAATGGTTTAACTTTATTTTAGAAGTTCAAGTATACTTACTAAAGTACCAAAAACGATATATAAACTTATCGATAACGTTGAAATGACGGTTACCGCACAAAGTGTGAACCATGATCGTGATACAATTTTATGTGAGGCTTCCTAAATTTTATGAAGTTAGATGTTTTTCGAATAGTTATGTTGGTCATCAGATATTATAGTATCTCGATTTTATTGGAACAGTCAGGCTGATCATAAAAACTTTTTTTAAATAAGTTGGCAGGATCCAAAAAAACCAAAGATTCTATAAATTCAATGTAGACATTCGGCAACAACTTCTATTTGAATAATGTTTTGGCAATTTTTCAAAATTGTTAGGCCTGCGTTTTTTTTGGCTTGTTGCACTTGCGGCCGATAGTCAAAATGAGAATCGAAATTATAACAAATGGCAGACTTACATTGTACAACAACGAGACCAAGTTGGTTGTTGTGCAATTTTCTCCATAATCATGGAGAAAGTTTTCGCCAATGTAAGCTTTAACTTCCTCATCAGCAAATGCAAATCTAATACCAACCTTAAAAGTTAACCTGTGATCAGGAAATTAACTAAGCATTCACTCACTCCGTACCAATATACAAAAAAGAATATAAACATCATGACCGTTCCGAGCATATAAAGTTTAAAATGTGCAGATATAAAAGCGTTTCGAACAACAAGATATCGGTAAAGGAAATGGCTTAAAAGAATTGCATAACTTCCAGAAATCATTCCACATCTTGCAATAAGCATATTTAGTCCAAGAGTTGATGATTCAAAGAAGTAGCCACCATTTATAAACATATAGAAACAATACCGATACGTGTGAACATCCTTAAAACTAGGGTTGTTATGAGGGACGTCCCATCTCGTCTTCCTCGATTTTTGAGAGCCGACTACGGCGCCCCTTATCCAGAAACAGAGACCCCAAATGTGAATCTACCGTATTCTCTCTATTAGTATTGCATTCTCTGATAGTCTTGCACCCCTCATTTTGCCTGGCCAGCAGTACATACTATGAGCAAACTTCAAAAAATTTGTCATTTTTTGAATAAATTAAACTTGAAAGTGTTCAAATAGCTGTTGAAATTTGTAGAAAAAAAGTAATTCTAATGGTTTGAGCGGAATCAAGTTAAGTGTTCAACAAAAATTGGTAACATTTCCAAAATAATGGTGCTTTCGAAAATTAGTCTTGCAACTCTACGGACCAATTGAAAATTAGTCTTGTATGCAAGACTAATAGAGGATATACGGTAAATAATATGAGGACGTACAATCGATTCTCGATATCAGAATTTATTTTTAAATTGCGAGTGCTCCAGTATAAAAACCAGGG
Organism: Caenorhabditis elegans; assembly: GCF_000002985.6. Classification (NCBI taxonomy): domain Eukaryota; kingdom Metazoa; phylum Nematoda; class Chromadorea; order Rhabditida; family Rhabditidae; genus Caenorhabditis; species Caenorhabditis elegans. Next base: position 9,937,269 of record NC_003283.11, read on the forward strand.
GGACGAGGGGGGTGTCCCCCAATACAGTCCTATTTGAAACGAATTGAATTTTATTTTTGTTTAAATAAATAAACTTACAACTGGAACAAAAACAGTGAAACATGAATAGCAAACATTAAAGGTGGCAAAGAAAAGTAGAAGAAATCGATAGTTACCATATCTGTTAGATTTTTCCGTAAAAATCAAGTATAAAAATATAGGGTTCACCAAATACGAAAAAGAAGCGAAAACTTTTGGAATATAGTACAGAGCCCAGTTGATGTACATTTTATCAGTAACGAACAATTTAGAAAAAAAAACTAAAACTGTGATACTTGAATAGAATACCTAAATAACAGTTTGTAACCGTAGACTCTACATAATTTCCGTTTTATGTTATATTATTTCCGGTTATGTCTAGTAAAGTTTTTACCTATCAGCTTCTAGAAATGTTCATTCTTTTGTTTATTTGACAAAACTATAGTGTTTTAGTTTTAAACACATAACAACTCATTGAATTCCACGAATAATAACTTTTTTTACATCAGAACACAATTTATTCAACAGTAGCAGACAAGCTGCTACGATTTTGAGTTGAAAATAAAATCCGTTTCCGAAATGGTGGAAGGCAAAGAACAATAGCAACTGGATCACAAAATGGGAATGCTGAGAAAGCAATTACTTCAAGATAGTTTAATCCTCTAAAATTTTAATTATTTTTAATGAACTCGTAAAATAATGAATTACCTTCCCAAATCAATGTTAAACACTGGACTATACCAGCACAGTAGACAAGGCGAAAAACTGACGCAAATTGGAATTAAAGTCTGAACAGTCAGTGATTTTAGAAGATCTCTCTGTAGATTTGCTGTATTTTTGCTTATTCGTATATGATTCTCATTGATCTTTTGGAAAGTCTGAAAATAATATCAATTGAAAAATAATTGGTTAGAATACATACCAAATATCTAATTATAATGTACAAAGCTATTGAAACTGTGGAAATTGTTGTGGCCCCCAATAGAATAATCCATGATCTTGTTATTACTTCTTGTGATATTTCCTAGAAAAACAAAAATATATTCATATACTTTGGAAATTCAATCTAATCTATTTTTAATTTCAAATAAATAATATTATGCAGTTTACATTATAAATCATTCCAAACATAATGACATTGATTGTATTCTCTCCAGAATCTATTCGATATAAGTCAGTTATCCCATGCCTCAAATCAACCTATACTGGTGAAAGAATCACTTCCAGGGTGAAAATGGAGCAGGAGATTGAGAAGTTCTACACGGAGCTCTTCAAAAGCGCTGTGAGCAACTCTCAAGCATCTTCAATACCCGCCACGGCAACTCCACCGCCGTTTCTCCCGGAAGAAATTCGTCATGTTCTCCGTTCCTTCCCGAATGGTAAAGCTGCAGGCCAAGACAAAATCAGTGCAGATTTCTTGAAATCTTGCCACGATAACGTCATTGACCTGATAACGGATCGATTCAACAGGTACCTCCACAGCAGAAATGTACCGAAACCCTGGAAAACCCCCAAAACCACTCTCATCTTCAAGAAAGGTGACCGTGAGAATTTGGAAAACTATAGGCCCATCTGCCTACTACCCGTACTCTACAAAGTATTCACTAAGTGTCTGCTGAATAGAATGCGAAGATCCCTTGATGAGGCTCAACCTGTCGAGCAGGCCGGATTCCGACGATCTTTCTCTACGATCGATCACATCCACTCGCTCCAAAGACTTCTTGAAGTCGGCAGAGAATACCAGATCCCACTGACACTTGTCTTCATATATTTCAAGAAGGCATTTGACAGTGTTGAACACCAGGCAATCTGGAAAAGTCTCGACGAGCAAGGTGCAGATGGAGCCTATATTGATCTACTGAAAGAGTGTTATAAAAATTGTACCACAAATTTTGCCCCATTCCACAGGCCAGTCACAGTACCAGTGACCAAAGGAGTTCGACAAGGAGATCCCATCTCTCCGAATCTCTTCTCCGCTTGCCTCGAACACGTTTTCCGAAAGCTTTCCTGGATTGAATTGAAAGGAGAAGCTGAGGATTACGATACGATCCCTGGAATGAGAGTGAATGGCAGAAATCTAACGAACCTTAGATTTGCTGACGATATTGTGCTCATCGCCAATCATCCGAATACTGCAAGCAAAATGCTCCAAGAACTCGTACAAAAATGCTCTGAAGTAGGTCTCGAGATCAATACTGGGAAGACGAAAGTCTTGCGAAACCGATTCGCTGACCCCAGTAAAGTCTACTTCGGTAGCCCTTCCCCCACCACCCAGCTCGACGACGTCGACGAGTACATCTACCTCGGTCGTCAAATCAACGCCCAAAACAACTTGATGCCGGAAATCCACCGAAGACGTCGAGCAGCCTGGGCTGCATTCAATGGAATCAAGAACACCACCGACTCCATCACCGACAAGAAGATTCGTGCGAATCTATTCGATTCAATCGTCCTTCCCGCTCTCACCTACGGTTCAGAAGCCTGGACATTCACCAAAGCTCTATCCGAACGAGTACGAATCACACATGCCTCCCTAGAAAGACGGCTTGTTGGGATAACACTCACCCAACAACGAGAGCGAGATCTCCATCGAGAAGACATTCGTACGTTGTCTCTAGTCAGGGATCCGCTCAATTTCGTGAAAAAGAGGAAGCTAGGATGGGCTGGACACGTTGCGAGAAGGAAAGACGGAAGATGGACCACGTTGATGACAGAATGGCGCCCATATGGATGGAAAAGGCCTGTTGGAAGGCCGCCGATGCGATGGACTGATTCGCTGCGAAAGGAGATCACCACTCGTGACGCAGACGGAGAAGTCATCACCCCCTGGTCCACTATAGCCAAGGACCGAAAACAATGGCTTGCTGTGATCCGCAGGAATACCACGAATTCCTGAAGAACGGATCGTCTAAGTATCTAAGTAAGTAAGTAAGTAATAAATAATATTATGCAGTTTACATTATAAATCATTCCAAACATATTGACATTGATTGTATTCTCTCCATAAACTTCAAAAAAGTTTCCTTGTAAACAAAATTTCATTTCCGGATTCACCCACGCACATGTTTGTGATAAATGAAAACTGTTTTTAAAATGAAGTTTCACGAGTTTTGTTACCAATTTCCAGAATGTGAAATAAAATAAAAACAGAAGAATGGTCAATAGGAAATATTTTTTAAAATTTTTTGTAACAAAACTGTTTCGAATGACAAGATATCGATAAATGAAATGACTTAAAAGTACTGCATAACATTCAGAAATCATGCCAACTCTTGAACCAATCATATCAATTCCAAGAGTAGATGATTCGTAAAACCATCCATCACTTATGAATATAGTGAAAGAGTATTGATATGTGTGAATGTCCTACAAAATATTATTTAAGTTAAGAATATTTAAATTACCTACTCACCACTGGTACAACTACGGTAAATACTGAGTAACAAATGTCTAATGTTGCAAAATATAGCAAAAGGTAACGATAATTGCCAAATTTGTTTTTTTTCTGTGAATATCAAGAAAACAAATATTGGATTTACAATGAAAGCAAGAAATGCAAAACATTTCGGAATGTAATGATGAGCCCAGTTAATATACATTACAGAGATAAACTGTCAGGTAAGTAAGAATAAAAGAACTCGCTTCTTTTTATATGCTCTCAGTATTTTCCTTAAAGGTTTCAATTTAGTATAGCATCCGGTTTTGTTATTGCAGTAATCCACAAACAGAAAACGATTTTATTCAAACGTAACTTAATTGGCCCCGTGGGTCCTATTAGGGGTGTCAATAAGTTCCGGTTCAAAATTCATAATTTTTTTCGTGGCAAATCAATTTTTCTGAAAATGTGGGAATTTATGTTATCAAACATGGTTTTTCATTTGACAATACATTAAAACACCCCATGTATCCTAGCTCGGAGTCACTTTTTTCAGGCATCTGCCCGATCTCGCTTCTTTTTTTTTTTTTGAGACTAATGTGTGTATTTTGATAAATTAAGTATACAATGTAAGAATAGAATAAATATTTAAAAAAATATTCGTTCAAAAAAAAAATTTTTTTCGAAGATCAAAAAAATACAAGCCACGGAAAAAGTTACGAGTTTTGACCCGGAACTTATTGACACCCCTAATATGTTCTGTTAAATTTGTATCTATGTATGTGGGGGGGGGGGGGGGTTTATTTCCTGCGAAGGGAAGGAATTTTCTGAAGATACATAATTCATTGTTGTCTTCTGAACATCCCAGATCTTGTAAAAGTTGAAACTCATAAATCCCCAACGGAGCCTGGAACTGACTAGACTTGTTATAAAATTAATTGCTTGGATGAACGTATCCATTTTTAAGTTTGAAATTTCAAGAAAAGATTAACAATGGAATCATTGATTAAGTTTTCGTCAGTTAAAAATCAATTGAGAGCACAATTTTTAGTAATATTTGTCTTTGATTTTTTGAAGAGAACACGTTTCCGGAGTGGAGGAAGACAGAGAATAATGGCCAATGGATCAAAAAATGGAAATGCTGAAAGTGCCAATACTTCAAGATAGTTAAATCCTCTGTAATATTTAAATTATAGCCAAATGAATCCGGATATCTTGATTTACCTTCCAAGATTAATGTTGAAAATTGGACTGAACCAACAAAGAATACATGGGGAAAAAATGACAAAAATCGGTATAATTGTCTGGACAATTAAAGCTTTAAGAAGAGCTTTTTGAATGGTTGTTGTGGTTTTACTCATATGTAACGTGTTTTCGGTCAGTTTGCTCATTGTCTAAATAATCAGAATTGAATTAAATTACTTCAGGATTTAACTAACCAAAAAGCCGAAGATTGCATATAAATCAATAGAAAATAATGAAATTCCTGCAACTGCTATCCAAGATCTTATGATAACGTCGTCTGATGCTTCCTAGAAACAAGATAATTGGTTCAATCTGTTGTGGTATGAAGCAGGGGTGTGCGGCAAATCTCAAAATTTGCCGAGCTCGGCAAATTCGGCAAATTCGGCAAATTTGCCGTGCTTAACAAACTCGGAAAAATTATATATTTTTTGATATTTTTTGGAGCATCAAAACTACTGAATTCTTAACACACCTCTGGTTTCTGAACAAGTTAGGTGTAGTGTGTCTGCTTAAACATCAAAATAACTCAATTTGTTGTCATTTTACTAAATTTTTGGCGAAAAAATCAACAGTTTTAGTCAAAATTGTACTGTCAAATTTTTGACGTGTGCGGCAAATTTCGAAATTTGCCGAGCTCGGCAAATTCGGCAAATCTACTTTTTTGAAATTTGCCGTGCTCGGCAAATTCGGCAAATTCGGCAAATTTGCCGCACACCCCTGGTGTGTATGTCCTGGAAGTTTTGACGATTTTCAGTTTTTGGGAAAATTGATCTTAGAAAGAACTATGAAGAGCAAAGGAAGAAGTTGTGAAAAAAAGACATTACTATTGGTACGACTATGGTCACAATGGAGTAGAATATGTTGAATAGTGCAAAAAATAGCAGAAGATATCGATAATGGCCAAACTTGTTTGATTTTTCCGTAAACAGCAAATACACAAAAATTGGATTTATTATAAATGCAAAGGAAGCAAAGATTTTTGGAATATAGTGATGAGCCCAGTTTATGTACATTTTGATGATGGAATGAAATGAGAAATGATGATGTGAAAACAATACACCTATAGTTTTTAGTTTTCTGTTTTAAAATCATGTGAGCTGACCCTAGAGATTTAAATATAAACTAGAATTCTACCGGAGGCCGAGGTTGGCAAGAACACAAGAGTCCTGAAGTTGGAAAATAAGTTTGATTAATTTCGGAACTTTATTTCATTTTGCCATTCCAATTTGTTCTCATCATTGACTCATTTGAATGATTATGAGCTGCAAATATCTAAATGTAAATTGATTCTTGAACAGTAAGTCAACCAACTTTGACACTTTCTGCCCGAAAAATGGTAAAACTAAAGCAAATAGTTAGGCAGTAGTATAAAAAGGTCTGTTCTCCTTTGTTCAAATTAAGAACTCGTCTATTCTTCTGATTATTTTAAAAATGAACGCTAAATTGTAAGTAGTTTTCAATAATTTTATAACTTTCAATGCAACCAATTTTCAGCCTTCTCTGTGTATTGGCTTTTGCCATGTGCTCAATTGTTCAAGAAACAAGTGCTCAATACTATGGTTACTCTTCATATTACCCAACATACTATGGAGGATATGGTCCCGGAGCATATAATGGATACTATGGTGGAGCTTATGGATACGGGGAATATGGATATTATGGAAAGAGAGAAGCTGGATTTGGCCCAACTCAGCAAACCAAATAATTCTGTGTTTCTCTATCTTTCAACCACAATAAATGGATAAACAACATTTTTAGTTTGCTTCTTAAATGAAAATTTATAATAGTTTGAGTACGAAACCGTAAAAGGTCACAAATCTGAACATTTTTTGACTGATCAACAGCGAGAACCACCTGCTTAATGGAATATAAATCTATAATTTTTGAGAAATATTTGCATATATTATATAGGTTCAACAGAAAATTAACAACAGAGGAGCTTTTCGAACAAAGAAAAGAGTCGATCTGAATTTTTTCAGTAAAAGTCTTTGCCACTTTCGAAGTCAAAAAATCACAGAACTTGCGTAAAATCCTAACTTTTTGCAGCTATTCAATTCGACGAAAATATGCCTAGCTATTTAATCTACTTTTTTAAATGACATGGGTTTGTAAAAGTTTGCTCACACACTCACAGAGCGTCTTTAGCTACGTGGCCTAAAAAATGTAAAAGCTCGGCCAACAATTTATTTTTGATTTGTCAAGTTAGATCTTTCTGAAACTTGCCAGCAATGACCTTGAAAGGGGCTTCTTTACTTAAAATGAGAACAATTTCGAGGAAATAATCTTTATTTATTGTATAAGGGTGACCGAGGGTTTTCATATCATGACGTGATAAAATCGCTCCGTTCTGCTGAAATTCAAAAATCGTCCCGCTGGCATTCACATCAAAAATTCTGATACCAAAAAAAAACAGGAGAGCAGGTGAAAATCAAAGATTGTCTTTATTCTTCATAAAGTTTTTCTTGTTCATTATTCAACCCAAGACATGATTTTAAAATTGGAGAAAACTCCAACGGATTCTTCTTATTTCTGGTTACCTGTTTATCTTTACAATGAACCCGATATTGTGAGAATTATAGTTTCAATAACTGAACTTATTTTTTATTTTTTCGCTTTTTATATTAACAGCGTTTGCCTCAAAGTGTACCTCAAAATACAATTGTTTCATTATAATTTTATAATTTTATCAATTCCAATGTTTGGACTTTGGTACGAGGCTATTATTGGGAAAATGATTGTAATGCTGTATAATTTAAAAATATTGAAAGTTATCGATCATGAAATATATTTTTTTGCTTTATATACAGCTGATACTGAAAAAATGTTAGTTGTCAAATCTATCAATGGACTTGAAATGTTGATTTTGTCTGGTTTTATTCAGTGGCATTACATATTTTCAATGCTTTTTGGTATTCTTGCAATTTGTATTGAAAGAATATTTGCTTCAATGTTGATAGAGTAAGTTTCAAGTATTAAATTGTAAATTAATGTACTCTATAATTATAACAAGTAATTAACATAATTCTAAAACGTTTTTAATAATTTCACACACGGAAAAGCGTTAATTTGTCAGAAAAAGAGATTTGAAACTAATTTTTCAGCAATTACGAAAAAAGTACACAAATTTGGATTCCTGTTGTACTCATTGCAATAACACAATTTTTTTCAATTACTGTTGCATTGGGAAATCTTTTTGAAATAATTGGAATACTCGCATTCAATGGTTTTTGGATATTCACTGGAGCAATATCAGTAATTGTAAGTTGATAGTGAGTAATTTTTGACGTTGGAAAGTTTGAATACTTTTTGCTAAAAAAACTGCATTCGTGTATTTTAAAAATTGTCTTCTACAATAGTTTGATGGTATTTTTTAAAAGAGAAGAAAATAAAATAAAAAAAGATTGAGTAGATAACATTTCAACAAATTCTGGCTACTATTTCCAGCTTCATCTTGTCATCAAGAAAATAAATAACGACTGGCAATGTGAAATGGAAAGCCCGAGACGAAAAAAGTTCTTCACTATTTCCCAAAGATTTCAAGTGAAGGAGAATTTACGTGCTCTACGAGTAAATTCAAATTTCATTTTTGAAATCAGTTATAATCTTCTTTTCAGGTTGGCAGGAGATTGGTTATATCAGTTATTGTGACTGTAGTTGTTTGTGGTGTTGGGATTATTGCGCTCATTCTTGAAGTGGTTCCACCATTTTTATGTCATTTTGTTGAAAACTGCATTTACCTGTGAGATTTTTATATTACAATACATCCACCTTTAATTTTTTCAGAAATCCATTCCTTATATGCACAGTCACAATGTACAGCACTCATGCGTGGAGAAATGAATTTACAAAATATTTTCCGTGTTGTCGGTATTTTGGAATTGCCAAAAAAGTGAAGATAGCAACAGTTCTGTCAATCGCGGATTCAAGAAAGAATACTGAAATTGAAACTCAAACTTACTTCAAAATGCTCAATGACTCTTGGGTTTAAATGTTAATCAATATTTATTCTTTTAATTTTTCCAGCGATTCATCAAAGTGTAAATGAAAGTAGAAATACACTTGTTTAATGAATACCAATTTTAAAGAACAATTAAACACGAATATAATTTTGTGATTTTATTTGTTGCGAGCACTGTACTGTACTTCATATCATAACAGATGGGTGCACACCAAAGTTATATAAATGTATTCACCGGCGACAAAAAACATGTAAACTTCACTACACCATCCATCAATTTCATGTTTGGTTGACAAGTAAACAACCAAAAAAAAACTATAAAAAGCTCCCTTCTAAAATGTCAATAAAGGACACTTTTTCCCGTCACCTTATTTTTCTCCTTTGTCTTCCCAAGCCGACTAAACAGGAACAATTTGCATAAATGGTGCTTTTGAAGAAGTACTTGAAACATCAAACAACAACTCAGATGACTTCATTTTCAGAGTTATGAAATAAAGAATTTTTGTGAATGATTGGGTCATGATGAGAATGATACAAGAATGCAATCATTCAAACTAGAAAAAAAACGAAAAGAGTACGGGAGACAATAAAAAAAATTTAAGAGCCGGTTGGAATCAGAGCACACATTTCAACGTGATGGTAAGTTAATCTGAAAATTGAAATTATTTTATCTTAAAAAGTATAACAATACGAACAAACAATACAATTTCAAACTTACCACAAGCACAAAATACAGAAATTCCTCCTTTGCTGGTTGATATTGTTCTATTTATTTTTATTGTTCCTCTTGTCCATCAAAGATACGTGCACGTTTACCCCGAAGTCCTTTCAAAGACATCATTGGCACTCGTTTGTGATAAGTTGGATCCCTCTTTCCGCGTAAACCACGAAGGCCCGGGAATGCGTAAGCTTCACCTTCAGAAGCTGATGATGGTCCACTTCGTTTGTATTGAGAAGGCCAGTATACTTGTGCCTGTAATTTGGATACTATACAGTTTATTACTGCTTCACTAGATTTACTTTTTGACTTTACGCGTGCGCTAAAAGTTTACTATTAAAAGTTGGCAAGGAGAAGAAATGCTAAAAACATCACCTCCGAAGTTAATTTTACTTTGAAAATGTTCAAATAAGTTATGTTATCTGATAAATTTCTGATCCGGAAGTAAAAATGAAATCATTTTTATTCTTATTTGTTGCAATAAGGTTCAGAAGAAAACGTAAATAGGAAAACGTTTTTGTCAAATCATATTTTTAGAGTTTTTTTAATAAAAAGAATCAACAAGTAATGAATTACATTGCATGTAATTTTTCATAATATTGAATTCTTGCTGCATTTTTTCAAAAATTTTCAATTTCCTATATTGACGAAGGTTTTTCTAGACCTCCCTCATTCCCGAAAAAGCTCCAAACCGCCCCCAAATCCTAAAGTGCTTCAAAGCAGAAAAACGAAATTTATACATTTCACAATTGGAGCGTAAACCGGGTTGAAGGAAATTTCCGGTTCCGCTTGTGTGCACCTACAAAAGTCAGTAGCACTTTATCTAATTTTTTGGTCCCTCAGGAGAATATCAAGAAGCAAATACAATAAATAGGAGGAGAATGGAAAATCAAATCTTTCAACTTATTGAATATTATTGAAGGTGGTGTCTGGGAGTATGAATTAAAAAAGTTAGACTTTAAGTTATTATAGAGTCATGAATAATTCATAATTTGATGTTTTCAATGCTTGAATGCAAAATTGAAGTTTTGATAGTTTAGGAAAACATGCAATGAACAATGCAATAAACAAATTACAATGCAATTATACTTATATAGTATTGATAATTGAAATTTTAATTAAACTCTCTCTGCAAACTGGTCCTATATTTTATTTATTTTATTTCAAAGAGGTCAGAAATTCAACTGACGAATTGAAAGAAACCCTTCAAAATAATCACGTTTTATGACTAACAGGATGTTTTTTTCAGACATGTAGACCATTAAGATAAAATAAGGAAATGAAGAAAAAGGAAATTAGGGAAACCCGGCAGTGTGAGACCTTTTTAAACAAAAGAACAAAGAATACTGATAATGTTTGTAATATGTGCTTTATGCCTAGGATGTCGATTTAATTGAACTACAAGGATTGGTTTGATTTTCATAATTTGCACTACATATTTACTTTATAGCCATTAGAAAATAAAATTTCATGGTACTCAATTTTCTGAGAAAAAAACGTTTGAATACACCTAACAAATTGACTGAGCCTGTAAAAATCTGACAAATTGAATTGCAGTTTTATTAAATTATTCACTTGTTATTTTCCAGAATCAGAGTTACAGACATTCTCAAAACAAAAAGAAAAGTTTAGTTAACTATTCGAGTTCTAGTATCTCCTAGGAGACTATTAAGTGAAAAGTTATGAATCACGTAATGTGCAAGCTTGCATTTGAGGTTTTAAATTTGATGAGCATTTTTTATTTAAATTTAACATTTTTGTTTTAATTTTTATGTTTCCACTTTTTGAAAAAAGTCAAATTATATATAAGTTGAATCAATTGAATTTCATATTGTAATGAAATAGGAAATATCTTAATTAGTGATATTTTCAATTTACATACTGCAAAATTTGCTATCATTCAGAAATCTATTTTCTAGCGTTTCTTTTGTGATTTTTTCTTTCAATGTTCCATTGATCACTTTTATATGATCTCTAAAAATATTTTAAGTTATTAGACTTTCCTATGACTACATCGTTCAGCCATCGTCCATCATCGCCCGATTCGTTTCGGATTTGATAAATGCTTTTTCATTTTCAATGTACGCACTTTTTTTTCGAGAATATAAGAAAAAATAGAAAAGATTGAGTGTTTGTCGGCAAGTTTTTTTGCGAATGTTACAGTAAATCCCGAAGGACTTCTCAACTTCTAGGCCAAATCATTCAAATAACTTACATCGTCAAAGTGTGTTTCGAATTGTGCTGTGGTGATGTGTACGAACAATAACAGAAGAAGACCCATCACAGAACATTTGGAGATCATGACGGCAGATGAATGGAAGAAGGCGTCGGAGGAAAAGACGACGTCCACAAAAAGTGAGAAGTAGGAGAAGGAGACTCTATTCTTCATCAACATAGCCCCGCCCACTTTCTGCGAGCAGTTTTTTAGGGGCGAGGCTTAAAAAGGCCAGGAAGAACTTGGGATTACTTGAATGAAGGAGGTGAATGAAAGGCTAAAAGGTTTGATATCATAGCATTAATTATCATTTGTTGTTTCCGATGGGCACACTTCCTAATTTGATCTTTATACTGACGTCAAGGAACATACACAACAGTTACCTTCAAAATTTTTATCTAAGATTTAAGAATAATCTTTGTTTTTATAAAATCTCTTATAGTAGAGCTAAGGAAAATGTGTCTGTCAATGCTTTAAAGTGACCATCACAATTTGAAAAAACTAATATAAAAATGTGATAGTAACTTCTTAGTTATTTGAATTAAGATAATTTAATTGATGAGTTCTCTGAAACGGGCGCGCACTCGACAACACATCGCAACACCTCAACGTACAAGAAATTTCTTAACCAAGTTCAGTCAAATTTCGGCGGTTTTTGAAAGTGAATTTTTGGCCATACCCAACTTTAACCAACTTGGCCTTGATAAGTTGATTGAGAAGTTGCGGCAAACCGACGAGCACTTATGGATGGGGCATCCCCGCGAGAAAAACTATATTTATTTTTGTTTTTTTGAATGCCGATGATCTTTTAAATAATAAAATGTTACTTGGAATAAAAATAAAGGAAATTGGCACAATGATGATATAGAAATCCTGAAGAACTTGAACCGAAAAGAGAAAATGAAATATCTATCCTACTAAACTAAGAAATTACAACGATTTCCATGGTTGATAATAAGTAGTCACGCCATCCTGAATAGGTACCTGTCCTCTGCTTACCTGCTTGACTACCTTCGTATTTTCCGTATTTGATTGCGCTTTAGTGCTTTGGCAGTAGGTACTCGTAGGCACGAGGCAGGCACTAGAGTAGTAAGCAGGAAGGCAATGATGTGCCAACCTAAATTTTTTTACCACCGTACACCATTTTCAGACAGGAATTCAAAATTATTTAGTTCTCGTTCTGTTTTCATGGGTTTTATTTCCCTTTTTCGTTTGTTTTTTCTAAGGATTTGAATTTTTCCAATGTGTCTTAGCGAGCACTTAAAATTTTGAGAATGATTTGAGCACAGTGGTTGTTGATTGATTGCTTAATCCTTCGTATTCATTTTATTGTCTATGAATGAAAGTTGGTGTGTTTTCGGAATAGTTGAATTTTAGCTCACCTAGGTTTCATATTTGAAATTTGACATTTTTTGAAAGCTAAACACTGGAACCAGACTAAAAGGTTCAACGACCATAAATCTTTTTGCACTTTTAAAAAGGTATAAATGTTTTCATTTCCTGTCCTCACGTCATCTAGACTGCTGAACAAAAATATTTAGTTATCTTCATTTCTTGAAATTTATTTAAAATCCGGAAATTATTGAAAAGTTTTTTCGGAGACCTTGTAATTTTCAAGATGTTTGACAAATCTTTAGACAATATAAAGTTAGACTCACTTCCCCCGAAACATTAAAATTATGAGCAACTTTTAGAATTGGCTCAATTTTTGTTAATTCAGCAGTCCCAACGAATAACTGAAATTTTATGAGCCGTAATGTTCAGTGTGAAATTTGAAGAATTTATTTTATAAGAATCAAACCCTGCATTTCCATAGACCAATACAGAGAGAATGATATCATTACTAATAACGAAGCCAATAAAATACTGTTCATCTTTTTGAAAATATTTTGTTTTATGTTAAGCACTTTCAGTAATCAAAATTCAGTCTCAAACTATGATAAAACCAAAAACAACACAGCACTGATTGATTTCACTAAATGAATATTTTCAAGGAAAAACGGCAACGACGGAATGTCAAAAGCGGAAATATTAATTCTAATTCACTGCTATTTTTTTAACTAAGAATATTGGATTAACTTTATTTGATTTTATTATACTTTGAGATTACACTGACTTTTACTGAAATGACTCATCAAAACACAGCAACTGTTGTCTAATACATTCCCGAGTAATGTGTCCCTGTGAGTACCCAATGATCTTTTGAGAAAATGGTTGATGGGCGGAGAGGAAAAAAACATAATAAAACAGACAAACCGAGACTCCGATTTTTCGTACATTAAATTCAATTTTGATAAGACTTATTGTCCATCTATGATAAGAGCCCAGTCGTCAACATCGCTCAAAAACTTCCAAAACTTCAAAAGCATTATTATTTTCCTTCTCGTTGATTTCTTGCCTTATAAATTCAATTTTCTAATTTTCACTGTTTCAGGGATGAACAAGTTGTTCGTCTTACTGATTGCCCTTCTCGGGCTTACCGCAGCCATGCGTGATCAGTCGATTGCAGTAAAGGGACGCCTTCTGTGTGGGAATGGACCAGCAGCCAATGTTCGTGTCAAGTTATGGGAAGAGGATACTGGTAAGGCATTTTTAATCGTTTTCCTTAATGTACGACAATTGTGGTTTTTCTTGAAAGTGCTATCAAACTATCCAAAGTTACTTGTTGATTGACTCTTTCAGTATCAAAATTTAGTTAGAGAAGAACCATTCCGTCGAATATTTTATGGTCAATCAATTCTATTTCAGGACCAGACCCGGATGATCTCCTTGACCAAGGTTATACCGATGCTAATGGTGAATTTAGTCTTCAAGGAGGTACTGCTGAGTTGACTCCAATTGATCCAGTATTCAAAGTGTACCACAAATGTGATGATTCGAAGCTCAAGGTGGGTGTTTGAAGTTTTTGAGCAAAAATAACTTTGAATGTTGTTGCAGCCAGGTGCTCGCAAGGTCAAACTCGCACTTCCGAAAAGCTACATCACTAGCGGAAAAGTGGCCAAGAAAACGTTTGACATCGGTGAGTGAAAGTGTCAGAAAGCAATATGGTTGAGTGATTTCACATGCGTCATTCACTTTCTTCAGGAGTGCTCAACCTCGAAACAGTTTTTGCTAAGGAAGAGCGTGAGCTTCTTGTATCCAGACGTCGCCGAGGGGGTTTCAATGCCGATTATATGGATCCAGATAACTCTGAGAAGGATCAAAGCAAAAGCAGTGAAGAATCAGAAGATAAAGAAAAGACTGTGGAAACTTTCTAGACATTAATCATTTTCTCAATACTGCACACAAGGGTTTCAGATAATATCTGAAAATCATTGGGCTTCATTTATTTTCTTTAACTGAAAACAATATGATATTATGATAATAAAATTATTGTTTTATAAAAGTGGATAAGATTATTATAATAGAAAGATAGATAACATTGTATTTGCAAGCTGGATGGGGGTTATTGCTTTTGAATATTTCTATGAAAAGTACATTTCGAAAACTGTAAAAGGAATTTGTGAATCGTTAGCCAATGTATTTTTAACCAAGTTCAACGACTACAAAAATGAAACATACATTTTTATTGGAAAATTAATAATGATATTTTTATTGAATTTAAGATACAGATTTCAATTTGAACTTATTGCAGTATCCTATGCATTTCATGACAAGTCCTCGCATGCAGATTTCACACTTCACGCAACCTCCTCTTTCTTCCCGAAACATTGTATTTCTGTGAAATTGTCATATCCCCTTTCACCTACCAATATCCTTTCAATTGTCTTTCTGTCACCATATTCTCTCAATTACCTTTCTTTCTCCGCTCATCGCTCAACTTTCTCTTACTGTTCGTTTCCAACGGGTAATTAGAGTCCACGAGACAGCGATGCGATTCCAGTTTGTCCACTTTCTTATAGGTCACCGATCTTTTGTCCGGCCAGCTTCAGCTAATATTCTACTACCTCTCTCATACCAGCTACTTGGGTATGGATCTTTTAAATGTGAAATGGATATTATTGTTATTGTTTCTGATATATCCAGGTACTTTTGTGAATTAATATAAACCGTAATCTTTCTTTTATTCTTGCATTTCCAATTGATCTACTTTGACAGTTCTCGGTTGAATATTTTCTTTAATTTTATCAAATATTTTCCACAGAAAAAATATTCTCAAAATGACGTAGAGCCATGGTATGCAAGACTAAAAATTCGTAGCATAAATGACCATCATAGTTTTTTTTTTTCAGTTTACACTGAAATCTCATCCTCTTCTGACTTGAATTGTGACTTTACGACAACTTGTCGTTGGAGAAACTCATCCGATGTTGGTGGACATTTTGAAACGACTTCGCTTCTTGAAGCCGATGCTCAAAACCGAATAATGCCCATTGATGAAAATAATCGTAAGTCTTCATACTTTCTCATGATATTTGTCTTCTAGAAAAGATTACCTTCTAAGAATTGTCATTCATTGCAAAAAATTGAGCTCAAGAATTAGATATTAATGAATTACACGAAAGTCTTCCTTTACTAATTCTGATTTTACTTCTTTTTTTTAAAAAGTGATTTCTCATCAGGATCATAAAATTAACATTGGCAATTAAGACAATTTCAGCGAAACCATTTGCATTTACTGCGGGATTGATGGGACGAATGATGGCTCTTCTCGTTTCCGAGGTATATTTTGTGATATATTTTCCAAAAAGCTATAGCGTTTTAGGTAATAACCTGTCAACTTGGAGGTGCAAGTTTAAAATACTGGTATTACAAAACTGGTTTGGATTCACAACTAGAAGTTTGTATCCGTCAGCCTCCAGGAAATAAAGACTTGAGCCAGATGAGGTGAGAACCAATTGTTTTACTTTTAATTTGAAATAACTCCGAAGTTTCATCAGTTCTGTGCACTATAAACTTTGTATTGGATTCAAAATATGTAATAGACTAGATCATTTTTTGTTTGTTTTCTTGGTTTTCTGTCATGTGCTATCACAAATTTCGTTATTTTTTGTTGGAGTATTTACCAAAAAGTATCTTTTCTATTTGATTGAACTGAATCTAAAAATAAAGTAGACAGTGCTAATAATAAGTGTTAAAATATCTTCATCTTTTGATCATTGCAACAGTTCACCTAAAGAACAGCGTATAGCAGATTAGTAAATTATTAGTAGCTAGTAGTAGTTAGTAGTAAATCAGTAGTAAAATAGTAAGTATAGTAACTATAGTAAAAAGTATAGTAAATTGATAATATTTTACGGTTAATTCATAATTATTTAGATGCTACGATGGAGTTTCCACCTTTGGGAAACAATGGATATTCCGTGCCGTTGAACTTCCCCCAATTGCTCAACCCTTCGAAATTGTTTTCAAAACTATATATTCTCCACCAAGCTCGGTCATTGCTCTGGATAATATTGTATTCGAGGCAACACTTTGCGGTTAGTATCTGAATGTTTAATTTATTGATTTTTCTGTTGCCCACTATTTAGGGTACGGTCGTAATCGACGTGAAATTCGACGAATTGGTTACCACGATTGGCAATCTTACCGATCTTCTAATTTATACAACGGAGAGTTGATGCTAATTGTCGCTCAGGATGGTGCAGATAAATTGAATACTTCAATTGCTAGTAGTACTTCAACAACTACAACTACAACTGATATTCCCTTAGAACTTGAAGCTAAGATATCAATTTTGAGTAGTACAACTGCCCCAACTACTACAGCACAAGTTTTAACTACTACAACAAGTAGCGAACCAAGTACAACAACGACTCCGCCGACAACTACACAAACTTCATCTTCTAATCAAACTTCGACAATATCAAATGAGCAGCAATTTGCTAATTTTGTCAATTTCTTGAAGCAAACAGCTCCAGTTATTCCGTATATCCCAACTCTAGTTAGATCTTTAACTGCATTGGATCCGAGATCTTCTCCATCTGAGAATATTTTACCGCCTGGGACACTACCATCAAATCCAGCTCCAATTGATGTGAGAAGAAGTCCAGTGGCTTCTTCTCATTTCTACAACACCAATCAACCAACATTAGTCACTGATAATGATCAAGAAAACCAGAAAACGTTAGTAGATCTTGCCAAAAAGTTCGGATTATGGGAAGAAAGCTCGCCATATTTGACTACAACTCACCCTCCTATTGCTCGAAATACAGACAACACAAATAGTTTTGGGCTACCAAACAAGTTCCCAGAAGGATCAATATATCCCCCCAACTTGATGAATAAGAAGAAAATAAATATTAATCCGATTAAAAAGATTCCGTCATCAACACCATCTACACCTGTTGAAAATATCGAAGAATATCACAAGAATCTTTTCAAAGTAAGCACAACAACTCCATCCACCCTACCTCCATCATCCACCGAACTGATAATTTTCAAACAACCATCTTCTGGTGAAGCAGAGGTAGCAGGAAAGTTAGCTGATATAGCTAAACTCTTACCATCTGGAGCTGTACAAGATCTGACATCATTGAGAAATATTCCAGATTTAGATGGATTGACTAAAGGAATGGATTTGTCAGATATTCGAAAACCTGGTGGATTTGGTCGATTGAAAACGCAATTTATGGAGAGATTGATGAGAAGAACATTGGGATTGCCAATGGAAAATAATGATGTGAGGCTTCTGCCACCACCAATAGTTCCAATGAAAGTGACAAGAAAAATGATGGCTGAGATGATGAAAAGAAAAGCTGCAAGAAAGAGAATGAATTGATATTTACGAAACATTCCGTTTTTGATTTTTGATTTTTATCAATTATATTCATGACTTTTTGTTACGGGTATGAAGATTCTTCTCATGAACCTTCTCTTATGTTATTTATATGGTTTAATCCTTTGAGTATATCAAATCTTCTACTAATCCAAATTCCTATTTACTAACATTTGCAGAATCTACCAGTGGTGGAGCATCGGAAGGTGCTGGAGGAACATTCGATGAAGTTGGTCTTCCAGGAAGATCACCAACCCAGTTACTGGATTTCGATGGAAATGATGTGACAATCAATCAATTTGAGAGTGTATCAGTTCCTATTCCAACTCGAGCAGTTCATTATGGAGCCCCAACAAGCCAAAAAATTACGAATCCCATGAAAGATGAGAAGCGAAAAAGCAACGATTTAAGAGGTCCAAGGACTGGTCCAATGTTTGCTTCAATATGCTCAAATGTGGATTGTAATTTTGATGATAATGTAGGCACATAGTTGATTGAAATTAATGTCATTATTGTATTTCAGACATTGTGCAACTATTTGACAAGCTCAACAAATGTCAGCGCAGAAGATGGAAGCTTATTGAAAAAGTGGGCACTTTCCAATCGCAGTGTCTTGAACTCATTGACAGGAATTCCATCTGATCTTTCCAAAGGTTTCAGATCATTAGTATATTTAAAACTTTAATTTCATTCCAGGAGGATATTTTCTTTATGCCGGTGGAACAACAGCAACTCCTGGTGACACTTTTATTTTATCAACAAATCAACCAGTTACTATAACAGAACCGGCAAGAGTTGATTTCTTTGTCTATCAAGCAGGAATACGAGGACAATTCAGAGTTTGTATTGATGATAATGAAGATTGTCCAGTTGTTTTAGAAGGAAAGTGAGTAGGTTTTGAAGCCGTGATTTTAATAATGATCTACCTAACTGGAAAGAGCTTCCTCAAAAAAAGAGTCATAGATTCCATTTGAGCTGGGTCGTCTAAAGATTTACGCTCGGATATTTTTTCAAGTTCAGCTCAGAATTGAAAAAAAAATTGTCAAATTTTTTACGTACATTAGTAAATAGTCACGAAAAACGCGTAGGCTTTTGAATTCATACATATAGGCGTTCTTGTTTTCATGTAAAGTTTACATATTATAATGAAAAAAGAGTATTTCAATGCAGTATCAGTTTAATATTTACTGCAATTTTTCAGAGACATCGATGTGAACTCTCAAAAATGGAAGAATTATTACTTCGAACTCAATCCAGGACAACATGTTTTACATTTTGTAGTTGAAGGACTTTACAACAACTATGTCATTGGTTTGGACAATATTCAGCTTTTGAATCGATTTGGTACAAGTTCTTTGTCTTGTTGAACAAAATATTCATTGAAAATCCAAATAAATATTTAAACCTATATCAATAAAAAAAGACAGAATCCAAATAAAATACTCAAAAAGGAAGGGGGTGATTTGGTGCATGTAGGTGTTTGTTAGAGAGTTCAAAAACTCTCCCTTCTTGAAATACGAAAAAGCGAATAGGGGGTTGTTATGAGATGAATACAGTACTTATTAAACTACAAACAAGGGGGGTGTATAGACATTTAATCAGTAGAGAGTTTTGTTTATGCTGCACGTTTCTTTGCGGAAACCATGAACATTCCATTGATTTCATAAAGAACACATCCACGGTCATTCTCCTCAACGAAAAGATCAGCTTTAGCCAATGCATCGAGCATTACTTCTTTGGTTATGTAGAGACATGTGAATTTACGACCACCAAAGCTGCACCATGTCTCTTCAAAGATTCCACCATAAATGAGGTAGCCGCCAGGCTTCACTGCTCCAGCGGTGTTTTTGATTGAATTATAGTACTCGGAGAGAGTGTTGCAACAGTATTCGACACAGAAGATGGTAACTACTGCCTAGAAAAGTACAAAGCTTTTAACATAGGTAGAATTCTTTCAACTCACGTCAAACTGTCCATAGATGTCCTTTGGACAAACAACAGAGGGGTTTTGGAAAACGTCACAGTGGTAAATATCAACAATCTGTAAAATAGAATGTCACTTTTATTTCCAAACTAACGTTATTTTAAATCCTTTATATTTGAATTTTTGCTCCACTCTTATTTATCTGGTTGAATACCTTGTCTCTAGTTTCAGGTTCCACAGTTGACAGCTTATCCCAGGTTCTTCCTTCTCTCGTTAAAATCATTCTCAATGGGATTGTCCAGTCAAACTTGCTTTCATTGTTCACCCATCTGTATAACTCGTCGCGGTTTTGTGGCAAATAATCAGCCAGGTGGATCTGGAACATGTGACTCTTTATTTCTATCTTTCCTGTTTGTAATTTGATCACCCTTCCAACTCATCATCTTTCTCTTACCTCGTTCGCCGTTTCACGGAAGCATGCAGCCACGTGGATAGTCGGCCCGGCTCCGAAGTCCAACATCTTGTCTACTTTGCCGATGCGAGCGACGATGTTTGGCAGAAAAGTGAGGACCATCTGCATCGCCGGGTCGTCGACTTTAGTGTAAAAATCCTCGAGATAGGCGTTCGTCGAGAATTCGGTGAAAAAAGTGGTGCGATCCAGAAGCTTTTCCCCATCCAACTCGCGAACCACTTCGGTTGGGATGTTTTGAATGATCGGCAATGATTCGTTTGCCGCATTGGTCTGAATGTTCAATACTATTACACTGGAAACATTGAATGAGATTGTGATAGAAAGAGGAAAGATGTTGTTGATATTTTCTAACAATAAGGTTTACCTGGATTTCAATGTTCACCGTCATTATTGTAGTTGTAGAGACTTTGAAAGTATTCCTGAAAATCATCAATATATTTTTGTTCGAAAAATGTAATTGAAAAACAATGAGCGTCATGTAAAAATATGTTTAAACTTTATTATCTGAAACCGCCGTAGAAACAATGAGATTTGTTTAATAGAAAGTTGAATATTAAAAACCAATAATTTTAAACTCTTCAAGTCCAAAAAAATCTTAAAAATGGAATAGGTTACTGTATACTGAGTGAAAAATTATTCGATGATCACTAGTCAGCTTCTGGTTGGGGGTCAAGTTTGCCTCATAAATAAGAGCCAGCATCTCGGCAACAAACGTCTAACACAAACTACGGGTCTTCGGATCTCGGCGACTAATCGGCGAATGGGCGGTTGCTGTACGGGAATGAGGGAGCGGAGAGATAGAGACGAGAATCGTCTCTGCTTGCAATCATTTTCATTTTTTGCACACTTGTCCCACCAAGCTCTCTAGATCTTCTCTCGATCTTAACGCGTTTCTCCAATGCGTCATTTGTTGTTTGTGTCTCCGCTTTCTCTCGATCTTCTTTCTCCTCCATTCTATTACTCCGATCTTTTTATTTTCTCCCCTTCGAAGCGATTGGCGAAGATGAGACGTCACGGAAAAGAGCACAAAGGTCGCTTTCGAAATTACTGAAAGATCTACGATGATGAGAAGTCGTTGTCATGTGGCAATTTTGTGTTCTAATGAGATAGCAACATGATGTCAACAGTGACTATTGGAAATCTGAGAAGGATTTCGTGATATAAGGAAAAAGTAAAGGATGGTGATCTTTGAAAAAAGTTTATTCATCATTAAAACCTAAATAATTGAACTAGTTATTATATTTTATAAGTCTCGCAGTAATGAAAATGTGTAAATATGAATTCCTATAGGATGAAATTTGAAATGAATGAACTTTTTAGAAAATGAGGAAACGTTAAATGTTATCTTAAAAGGTCATTCAATTTTTCACAAGATGTTCAAGATTTCAGTGTCTATCAAAAATATATTTACCGTATTAGTTCGTACGTCGTTCTTATAGGTATGGTACCGACCCAAATATTTCGAAAAGTAGTGTTACTGGCTGCGGCTGTTGGCTTTAAATTCCTTCTTAAGATATACGGCGTGTAGTAATTCCAGCAATACTAATAGTTTTAATTTGAGTTAAATTATCTCAATCTTACTAGATACAGACCGAACATATACTACACTAATCTCAATGAACATATTTCAACAATCAGTTTTCTCCTTTGCCAGAAAGATCTTTGGCACTCTCGTCTGCAAATTCTGCAGCAAAAAGTTCTCTTCGGCTGTCTTCAAATCATTTTTAGTTTTTCTCCCTCATTGACCTCTCGAAGTGAGCCGTTTCCGTTGTGTTTGTTGATTATCAACTA
Organism: Caenorhabditis elegans; assembly: GCF_000002985.6. Classification (NCBI taxonomy): domain Eukaryota; kingdom Metazoa; phylum Nematoda; class Chromadorea; order Rhabditida; family Rhabditidae; genus Caenorhabditis; species Caenorhabditis elegans. The sequence continues at coordinate 9,959,704 of NC_003283.11, forward strand.
AGGTCCGTATCTTCCTTCAGAGATGCGAACTCTTTCGCCGTGAGATAAGCACTTTCGAAAGACTTTTCTAGAGGATAAGTGATGTGTTAAGAGAAGAAACAAACATATCTTGTGCTCTTGATGTGATCTCGCTAAGCAACTTGAGATCCTGGGTGACAAGAACTATTGGTTGTTAACGAACTAGTTGCTAATAGTATTGTGAAAACTATATGGTTGAAGAAAAAATATATAGGGCTTCAATTATATTTTGAAGACTATTCTCAATTCAACAAATTTATAAAATCAAGATGAGTTCAAGAAACAGTTCCCCAGTTTGATTTTGCATCGTTGATTGTCTCATTATCATCAGCAGGACGTTCGGCCATTTTTTCTTCTGGAAAAATGAATCATAAGAAAAAAAATGAAGTCTCAAATTAGAAGCTCTAATATGCTCAATGTTAAACTAACCTTTAACAGGTTCCAAATTCTTAATATCATCAGACGAAGGTTTTTTATCGAAAGGAGCTCTACCAGAACCTCCACCAGGTTTATCGAGGTTACGTGGTTTCAACTTGGTAGCATCGTTCTTCTTCTTCTGACACCCGACAAGCTGCATTGAAAGCAAAATGATGAGAAAAAGGAGTTCGACAAGCATTTTCTATTTCAGTTCTTTATGGTATCCTGTATAACACTGACAGATTGTCACGGAACAGTTGTCAAAAACTCACACTTTGACAAAATGAAGTACACAATTTTATGCTTCGATTTCAGAAAGTGGACGTATTTTTTTTGGGGCTGGGGCATGGCCTTTGCTGAAATATTGTCGAGTTCGTTCTTGGAATGGAGAAAACTGAATTTCACGCACAAATAATACGCATTTAATTCTGTAATTTTTTTTATAGATAATTGGAATTTATGTTTCTTTTCAATATCAGTTCGATTCAAATGTAGCACAGAAAGCTTATTTTCTTCTTCTTATATTCAAACATTCAAGATTATTCCTTTTTAATTGAAAACTAATGTTTTCACTGTGCCATTTTTAATATTTGGTTGTTTCAAGTTTTAGGGGAATTGTTTATGAAATGTTTTAGAACGAAATACGACCGGGAAAATAGTTTTCGAGTATCTAGGACAGGTGAAAAAGAGAATAGAAGTTGAGATCACAAATATTAGGATGAGTTTTGTTTATTCACATGAGAACAGGTTCGGAGTATTGATTGTCTCCAAACTCGATTTTGTACAAGACTTTTGAAATTTCCACGCGAGCCATTGCAAACTTCTCACGGTCCAAGTCATTCAATGTTCTTGCAATGGAACGTACGAACAAAGATACCTAAAATTAAAAATATATATACATATATCAATCGCAGTACAAAATTTCACCTGATCTTCATTTGGTTCATTGAGAATATCCTCTAACAGCTCGATTTTAGTGTTCTTTTCTTGTGGAGGTGGAGAAGATGGTAGAATCTGTACAGGAATTGGTTTACGCTTTCGAGAAGAACTGGGAGCTGTTGAGGTAGTTGCTAACTTTTCAATTAAAGTGTTTGTTGTGGAGAACAGAAGATCCTAGAATTGAAAAATTAATATCCACAAATTGCACATCTAAACTAACTTTTCCGTGTTTGTTTGAAAATCTATGGTTTTTCTCATTTTCTGTTTGATTCGCAACAAATTTGTCATAAATGAGTGCCAGATTCTTTTTGTCATCTTCAATATCAATAGTTGGAGAATCGAGAAAACGTCCGTTATTGTTGCTACCAGAAGATGATGAACTCGATGTAGTATGTGGAGAATTGTAACCTGCATCATTTGAAGTCAACAGAGATTCGGGTTTCAACATTTCCTTCACTGAAAGTCCATCAAGAAATGCAGTATCATCATCCAAGAAATCAGGAGTATTGCTGTTAAGATAGTCTTTTTGCCTCTTCCGATTTCGATGCTCAACGTATGGGTCCAGGAAGGACATTTTATGGTAGTAGTTGTACCTAAAAATTTTTAAAGCTGTTTGCGAGATTACGATCTGGTTCTCTGGTTATCTTCTTTCAGAGTTACAAAAACTCGATCGTTGGAATTTATTAGAAAACATAATTTTCAATTTGAAAAATTGCTTAAAAGTTAAGTACCGTCCGTGGGGAGTTAAAATACACCCAACCTGATATCATATAAAAATAAAACATTTCAAAAAATTTTGGATTTAAAAAAAAGTTCAGTCAAAGTGATTTCGAGCATTGCTGCATATTCAAACTCCTAGAATGTGTATATACAAAAAATGGGCGCCGAATTAAACTATGAAGTTGTAAAATAAAAACAGTTTTTAGGCTGTCTTCCAAAATTATTATATGTAGATGAAAACCGAGTTTCTGCTACCCTTTGAACATAAATGTTTAGAATTTCCAAAAAGTTTTTGAAACGCTACTGCTAAGAAATTTTGTTATTGTAGCCCTATATTAGCGCGAATAACCAAAATATTTTTATTATACGATCCTTTTATAATTAACTGACCACTTATTCGTTTTCTTAATTGGAGCTTTCTGTTTATCCTGTTTTCTCAATCGCACATATTTGTCTCTCATATGTTTCCATTTTCTTTCCAATTCCACTGGTTGTCCATCGTATCCGATTTCAATACTGATCAACTTCCAAATCTCGTGCTTGTAATCAGTGACTTTGTGCAGCGGATCATATCGATTGTACACGCACGGGTTACGTTGAACAGAATCGATGAGAGCTAGAGTAAAGTCATCTTCAAGAGGATCATGATTTGGAGAATCAGCTCTCAAATCGTTCATCCTTTGGTTGGACGAAGTCTGAAATTATATCAAGAACTGATTTATTTTTAGTTAATGTAAGAGAAGAACATTTGTGCGATAAATAGATTTAACTAAATTCAAAATCATAATGCTACAGCAAAGAAATGTATCATTATTTTTTGAGGTAAAAATGTCTTCCTTACATGAGCATGATGCGAAGCTTATTTACTACAAGCTGATGAAACGATATCATAACTACACATCAGCAAAATTCTCAAAGTGTAACATTATACACGTAGAAAACGCAAACAAGATTTGCACATCATCATTAAACTAGAATGCATTTAATTTTGAAACAAAAAAGGCAATATTCTAGGGTTGGGTAATAAAAAATTGCACCGTGTTTGCAATGATCAGAACTCAAGATAACTTATGCAACTGTCAAAGTTATACAAGAATAAATTTGGCCTCGATTTGAAAATAGTTCAGAGTTAAGCGAAAATTTGATGTATCAATTCGAAACAATATTTCAAAACTCGCGAGAGACAGAGGACGCAACATCGAATCAAGGTCGCCATCAGCGCTCAAATACATACGTACATCGATGCGACTGCGCAAAGGAAAAAAACAGAAAAATTGTAAACTAGCGGTTGTGCAGCATTGTTGCCGCGGGAGGTGCGCGCCCTCTGCCCCCAACGGCGATGTGTCTTTGTTTACGACGGCGACGATGCCGCCGAAGGAGACTTTTTCGAGCGGGGCGGCGAACGAACGATGACGAAAAAAAGGTCTGCATTGGGCAGTAGAAGGAGATGTAAAAGAAGAAGGTTGTAACATGCATGAGATATGGTGACAGAAGGGCAAGAAAGTGACAGGAGGGTAGAAAAGGAATACGGTTGCTAGTTATGTTAGTTAGAATGGTTTACATTCAACGTGAACATAAAAAGTAGAAAATATTTTCTACTAGATGTTAGGAAACATATCATGCTAAAAATTGGGAAGTAGCCTTAACAAAACAAGAAAGTAAAAAGTAAGTACTGATAAAAACAATAAAATTTGAACACGAAGACTTGTTAAAAAGAATTGTAAAGATTTTGCGAGAATCCCAAATCTTGATAGGGATTAACATCTTCTTTGAACGCATGGTTTTCATTTATTATATACCTTTGAAAATTATCGGATTGTTCTAAACCTTGTTGCATGTATACGTGGTTGTGATGTAGGATTTTTTTCTTACAAACATTTATAAGCTCAGTGAGCAGCCAAAAAGACATCTATACCTTTTTAGTAGCCTTCCTCCTGGGGAAAGGTAGGTCTACCTGCACCTACATGGTCTGGGAAGGATGATAACGTATTTTTCTCCTTGCGAAGTGCGAAAATATTTTTAACTAATATTTCCCCGGGGAGAGTCCCTTGGACTGTGTTACAGTATTTGTGCAAAGTTGGCATGACCTCTTCAAGGAAAGTTAAGCCTGTTTAGTAGACATAGCACACATTTTTATTCTTTCGGAGATGGATTAATTTACCGAGATTTTGTTAACAACTCAACATACCACACTAACTGGACAAGATATCATTTAACTATTAGCTTTTATTTCTTTCTACACGTTATATTTTTGAGATGAGGATATTATTCTCACGAAGACTGCCGGAAAATGTTTTTCAATCCAACATAAATATTATATTGCGGTTTTTAGATTTTTAGAGCAAGTTTTTATAATATCAAAGTTAAACGCAACAATAGAAGACAGTTCACTCAACAGTAGGAACAACTGATAAAACAAATAAACAAAATGAACATCATCATTCGGTATTATTGAAACGTATCGCTGTTTATGATAGTTGTTACTTTCCAGTCGTACAAAGAAGTTGACGGTTACAACCATTTCTGTCATCAATCTAATGCAACACAATTGACAGAACACTGAACGGCGGCGCAGAAGGTAGTGCGAACAGCTTTTACTGGTAACTGGAGGAGCGGCGCCGACGACGCTGCCGCTAGAGAAAAAGAGAGGTGGGTTGCGGGCCGCGAATGAGACTGAAAAAATGGAAAATTTGTGCGTGGCTGGTGTGAATGTGTGCGTGCGCGTTGGAGGCTGATGGAGACACAAAATGGAAGGAGACGCCCCGCGCGATGTTGTTGCCGCAGTCGCAGTCTTCTTTTCCGCCGCCGACGCAGCAGTAATAGCTGCACACACTCACGCACTCACACACGATAACACGAAAAAAGAAGAAAAAAGCAACGCAACTAAAAGCGGCAGGAGACACCGTTTCTGAGGAGAGAGAATGAGTAAGAGCTCATGACAAGATCATCCCGAATTACGAGAAATAGGTTGCCAATTAGGAGACGACGCTGGTTGGTGATTTTTTTTGTTCCTAAAAGTTCAAAATGGCTCGGATTACTTTTGTAATGAAATGCTCCAAACCTAGTTATTTAGATAACTGGGCGAATAAACATTGATCAGATTTTGAATCTGAGCATCTCAATGTTTCTGACTTATACTGTTATTTTTCAAAAAGTGTGAAGTATTATCTGAGGGTAGGAATTGCTGATAACTTTTCCAAGTCTATAATTTTCTTTCCACTGAAATCACTAAATCCGTGTTGAAGTATCGGAAGATTTGTTTAGACCTGAGCTTGGAAGATCATAAGTTTACAAATATCTGGATCATAGTTTTAGTAAAAAATAATATCGTTTTTCTCTCCTTTTTACATCGAGACAATTTTCTATTGAGCAGCCCCTTTACGATAATTGGCAAGACTTGCAGACGCTAACTGACTGTGTTTTCGTCGTCTTTGCCATTCCACAATCGTCGAAACATACGTTTGGGATGGTTGTCCAATAAGAGAAGACGAGAGTTTTGAAGCTAGAAAACGGACGCAATATTATTGTTCGGGCTGCTTTTTCCCTTTTTTCGATTTGCCATTCTTGCCACGCCTCAACGACACTACGCACATACACCACAGACATTCATTTTTCAGCAAAAAAAGAACGTCGCGAATAGAAAAATATGACTGACAATATGGGAATATATGTAGTGAGATTTAATTTCTTCTGTTCTACTCAGACGATATGTACATAAGGAATACTCGTTAGACTATCAATTTATGCTCAAACTTTCAAATTTTTGAAGTTATGTCTAGAGGGTCATCAAGAGGTTACTTAACGATTTCAAATTACAAAAGATAATGTTCCATTTGTATTCCGAGCTTTCTCGATGGATGCTGAAAATTGTCAAGTATCAATTTTACGATTAGATTGGTATTTCTCTTTTCTAAACACCATATCTAAAATATTGTGCTCCAAAATTTACAATGTTTGTTTTTAATTGGTATTTAAATATTACTCATGCTGATTGAGCATTTCAAACTTAACTACTTTCATTTTGGCACATTCCTAATGATTCAGTTAAAAATAGTGTTAGGTCATAGCCGCCAGCGAATGTTCTAAATGTTTATATCAGATCGAAAGTTTTTCTAGCCTCCAGATGTTTTCCCTCATTTCCCATCGCGTCAATAGATTCTAGCTTTAAGACTGATTTTGGTGCCACTCTGTCTTCTAACAAACATATATTTGAGCTGTGTTTCTCCTCCTTCTCCGGGCTCTGTGCCTCTGTGCCTGCCCCCCTGAAGTCGTGTTTTCGCGTATACGTCGATGTGAGCGCGAGCGCGAGTACGCAACGCAATTCTAAATGAAATCGTCGGGGCGGTGTACACGACGCATGAATGAGCCGATGAGGTGTACGTTTTCGTTTTTTCATGCGGGTGGGTCGTGGTTGTATGCGCGCGCGCTCACTAGCAAAGAGCTTCACTTGGCCAAAAACAGCTCTTCTAAAAATGAGGTTTTGTGAAATGAATGGAAGTACGTAGTTTGAGCTAGGTTTGCAAGTTGTATAATTTTAGAGGTCATGCTCTTAGTTATCTGAATTGCATCGAAATTTTCAAAACATATTTCATAAATTCAATACTTTATTATAGCATTATAAAAGTGTTGCGTCTAATTTCTAAACTTTCAAACCATATCTACTGACTTGTATAATTATTATTATTATTAATTCATCAATTATTGCAAAAAAACAAATGAAAGAGATCACAATGTGAAGCTATTTGGGGTGAGATTTTGAAGTGAAACGAGCATCGGAAAAATTGAAAATAATATTAAAATACTTTTGAAAATAAAATATGAAAATTAATAAGTTACTAGAATTTTAAAGCTATATTTGAAGCACAACAAAACGATTTAATAAATTAATATCCATAATTCTTCATATCAATTTGTATAATTGGCATTTTATGACTATCAGGTTCTTCATCGGAACTCGAGTCGTCGCGACGATTTGAACCGCCCATTTCGGCTTCGTTGAAATCAATTCGGTAGCTAAAAACAGTTTGATTTTCAAGATTTATAAATTGAAATGAAATACCCTTGTTGAGTATCAGACTCTTGGGTAGATGGATTAAATGTTGGTTGATGAAGTTCTGGAACTGGAGCTGCTGCTGCTTCAGGATTTACTGATGGATCCGCCATGTCGAGATCAAGATCGGCACATTGCACGTAGTCGATTTCAACCTGGAAAAAAAACTTTTTTAAATATTTTATTGAAATGTAATTCAATCTCTTGTAAATTAGAACTTCAACGACTTTTTAAAATGTAATTTCGACATTAGTGAGTTTTTTTGAAAAACATTTGAAAATCACACATTTTAACAATTTTTTTCTTCGAAAGAATTGATTTAGCTATTTTTAGATGGGTACTAAAAATTCTGAATAGGTGGAACAACTATATGGTTCGTAAAGTAGCTTTTTTTAATGTTTCATAAACAATCCCTTTATGAAATAACTTTCCTACAAAAAAAACATACCTTATACTGATATTTAGCAACATATCTGACAAACTTTTCCACGCGATCACTATCTTCATGTTGTTCAACTGATACTGATCTTACTACAGTGTTCGAGACAGTTGCCAGAGGCATTGTGAAATCAACATCACATCTTGGAAGAAACTCTTCTGGCATTAAATCGAACGATGACAGTTCAAATCGGCATTTTAGTAAATGAGATTTGTAAGCTGCATGATGTTTTTCTGGAAGTCTTGGAATCCTCCATACAAGTGAACGATATACATGTTCATATTTAGCCTCTCCAATTGCACATTCAATAAGATTAGGTTCACTTGCTTGAACTGCTCCTAGAAGTCGATCTTTGAGATTCTTCACTTTTCCGGGTCGAAGTTTTTTGGAATGAATTGATCCTACTCCCCAATGACGTTCTTCTCGGAATAAATAAATCCAAGCTTCAGGAATTGGGAATCGTATTGCAATATCTTCACATGGTATATTACGACGTTCATCGGATCCACGTGTACGTTGAATTTGAGCAGCAGCCATTGCTTCAATTCTAATTTCGACTTTCGATCCAGCAATTTTCATGATAGACTTCACAGTCATTGCTTTTTCACGATTGCGGGGTGGACGTACTCGGAAACGCATTATCTAAAAATATTAAAATAATGTGATAACTGGTAACTGGTAACTAAATATAGTTTTCTTTTTTTTTAATATTTTTTAGTTTTTTTAAAACAAAAGTAGAACTTTTGTAAAGAAAATGAAACTTTAACAAAATGAGGTTGATAATCAAATAACAAAAATAATGGGAACCATATTGCCGTTTTCCAGTACTTTTTGGATTTATTATTTTATAACAGCTGAGAGTTTAAATTCGAAAGAGTTGGAAAATTTTCTAAAGGTACCTCAAAGAAGCATCCATCAGGTGGACTGAATGCAATAACTTGTTCCTTATCAAACTCTGGTTTATTCACAATTGAATGAAACTCCAAAGCTTCAAATCGAATCCATCTTTCCGTATACATTGGCAGAATATCTTTCCTTCTAACAATTTCTTTTCCTTGTCGTCTTCTATCATTTAATCCAACTTCAAGAACTGGTGATCCTGTGAGGAATGCAAGACAAAAGAGTCGAACGCGGGCTTTCTGATCTGACAGAATACCTTCCTTGTCTACAAATGCAGAATATTCATCATAGCAATGAATTTGAACTTCATCTTGTTTGTAAACTGGTTTTGCAGTTCGAGTAATTTTGCATTTAAATAAAAGATCTTCAACAGTCGTGACAAAAGTTTGGAGGTGAGACGCATTCAGGGATCCGAACTTTAAGAGAACTGTACATTGAGCAGAATGTTCTAGAGGTAAACCATATTTTGTGATGTGGCCATCAACTAATCGACTGATTTGTCCTGGACGAATTCCAACTTTTTCTTTATAAACTACAAATTGCAATTTCACAGTGTGAATCTTTCCATAAACATCATATGCTTGAAGCGTTGTATCTGACAACGAATACGTTGCTTGAAGAAGAAGTTCTTGAATTGGTTGAGCATCTTTTTTGTCATTGTATAAATACAGTGTCAGTCCATGGAGTCGAACATAACAAGGTTTCCAACATCTTTCAGCCATAAATGACTTCTTTTTGATAGGATGTCTTACCATAAGATCCCAACCATCTCCATCAAATTTCGGAATAAAGTCTGTGAGAGGTTGAGAATCATCTTCATCATATAACGGAGTCGGTGTATCAAGGCCAGTGAGTTCTGCACATTTGAAATCATCTTCAAACGCATTTGGGCGTTGCTGGCTAATTGGGCTGCCACCCTCTGGAGTTGGTGTTGACAGTGTTGGAGATTGTCGTCCATTGTAGAAATCATCTTCATTTTCAGCATTAGCAGCAGCTTGTTCGGCTTTTGCTTTTGCCATTGCGACGACTTCTTCCACTGCAACCACAGCAAATGGATCGTAACTCTGAAAATTATTCATCAAGTATTCTAAGTTAAAATCTCCCATTTTGCCAACATGTATGTGTCAAAGCAGTCGGAAGTTAAATTTAATTTAGTTACTTAATTTTTTACATAGGGCCAGTTTATTATTTTTGCTGGATATATGTAATGTTTATTACTTCCCATTATAACGTACCTCATCAATCAGAGCAGCTTGCTGTGGTGCAAAAGGATCTGCTACAAAACTAGATCTCTTTTCAGAACTAGCTACAGTTGTCACAAATGGATCATCGGTAGCATCTCTTGACACACCACCTTCATTTGAAGCATCTTTATTCGAGAAGAATCCAGATTCACTTGGTGGAAGCATTGGCTCAGAGGTTTCAAAATCAGCCCATGCAGGTGCAGAAAGTATTGGATCATCTGGAGCATGATCTCCTTTTGGATTTGGGGCAATTGAATCTTGAGGAGCCGCTAGGTGAGGTGGAAGCTCAAGGGAACCTCCAGAATCTTGTTGAACATCTTTTATTGAACTTCTCTTTCTTGGGGGAATCGCAGATGCTGAATCTACTCTTCTGATCTCTGGGGCCTTTTTTATTTCTTTAACTGGAATCATTTCTGGGGCTTTCCAATCAGCCATATCGCTTCTCATGCTTGCCATTTTCATCGCTAACTCTTGTGCAGCCCGATCCATTGCGTCTTCTTCATCAGGTTCCAATGTCGGGGTTGCAGCTTTCTTTCCTTGCTGCTTTAGCTTTTTCTTCTGAAGTTTCTCCATTTTCTTCTCTTCTGTCAACCTTTGAATCTCTTTTTGTGTCGATTCATTAACAAATCCTTGTGAGCCTCCCACATTTGCTAGATAGCTTTCATCCTTTATGTCATTCGCTGCAGATGTCTCCTCCAAGTTTTTCAGAGTACTCTCTGTTGATTTTACTGCAGTGCTGACCTGAAAAATTAAAAAAATAAAAATTTTCAAAAAGGCTCATGATTGCTATTTTCCTCAGTGAACTAATAGGAACAGGTCTGTGCAACAATTTCACCGCCCAAATAGCAGCGCGCGAGGGTCGAGCTAGCGATGCCAAGAACGACGCGCGCGCCTCTTCCCCACTGCACCACACAGAGACAACGCTGGGTTGAAAAACTACGCGTATATAAAAGAGAGAGAGGGATCCCCTTTGTGTCTACAAACCTTCTCCGTCATTCGTTTGAACTGCGCCCATGCATCTTCTTCTGGCTCTGGCTCTTTCGGTTTTTCTTTATTAGCTGGTGCTGGTCGTGGTGGTGGTGGACGGGCTGCTGGGGGAGGTCTCGGAGGTGCTAAAAATCAAAGAATTGTATTATAATTATGTACTCTGAGAATTTCTAACCGGCTGCGTCAACAGCAGTCTCGTCCTTTTTTGGAGCTTCTGGTCTTGCCGGTGGTGGTCTTGCTGGAGCAGATGTTCCAGTAGATGATGAAGCTTCTGGTGTTGGAGATAACTCTTGAACCGGTTCCGAAGCTGTTGGAGCATCACCTGTGTGACCGGATGAATCCCATCCGAATGGATCTGGCTGTGGAGGAGCTTGTTTGAAAAGTGGTTCCATTGGAGCAACAGGTCGAGGTGGAGCAGCTGATTCGGCTGGATGCTGATCAACTTGATATTGAGAATTTTCATACTTGTGGTTTTGATAATATTCTTGTTGATATTCCTGGCCTTGATAGTATGACGCATTGTGATCATACCCATCGTATCCTTGAGCATCACCATATCCTAAGGAAGTACTTGCACCATTTTGTTCATAACCTGATATTGCTGATGTTGAATTTTCGTCAGTTGCTCCAACTCCTTCATGATGATAATCACCTTGTTGCTCATAACCATAATCCTGAGAATATGCTTCAGTTGCTACAGTTTCTCCATATTGTGGTTGCTGACTTTCTTCATCATATGCTCTGCATGCAGCTAGATAACCTTCATAACCTCCATATGCAGAATAGTCGTATTCTTGAGAATTGTCTGCTGCAGCTTCTGCTCCATAAGCATTCGGATCTTGATATCCTTTAGCTTGATCGTGAGCATATGCTTCTGAAGAATAGCTCGTATCTTGATGAGTGTAAAAATCTCCTTGATCATATCCAGCATGTTCTCGTTGATACACGACCTCTGCAGCTCTCTGATCGACTTCAGCGTAAGCTGCTGCTTGTGCTTCATATGCAGACTGGTCGATAGGCTCTTCTGGAGCAACATAGCTTGGATCGTATTCCCATTCCTGTGTTTCATAATTCCAGATGTAACCTGAAATTTCGGATATGTTTTCGGATTTAGAAACTGCATTTAGTTACTGTTTTCAAACGACTGTTATCTAAAAAAAAGATGAAGAGAAGCGAGCTCTCATTTTCGTTAATTGGAATACGCTCATACTGTATTAATTCGAATAAGTAGAAACTAAAATACTCAAAAAACATACCAGGATAAGCATTTGGATCATAAGCATTTTCAGTCCCATCTTGTTGATAACTTCCATCAGTTACTGCAGGTGATTCTTCTGTACCGTATTCCACGTGTCCTTCTGATATATGGGTGTCTTCTTGCTTCTCGTTCTCCACATTTTCAGTCTTCACAACAGATTCAGTCATTTCTTTCATCACTTGCTGCCTTGCTTCATCCATATCTTCTGAGAATGTTGGCAGATCGTCGTCCTCTTCTTCTTCAACAACTTTAGGTTCTTTTGGAGTGTTGTCGTGAAAAGCCTAGAAAAAACCAGATGAAAGAAATTGGAAGGCGTGAAAGGGTGGTAATCCGATCGGCTCGGATTTCGTAAGACGAGGAATAGTGACAACCGAAACGAAAGAAATGAGCTTACTTACCCCTTGGTGTGGTGCATCTGGTGATGTTATTTCCACTGTTGGAGGCTGAAAATTGTTTTAATTTAATCAGAATATTTTATATCGAAAGAATAGTTCGCATAAAAGGAAGAACAATTCAACTAAATGGAAAATAAAAGTTGTTGAAGGTGTTGGGATCGAATAATAAAAGAACAAAGGTGGAGTGGTGCCGGTGGGGACATTGTTTAAAACACTCCTATGGCCGACATGAACAAGAACATATTAAAACTATTCAAAACAATTTTTGAAATGTGAAAACTTTACAAAAAGATAGATCACAAAAGTTGCAATTACTGAACGTTCAGATTTTTTGAAATTTTACAAATTTGAAGGTGATTTGTTAAGTTTTGTTCTTAACTTGTAACAAATGTCAAAATTTTTTAACTTTTATATTTCCACATGTTTTCCTTTGGCGTAACTATTTTTCAAATTGCAATTTTCTACTGAAATTCGACCTACGTATCATATATAATCCCTTTAAAACCCATTATATTCTTACTTTCGCGAGGAAATTCAACATCTTCTTCGACTTTTCTACTTCGTTCTGATGTTTTTCTGTAGTGACATCATCGTTCTGCGCAACTTCCGCGGTTTCCTCTTTTTCTTTTTTCTCTTCCTTTCTTGCTTTTTCTTCTGCTTGTTCCATTTTGTCTGGAAGGAAAAAAAGATAAATAGTATACTAATGAAATAAGTAGAACATTTTTGATTTTAATAATGAAGAGGGGTCTAGGTCAAACTATCCGCATCAACAGATCAAATTATTGAATCTATCTCTGAAAGTGCGAAAAAATCGCATTTAAAAAAAAGCTATAGGAAGCGAAAACGTGAATAATGTGTGAGCCGAGAGGGCAAACGGTGGTGCACTTGATGCACAAATTACGGGGCCCACGCTTCCTCTACTTCCCGTCACCAGGTTACAAATGATGACATCATTTAAGCGGCTAAATAGATACAAGATACAAAATTATTTGAGTTTCAGAAGTCAATACACATCAAAGATTTCTTATGTCATGTAAATACTACAATATCGAAAATAGAAAGGAAAAATGAGTCGTTGAGGACAGAGGGTTCTGCTCAATGAGCATGATAATTATTTTTGGCAAGAGGGGAAGGAGACAGAGGGAGTCTTGATTTGTAATGAGCACGATTTGTCTTCTTGATATTTAGAGTATTTTTTGAGGGAGCAGTAAAACAAAAATAGATATACCTTTTATATTTTGGAAAAATCTGCTTCTCATCTATAAAAATTTTGAAAAATCAAGATTGTTGATTTTGTCTTTGGGTTTATCAAAAAAATTATCAATAGACAAAATATTTACATTTTTTCAGTTGAAAAGTATCCGAAATAATTAAAATTAACCAAGAGATGAGCTTTACGAAATAGAATAGGCAGGTGCTTCGTTAATAGGGGGAATAGTGAACACATTAATAAATTTTCACAGAATCATATTTTGAAAAGTAGTTATTATACTTATACCGTATTTCCTCTATTAGTCTTGCATGCAAGACTAGTTTTCAATCGATCCCTAGAGGTGCGAGACTAATAGAGGCTGCAAGACTAATTTTCGAAGATCCAAAAGCTCTGTAAAATTTGCAATTTCTCGTCAAAAAACTTGACTAGAAACAGTCTAAACCATGCAAAGTAAATACTTGCCCATTATTTTATCAATTGTTTGAACTCTTTTAAGTTTAATTCAGCCAAACAATGACGAATTTTTTGAAGTTACAAAAAAATTGCTGATCTAGAAAAAAAAGAGTGCAAGACTATTATAGAGTGCAATACTAATAGAGGCTGTAAGACTAATTTTCGATTGGTCCGTAGAGGTGCAAGACTAATAGAGAAACTACGGTAAGTTTAACTTGTATATAAATGGCATTAAAACTGCTATTTGTGGATAATATTTTTGTAACAACTTGAAAAGGTTGTAATTTGTTTTTTTTAATCTTTAACCATTACAGTTGACCCTACAAAAAGTATTGGAAAGACTGTGGCCGTTTCAAATAATATGGCTTAACACTGATTTTTTTTTGAACAGAAACCAGTTGCAAGTAAAATAAATTTTGAATTCTACACAATGGAACAGCTGAAATAAAATGTTCTATCAAACTACCTGCTCCAGTGCTGGAGAAAGTTTTTCCATGTGTACGCTCTGTTGCAGATATCTAGATTTCAAATTAAATAAACTTAAAGCAGTAGTAGAAAATATGAAAAAGTAAAAATAAAAGAGGACAATGAAAACTGGTTCCAACTCTCTCTCTCAACTCTTTCTCCCAAATCGCTGCTGTTTCAATTCACCGATGGCTTCCCCTTCTCTCGACGCAGGCTCAGCAGTAGAAGTGGCACATCTTCCGTTTCAGATGAGGTAAAGAAAGTGTGAAAAATGAAGAAGCGGAGAGAAAAGAAGTGAAGAGTTCCGCACTCCTCTTCCCTTTTCTCTCTTTGCTCGACCCCTTCTATGATCAATTCAGTTTTTACGTGCTTCTGACGACGTGAGAGAGCATGGGAAGTGAAGGAGAAAATATGCAAAGCAGGGTGAAAGACAAGGGAGGACAGGGGATTAGCAAATGGGAGCAAGTATTTTTCGTTGAAGGAACAGGGAGCTGCAGCAGAAGTTGAGATGAAGTCGTTGAGGATATTTGAATGAGAAAGTGATGTCTAATTGAGGGTTCCAAAGCATGGTGACAGACAATTACGGAATCTAGATATGTTTGTCTAGTTGTCCCATTTTGCTCCACCCTTCAGCTATTGCTCCATTCAATTCTTAATATCTCAACGTCATTTCTCAATATCCGCTCCCCATCTTTTTTCCCATTACGATTCTTTCTGACAATCTTTTTTCTTTTCGGTTCGTTTAACTATGTATTCTGACGATATTCATACATTTCGGGATTTTTTTGTGCAGTAAATTTATACGTACCTTCCATGTCGGCGAAATTTTCCCATTCGATACTTGACCTTCGATGAACAACCGGAGCAGGAGGAGCCTGAATAAACAAGTATTTTTTGATTTGGAAATAATTTTGACATTTTTAACTTTTCAGATGTGAACGATAGTAAGAATTTGATGTCAAAATATTTATAAACTTGATAAGCTGTGTCCGAAAAATGAGCACAGCAGACAATTCATGAAGCAGAATTGGCTAATTTTAAATTTTGAAAAACTTATAAATAGCTTTTTCAAGTTTCGAAAAAATTTACAATCAAATTTAAGCAGTTTTTAATAATTGTGCCATGTTTGGGCGGCAATGGAATTTTTGGCGATTGAAGAATTGCTGGATTGTCGAAAATTCTAATTGCCGTCCATATCTGCTCTAGACTCTTTTTGTATTCGGTTTTTTAAAATAATAATTAATTACTTACTTTATCCTTGTATTGTGGATTTTCATCAAGAATATCTCCTTCATAGTCATGAAGGGGAGTTGTTCTTCCAGATTGACTCATCCTTCGACCACCACCTCCGGGTATCTGATTTGCCATCGACTCGTAAAATTCTGAATATGACATATTCTCTGTTTTTCTCCTTCGACCACTTGGAATCGACACTTTAATCTTTTTCTCTGCATCTGTTGGAATTGTATCATTAGAACCATCAACACTTCCAGCAAAGAATGCGATTCCATCTAAAACACACGCAGATGTTGGAGTTGTAGGCCTTTTTCGAATTTTCTGATCATACGCGTGCCGAAGTTCTTCAGCTGTTTCAGCGAAGTTCAAACTTTTTGGAGGTGTCACAACTGGTTCTGCAGATGCTGCAAATACTTGTTCAACTTCTGCATCTTCTTCTTCGTCCCTTATCAAACTTTTGTGAAGTTCTTGTTCTTGTTCAGAGTGCCCGGGACCAGGTACTGCCATTTTATATTTCTGGGTCTCTCCAAGTTGAGGATCCACCTTTCCAGGCTTAACTTCAATGATTGTGTCATTTGTATCAGATGTTTTCATACTGACTCCTTCAATCATATCGATGTCAAGTGAAGCTGGTAATTCTGGTGGACCTTCATCTTCAATTGATTGAGTAAATGAACGCATTGCTCTCATTGAAGCTGCTCGTTCTGAAGATGACTGTTTCGATTCATCAGTTAATCGGAAAGCATTTCGGCCACCGTGTGGATCAAAATCACGGTCTCTCCAAGACATCTAATCTTAAAAATATAGGGACATTGTGATTAATGAATAAATAGACAAGAAATGAAAGAATTGGAGCCTGTCTAGGTTATTTAAAATTTGGGAAAAATCAGGAACGGTATGGGACCATGTCTTATGTTAAAAAAAAATTTTCAAGTTTTCTCGATAAGTTAGGGATTTCAAAAAATTGATAGAATTAAATTACTGAAGGCATTTTTGTATTCCCTTAAGTGATCTAATGGTACCTGTGGGTTTTTTGACAAAACATGCACAAAACATTCATTAACTAGAGAGTCATAAAACAAGATTCGTCAGACACTGTTCGGCTTAATAAGTGCAAAACAAATTTTAGCAACAAGATTGGAAGTATGGTATATTTGTATAGATATTGAAATAAAAGAAAGATTTATCTACTTTTTTAGTTGAGATAAGAGAAAAATTGGTTGTTTCTGTATATACATATATTATTATTTTTCTTGCACTATGCACCTCATTAAAAATTGATTAGGCATTGAATCTATTGGCTCAATTTTAGTTTTGTTTCAAAACAGACTATGAAAGGTTATTTTTTCACTTAGATTTTGGCAATATACTACGTCATTTAGTCAAAAAAGGTTTTGCAAAAGACAAGAAGAAACGGAAGAAACGAAAAATTTGTGTGTCAACAAGTGGAAACTTGATATTTTGGATATTTGGACCGGTAGTTTGGGTTTCAGCCGAAACACGAAATACTGAATCTAAGAATATATTGATTTTCAGATTATCCATTCCATTCGTTTCTTCCATCTTCAAAAAGGTGCCTAACCCATGAAATCTACCCATCAATCTGCCCTGTCTCTCCTTTTCCGCTATTACTCCTAGGCTTTCTATGCATATAAAATACGAAGAGTCATGCCTAAAAAAGAATGGAAGGGTTTGGAAAGAAAATATGGAAAATAAAATGAAAGTGGAGACGATTTTGAATGTCAAGACTCTTCTTCTACTTTTTCTTTTGAGTGCTTATGTATGAGATAAGTGATTTTTTAATATTTCACGAGTCTATTCTCTAATTGTAAGCCCCCAATTGCATGACTATTTATTAAAATGGTGCAAATAATATTGTTTTCTAAATCCATAAAAGTAGAATCCATTCTTCGAAAACTACACCGATTGGTAGTACTAGCACATTCAATTATAGATACGACGGGAGGAAAAGCGAGAGGCCTGAAAGGGAAGGAGAAATTGCGAATTAACTGAATTTTTCCTTTTTTTCTCAATCTGATTTTGACGGGAAAGAATATTCACAAATTGAACAAAATAAAGATCAGAATTTGCAGACTTGAAAAATCTTTTGAAAAAATTATCTATAACTTTTTCGTGTAATAGAGAAGTACGGTAAGCGTGAGACCCTTGGTTGACTTTAGCAGTTGTATCCCACTTGATCAAAAATATCAGTAGTAAATTTACAAAAGCTATAATGGAAAATCATCGAATACGCATTTTTCAGTAGGTAAGGATTCGTTAAAATGAAATACGATCTAATATATAATATCAATGTTCTGTTTCGAAATTTGAATTAGCTGTTGGCATTTTAAAAGAATCAAATGTATTGATATCTGTTGATGTAGCATGTTATTGGAACCTAGGTCGGTAATTTTTTGAAACAGTGACCTAAGTTACACTTTTCAAGAACAATGCTTTCTTAACTTCATTTCGCCATACAAATGTTCACTTTGCGTAAATAGTCAAACTCAAGCGGTATGTCCTCTAACAGAATGTAACTTTTTTGGTCTAAAAAGTGTGTCATATAATCAAAAGCTGATATGTTCTAATCTTCTACTTAATCTTTAGCCTGAAAGATATAAGCATGTGTAACGTAAGTCAATGTTGCAGTTTTTGAAGGAATATTCAAAAAACAGGTGGAATTTAGAAGCTCTTTTAGCATATGAAAAGTTATTGGTTCGAGTACTTTTGCACCAGGGGTGTGCGGCAAATCTCAAAATTTGCCGAGCTCGGCAAATTCGGCAAATCTACTTTTTTGAAATTTGCCGTGCTCGGCAAATTCGGCAAATTTGCCGAGCTCGGCAAACGGCAAATTCGGCAAATTCGGCAAATTTGCCGCACACCCCTGTTTTGCACCCTTACTAATAATTAATGATGGGAAAACTGAAAAACTCCATACTTCCATATTCTGAATGTGTCTATAAAAATTGCTAATAAGTCTATAACAAAAAAGAGAACGAGACATAAACACAGAAAGTTTGCAAAAATGAGCATACGAGTCTACTTCTTGTGCTCGGGGGGCTCCAAGCAAAAGCTCTCCCAGAAGACGTTTGTCTTCTCCTTTCGTCCTCGTTTTCTTTCCCCCTTCTTCTTCGTTTTCTCAAAGAGGAGGCGAATAGAGCGAGGAATAAGCGAAACGACGACTGCTGAGGACTATGTGCTCTGTCAGAATCGATAGAGAAACGGGAGAAAAAGAAGGGAAATGCCGCGGCGTCAGGGACGTGGAGAAGACGTATTACGAATTGCCGGGGTCCCTCTTTGTCGATTCTGTGCACTATGCACTCCTTCCGCTTTGGTGAACATTACGAACAATTCTTGAAACCGTTTTTTTTCTTTTTAGGAACAGTATAAAAATAGGAATCGAACAACAAATTGGGCAAAATGGGGGATCTATCGGAACGAAATAACAAGATCCTCAACATGTGGGGAAACAACTGAGGAAAGATCGAGAGGAATGAGATAAGTTGTAGAAGAAGAAAAATAATTTTAAAAAACAAGAAATGAATTGGCGAAAAATCAAAATTGGAAAACCGAGTCGTTGTGCGGATATGAATGGATATCACTTCTTATTTTTAGGTTGTCGCATCTCTTCTTCGGCCTTTTTCAACGACTCCCCACGATCCATGAACAATTTGGTACAACGGTCCACGTCCTCTACCTGAATAGCGATTTATTTAATACATGAACTACAACATTCTGCAACTTACTTCAATGACCTCTCTTCCACACGTTTGAGCACAAAGACGAGCTGGAGCAATCAATTGTAACGCATATCTCAATGATTTTTCAGCTCCAACTTTACTTAGAAGATCAAATGCTTTTTCTTCGAATTGAACATTTTCAGCTTCGGTACGATGAACGAGAATCTTCCGGATGTCTTCTTCGTTATACTTCATCGTTGGAATAATCATCAGCCGATCGAGCATTTCTGGAGGAATTCCATGTGGTGCCTTATCGCCGAGTCCACGAACTGTTGTGGTTCCACGGTTAGTTGCAAAAACCACGACGGGTGCCATTGGGGACTCGAGCGCGCGATAGAGATAGGTAAAACATTCTACGTCAAGCATATGAACCTCGTCGATGAAAAGAACACCAGGCATTAGTTCAGCCACTCCACTTTCAATGTATTCGTTGACTACTTTGTTGATTTCAGAACGAAGACGATCTAAAAGACAGAATAAAAATTGAAAGGTTCGAGTTTTAATGTTTATCAATCACTCACCAGTAACTTCAGTTTTCTTTGGAGTCATCAGCTGTGAAACAATGTTACTAACATCTCCTTGACGTCCTTGTGGACGGGCATTTGCGATATCCAGATCATGCAAAGACACGTTTTGAACAATATCTTTAGACTTTCTAACATCTCCTTTCGGCATTGGCACAAACTCGTCAGCCTCGAGGTCAAACTCAGATGCATATACATCACACCGTCCAACTCGTTTAACGATTCCTGAGTTCGCTTCAATATAGATGACATCACCAACTTCTACTCGTTGCTTCAAAATCGAGTCATAGATGCTTGGATCCAATTTCAGTTGCTTGCTTCCTTTTGCTGTTTTCAAAGAAAGGACAAGATGAGAGATGGTTTTTCCCATTCCGGAATTATCTGAAGCTTCGACGGGGCTCAACTCTGTAACTTCTCCCTCGTACACATCTTTGGTTTCCTTAACACGCAGACCAATAGCTCTTCTGAAACTTCTCATGAGCACTTCCGTTTTCTTTACTTCATTGGAAAAGACCTCGCTTGCAACAAGTGGCACAAATGGAACGCCGTCACCCAACTCCTGTGACATTGCAAGCGCGATTGCAGTTTTTCCAGTGGCGGGTGGTCCAGCAATCAATACAGCTCGTCCGGCCATACACTTCAATCGAATCATATCAACTACAATTGATGCAGCTGTTCTGGCGGGTGCTTGGCCAACGAATCCAGCAGCCTGTAGAAATAATATTTTATTTAGCATAGGCTTTATTTCATAAGTAGTTATTGAAATTGGACAATTGAAAAAGAAACCTCATAGTGAGCTTCTTGTGTTTCTGTGTCAATTCCGAGTCCCTTGACGTGACTGTGAGCCGCAATGCGTTTAATTTGCTTTGGAGTTGGTTTTACCTGAAAAATTCGATTTAAAATACTAGGTTTTTCAAAAATTAGCTCACTTCTTCGATTGGTGCAAGTCTTGAAGAAGAAGTACCAGATATTGCCTCATCGACTTCCATATCCATTATTTTACGAAAGCGTCAGCGTGAAAATAGAATGAAAAATAGAAATTTAGGGAAAGAAAATAAAATTCGAAAATGTGTGCAGCCATCTCATTTTACGCACAAATGCAGACAAACAGCAATGGAAGGAGACCCGAAGAACTCGGGGGATGTCCAACTGGGGGGATTACCAACTCGGGGGATTGGCCCCGCCCACAGAACCGTGGCTTGCATTACGCCCATTTCTGCAACTGCCGCACGGTTTTAAAACTGTATTTTTCTCAATAGAGCGAGAATTAACAAGAAAAAATAATTTTAAAACCGTGCGGCAGTTGCAGAAATGGGCGTATTGCAAGCCACGGTTCTGTGGGCGGGGCCAATCCCCCGAGTTGGTAATCCCCCCAGTTGGACATCCCCCGAGTTCTTCGGGTCTCAATGGAAGGGAAAGAGGAAAAAGAGATAATATTCTTATTTGAAGTAAATGTCAAATATAAGCCGAGAGTAACTTTTCTAAATAAAATGAATTTGCGAAAGTTGTATAATCACCAATAGAGATCCCAAGAAATTAAAAATGGCATTCCATTCGGGAACCTGTTAATGTAAAATAGCAATGTACCTTTAAAGTACGGTAGCACAACTTTGAGACAATTATCTGGAATTTGTCCCAAATCCTGCTCCCTCGACAATCCTTCGAAATCGAATATTCTGTCTCAGTTATTTTTGGAACAATGGCTGCGCTTTTTGAAGAGAATGATTCTTATTCGGTGAGTTTCTGGATTAACAAGAATAAAGTATAATTCAAGAATTTTAGGATTCCGAAAATGAAGAAGATTTTAGCGGCTTTTTGAGTGAAATCGAAGAAAATGAAAACGAGGATGAATTTGAAAACGACGATGAGTTTGAAGACGATGATGAGCTTGAAAATGTGGATGAACTTGAAGATGACGAATTATCCTCTGAAGAAGTGGACATCCCTTCCGAAAATGAAGTAATTGTCGAGCTTCACGATGGTCAAGGTGAGCAGTTTTATAGTTTTTTGCTCTTTTTCTGTAACAAAATATTTTCCAGCCGAAGTGGAGGAATCACTTCTTGATGCTCTTCTTGGAAAAGCATTGGCAGGAGATCAGATGAATTCTCGAATTGAAGGACTCTTCGAAGACTTGGACTCTTCAGTTGAACCTGATATCATCGATCGCAGCGAGTTAGAGGATGTGGACAGTGGTATTAGTGTTGGAGCTGTTAGTTCTTCCTCTGCAGAAACTCAAGCTTCTGATGCGAAATGCAAAAATAAGGATGCTTTCGACATGTCTTCACTTAAGAAGTATATGCAGTACATCACCGAAGAAGAGCATGCCGTATCAGTAGAAGATATTCCAGATTTTGCTTCCAAAAAGTAGGTCTTGAAGCTTTTCTGAATATTTTCTATTTCAACTCTTCATCCTTCCAGAAATGTGTATGGAACCAGCTTCAACGTTCGCAACGGAATCATGTCTCGTCCACCTCGTTTCGAATTTGCTCGTCACGATCAACGCTGGATCGATTCATGTGTATCCATGGCATACGAGAAAGACAAGACATTGAAAGAATTGATCACACTGGGAAAGTTGACAACAACTGTCAAGGCTGGAGCCAAAATTGAATTCAGAACCAAATTCACGGATGTTCATATTCGAAGTGCGGATGAAATTAACTTGATGGAGACACATGACATCCAACAGATAATCCGTGATGCATTGAATTCAAAGCGTCTCGCCGTGGTTCTCTTTGGTATTGGGAAAGACGGAAAAGTTACTGGATGCCACATGGGTCCTGGTCAACAAGATAATCTGCGTCTTGCTCTGGATACTGCTGTTCAAACCGAGTTTGCACCTCCAATTGAGAATATTCTCGACGTAGTTGACATGAACTTCGTTCCAGTTGAAGAAATGGATGAGACGTTTCTGATTGTCATTCGAGTGAAACAACTCCGTAATCAAGTCTATCGTTTAGAATCATCTGTTTGAAGTTGTTAATCTTCTGTTTTTGTTTTGTTCGTTGTTTCGCTTAATATCGCCTCCATTATATCTGTATCATGAAGTTTTGTACCAATTTCTGATTGTTGTTTAACGATATTCGTAGTATTCCTGCATGTGATTTGCTATTTTTATTTTTGAACGGTCGGTTAATTTTGAACAAAACAAGCAATTTGATTCCAGATAAATCAGATCATGTCTCGAAAATGCACAATTCGCTACGGAACCTCAATAATGCCAAGTTTTGCGAAGCTCATAGATGTTGCTCCTCCAACGGAAGCGGAATTTAATAATCCGTGCCTATTTCCCGAGAAACGAATTGCTGAGAATTCTGAGACTTCAACTCTCCGACGACCTTTTCTTTCAGCAATCCTTTCTGCGATCAGTGACCAAAAAGCATTATATTTGTGGCAGAAAGCAAAAATTGACGAAATGGGATTGAGTGCATTCAAATCAAGTATGACGGAAAGAATGTCACTGGGAACCAAAACTCATACAAAAGTTGAAGAGATGCTAAAATTAGGACACCACGAGTCAAAATTGAATAATCTTGTAATTATTGAATGCATTAAAAACACTGCAAAAATATTTATCTGGTCAATTTTCAGATCGATAATGAGAAAAATGCTGCTATCAGAAATTTCATGAAAAGTGCAATGCCCGTTATTCTGGAAATACAGGATCCGCAGAATGCAATTTGTGAGAAGAAAGTCAGGCATCCAACATTGGCGTATCAAGGAAGATTTGATGCAGTTGTCAAGTACAAGTTGGTGACGCGGACGTTTTCAAGTTTTGATTCACATATCAGCTGATTTCAGAGATTATTGGAACATATTAGATTGGAAAACTACTCCGGCACGATCCTCGTTCAGCACACAGCGCGAGGATAGTTTATCCTACACAAGCTATGTCCGTCAACTGGCTGCATACGCTTCTGCGTTTAATCATGATGTTAGATTTGAAAATCTACCTTTTGTAAGATGATGCTAGTTTTACGCTGAAAAAATTTTAATTGTAGGTGAAGCAAGGAATATTGGTTAGTCTGAAAGAAGATGGGTCACCTGCTGAAGTTTATCAAATATCTGAAGATGAAATGATGAGGACATTAGAAGAAGTCACAGAGAAACTGAATGAATTCTGGTGCAAAGTGACATCCGCCAATCAAGTTAATATTGATTTGGCGTATAAGCCCCCAAAATAATTGGAAAATGTGATGTTTTTCTATAAATAAATATTCTCACAACTCTTTTTCATGTTTTATATAATACAAAATGCACATCAAGCAGAAAAATTTCAACATAAAGTTTACACCAGAAGTGAATTTAGGGATGAAGAGGAACCAAATTACGTAAATACAAAAGTATCGAAACATGATAGATTTAACACTTCGAGCACAGGCCCTTGGCTTCGGTGAGAAGCTCTTTCTCGTTATCGTTGGTAGGGGTGATTTTGAGAGCCTGCTCAAAGAATGGCTTGGCAGCAGCCTTGTCTCCCTTTTGATGAAGAGCTTTTCCGAGGTAAACCGTGTTTTCAATCCAGTCTGGATTGATTTCATGAGCTGCTTGGAAGTCGGCGATAGCCTCCTCGACAGTGGCAGTTGGTGGCTCAGAGTACAGAAGTGCAGCAGCTTTGCGTTCAAACCACGAAAGATTGGCTACTGAAAGAGCCCAACGACCACGCAGATGAAGAAGAGCATCTTCCTTTGGCTGGATAGAGATGGCACGATCGAGATATTCCTTACAGTGTTTTCCCTCCTCAATCTTTTCCTTGGTTCCAAGGTACTCGGTGACCTTTCCCGACATCAATGCAGCCCAGCGAGCAGCCAAGAAGTTGTTGGAATCGGTGTTCCAGGCTTCGGTAGCGTACTTCTTTCCTTCAACGATGATGTCCTTTCTCTTGTCCTTCTCAACACGATTTCCAATTTCGTTACAGAATTTGGCCAAGCGCCAAAGAACATCAATGGACTTCTCTCCAGCATCGTATCTCTGCAAATTTAAAATTATATTTTATTGTTTAAATATATAAATGAACAGTCTACCTTCTTTAAAGCATCATACCCCTCCTGGACGCGGTCTGTTCCGAAAAGAGCATCAAGATCTTCGAAGGACATTGTTTTTGAATGAGCGGTGGTCTGAAATCAAATAACTTTTCGTTAAAAAGAGAACTTAAATATTTCTTATCATTTTGAATTGCCAGCAATCAGGCAAAGCTAAGGCATTTCGGAGGAAAGAAAATGAAAGAAGAAAAAAGAGAGCAAATTCGTATCAAAAATGGGAAGACAACAGAAGACGAGAACAGCAGTTTTGTGTATACTGATTCACGAGCGCTACGCGAGAAAGAAGAGAGTGACGGCTGTCAGAGGAAATAGGCAGTTAGAGATGTTCTTTATAGGCTACACACAAACAAAAAATGTTTGGAAGCACAGAATTCGTTCGAGAATATTCAAATGAATCATAGAAAATATATGTAAAAGTTAAAGAATATAAACTTGATATCGCTTTGCTAAAGATAACTTTGAAATGTTCAAATCTAAAAGTTTTACAGATATTTTCTGGCAACAAAAGATGGGAACAAAGTATAAGGTCCAGCATATTCTAGGGTTTTTTTCGAGAGAAGAAAGTCGGAAAAAGAAGACAAAAATACTCCAACTGACCTGCGATAAGGATCTGCTGAGCGATTTTGAGTCACCAAATGCGCGGTCGTCAGTGTACCTGCAAAAACGATTGAAAATTTTGTTGGTCAAAAAAAACAAGATTTTGATCTACCATGGTGGGTGAGTCATCGAAAAATATAAGTCTAGATGTTTTTTACCTGGCATCACAAATCGACAGAAATTGAATAATTATTAGTGACAAGATAATAATAGAATTCATTGTTGAAACAGAACTCAAGAGAAATGCAGACGTTTTCTCTCTCCCAAAAATCTTGTCTCACAAAGTGTAAAGAAGTTTCTTGGGAGCTCACGAGAACAGATTATCAGATGTAAAGGGTGACATCGGGCAAGAGTTGACGTCATTATTTATAGAGATCTATCTTATCTTTTCAATTTATGATTGTGGAGATTTTTAATCTTATCATTCTGATTTCTGGATCTATTATTGACATCTTTGGCAGCAAATGATTACCAATCTTCTTCGGCGTCTCCATACTCTGAATCTGAAGTAATCGAAGTCCAGCTTCTGGTCCTTGACATTTGTTTGTAGGTAGAAGGACGGCTATTACTCGCTTCTGAAAAATATATAATTTATATTTCTACTTTTTTTCAATTACCTAATTTGAAAGATACAGTCTTGAGAGCTCCACTACTCAAAGAAGTTCGAAGTGCGCGTTGACTTTTGATTTCATCGTACATGGTTTTCAGCAGAGTTTCGAGATCGTCAACTTTGGCACTAAAATTATTTTTTCTGAAACAACTTTCGTACTTCATTTTGATACCCTAGAACCTCGGTCATCATCTGAAGTCGTTCGATTTCGACGATATTTCGGTCATCTTTTCTTGCATAGTATAGAAATATACCTACAGCCGCACCTGTGGCTGCTGTTATTCCCACATATTTCCATACAGTTTCAGAACTTGTAGACGGCGTAGTCATCTGTTAAGCTTAGAAAATACCAATGGCTCACTGATTTAGAAGTATAAAGATTCAGGCAAGAACCGGACCGTTATGACACGTGACAAATTTTATAGACAACTGGAGTGTAAGAGATGGAAAAAGAAAAGAAGAAAAGCAAAGTGACATCGGGGAGGAAGTTTATTGAACGTAATAAAATATCAAAGGATCACTGAAATATCAGCTGGACAAATTCAAACAAAACAAATGAAAACAGTAATTAATTTTAGATAGATTAGATCTAATTACCCAATTTAGCTTTTTTCACTGGATTCTCTTCTCCTATTTCGAGAGCTTTCCGTGCCATGGCAATTGCTCCTTCACGAGTCAGATTTCCTCCAATGAATCCGGAAATGTGGACAAAGACTCCGCCTGGGATTCCACTTTCCTTCGAAAGATCGTCATCACGGAGACCACGCCAAGCAGCTGGAAGTGGCATGCGATTCTCGAATGATGACATTTTGTCGACTGGGATTGCTTGAACGCGCCACGAAGCATTGGTAGAATCTAGAAAACAGATAATAATTATTGAATTTTAAAAAATTAAATAATTTCTAACCCGAGAACAGAATGTAAGTGATATTATCGTCGGCAATATTCTTCTCTACTTCAATGTCGAAAAAGTGTTCTTTCCACGGGCATCCACCGTTCTCGATAAGAATGATCCTTCCAGATGCATCAATTTCAAATCGTTTATCCACAGCAGCTTCGATGATCTCTCTAGCTGGCCACCAAACATTTGCCAAGTACTTCACTGATCGTGAAAACTCTTCACCGATGAATTGCATTGCTTGTTGGAATCGTTCATCAGCATCATTCTCAGGTTCATTCCAATGGGAATTGAATTGACCAGTACGCGATGAAAGATTTCCTGATGAATGATATCTTGGAACTCCGTCGTATTGAGAAATCCCGTTATCAATGGCGTCGATTGATTCAACGAATTGCTCGTAGAGACGATGATAGAATAGATCAATCATCGAGGATGACACATTTCCACCAAGGATCTGAAGTTAATAGTTTCAAAACAACCTTTTGATTATTGAAAGTTACCTGATTGATGACTTCTCTCCCGTAGTGAGCGTAAACTAATCCTGCAGAGCTTAGTTTTGTATCAAAGTTAAGCTTCTCTAGAGTACGCATGGTATCAGTGAATCCACGTTGATGATGATCGTATCGTTGTTTTGAATGATCAAAGATTCCACCGACATCGACGATAATATCACACTTCTCCAGTTGAGCAGCGTCACGGGTTCTGAAATTACAGATTTCAGAACTCAGCTATAAAATAAATCCTAATAAAAAAGTGGGTCATTTCGCAAACTTGATAAACATGAAAAATCGAATTACCTTAAAATCGAATGATCCTTGAATTGTGGCAATTGTTTCAGCATGAAACAAGCAAAAGCCTCATCGCAATGGAATTTTCCGGAGTGAGTACCAATGAGCGATGTCATCTTGTGACCGAACTGTCCAAGAAGTCGTGAAATCACCTGCAGAGAGAAAACATTTTAAAAATCAAATTACCTATCTTTATGAAACCGTTATCAATAAGTAGTTTAAGATATGATGCTCACGTTCAAAACGAAATTTAGAGGTAATAAATAATAAACACAGAATAAATTTCAAGTAATTTATGAAAACGTTAGTCATGGAATGAATTTTTGAAACCGGGCTTTAAAAAAAAGTAAGTACAATATCTACAATTGAAAAATTTGATTGAAACGGGCGACACTTTTGCAAAATGTTATGCGAACGACATTCCAGGGTACTTCACGTTAGTTTGGAGAAAATGTTCCATTTCGTGTCGAGTCCGTGGCTGTGCATAGTCACCGATGTAATGTTCCTTGTAAGTTCGATAAAGCTCTTTCGCTTTTTCACATGATAAATGAGCATAATGAACCGGAACAGGCAACGAGATGGGTTTTCGACATCTAGCAGAGAGAAAAGCAAGTCCGTAGGTCATTTTCTGAAACATTTTTTTATAATAACTATATGCGGATTACAAAATCCTAAAATCGCTAACTGCTATTCAAAACGCTTACATAGACTTCATCTTGGCTCATTCCTTTATCGTCATACATAACAGTGTAATGTCCTGGACGAGATGTACCAAGGACACCATGATGAGATGCCAAGAAAAAATCGAATTTGTATTTCGAAACGATAAGTTTATCCACAGTTGTTCCGGATGATGGGTTCACAATTCCAGTTTCTTTGCTTTCTTTCATATCCTCCTCCCATTGTTTAACAGCAGCAACAGCGACATCTGTTTCAGCAGGAGTAAGATCTTTATTGACCACTGGCTTATCTTTTTCCATTCTTCGAAGCAATCGTGTATTGTGTCTTTTCTGAATCACAATGAACGTGTACTTCGGCTCTGGATCTTCTCCATCCCGTTCCGACATGAATTGTTTTACTTCGCTTTTTAAAGATCGAAGCTCATCATGACTAACACGTAGCATCTCCGAATCGCTAACTCCGTCTCGATAGACTACAATATGCGCTGGTGCTCGATTGTCGTTGTTCTGAAAGTTTACAAAAAAATTAAAAATCCCAGAGATCTTTTAAATACTCAAGACAACTCACTTCTGCGAATTCTCTGAGCAATTTCACGAACTTTGCTTCCAAAATATCTGTTCTTTCCCGTCCATGAGCCACTGCACGCTCACCGGGACGACATTCTTCTTGAGTCACAATCATATTTCGATAGATAGTTCCACCTGGATTGATACTCGCTACTACAGCCGCTATAGAATAATCAATTCCACTGTAGGAGGTTGGATGAGTTACATCAATTCCAACATACATAGTTAATGGCATTGTTTTCCGTCTTTCTTTTTCTTCTGGTGATATTTCTGCAATTTCTGACCAGTCAAGCTCCTGGTTAATACCTCCTAATTTCGCGTTGATTTTCAATGCAATTTGATAGAAAATTCGTTTTGATCCTTTCTCGTGCCTTAGTGATGCCAAAGCTTTTGTGACTGTTTCAGAAGTAATATGCTGATTAGCTACACCGATGGTGTGATCGCAATAATGTTTCACAAAACCGTAAGCATTCAGTTGTCGTTTGGAAATGATAATGAACATTAAGACTTTTTGTTCTTTATCGGGAAGACGTTCAAACATATTCTTCGCTTCTGTTGCGGCTATTTCAAATCTACCGATTCCGGTATTTAGTGTACAATTTTTGTAGAACTGTAAATATGATATTTAAAAACTTTCAATTTTCTGAAACTTACGGCATATTCATTTTTCGTCGCGTCGTACATAATAGATTGCGCTCCTCTGTTTTCATTGGCACCAATTCGTATTCCACGGAACTTGCAACCACCAATTAGTTCGGTGTAGAACTTACTGAAAATATTTCGGAATAATCTACGTAGAAAACACTTACACAACGTCGTTCTCTTCTAAGCATGGATTTCCCGCTGTTTCGTTGACTACAAAAACAGCACAGCAAAGTTCTTTTTCGGGAACCACATTCAATTGTTTTTCTTGAAATCCACGAATCACTGGTGTCATTTTAATTTGTTCATTTACACTATTCACAAGCATTGGCTCTTTCAAAACCTTTCCTGGACATTCGATCATCTGAAGTTTGGAGCATAATCCAAATCTTTCAACAAAATTTAGCTCTTCAGAAGAGAAATCCAATTCTTTCAGCATTTTTAGGGTATTTTCTTTGTAGTCGTGAGGTTTTCGTGTAGCTCGCTTTAGAAACTTGTCTTGCATCACCAGATCAATTCGATTCTTGTATCTTTGTGGCTTCTCATGAACTTCAAGATGTTCCATTGGTACAGCGTATTCTTTTGCTCCACTTTTAACTTTGACTAGTGGTAGGTGGGGAAACTCAATGAACTTTTTGTTTTCCTCATAGATTTTGAACAATGTAGTATCGTACTTTTTTGCATTTCTTCCTCTGTCCGATTTACCAGTGACTTTATAAACAAGAGAGTTTTCCTCGCACAAATCTAGAAATGTCAGATGTCGTTCTGTCAATCTCGACCTGAAAATCAATTTGTATATTAATTGTTTGAATAATTTAAACTAACATTTCGTTATCCCAAACTTCTGCGCATTTCAGCTTCAAATTTTCCAATAATTGTCGAATTCTTGGCCGCGCGGCTTGTCTGATTGTCATTTTTCCCGCCATCAGTTTTGTTTTAAGATCTTTTCGTACATCATCGTTACACGACTGGGGGTCGACAATTAGGAGAAGATAATCCAGAAGAGACATTTTCGGTGCATTGTAGAATAGTTTATCGACAACTTCAACAAAAATCACATGATTTTTTATCGCAGTTTCTCAAACTTACTTGCAAAATTGAGCACAGGTTCACCATCGAACAATTCTTTGATTCCAATGTAAATTCCAAACCATGCTTCGATTCTTGGTGCTACTTCTAATGATTGTTCGAATCTGTTTGGATCGTGAAACGATTCAGGAACTCGCAGAATTGAATTATTATCGTACACAAAATTTTTCGCGAATTGTCTTAAAATATATAAATGAGTTGAGGTGATTATTATTATTATTATTGCAACTCACACTTTAATCTCCTCGTTCACAAAAGGCGCGTAGCGAACTTTCTGGGTCATAACATTCTGAAAGCTAATTTTGTTTGTTATAATGCGTGTTTTTCATAAACCTTCAGGAATTTGTAACTCCGATTCGCTTCTTCGTCTTTTTCCGGATTTTCTCGACTAAAGTTCAGGTGAAATTTTTTACGATAGGTAAGTATCATTGTGTATAAGATTTTTTTCTCCAAATCCTTTTCATCTTTTTTCTCCGAATCCTTTTTTACTACTTTCTCCGAAACCAGCATTTTTGATGTGACAGTGTTCAGTCGACAAACACTATAAACAGTGTCCTTTTCATCAAAAACATAGTCTTCGAGAATAAAATCTGTCTGCTTCTTCTCATGCCGAAGATGTTGCCAGAAGAGTTTTGCACGATCGGGACTGAAAAATAAAATTAGTTTTGACTAATTTACAAGCACTTACATTGGAATTTCTGTCTTTTTTGGGAAAGGTTTTCCTGGTTTTCTATTCAATACTTCCTTTGTCATTTTCACTTCATACTCGTAGTATTCCCGATCGTAAATTTTGCTGGAGAACTTGAACCAATTTACCAAAAGAAGTACTTTCTTCTCATAGAATTTGCCGTCGCATTTACCAGTGGGCCTCGCAAGCCATTTCATCTCCTATAATATTAATATCAAACTTATATATCTTATAGCTGCTAATAATTGATCATACCGGATCGAGAGAATGACGATAAAATCCTTTTTCCAATTCGGGAAAATTCGAGGACATGTTTCATCACTTTGTGGCTGTTGATTATCTAGAAATTACCAATAAACAACGTTTATGATTAAAAAAGAAGTATATTTGATAATTGAAGATAGAAAAAGTTAAGTTTTAATCTCTAATTAAGTTGAACAGTGTTACAAGGCATTTTTAAGCGAGAAAAAATGTTTTTTGAAAATATTTTTAGCATGAGGAATGTCGTCATTTGCGCTGTTTCCTCCGCAATACTTCGTCCCCGTGTTTGCAGAACCACTCTTTCCAATTTATTTATTTTTTATTTCCCTTCAAGAAATTTTTTATGGCGTTTCCTTTTGATATTTTACATTTGGAAATTATCCGTTCAACTTTGGAAAGTGAAAAAGATCGATGTGAAGCAAAGGAAAAGTTTGGAACAGTGAGTTTTTCTTGATTTCTGAGTTTCAATTTATTTTATTGGAAATCACTTTTCAGATTATCGATAACTTGAATGGTCCAGCTGATATTGAAAAGTACGAAAGCTTAGTTCAAAAAGCTTTTCTTCACGTAAGTTAAATGTTAGAATACGTCTTCCAATGTGTGTTCTTCAGGCAAATGCAGAGACTAAACTTGAGTCGATCGGATTCAGAGTTGGAAGGCAGCTCGTGGAAAAAGTATCAAAAGAGTCTCCGAAATTGGTCACTGAGTTAGAAGTAAGAATTTTGTGACAAGTTTTATCCGGTTGTAATTTAAAAAAATCAGATTGTAAAGTTCATTTGCAAGGATTTCTGGTCATCAGTGTTTGGCAAGCAAGTCGATAATCTCCGCACAAATCATCAGGTATATTATTTTTCAAACGATTTTATTTCCAAAACTTATATCTTTCAGGGTGTCTATGTTGTTCAAGATGGAAGATTTACAACGCTGCGAAGTTTTCCCGAAGGTGATCAATACGTGAAAGAAAGTGGATATTTCCTTGCTTTTCCATGTGGTTTACTTCGCGGAGCCCTTGCTGGTCTTAATATTAGAGTGAGTTCTTTCTTTTTTTGCGTAATCTACGTTTGTTCGTTTCAGGCAATTGTAACTCCAACAATCGAAAGTGTACCTTCTGTGAAGTTTCATATTCAAGTTCAACCAAAATAGTATTTTTCACATGTCAATTAATTTATGGATTTTTGTATATAGTTTATTTAATTTTTGAGAATAAATAAAGAACACCGGTAACCTTGATGACATCGAAGTAATAGAAATAGAAGAAAACATTATAATTGAAAAAGTTCATATATTCCCACCGAAGACTATATTTTGGTTACAGGAAACCAAAAACCTAGTTTTGCATTTTTGGAAATTTGGTGGAGCAAGTTCGGCTCCAATAAAGGCTGCAGCCGGTCCCATTCCAATGCTAAATACAAAAGTGAATAAAAAGAATAATTTTATAACGAAAACAAGTAGTTACACAGTCGCGATTCTTTGCGTCAAAAACACAAGCGGGCGTGCTCCTTCAAAGGTTACTGTAAGTTAAAACTCGTGGAATTTTCATCGACTTTTCATAGTTCTTCTCACGATTTGTTATTATCAAAATATAAAAACTGTCACCTCAAATTTGACTGCAGCAACGCGCGCGAAATTTTCGCTCTCGATTCCGCATGCCGTAAAAACAGTTGGGACCACGGTCTCGCGGGTGATGACAGAAGCGGGAGAAGAGAAAACGCTAGAAACATCAGTTTTTGCGTTGTATCTTCGCATTTTCTCGTCTCCGGTTTCTGTCACCACCCGCGGGGCCGTGGTTACAGGTGTTTTTACGCCATGCGGAATCGAGAGCAAAAATTTCGCGCGCGTTGCTGCAGTCAAATTTGAGGTGACAGTTTTTATATTTTGATAATAACATTTTGTTTTTGTTGAAATGTATTTTTTCAATAAATAAATATATTTTCAACAAATACTGGAAAAAATGAAAAACTATCCGCAGAAACGAACGTTTGAAATTACAGTACTCTTTGTAGGCGCAAAGGACACGCCTACAAAGATACAAAGAGTACTGTAATTTCAACTAGAAGATTTAAGTTTTTGTATACTACAGTTTACTTATTTTTTTGAGAATATTTAAAGAACACCGGTAACTTTGATGAAATCTAAAGCATAGGAAAAAGTAAAAACCGTGATATTTATCATTGAAGAAGCCCATATATTTCCACCGGAGATTTTCCTTTGGTTTCAGGAAGGTACCTGAAATAATCATAAGGAATTGTTAAACAAGGAATTAAATCTTACATATAAAAATAGGCTGCTGTGATTGTAAGTGGAACAATAAATAACATAAATGCAAATCCGCCAATAGATTCGACTAGTTGGAGATAAATGATTGGACAAATAAAAGATCCGGCAAATCTGAAATTCAAAAATTCAAATATTAATCTAGTGCAAAATGCAGAAACTCACTGTACGGAAGTGCTATAACTCTGCATTTTAGAAATGGTTCCAGGTGGAGCAAGTTCTGCTCCAATGAAGACTGCAGCCGGTCCAATTCCAATGCTAAAAACAAATGTGAATAATACAAATAATGCCAAAAATGGCCAAGCGAGGAATGAATCTTTCGTAGAGTCGTATAAGAATACCAGGGACATCATAAAAATATTTATAAGAGCAAGAACTAAAAGAGATGTGATAAGAAGTGGACGACGGCCAATCTAAATTAAAATGTGATAATAATCCAGTTTAAAAATAATAATTATAGAAACCTTATCCATAGCTATGGCAGCTAGTAGTGCTGAAACTATCGATGCAAAACTGCATAAACTGTTTGCCACTGCGGATCCCTCTGGTGAAAATCCAATTGTTTGTAATAAAAACGTCCCGAAGAATGAGATGGCAACAATACCACTGAAAATTGTATATTCTTGCTATTATGTCGCCTTACAAAATCATTTTATGTCGGGATTTTCCGAATATGACTTTTTAAAAAGTTTTTAGGTGTTACGTTTGAAATTTGACATCTGTAATTTAATTCCGAAGGGAACACTGAAAACCCCAAAAAATGTGTTGGAAAACATAAAAACTGCAAAAAATGGTAGTAAATGGAT
This sequence comes from Caenorhabditis elegans, assembly GCF_000002985.6. Classification (NCBI taxonomy): domain Eukaryota; kingdom Metazoa; phylum Nematoda; class Chromadorea; order Rhabditida; family Rhabditidae; genus Caenorhabditis; species Caenorhabditis elegans. The sequence continues at coordinate 9,994,644 of NC_003283.11, forward strand.
AAGTTTACCAAACACTCGTGGGTAACAATTACAGGATCTTTTTCTTACCTAAAAGCTACTGAAAAGTTGATAGCAACAGCAAGTGACAATGCTTGTGCACATCCCTTATCCTTCAAAATTTGTCGAAGGCTCTTTTCTTTCACTCCATTATCGATAATTCTCAAATCTTCCATAATTTTCTTGATATGACATGTTTCACCATAATACACTTTTATAGCCGATTCTCCTTCAGAAATCTTTCCGATTGATAGTAAGTATGTAGGACTATCATGGAATGTTGTGATATTTACCAAAATGTGTAGTACACATGGTATTGTTTCAATAAAAAAAATATATTTCCACTGGGTTACTGTTCCTAGTACATATGGGGTTCCAAGAGTTGCTGCTAAGAGGAATGCACAATTTCCGATGAGACCGCTAAGAGAGTTGGTTAAACCACGGAACTTGGCTGCAAATATGGAAAATATTAGTAGTTCAATTTCAAATGATACCTGGACTAATCTCTGTTAAAAATACACCTTGTGCAGATATTCCAATTGCAAATGCAATACCAGAAAGGATTCTCGAAATAGGTAAAAGTTCACATAATCTCAATGAATATGCCAGACCAAATACTGGCGCAGAGAATAATTGTAAAATAGCAGCCAAAAGAAGACTATTTCGTGGCCCAATTGATTGTAATAGGAAAATTGAAATATATGCTCCAATCATGGCTCCAATAAATAAACATCCAGCTAGAGAAGACCATATCAATGAAAGCTGAGATGATGAGAGTTCATATGAATAACGACTGAAAGTGTGGGAAATGAGGAGTTAGGCAATATTTTCCAAAATGTTTTGAATGAGTGACAAGGTATTTTCAAACATAACTTACGCAAAATGAATGTTTCAGTTTTTTCCAAGCCTTATTTAGTTTGATTGGTGTCATTTCAAGAATGAACATTATTAAATGTTTGTTTGAAACAATTCATTGACTGAAGATAACTTCAAAAATAAGTTTTCAATTTTTATTTCCCTACTACTTTGCGAATTCAGACATCTGAGGTTCAAAATTTTTAACATACTTTTGTAAATTATCTACTATGAATTGCTGGAGAATTTCAGATAACGGATTGACTGCCGAGATCAAGTATCCAAAATGAAAACCACCGGCAAACGTAGCAACTACGGACGTTGCAAGAAGACGTGTAGTCAGATGAGGTGGCGTTTCAAGATTCCGTTCCAAGGGTAACACTTTCATTCTGAAAAGTGAAATCTTTGGAACAACTTCAACTGAAGTACTCGCTGTATTGAATAACAATAAAAAACTTAAGAATGGAAAAATTGAAAGAAAAGCATGTGTGTCTGAACGTGGGTATGGTTGAGGAAATGAAGTGGTGAAAATAGTGATATATTGTGTATGTGTATCGTAAGAAGGGCAGAACTTGTTTCGCTGGTTCTCAGTCTATATCAACAAAACCGCTGCAAATGCTGATAATGCCAATAAGAAGATTGAAACATATAAGAGATATGATGGAACGATGTTACGGGAACTTTGAAGTTTCTTGTGCCTTCTGATGCTCTTTAAACCAACCAGATCTTTGATGGTTGTGCTTAAGTTAAAGGAACTTGCGAATTTCACCAAATTGAATAAGGTGTTCTAGATTACTCACTTGTAGTTACACACCTAGTGCAAAATGTACAAGCTTCATTTGAAACATAAACAGTTAGAGAAAAAATCCACAAAATAAGCGTTTCTTTGAATGGCTCAAATTCGATTTTTTTTAAATTCAAATGTTTTGTAGTTTTTATGATTAAAAGTACTTTGCATGATTTTTTCTTTTACTCAATTCTAAACTAATAGTAATAATATTCCATCTATCAAACCGCGAGATCTGGCTGAAGCCAGGAAAGGTACAGCACTTACAAGCGCAGAGAAAAATTTTCAGATGGCGATTTCAGGGGTTCAGAGTTGAGTTCCGCCGCTAAAATTTTTGTGGTGATCTAGGCTAAACATAAGCTTGACATACGTCTCGATTCGAAATCCGGGACTAGATTGACCTACTTTCCTTGTTAGAGTGATCAGAAAATTTGGAACCTACTGTCAGACAGAAGGTTAGAACTGATAACGTAAATCCCCAAAATTTCAAAATAATTTATAAGCTGCGAAAAAATTTATAAATTTTGATCGATCAGTTACAATGAAATATGGAACTTATTCAATTTCTTTCTGTATTTACACTGGTTTGAATTTTACACCCTTTCTCCTTTAAATTAGCATATTAATTGACAATCGACAGTTTCGCAAAACTTGTGTTTTAAAGGTAAAAAACAAATATGTTTTTACGTGTCCTTTTGGTCCTTGTTAAATTCCGAAAAAAATACCGTACTCACACTGTTTATAAAAACTTTATTTATTTTCTAATCATTTTGAATTAAATTTTCTACCAAGAAGCGAGTAGCATAAAACTATGGATAAAACGCTTGACGTTACCAACTTATCTCCCGGCACTCAGGTATTTTTTTTTGTTTTTCGGATATCCTCCTCAATTCCAATCCAATTACAGGTGTACAAGTGGACAATCGACAAGAAAATTGCACAAGGAGATTTCAATTTTATTTACATGTGTAATGGATCCAGCAACATGTCTAATTACAAACAGTTTGCGTTAAAATGTGAAAGTGCACAGAGCCCTTTGCAGGTGGAATATCAAGCTTGAAAAATGTAAAAATTAAGAATCATATTTCAGATGTTGAAAGTGGAGGCGTATGTTTTACAGAAGATTGCTAAACGGGGGTCTCGTCATTTCTGTGACATAGAAGATATTGGAAAGTTTCAAGGAATTCACTACATTGTCATGCATATGATTGGACGAGCATTAGTGGTTTGTTTCTTTTGAAGAGGGTTTACATTAGAACCGTTGCAGTTAAAAATATCAAGAATCTATTGTAGTCTGAATGTAAACTCGAAGTGTTCTTGGCACAGTTTTACGGTTGGGAAAATTCGCAGTTGTTCTTTTTTCCATTTGTTATGACTCAATATTGAAAACTGAGATTTTACAGATGTTCAAAGCTTTTCACTTTTCAGGACTATATGAAAACCTCCGTGACTGGAGCAATCTCAGTCAATTGTGCTCTCAGCGTGGGAGTTTAACTCATTGAAGCACTCGAAGATCTTCACAATTGTGGTTATATTCATCGAGACCTAAAACCTTCAAATATCTGTTTCGGACGGAAAGATCGTAACGAACTTGGAAAGTTGTATCTTTTGAGTTTTGGAATCTCACGACGGTATTTGGATTCTAAGGTAAAAATGCTCAGCGTTCGTAGTTAGTTCTTTATAATAAGTTCAAACAGTGCTATCATGAATTGCGATTTTTTGTTTAAGAACCAAATGCGAAAAGCTCGCAATCAGGTGGAATTTCGTGGAACCGTCCGATATGCTTCGGTAAATTGCCATCAGCTGCAGGAACTTAACAGGAAGGATGATTTAGAATCAGCTCTCTACGTTATTGTTGAAATGATCACTGGACAACTTCCATGGAAAGGTCTTCCAGATGATGCTGCAGTTGCACGAGTTAAACAACAAAGTCGTCAGCCACATGGAATCACTCAATTCATATGAGAGCACCTTGTCCGATGGAAGAACTCCGTGAAGTGATGATTCTAATTGATTCCTACAATTATTTCACAGCTCCCGATTACGCTAATATCTGCAACGTGGGTTCTCAACTGTAAATAATTCTGTTGATTTTCATGATGCTTTTAGATTCTTCGTCGGGCAATGCGCAGAAACCCTCAACCAGAACATCCGTATGATTGGGAACATGGAGGAACTAATTCACTTGGAGATTTTTAACTAAAATTTCTGTCGTTCCCTGAATAAAGAATGTGGCAATTACTATGTTTTCTTTTTTTTTGGAAGTGTTTCCAAATCGTCAAGTTAATTAGAACTGTATATACGGTATTTTCCATATTAGACTTACACCCCACTGCTCTATTGTATATCGATTGTATTTACAATTAGTTGCATCAAAAATATTTTACAAGCCAAAAATTAATAAATCTTTGCACATATTATGTCGATTGACAATTTTTGGCAAAACTGAAGGGAACCGAGATAAGTAGGAAAAGTGAATCAAAGTGAAGCAATGGGTGCAGGTTAAATAGGGAAAATATGGTAGTTTGTAACTTTTGAACAAATGTGAAACTACTTGAAATTTTATTTTCTGTTTAAAAACTGGCGCGGTATCGTACATCTAAAAAATGATAATCTAATTCTCCTTTATAATTTAACACAATTTTATATATATATTTCCATGCATGTGTCATGTATCAATTTGTCGCAAAGCTCTGAAACTCTTTTTTTTCCCACACACCAAAAATGTACTCCATTTGCGTCATTGTGATACCTTTCTTCTCCTTTTTTATAGCTATACGAATACGAAATTTTGTACGGTGTTGATGTAATCGTTCAAAATAATATCAGTTTTTATTCGGGCAATTTGAACTAATTTACGTTTTGATAACATATGATAAATTGCTTAAGGGTATGTTGGTGTCCTTCTACGCGATGTTTGTGGTTTGCAAACGCATCTGAAATATTGATGGCCATGAGTATTTTAGAAACGGCTAACGACCTTTTTTGATTCATCACATATTTTCTTTGTGCATGAAAATTTTATTATTAGAGATGAAAATATTCTGGTAAAATGTGAAAAGTTCCTATAAAAAGCTTAAAAAAATAAAATTGTATTTTTCTTTCTGATAATATTTTCCAATAAGTCTATCATGGAGGTAATAATAAATCAAATTTCCAAGTTACACACTCCCATGATAATTTTACGATATATAATAAAAAAGGGAATAATTTTTTTCCAAAACCTTTTGTGCCATAATTTCAAGTTTTATGATTGTACACATATCTTTTGTAGTGTATATAGTCAGTTTTCTGTGTTTCTGTTCCATTTCTAGCTTCACTTTCATCTGCTTTTTATTTGCTCTTTCTTTTTCTTCAGAGCTCTCCGGGGCTGCCGATTCTGATTGCCTTCTTGCCTGACTTCTCCCTGGCAACCAAGAATATAGGCGGAGTCTATTCCATTCGCTTTCGTTGTTTCGGGATCTTATTTCGCTCAATCTCAATCTCACACCTCTTCATTCGCTCCTTTTTTAATCAATTTCATGGATTGGTTTTTGGCACTAAATTGAAATGTACATAAAAGAGTTCTTGGAAGTAATAATAATAAATTAATATAAAGTGTATGTAATCCTATGTAACATATTTTCTTTACCCACAACCTTCCTTTTTGTACAAAAGTTATTAGAAAATATACATTAATTTACAAAATATATACATATTAACTTATTAAGCATCTAAA